>NW_026526991.1:83345991-84036824 GCF_024362965.1 Panthera pardus | reverse complement strand
TGAAATATGGGTGTAAGTATTATTTTCAGTCATTACTAGCTATGTGAACTCGGCAGTCATTTAACTTCTCTAACCCTAAACATCTTCTGTGCAAAGAGGATTATAATAGTATCTGTGTAATAGAGGTAGTGAGATGATTCAGTCAGTTGGGATGTGGAATGCTTGACCAAACACTGCTAGTGTTTCAGTAGGATTCAGCCCCTGGGGTACCTGGGGTAAGGGTGGGATGGAGTGGGCAGGTTTGTGTCATCAGGGGCTCTTTCTGGCCCCCTACAAACATAATAAAAAGGGATGACTCTCCATACCTTTTTTTAAAGCCACTTTAACATCAAATTCCTATTTGGGAAAGGACCCTTGTTTCTACTTCTAAAGTTTTCTGTCTGTTTGGGGCTGTTTTTAAAATGTGGATGTTATCTCATGCATTCAATCTGGATTGAAGGCCTTTAATTTGTTGCTCTATCTCAAATAAATTAGAGTTTTTAAAAGACTACTATGCTATAAAAATGCTTTTTTTAGATCCATTCTCACTCAAAATCTTGTGCTATACTTCAATACAGTCTACTCGTAAACAGGGAAAGTGCTCTTCCAGTTTCCAAAACCCAGCTTCTTTTTATGGGTTTGCAGTACACAGGAAAAAAAAGTTAATTTATTAACTTTAATAACCACCAAAATAAATGCAGTCATTATTGACAATTACAGGTGGCATATGTGGTCTAATAAAGTAAAATGACATATATCTGCTAGGTACCTTCTCTACTGGGATTCTGCTGTACCTTGTGGGAAGGATGTGCAGTAAAAGTGGAGGGAGCTAGGGCTGGGGGAGTCTGATATCCATCTCCATTCACAGAGTTGTGTAACTCTGTTTTGGCGTTTCTAGCATTTGCCTTGACATCATGCACAAGTTTCCAACTTAAAAAGATTTCTTCATCTTAGGTCACAATGAGTAAGAACACATGAAAACTCACTGGAGAGAATCAGTGAAAAGAAAACAAATGTAAAATGTATAAAGCCAGGATCATAATGCTGTTGAGCCTTTTAATGAGCTACGATCAAATCCACCACCAATTACTGAGATGCAGCATGTCTTGGATTAGAGTGGCCCACTGTTGGGCAGTTTAAGATGGAAAGTAAAGAATGCGGTAGCTGATAGAACTTAAATACAACGACCCCAACTGGAAGCTTGGCTGGACTCTAGCCTTAACATGCAAAAGGCATCATACTACTTTGGAGGCCATTAGTGGATAGAACTTTGATTTTCATCTCATCCTTAAATATAAACTTTTAGCAATATCTTGCCACTTAAAACAATGTCAGAGTAAGTTTCAGTATATCAACTGAGAGAACAGAGGCATACACACTTGTTTATCCCTGTGTTCTGTAGCAGAAGTACCAAAGCAAAAAAAGGAAATGTGCTTGCTTTTGACAATTGAATTTTTCTCATGTTCATCTGCTGACACTTTCTTACATTGTAAGTTTGCATTTATTTTGCAAGGACTATATTGATCCTACACACAGAGATGACACCACTCTCCTCCAGGCTGGCCTGTCAATCAGCGTACTGTCTCTTCACATACAACATGTTCCATATTTTCTTTGCTAACATAGCCAGTGGTGTTTTGGTTTAGTTGTATGTTAAATTAATCCTACATTTTCATGAACACTTAAACATAAAATCTAAAGATTAGGAAGCAACAAGGCATTTATTACAGAAGCATCTGTGTGTGTGTGCAAGGTGGAGGTGGGGAAATGAGTTTGCAGGACAGGTCAGAAAACACACATTTTCATTTTAAACATATTTTGTCTTAAAAATACAGGTCTAAAATTCTACCCTTATCAAGTGACCTGTTCCAGGTACATGGAGGCAAAGGAGCAGATAACAATAGGTACACTTAAGAGACATGCAAATTTGTCACATCAACTTCAACTATATGCATCTATAGCATGATACTGGAGACATTCCCCATATTTAAAAAACTGCCGTAGAAAGTTCCAGCTATTGCAACTGTGTGTGTCCCAGGCAACATAATAGATTATGCCTCGACTCCTTAAAGAGCACCCTGATAATATGCAAGGCTAAAATGTCAGAAGCTATTAGAAACTCTCAGATGCACAATATATCTCCATCCCTGAGTTTTCCCCTTACACTGTGAAACACCAGACAACAGGCATGCAAACTGCTCAGCTGCAACTGTTCCAAGTCGAATAATTACAACTTGTCAGAAAGAATTAATTTTCCCATTTCTCATAAAGATGTGTAAAAATTACCATGTTATTATACACTGACACTCTCTGGAGGCAGACACAAAATTTAATTTTGAATTCTTTCCGCATATTAAATTAAATCCATAAATAAGAGTTTAGGCATTCACTCGGAAGCATATGTTCATTGGGAGCGAAAGCCAACACGAGCCCGGCTGTAATGGCTGTTGTAATGTTTTAATAGCTCGCTTCTTCTAAGCACCAATAAATTTACATGATCATAACAGTCGTGGGCATACAAGAAGCCCATTACTGTCTGGGCACAGGCAGCAGCGTTAACAGGATGGAAAAATGGAAAAAGGAAAAAAACTCTTAAATAAAATTAGGCAACTGCACTTGTCAGCTGCTCCATGATTGAATTTTTAATATTGTGGTCAATTGGTCAAAACAAATAATGGGATAAAATATTTTAATGCATTTAGAACCTGTTTCCGTGGTTAGCCCACAGAATAGTTTTTTGTTTGTTGGTTTTTCAAAAAATGGACCATTTCAATCTTACTGTTTTGAACAATTTTTTTATTTAAAGATCCACGGTATAATTTTTAATCTCTTAGAGGACATTTGCTATTTGAAATTGGGGCACCTAAAATCCAACTCAAAGGGTGATTCTCTTTAGCCAGTAGACTCTCATCTTAGGAAAACTGGGGTGCTAAAATGGGAGCCTCAAGACCAGCCTTGTAGGGCACACAAGTACATTACCTGCCCGGCCTCTGCCTGTACCAGAGAATGCTTTCCTTTGGAGACACAAATGATTAGAATCTAAACTAAAAAGAAAATACTAAAGCCTTCAGACCCTTGTTGAGGTGGTACATATTCAATTTAGTAGGGTTTCTTTTCTGAATAAATAGCTTACTTCTTAACTTCTATGAACAAATTCACCCTGGTTGTGAAAATAAAATGCATATAAACCTATACCATGTTTCACATTACTTAAGTATTTTTCAAGGATAAGTAGTCCAAAGTAAGAGACAGTCTTAGAGTATATGTCAATGCTAGCCATGCTGGCCGCTTGGCACTTCTGATCCTAATCACACAGATGCTGTCATTCATGGGAAGCCGTGGGGGTGGGGTGGGCATGTTAGCAAAGAACCAGAGAGGAAGTCATGTTCAGAAGTAAAAGGTTTTGCAAGGAAGGATATGTGGATAGGCCAAGGCTTCTTCCATAAAGCATGATGAGTGATGCATGTCTAGAGAAGTGATAGGAATTAAGGATGTAAATGAGAAAAAAAAATAATTTTTTTGAAAAATGGCCTATGGATTTGAGCATATTCACCCTTGTAGATAAAGACTATGGTCACACACAATGCTTATCCCTATGATCTGTCCTAACTGAGAGAGTAGTGCTGCTTAAAATTATACACACACACACACACACACACACACACACACACACAGAAAGCACACTCAGTTTTGAATCATGAGATATTTCATACATATTCAGATTATCAAAAAAAGTCCATGGTTTCAGAGTTCTCTATATGGAACAAAATATTAAACTTAGCATCTTGCACCAAAAAGACAGTAACAAATTCTTCCCCTTAAAAATAAAAGATCTTGGAACAATGTATGTACTTGTAAATAGTCTAAAATTAATTATTGTCATTTAATAGAAAGTCAGAATAACTGTTCTACTTTCCCAAAGTACGTATAGATGCAACCAAAATCTCTTATTAAGAAACTGAGGTTTGGGGTGCCTGCGTGGCTCACTTGGTTAAACGCCCAACTTTAACTCAGGTCATGATCTCATAGTCTGTGAGTTTGAGTTCCCCATTGGGCTCTGTGCTGACATCTCAGAGCCTGGAGCCTGCTTTGGATTCTGTGTCTCCCTCTCTGTCTGCCCCTTCCCCGCTGGCACTCTGTCTCTCTCTCAAATATAAAAATAAACATAAAAAAAAAGAAACTGAGGTTTCTTATGAAATGAGTTCATATTTTCAATTAAATTTGTGGAAAAATTAAACTAAATACATATCCTAATATTTTAGGTAGCACAAAACTATATTTCTATCAAGTAACACATATTAACAAATATATAGTTTTAAAAATCACCAATCCTCAAAGTTGCAGAAGAAAACAACAGAAAATATGTATTAAGTATTCTGGATCAGAGCTAGAGGAACAAATATAAAACCATTAGAACATGCTAGGGAAAAAGACACACCTTCCCAAAACTTCATAAATCACTCTGAAACCCTTCTGCAAAGCTCTCTCTTCACTGCTAAAAAAAACAAGAGATGTATGGAGTGTTTTAATCCTCTTCTTAAGTCTTTCTTCTCCTACATGATTTTATCCAGGTTGTTATTAAAATGGTTTACCAGGTGAAATATATTTATATCCAAAGTGTTGCAAAGTATTATTAAATGAAGGAAAATCTGTCATAAGTTTTAAAGAGAAAATGGTTTCAGACTGTACTAGAGTAATGGAATATAGTGGATATACTGAAAGGGAATTAGGTTTTCACAGCTAACCATGTTTATAGGCTGATAAAAATGAAAACAAGCTTGTTGATAGTATAACCTGTGATGTGGAGAAAGATTTTGACTAAGAAAAAATACTAGATTAAACTATCTTTTTTCACACAGTAGGTCTCTTGTATTGTAAAGGGTTCAAATAATCCTTCAGGAGCCAAATGGCCCTTTGCCCATTTCAGAAAGGACATTCATTGTCCCAAAGGACAAGTAACTTGCTGATACTAGTTAATCTTAATACACACAAATGAAACCCATTTGAATAACAGCGTATTTCATTCTCAAATACCATAAACTGGTCTGTTTATTTATTATTTATACGACTACATCAATGTGCCATATGCCCAAAATTCTAGTAACAATGTAAACAGGTGGTAATAAAAATGTGAGTTATTAGGGTCTAAAGTCTGATAAAAGGCTAGTTGGTATAGTTTTCAGGAGGCTAGGGAATGTAATTACCCAAACTGTTGAATTAATCACTGTTTGAATCATGTTTATATTTAGGTGTGGTGGACTTTGTGAATGGGAAGGAATTCTTAATTATAAAATGAGGTAAGCATTTAAAGTCTGCCAGAGGTTTCTTTATAATAAAATACCTGGGATAAAATTAACCAGTCTTTACTTCACATTCCCCCTTCATGTGCTTCCCTTTGAATCAAATTTTGAGAAATACAGAAAATTTTTCCTTGTCCTACCTTTTCCCCCTTTTGAAAAACGGAACTACTACCATCAACAGAGGCATTTTTCTTCCAAGAAAGAGAAAGACATTAAACACACTACTGGGTGCTCACTAGTAGGGTAGGGAGAGAAGAAACTGGGGGGAAGTGGACACATAGAACTGCCTCTCTTCTCTCCAACTTCTTTCTCCAGTCTCTCCTTTGAGATTGGGCATTAATTGAAGATACATGTAACACTGAGCACCCCCTACAAATGAAAGGAAGATTTAGAGTATTGGTTTTTATATGCATAAACAGAAGCATCATAACTCTAATGAGGTATAAAATCTGGATTATGGTATATCTATTTTAGACTATGTCCAAAGAATATGAATTACTAGTAACATTATTAGGGGTGTACAGAAATACCACCTTTTCTATTTTCCTTTTCCTCTCTAAAATGAGAAATTGGTGGAGTGTGTATTTGATAAGGATACCCTCTCTAATCTTTGACAAACCTATTAACTTTTGATTCTCATCAACATTTACTTTTTCTATCCACTTACGTATTTTGTTTTATCTTTAAAGCACTTACTATTGTGATAAATGGATTTGTTATCCCACCAGAAACAACAAAGTAGACAAAATTTGTGAAGCAATGCTTTTTGAAATATTGGAAATCCAGCACAAGAGGACACTGATCCCTGAGAACAAGGAAATAAATGAGACCAGCTCTATGATTGACCCAGGTTATTCTCTTGAGAGAGTTTGCAGGTGGTGGATCAGGATAAGGCAGCTCGGGTGAGGTTGACAGACTCCCTGAGTTGAGGAGACAGAGCTGAATTCAGGAAGATAAAGGCACCTAGGGTTTATAGGACCAATTAGTGGAGATGAGAGAGCTGCACAGAGAGTTCAGGAGATGTGTAGAGGATTCCTCCAAACATTTAACAGAATGCTGATCAGCTCATGTGTGAGGTAACTACCCAAGGCTAGGGAAAGAACAACCCTCAAAATTAGAGGAAAAAGTAACTAGTGTTCATATAGGCTAGGAAGAGGGCCTATACCCACCAGGCACACTAGAAAGACTCACAATTCAGAGCTACATTGAAGTACTCAAAGTACTTTAATGTACTTCAAAGGGTCTTGCCTTAATAATAGGGAAAACCTGGCTGTAGAAAACATAATGGTTTGGTCCAATCTAACAAAACATAAAAGCAAGATCCAACAGTATTGATCTATTCCTAATGTGTCCCCCCAAAAAGTTTATAGGAATACAAAAATATCCAACATCTAGTGAGGTAAACTTTACAAAATTTGGCATCTGATTAAAAAAAATAATAACATTACCAAGCATGCAGAGAAGCAGGAAAACATGATCCAATATTAGAAGAAAAATCAATCACTCAAAACTGACTCCAAGCTGACAGAGATGTTAGAATGAAGAGAAATGTTAAATAACAATTGTAACAGCTATATAGTTGTATTCCATATATTTACAAACCTAGGCAAAGGTAGAAAACAATAAGTAAAGACATAGAAAATATATTTAAAAAAGAAAATACTCAAACCTAACTTCTGAACATGAAAACTACAATGTTTCAATGGAAGAAGAAGAAGAAAAAAAATCACAATGCTTAAAATTAAAAGTACACTGAATGGGATTAATGACAGATAAAGGACTAAATGAATTAGTAAATTCATTTAGACATTCACATGTCTTCTATGTTGAAGACATAGAAATACATGTGTCCTAAATGAAAAATTGACAAAAAGCCTCAGAAGAGGAAGAGGAAGAGGAAGAAGAAAAGGAGAACAACAACAGCAATAACAAAACCAACACAGCAACAAAAACAACAGAGAATCAGTGTGTTGTGGAACAACTCTAGGGACCGCACATTCTGATATATGTGCAGATGGAGTAACAAATTGAGAAGGGAAAAACAATATTGGAAGAAATAATGGCAGAACAACTTTCAAATTTGATTAAAAGTATAAACCCACAGATAAAAAAAGAAGGAAAACAATGAACAACTTTGAATTCTATACCCAGCAAAAATATCTTTTAAAACCAAAGGGGAAATACGAAATACAAAATACAAATACAAGAAACAGAAGAATTTATCACCAGTAGATCCATCACACAGAAATTTAAAGGGAAGTTCTTCAAGCAGAAGGCAATAAATGAAACCATATGGAAATACGGATCTACAAAATGGAATTCAGAACATGGAACATGATAACTAAATGGATAAATTATATTTGTTTCTAATTTATGTAAACCATTTTAAAAAATAATTGACTAAAAAATAAAAACTATCTAGTGTTCAGTTTACAACATGTAGAAACAAAGTATATGACAAAAATAGCATATATGCCAAGAGGGAAAAAACTGGGAATACAATATTTTAAGATTCTCATACTAACAGGGAGCAGTATAACATAACTGAGTTGGACTATGACAAATTGAAAATATATTGACCACAAATCTTAAAGCAATCCTCTAAAAATAGTTGTACCTTATATGTCAAGAAGAAAATAAAAATATTAAGTTAACTACATCTCAGTTTAAAATATAAATAAGTAAAATATTAAATTTTAAGGCAAAAAACGACAAGGGGACAAAAGGCAAGTTGGACACATACAAAAGAGTAAGAAGGTGGATTTAAACCTAAATCTGTCAATAATAACATTAAGCATAAAACACCTGAATTACTGTTAAAAGAGAGATTTAGAGTGAAATAAAAAACAACAATTAGCTACATGCTGCTTACAAGAAACCCATTTTACATATAAAGACATAAAAAGGTTAAACAGAAATGGATACCAAAAGATATACCATGATAGTATTAACTGTAAAAAGCTGGAACAGTGATAGTAATATCAGATAAAGTAGATTTCAGGAAAAAAAAAAACATACAACCAGGAATGAAAAAGATTGTTTCATAATAATACACAGGTCAAATTATCAAAAGGACATAATGATCCTCAACATTATAGACCAGATACCAGAGGAACGAATTAAATGAAGTAAAAACTCAAAGAAGTACAAGAAAAAAAATCCCCACAGTCATAGATATCATATCCTTTTCTCAATAATTGATATACAAGTAAACAAAAAATCACTAAAGATAGATTTGAAAAATATTATCAACCAATTTGACATATTGACATTTTTAGTACACTCAACAGTAGCACAATATACATTTTTCTGAGTCTCTATGAAATATTTACAAAAAAAGAACATATTCAGTCCATAAAAGAAGTCCCAATAAATTTTAAATGATTCATATATAGCATGTCAAAATTTATAGGATATTTCTAAAACAATATTGAAGGGAAATTTGTAGCTTTCAGGTCTATATTAGAAAAAAGGAAAAATCTCAAAGAATGGGCCTCAGTTTCCACCTTAAGAACCTAAACAAAAAATATAAACAAAGCTCATAGTAAGGAAAAGATGGGAAGCAATAGAGGTCAATGTGAAATCAATGAAACAGAAAATTTAAAAAAATCAATAGAAAAAAATCAATGAGACCAAAATCTGGTCCTTTAAGATCAATGAAACTGATAAATCTCTAGCAAAATCATCAGAAAAGGAAAAGAAACAGAGATGAGACACGAATTACACATATGAGGAATGACAGAAGTGGCATCACTAGGGATTCTTCAGATGTTAAAATGATAGTGAGATAATATTATGACCAAGTTTATGCCAAAAAATTTGACAACATTTACAAAATGGACATATTCATTGAGTGATACTACCAATGCTCACTTAGGAATAAAGAAGTGACAAAACAGTTTTCTGTCTATTTTTAAAAATGACATATAGTAAAAACAAAGAAAAAACAAAAACCTCCCACAAAGAAAACTCTAGGCCCAGATTGCTTCACTGGCAAATTCTCCATGAGTTAATCAATAATTTCTTGCAAATTCTCCCACAAAGTTGAAAAGGTAGAAAAACTTCTCAATTTCTTCTATGAGGTGAACATAATTCAGACAATGACATACAAGAAAAACTACAGACCAATATCAGTCATGAACATAGACACAGATATTCTTAACAAATGTTAACCAATTGAATCCAAGCAGAATTTATTACCTGGAATGAAAAGTTGTTTTAAAATTTCAAAATAGGCCAATGTAATTTATAAAACTATCAAACTAAAAAGAAAGGTTATCATATCATTGATCACATCATGATCATATCATTGATCATATCATTGATCATATCAATACATGTACAAAAAGGATTTATTCTATCATAAAAATTCTCTGTGTGCTAAAAGTAGGAGGGAATCTTCCAAACATGATAAAGATCATCTATCAAAAGAAACTTACAGGGAGCATCATACTTAAATATGAAAGAATGAATGGTACCTCCTAAGATCAGGAATAAGACAAGATGCCTACTATAATAATTTTTATTCAACTTCTTAAAAAAAATGTTTATTTATTTATTTTGAGAGAGAGAAGGAGAGCATGTGCCTGCATGTGAGCGGGGGAGGGGAGGGGAGAGAAAGAAAGAATACCAAGCAGGCTCTGCATTTAGTGTGAAGCCCGACATGGGGCTCAATCTCACAAACCATGAGATCATGACCTGAGCCAAAATTAAGAGTCAGACACTCAACTGAGTGAGTGTCACCTCTATTGAGGGGATTGACTGAGGTGTCCCTCTATTCAACTTTTATTGGAGATTGTATCAGAGTGCAATAAGGTAAGAAAAAGCAATAAAAGGCAGCTAGATATGAAAGCAATAAGTAAAACTGTATTTGTGGACAACGTAATTGTCTATATAGAAAATCAGATTGAATTTATAATAAAGATAATTAAAGCTAATGAGTTAGGAGGGTTGTAAAATTTAAAGGCAATACAGAAAAATCCAATTGCATTCTACATACCAAAAAGGGAAATTCAGAAATTGAAGTTTAAAATAAAATTATCATCTATAATAGCATCAAAATTATGAAGTAGGGATAAACCTGAAAAGAATGTGCAAGATGTATATACTGAATATTATAAATCAATGCTGAGATAAATTAAAGAAGACCTACACCAATGGAGAGACAGATAATACTTTGTTCATTAGTCACAAGACTCAATAATGTTAAAATGTCAATTCTCAAATTATTCTATAGATTACAAACAACAAATCCAACATAATCCCAATCAAAAATCCCAGAAGTCTTTTAAAAAAATTTTTTTGGAGAAATGGACAAATTCATTGTAAAATTCACATGAAATGCAAAGGCCCCAGAATAGCTGTGACACCTTGAGGAAAATATAAAACTTGTGTAATAACCAGAAATTTTATGTCTTATTATGAAGCTACAGCAATGTGGTATTATCATAAAGAAGGACAAATAGATCAATGGAACATCAGAGAGAGTTTAGAAATTGACATACAGATATATAGAAAACTGACTTTTGACAGAGGTACAAAATGGAAATTTAGCAGAGAAAGGATAGTCTTTTCAAAAATTGGTGCTGGAACAACTGGACATCCATATAGAAAAATAAAAATGTCAATCCACACCTTGCACCATACACTAATAATATTAACTCAAAATGGGGCACAGATCTAAAAATAAATCCTAAATTTATAAAATTTCTAGAAGAACACATAGAAAAAAATCTTTGTGACTTTGGGTCAGGCAAATATTTCTTAGATACAACACCAAAAGCATAATCCCTTAGAAAAAAAAAATAAGTTGACCTCATCAAAAATAAAAAAAAAATCTATTCCTCAAGGACACTTTTTGAAAAATGAACAGTGAAGTCACTGGCCACAGGAAAATACTTCCAAATCATGTATTGATAAAGGACTGGTATCCAGAATATATCTAAAAAGTCAATAAGAAAACAAATATCCCAATTAAAATATGGGCAAGAGATATGCACAAATACTTCAACAAGAAGGTATGCAGAGAGCAACTAAGCACATGAAAATATTCTCAACATCATTAGTCATTAGGTAATTGTAAATTAAAACCAGTGTGGGATATAAAAAATGTTTTTAAATTTATTTTATTTTATTTTTTTTAACGTTTATTTATTTGTGAGACAGAGAGAGACAGAGCATGAACGGGGGAGGGTCAGAGAGAGGGAGACACAGAATCTGAAACAGGCTCCAGGCTCTGAGCTGTCAGCACAGAGCCCGACGCGGGGCTTGAACTCACGGACCGCGAGATCATGACCTGAGCCGAAGTCGGTGGCTTAACCGACTGAGCCACCCAGGTGCCCCTTAAATTTATTTTTGAGAGAGAGACAGAAAGAGTGAACGAGCATGAGTGGGGAAGGGGTAGAGAGAGGGAGGGAGACACAGAATCTGAAGCAGGCTCCAGGCTCTGAGCTGTCAGCAGAGAGCCCAATGTGGGGTTCCAACTTGTGAACCAAGAGATCATGACCTGAGCCAAAGTCAGACGCTTAACTGACTGAGCCACACAGGTGCCCCTCAAATTACTAAAATTTAAAAGACCTACCACACCAATTGGTGGTAAGGATGTGGAAGAACTGGGAAACAGTGGCAGTTCCTTAAAACTTAAGCATACGTCTACCCTATGATCCAGTCATTCCATTTCCAGGTATTTACTCCAGAGATATTAAAAAACATAGCCATAAAAAAGTGTACATGAATGCTAACAGGGGCTTTTTTGCCAATAGGATAAATTAAAATGACCAAAATACCTTTCAAAAGATGAACAAATTGTTTACATATATACAATAGAATACTACTCAGAAATAAGTAATAAATTGTTAATACAACATGGATAAATCTAAACAATTATGGTTAGTGAAAGAAATCAGACCAAGGGGGAAAAAAATGTACCTAATGTATGATCTCATTTGTCTAAAATTCTAGAAAATGCAAAGTAATCTATTGTGACAGAAAGAAGTAGGGACATGACTGAATATGTTCACTATCTATTTTTTTTTACATTTTAAAATATTTATTTGTTTTAAGAGAGAGGTGGGGGAGAGAGAGAGACTCCCAAGCAGACCCTGTGATGTCAGTGCTGAGCCAGATGTGGGGCTCAGTCTCCTGAACCGTGAGATCATGACCTGAGCCAAAATCAAGAGTTGGACGCTTAACCGACTGAGCTACCTAGGTACCCCTAATATGTTCACTATCTTGATGGTGGTGACTGTTTTGTGGGTCCATACATATTTCAGTACTTAACAACTGTGCACTTCAAATATGTGCAGTTTATTACATATCAATTTTATCTCAATAAAATTAGGAACTATTATTATACTATACACATATTATTTGTTTTTATTCTTCTGCTGGAATGTTGAATTTATGCAAGCAAGGATTTTTTTTTCTATTTACCCCACTGCTATACCCCCAATGCTTGATTGTCAGTAGAAGGTGCTAAACAAAGACTTTTGTGATGAGCAATATAGGAAGATTCTCAGGCTCTAGGTCATCCAAGTGCAGAAACAGTGAGTTCACACACAAAGATGTAGATTATAGAAGTCAAGAAAAGATTTGCGTTGGAGTAGGGAATATAATATCAATTAGGAAATGTGAAATTAAGATGTCTGGAGCACTAGATGCTTAGTAAGCAGTTATAATAAACAAGGTAAAATGCTAAAGGTATAAATTTACCACTAGCATCCAGGTGGTAATCAAAGCTATTGATTTCACTGAAACTACTGAATGAAAATTGACAAAGTAAGAGGGAAAAGGTCAAACAGAACCTAGAACAAAATTATCATTTAAGAGATGAGAAGGGGAAGGAGATGCTATAAAAAGGATTAAGAGGGGCGCCTGGGTGGCTCAGTCGGTTAAGCGGCCGACTTCGGCTCAGGTCATGATCTCACAGTCCGTGGGTTCGAGCCCCGCATCAGGCTCTGTGCTGAAAGCTCAGAGCCTGGAGCCTGTTTCAGATTCTGTGTCTCCCTCTCTCTGACCCTCCCCCATTCATGCTCTGTCTCTCTCTGTCTCAAAAATAAATAAATGTTAAAAAAAAAAAATTAAAAAAAAAATAAAATAAAAATAAAAAGGATTAAGATATGGCAGCTAAAAAGATGGAGAAAAAGCTGACTTACCAATGTCTCAAAAGTCAATAGATAACAAAAACTCTAAAAAGGAAGAACAGTGAACAACTCACACAAAGCACAGACCCTAAATAAAATAAGGGCTGAATCCTAGCTCCTGGGCATGGTAATGGAGAATATCTTCGGTTCAGTCTAGAACAGAAGTGTGACAAGATTGGTGAAGGCAATACCTCAGTGGTGAGGAAGATAGTTTTCAAACACAGTCAACGAGGCAAAGACCTTGTTTTAGGTAGGTATGATGGTAATTGCATGGGAGATGAATTTAAAGAGAATCAGGAAGTCCATTTGTAAAGCACTGTACTGGAGTGAGGTGAAGAGGATCTATATAAAAATGGTGTAGGGGCAACTAGGTGACTCAGTTGGTTGAGGTTCTGACTCTTGAGTTTGGCTCAGGTCATGATCTCACGGTCTATGAGATCTAGCCCCATGTTGGGCTCTGCGCTGACAGTGTGGAGCTGCTTGGGATTCTCTCTCCCTCTCTCCCCCCGCCCCCCACTGCTTTCAAAATAAATAAATAAACAAAAAATGATGTCAGTCAATTGCATGGAAAACTACTGCACAACATCACAGACAAAAAAATCATATGACTTACTACTGTACTAAATGTAAATATCAAAAGAGATTGAGAACTAAAAGAAGATCCCATGTTTAAAGTCATGGCAGATTGGAAAATAGGAATGAGATCCATCTGGAGAAGATGAGAGGAACATTTTTATTTACTAAGTAATTTTATCTTTCTCTAGTTTCCTATTCCAAGTTTTAGAGATATTTGCAAAGGTGTAAATAATAAATCTATAATTCATGAAAAAGAAATCCTACACAGTCACTGGAATTTTTATAAAACTAAGATATGCCAACTTAATGAGACAGTGTATCATCTCTGATTTATTTGAGTGTTATTGGTAAAATCATAGCCATAATTTCACCTGAATAATTATAATTGAGGAAAAATTCTCTCTGCTATACTTGTTAAAACTTTAGCTAGTTGTTGTTGGTGATGGTGGTGATGGTGGTGATGATGATGGTGACGATGATGTGTGTGTGTGTGTGTGTGTGTGTGTGTGTGTGTGTGTGTGTTAAAGAAACTTTGAGGTGACAACAATGTCTTCAGGGCATCATAGTAGTTGCTTGGTGTTTGAAAGGCAACTCCTTCTTGAGCTACTCAAACAGCAAAATGAACACAATATACTCTCAAGCTGCTGCCAAGCCCTCAGCTTGGGTCAGAAGTAGAAAGAAAAATTTCTTGCTGACTTTTTTTTAAATTAGGGCTACAGAGAACTGACTTTTCTCTTTCTTATAAAAGTATGATTTCATAGAATTTGAGGAAAGAGTTAAGTAAGCTTAATATTTCTCTAAGACCACAAAAACGAAAATATTTTCATTCTATCATAATTCCATTTCATACATATTCCCCTATACTTTATTCTTAATCATAAATAGCTTTGAAGAAGCTAGGAAAATGCCTCATCTCATTGAATTCATTAAGAAATATTCAAACATTTAAAACCCTCTATTTCCCTCAATCACTGAAAGGCTTTCAACTGATTTGTTTTCCAACATAGAGGCATTTTCTATTCTGTTGAAATCTTATCTTGAATCTTTGTGAATTTCTTTAGACTTTCATTAATATACTATGTACATAAATAAAAATGTAAGTTTTCCTACGACTTTAGTAAAACTAGGTTTTTTTTGAGAGTTCAAAGTTTTTTTTTAGTCTTTAATTAGTTAAAAGTATATTACAGTATTTCATATGTCATTGATTAAAGAAGTCTTTTGTCTATTTGTTAGCAATCCAGCATGACTTTCATGCACATTTTGTGAGTTTTTATCTGGTGGATTTTAACTACCTTGAGCAAAAGTACTTGGATAGCACTTGTAGAGGGTTGATGCCCTCAGAAAGCAAGCTCTGAGTTGTTCTTAACCAGCTCTGCTTTGCTCCAGACCTGTGTATCCCATTTGTGCCTTGGATTCATCACCTGTGAAATGGGGATATGTTTTGCTTGGAGCAGCTTGATGGGTTTGAAATAAAATATAACAGAGTATCACCTTTAAAGAATCTCAAAAAAAGGCCACAGTTGGATATAAATTAATATAAATATGCTATTCTCCACCCCCCCCAATACAATTTATCCTTGTTATACTCTCATTGTTGTTTGTTTAAATCACCTTAAATTTGACAAAGGCTTTTGAACTTATCAATCTACTGAAATGAATATCATAAGATGGGACAGAGATGGGACAGCACGCATTATTTGGTGACTTGGTTACAAAATTGAGTAAAGAAAGCAAAATGAAGGTGCTTAGTGCAGCTCAGCCCAACACAGAGGGGGAAAAAAACTGTAATCATACCTAATTAGGGTTAAAATAATGTTTCCCTTTGAAATGTTTGATTAAATTAGTTCTGTTTTACTACACAAACATTCTTGATGTGGAGCACACTGTAGAACTCAAAGACTCTGATGAGTTAAAATGGTGCAAAGTGTTCTTGCGCCCTGTGTGGGGCAGAGCCTGACAAGGAGTGGCTGTTGTTAGCAGATGTCTGGACCATCGGTGGAGCCAGGATGCTTGCTCCAAACAGCAGGCCATCATTTCAACCTTTGTTGCTTCTCCCAAACCTCCCATTGTGCTTTCAATTTAACAGGATCGCAAGCAGACAAAGACATTTCTTACAATTTGCCCTTCAGTTCAGAGATGAATTCTATTTAAACTTGTCTAACCTCTCATAACATATTAGTTATTGTTGCCAGCCTGTGTGTGTCCCCTGGCAATGAGCTACTCGTTCTGGGAGAAGGAGGGGGTGCCCTTCAGTTTGATAAAGCAAGACCAGATTTACTGGCACACTTACAGGATGCTTGTCTCAAGATCGCAGCAAATTTAATTAACCTTATTACAAATATGGTTTTCTTGATGATTACATCACAATTTGGTCTTACTTTGCCTACTGCTGTTTCAAAGCAATATATGCTTTCTAAAGTAGTTTTCTAGAAAAGCTCAGACTATTGGAATAAGTACACTTATCTTGGCCATGACCTCTCCTATGTATGCTCCTGTATATATACATATATACGTATGTGTATATATATATATACACATACGTATATATGTATATATACACATATATATGTGTATATACACACACACACATATATATACACATATATATACATATACACACACACATATATATGTGGATATACATATACATATATGTATGTGTGTGTGTGTGTGTGTGTGTGTGTGTGTATGTCAACATCTTCTTACCCGGATCCTTATGACATTACCTACATTACCTTTATTTCAGTGAGGTATGCAGGAACAATGTTAAGAAGCAACTTTACAATAAAATTAAAGTGATTCTAAGACTTTAAACATACGTAAAAGTTCTGGTGTGGAAATCAATGCAAGATTCAATTGCCGTCTGAAATTCTTATCAAAGAGACTATCCTGGTCTATGAAAAGTACAAGGGATTTTATGACATTCAAACCACTAATCAGGCCCTTAACAAATAAAATGTTATTATGTAAACACACACACCCCTAAATGTGTGTTTATCTCCAAAGTACTTCTGTCTCCCTTGTCCATGAGACCCCCAGTCGCTAGAAGTAATTTAGGAGACTGGAAATGAACATTGAACCTACCAGACTAACCCTCAGCACATGCCCAGAACTCCCACCTCCAATTTAACAAGTTTTCCTTTATCCAAGCAGCTCACAAGAGCCCTCTTCCTCTCAGAAATTTCCCCCGGGATACTAGGAGAATGGGAGTAATTCACACCTACCCGAGAGTAACTCTCCTTTCCATTTGATCTCAAAATATACAGGTGTCCTTTTGCTTCTAAATGGTATGGGCCTGTGGAAACATGTGTAAAATGTAAGGCTTTAGAGCTACTAAGATCTAGGCTGCCCGACTTTAGATGATAGTCAGCAGCACCAGGCCTAATCAGCCCTGTTTGGGTCTATTACTGAGATATAAATTTTTTATCTCAAATAGGTGGCTTTAGTTGGCTAAAAGAGGAGGACATATGAGAGACCAAGAGGCTTACTGAACAACAAAGGACTTGAAAGTGTTAATGCCCCTTCTGCACAGCTGTATGGAAAGGTCTGATCACTAACAGGCTGGCTGATACTCTTGGTAAGGACAAAAGAGAAAAAGCCATAAACAAGTTAGGTGCACAACAATCAGAAAACTGTTAGCCTAAAAACCCATTCAGTGGGATGCTTGGGAGACATTAAAGAAGATTTATGAAGAGTTTATAACAACAGAAAAATGCTTATGCTTTAACGTTAAAGTGAAAAACAGAACACAAAAATGTTTGTAGAAAGAATAAAATACTTGGATGGGGAAAAAAAGTCCACATTGGAAGGGGTCATATTATGGTGGTAGAAAAATTCAGTTATGTTCCTTTTATTTCTGCCTTGATTTTTTCATAATATAATAATACATAATATAGCAATTATAATTTAGTATATTATAATAAATAATAACAATGTGTCATTTATATAGAAATAAGTTAAATGTTACTGTGAAAATAGGACTAATTTTAAAACTTCTCAGAGGTTAGTTGAAGAAGTAAATCATGCCTTATAATTGGAATCAATTTACATTATTAGATAAAAACTTTGAGAACATTTTCTAACGTTTATTAAGCCTGTGCTAAGAACTTGAAATAGAATATACACAAGTGTATCCTCCTTAAGAACAAATACTATTGTATTTGTATCAGAGGGTCTCCTCACATTGAAGGTCCTCTATCAATACCTGAACCTGAACAATGAATACAATGAGCATTCCTAATTCCTATTATTTCCAGAGGTTTCTTCTAAATAAATTACATGTATGTCAACCCTCATAAGATAGGAGACTTCAGTCAGCCATACCCAACTGGTAGGCTGGGGAGGACAGACAAAAATATATTCATAACTTCTAAGATAGATGAAAATTGTTTCCAATAGATTTTTTTCTTTACTTACCTTTGTTAAAATATTTTGAGTATTTTGAAATACTCTCTAGTATAAGACTCTCTATTTTTTGGACATTGTTCCTGGTGTTACTATCAGGACATGGCATTATTTTGAAAACAAACAACAAAAAAAGCTGCAGCCATGAAAAGACTTTGGGTTCAGAGGTGCAGAGAGCAAGAAAAGCCATCTAGAGCCATTTTTAGCTCACACGGTGGCCTCCACACTGAAAAATGTCTTCCCTTGCAGCATGTCAAGTTCTCCTCATGTAAGCTGTCTAAAATACTATGAATAAGAAATCCATGTAGGTTAACAAATAGCTGGTAAAACAAAAACAAAAACAAAAACAAACAAAAGATAAAGTAACGTGCTTGAATCTGAACCTGTCTCTTCTGAATGCTTAGTTGAGCTGTGCTAAGAAAATGAGAGTTTCATGCAGAGTAAAAAAAATCGGTGGTCCAGCACAGAGCCCCCTGAGAAAGGAGGGTGGGCCTGGCTATGGGCACCTACATGCCAGTTCCAGGGTATCAGGTACTTGAGAAAGCTTGAAAAGAGCAGCAGCAGCAGCAGGTAAAAGTGTAGAGATGCTTCTATTTTGAAATTCTGTTTCTAATTTCTTTCGATGTCAGCAGATGTTACTTAGTAGGCATATTTTTTTGGACACTGCTGCTGTTCAGACCAGACCCTTTCACCCGTGGCGAGTGGTTTGAGTCCCAACTCCCAGCAACCAGGGGCTTCGTTTCTCCTGCTTAGCATCTACACGTTTTCTTCAGAGGACTCCCCTTTGTCTACTGGGGCATCTTGCACTGTAGGATCGTTGGGCTGGAAGTACCTGGCAACATGTTTCTTATTCCCTTACTCTAGGCCCTGAAGGCTCATAATCCATGACTGCCTCATAGGGTACTGTAAAGTCCAGCTCCTTTGCCTTCAGATGATAAAGTTAAGCATATTTAAACTTCTTAAAATATATAAATATCTGACTAAGTAAATATCTCCAAAACATTAAAATTCTTCATTGAACTAAATTAATGCTTAGAATTGCATACAATTATCATAACACATTCAAATACCACACTAAGTTAAAAAATAGGTGAAATACATTCAACACTATACTCTGTAGAAGTTATAAGTTTAATTAGAACAATAATGAAACAAATGCACAGAAACAAGTTACAACTCTCTTCTCATCTTTCAATGCTAGTAGGAATAACTTAGTAGGCATATGTTTTCATTTAATCTCTAAATGCTTATTGGTTCCCCGTCTGATTAATTTAACATGTCTAGGGCAATGTAAGTGTTTTAACTAGATATCTAGTTGGGATTTGGTTGGGTACATTGCAGACCCAGTCCATAATAATAATCCTATGAAAAATGTACTTTAAATTCCAACAATTGATTTGCAAATGAGTTCTTGTTATAGGGCCTGTCCTGATAGAAATTTAACACTGCTTTCATATTATGTAGACTATTAGTCAGCGAAGTCATTCCCCTTGAACCCATCTGTCACATTAAGTGCAGTACCAATATTTACTGCATTACAAAACATATGTAACTGAAGAGCAATAAAAAGAGAGAGTAATAATATGGCAATGTGCATGGGCTCCAGCATCCATCAAGCAAATCTTATCCCTTATTCTTCTTTTATATTTGGTTTGTTTGTGTTCTATACAATAATCTTGAACGTTCCAAAACAAGATGGTATATGTAATTTTTTTAGTGCTTGCTAATTCAGAACACCTTACTTATTTTACTTTTTTTCCTTTAAAAGGAGAGATTTTGAGACTCAGGTTAAAGGTGAACTAGTTATTAAAGGAAAGGCAGTTTTGCCAAGGTCAGGTTTTTCAAAAGATAAATTCAACACATTTAGAAAACCAAAACTTTTCAAATGATTCTACTAAATTACTTAGCATGTAGGTCACATTAGCACTCTCATAAAAGGGGGTGAAGCACTAGAAAAGACAGCATATCATTTCATTGCTTTACACAATAGTTAACAGAGTGAAAATGTTTATTTAATGAAACAAAAATCCTTGATCCTCTTGGAATTGACAAACCACTAATACTACATTTACAAATTTTAGAATTTAATTCTATCCAGAGAAATATTTTATAGAATAAATCAAACTGAATTATTGTTGCTCGCGAGGCCATAAAAATATTCACATTTACTCAGAATGAATATGTATTTAGAAAAAAATATTGATTTTATAGAAATTAATTGACACAAATTTGTAACTAGTAGGTGAAGTACATTAATCTTTATGCCTTTAATGTTTACTTACTTTTGAGAGAGAGACAGAGTGCAAAAGGGGGAGGGGCAGAAAGAGAGGGAAACACAGAATCTGAAGCAGGCTCCAGACTCTGAGCTGTCAGCACAGAGCCTGACATGGGGCTTGAACTCACAAACCATGAGATTATGACCTGAGCTGAAGTTGGACGCTTAACTGAGCCACCCAGGTGCCCCAATCTTTATGCCTTTAAATGTAGCTTTCAGGTATGGATAATAATTTAATGAGACTGCTTAGTAAACATACTTTGAAATTAAATGTGCCCTTCAAAGTAGGCTCCTTGGAAACAACAACCTAATTCCAGTCCATTGCTCCGTTTTTAGAATTGTCATTCACAAACTACAACATATTTTTGGGGTACATCTCAATAAGCAAAACTCCTCTGATGGCAAATGCAGTTTTAGAATCAGAAGTCACTTTAAGCCCATTTTTGTCTACTGAATTGGTTAAGAACACTTGGTAATATATCTGGTTAAATTTTTGAGATGCTTCCATAAAATTATGAAGTGTTGGGGCTGTTTTGTTTGATAACTTCAAAATTATTCTGAAATTAAATATAAAATAATATTTTCAAAATTACTTAAAACAGTAGCCATCATAGACCAAAGTAATAATCTTGAATAATGACATTCATTTGAAGGGATATGATGTATCATGGTATGAAATAATTTTTAGGTATGTTATATACATAGGGATTTGGTAAACCATTGTTTACATTTATTATATCTGATTCTCTGACAAGTCCTTATTTCATTCACTCATCCATTCATCCACCCATCCATCCATCCATTCAGCCATTCATTCATTTATTAATCGAACATGTAGTGAACTATTATAATGTGTCAGGCTAAATCCAAGGGCACAAGATGAATAAGAGTACCTTCTTCTCTTTTGTATTCTTGGATATCCCCCTCAAATATTACACATTCACTTATCTGTTTCTAAATAGAAAATTGTTTTAAAAATTAGAATCTTAAGGAAAACATTTATTTTGTAACAAAGTCTGTTGTTAGAAAAAATATTCAATGAATTTACTGACTTTGAGATTCTTATGTTTTCCCTGTTACTGCCAACAACTAGAATAACCTGTCACTTGGTTTTGAAACTCAATAAATTTCCCCCAGTGAACTATCCATCATTTAGGCATAGAAATGACTTAATCACCCAGCATCTCATTAACTGAACTCTTAACCATATATTATTCTCATTCTCCTTCCTTAATTTTAGAAGATAGCATAGGATAATAAAACAAATGCATATTCCAGGCTTATTTTAAGGACCAGGTTCCAGGGAATATTCTGGGATCAGAATATTCGAACTAACACTCTACTCATTCAACACTCATATCCAAGTAATTGACAAGGTGAATAATTATGCAGAAACATAATGTTGACAGACTGCAAAGATCTGCAATCCTTATGGATGCAACATTATTCTGGATACTGTACTTGGATAGAAAAGTATAGTCTCTTCAATGTTTTCAACAACAGATCATTATAAATAACATATTTTTATAATCTTTTAATAATTTTTCTACTTTTTAGTATTTTTATTTTCTAATAAAATATTTTTCAACTAGGATATGCCTTTAGGCAAAAGCCTTTTATCCCTGGATAATCAATAACCGAAGGTTTTTTTTTTCCCCAATAATACATTTTAATATAAATTATCATTACCTCTAGAATAGTCCAGGCAAAAATCTATGACTTATTGCCATACACACTGCTCACTCAATCAAGAGAATAAAAATGAAACATCTTAGCTTTTAGCTTTACATGTGATTATTTTCTCCAATATGAAGATGCTAAAGTGATGAACATGTCAAAGGCAATTTTGTCTAGAAAAAGGCTGAGAAAATTTCATGAGGAAAAGTAATATACAAGAAATTATGTGAATGCAGTTAGACATGTTAAATTTTATACTATTCTTGAAGTTTTAATGATCATAATATCTATAGTAAGAAAAATAGGAATGAAAGAATATCACCATAAATCATATTTCATCAACTCTGATTGTGATGCATGTGGTAGAAAGAGAGCAGCTGGTGATCAGGAAAACAGGGGAAGTTAGGTGAACTTTATGACCTGTTTTGCCATTTGCATTGCACCCTATAAGTTCAATGTTGAACCAGTTAATGTTTATAATCAAAAAGTGATATGATTGACTTCCTTTGATTAGAAAGATCACTCCACTGGCAGTGTGGAAAATTGATGCGAGAGAGGAGAGACTGGAGGAAGGAAGATCAGCTAAAGACTACAAGGTGAAAGGATGAAGGAGGCTGAACTGAAATCATGGTTACATTGTGAGAGAGGGAGGAAGGGGTGGACACAAGAGACACTTAAGAGTAATGGACTCAATTCAACCCCACTGAAGTGTTTTTTTTGTATTTTTATTTGCCTAAATTGAATCGACTAAACATCATCAACATTAGTGAGAAGAGTAGCTTAATATAAAAAAAAAATTCTAGACAGTGAAAATATGATGTTTTTTAAAGGGAAGTTGTAAACATAATTTTTCAGAAGATGACTTCACATACACCCCTAGACACAAACAATAACACATTCATAAACATGCACACCCTTCACCTATAGAGCTTGAAAATTAACAAAGCATTTTCAAATGTATTACTCAAGAATCACAACAACCATACTGAAATAGTCATCATTATCCCTGCTTGCAGTTATCTGAAACACAGAGATGATTCTGTGTGCATGGTGTCATCAAATTGCGACATGATCCACTTATTAATCCCAGACCTTCCTACTCCAAGATGCTGTTATCCTAACATCAAGAAGTTTTGGTTTTTTTTTTTCTTTTTGCATGAAAGAAAGTGATGGACTTCTAGGAAAGCTCCAAAGGACCTTTTCTAGAAAGCCTTGAATCTTCCACTTATGAACCATATAATGTTAGTCAAGCAAATTACTTCTCACTGAACCTTAGCTGTTGTGAAAATAAAATAGAAAAATAGACTAAAGGTGCCTTCAGCATTGCCTAGCACTCTTCTAATTCCAACCCCCCCCCCAGCTCTATATGAAGCAAAAATGTCACATGGACCATGTTTCACTGCTCAAGTTTGAAGTATATAGAGGTAAACTGAATACACAGGATATGTTTACTAGAGCAGATTGCATAAATATGAGAGAGTCTGTGCCAAGGCCAGATGTTTACTATTAATGAACATCAGCTAAGGAGACCAAATAAGAATAATAGAATAAAAACCAATTTAAGATTAGTATTACAGAGGTCAGGAGATGAAAGTTTCAAGTAGTGGTTATACCCAATAGAATCAAATGTTGCAAAGAGCAAAAGAGGAGTGATAACTCATGAAATTTCATTGAATTTGAAGATTTAAAACGAAAGTTATTTCTGGGGCACCTGGGTGACTCAGTCAGTTAAGTGTCCAACTCTTGATTTTGGCTCAGGTCAAGATCTCACACTTCATTAGATGGAGCCCCACGTTGGGCTCGCAGCTGACAGTGCAGAGCCTGCTTGGGATTCTCCCTCCTCTCTCTCTGCTCTCCTCCCACTTGTGCGCTCTCTCTCAAAATAAATAAATAAACATTTAAAAACAGTTATTGTTCATAATAATAAAATTTGCCATCCATAAACTTGGCAAAAATTTAAAACTTACAACATATCTGTTAGTTAGGGTCCAGGGAAAAAGGAAATTCACACTTTGTTCTTCAGAATATCAATTGAAGCAGTCCAGTATTCAGTAACAAAAGCCCCAATATGTACACCCCTTTCCCAACAATTCCAAATTGAAAAAATTTCAAAAAAAAAAAGCTCATAACTCAACAAAGGATACAAAAGTATGATTTTGAAAAAAAAATATGATTTACCTGAAAATTTAGTAAAAATCATTGATGAGGAAAATGCTGTTCTGAGCTTGAAGACATGTTATGTCTTCAACAACAGTGGCAGTAAACAGAAAGAAAAAGATAAGCCAAAGAAACATTTTTAAAACTCCTGAATCTAGGGTGCATCCCTGGAATTTGTTTTTCAGTAATTAACTTGATAAAAATCCTACTGGAGTTCAAGAGCTTTTGACATGTTTTCTCCAGTATGCTTTTATTAAAAGAAGTACAGTAGACCAGAACCTCTAGTAAATAGACCAGGTACTTCATAATCTCTAGCTAATCCAATGATATACAAAGGTTGAGGATGCTTCTAGATAAACAAACTAGTGCCTATGATTTAACCACACTCATCTAGATTTAGCCAAAATCGTCTTCATAACTGAACAAGTGGTTCCAAATTAAGTTTGATGTATGAGAAGACAGAGTTCGAATATTGACTATTCACACCAGATTTCCCCCATATAGAGTACATGAATCTAAATGCCATGTATCAGACAATACCACAGAGCAGAATTTTAAAATAGCAAAGAGAAACAGGAATGAAGAAGTGTTGACCGGTTTTATCAGGAAAACTGCAAATTATCATACCCTGCATTTCTGAATAGAGAAAAAGTATTATCTCAGAATCCTCTCAGGACAGAGACACAAGAGTGGGAAAATTTTCACTTATCCTCTTGGAAAATACACTGTCTGGCTAACCAGGTTTATGTAAAGAACATATCTTGTTTTGGAAAGGAATCCTGCCCTTACTCCCTTTTTCTCTCAAAGTTATGGGTTACCTATTTTGTCCTCTGGAATCTTTAACAACAAAGGTACTTGAAGACACATTTTCAACAGGTCTCCTTCAGCTTAGAAGAGATAAGGAGTCATTGCCTGGTGGGTCATCCACTTCCGACAGAGAAGGGTGACCCAGATGATGGGCACTGATGCCCTCAGCCTTCTTCACTTCAGTAGGATTTGTCTGGCCTTTTTTTGGTTTGTTTCCAATGTAGGTAAATGAGCTCTGCAAATATTAACCAGTGTCAGGCATGCTGTGAGCCTCTTTCTAATGAGGCCCTAAGGATGTGAGCTGGAGGAGCTATTTCAGCTGGTCTAAAGGCAATACCTAACAGTCAGACTTTTAATTTCACTTAAGTGCAAACCAGAGAAGGGTAGCCCTGGAAAGCTTTTTAAGTATGAAGAAATATGCTCAAATCATAGCATAATCTAGTTAATGATACAATAGGGCTTTCAAAAATGACCTAAAGCAAAGGATAAAGCAAATGATTTAAAAAAAGAATCCCAAACTAATAACACTGCATTAAAAAGGTCTGTTATTTTGAAGTGCTCCTTTGCAGACACATCTGCATTTATCTTAATAAACAGTAGGCTTTCTCATTCAGGTTCTGGGAGGTAGCCATATGACAATGATCTTGGTGCCAGAGTTATTTGCCGATACTGCATTAGAGAAGATCAAACTTCAGTAATGCTCTTTTTGTCTACTCATCACACTCCTGAATCTGGGCCTTCTCCTAAATTAATTCTCTTCTTTATGTACTTATTCAGTGCTTTATTGTGCAATCTCTGTCTTGTAGACTGATGCCAACATTACCCGGTTTGGGTTCTGTGCACCTAGAACAGAAGGATTTTGTCAGTCTGAACAGCAATGTAGAGTATGAATGCAGCCTGGATCTTCAAAATGTTTTTCTGATAATGATGATGAATCATTTCTGAAAGGTTAGTGACAGCCAATGAAAAGGTGGAAGTAATTATTTTTTTAACTTCCTGTTCAGTAAAATGACCTCTCCTATAATTTCCCCTGATTAAAAAAATGTATATATGGATTTTTCTTTCTTTCTTCCTTTCTTCCTTCCTTTCTTTCTTTTTCTTTTTCTTTTTCTTTTTCTTTTTCTTTTTCTTTTTCTTTTCTTTCTTTCTTTCTTCCCTCCCTTCCCTTCCCTTCCTTTCCTTTCCCTTCCTATCCTTTCCCTTCCTTTCCCTTCCCTTCCCTTCCTATCCTTTCCCTTCCTTCCATCCATCCATCCATCCATCCATCCATCCATCCATCACTGGCTAGCTAGTTAGCATATCCCAAGGCAGAGAAAAGCAGCAGGAATCCCTGGCTCTGCAATTTGGAAAATGACAAAAATGGCAGAGAAATTCAAATCACTCACCAAGATAAAATTAGCTCAAGAGAAGAGAAATAATACAGTAGAAATTAAATTGCATAGTACATGTTATAGGTTATTGAGTGGTTTATTACAAAAATAAACATATATATTTGCCCATGGGGCAACTAATCTTTTTCTATGTATATCTTAGAAAATAATCTCTAGTCAGGAAATATTCTATAAGTTTGTACCTTTCATTCCATTCTCTCCAGTGAGTCCCGTGGCACACAATAATACTGTGTTCTACGACATAGTACACACTAGCTGTTATGAGACAGAGTAATACCCATCGGTAGCAATTGTAGATGATGCTTTATTGTTCAGAAATACTAAATTCAGAGTGTATAAACTTAAAGTGTTCTTTCTTAAATTACTGTCAAATCTAAACATTATAATAATATATGCTTTCCTTTTTTAATTAAAAAAGCTCCAATGCACATACATATTTTTATCTAGTTTCTCACTCCTAGGCATATAATATTCACTTTTGAAACCAAAATGATCATTTAACTCGTTTACCAAGAAGAAAAATAGTAATTCTATTTCACCACATGCCCCATGAAACGCCATTAAAGGATCAATTATAAATTAGACTCATCTGTCCCAGTTGCTAATTATACTAGGTGTCCAAATAAGCAGTTGATTCACACCAAATCACTGTCAATGTGCTAACTAGCAAGCCAGCACTTTTCTGTGTCTATAACTATTTATGACAAAAAAATGAAAACTGAGGAAACAGATGGAAGAATAAAGGATACTTTTTACCTGTTATGTGAATGCTTCCTGCCACAACATATCCCTGCTTTGTTCTCCCACTTTTCCATTTTAAATTAGTAGAATTTGTTAGTAAAAAAGAGTTAACATGCCATTTGCTCATTTAGTTCAAACACAGAATTCTGTGACATAATTTTAGTGTTAATATTGAAAAGCACTGGGGGCGCCTGGGTGGCTCAGTCAGTTAAGCATCCGACTTCGGCTCAGGTCATGATCTCATAGTTGGTGAGTTCGAGTCCTGCATCAGGCTCTGTGCTGACAGCTTAGAGCCTGGAGCCGGCTTCAAATTCTATGTCTCCCTCTCTCTCTGCTCCTCCCCCGCTCATGCTCTGTCTCTCTCTCCTTCAAAAATAAATAAAAACATTATTTTTTTTAAATATTGAAAATCACTTATGACAATTCTTATTGTTCAAGTAAAAAGATATTTTGAAAGTCATATTTTTAAAAAGCCATAATATAACTAAGCAGTATGAACTAAATTGTTTGATTTTAAATAAGCAATGTTTTAGGATAGAGGAAACTAAACATATTTCCATATATCATACAAATACCCTCACCTTTCATCATTTGTTACAAGGAGTACAAAAATATAATAACATTAACATTTTCAAAGTACAATTCAAAGACCTTTTGGGTATACTCAGTTAACACTTGATATAAATTTGTGTGTGTGTGTGTGTGTGTGTGTGTATGTATATACATGCACATCTGCACGCATGCACGCACACACGCGCACACACACACACACACACACACACACACAGAAATGGAATATTACTCAGCCATAAAAAAGAATGAAATCTTGCACTTTACAAGGATGTGGAGGGAGCTAGAGTGTATTATGCTAAGCAAAGTAAGTCAGTCTGAGAAAGACAAATAGCATATGATTTCACTCATATGTGGAGCTTAAGAAACAAAACAACTAAGCAAAGGGATAAAAGAAGAGAGAGAGAGGCAAACCAAGAAACAGACTTTTAACTATAAAGAACCAACTGATGGTTACCAGAAGCGAGGTGGGAAGAGGCAGGGGTGATGGGTGAAACAGGTGATGGGGATTAAGGAGTACACTTGCTGTGATGAGCGCCAGGTGATGTGTGGAAGTCTTCAATCATACCGTACACCTGAAACTAATAGTACCTTGTATGTTAACTAACTAGAATTTAAATAAAAACTTTAAAAAATATTCAGTGCACTCATTTTCACTTCTTTTTTTTTAATGCTTATTTGTTTCTGAGAGAGAGATAGACAGAAGAGATAGCAGGGGAGGCGCAGAGAGAGGGGAAGAGAGAATCCCAAGCAGGCTCTGCAGCTGTCATGCAGAGTCCAACAGGGGGCTCAAGCTCAGGAACTGAGAGATCATGACTTGAGCCGAAACCAAGAGTTGGGTGCTTAACCAACAGAGCCACCCAGGCACCCCTTTGCCTCTTTTTTCTAATGGATAAAAAGTGGTGTAAGTAAAAATGTATATGCAACTTCTTTTGCAGTTTTTGATTTAGAAAGAAATACAAAATAGTTGTATTTCTTAAAGTCATAAAGTAAAAACAAGAGCTCATCGGGGACCAGGGGCATTCTAGGCAGACAGAAACACACAGGAAAAGATGTGTTTGTAGGTTGATATGACTAGAGTCTGGGGGAGCCCAGGTTGGAGAAGAAGGGAATACAAAGAATGGTTGGTTAGAAAGAAGAGTTAATGGGGTAAGCAGTGTTTTAACCAATGCAGACTTTTTAAACTATACTAAGAAGTTTGAACACAATCTAAAAATACGAAGAAAGCTAGCAAAAGATTTTATGGAAGGCAGAGATACCATAAAGATCTAAGATATATGTAGAGAATATCTTAAAGAAAAGCAAGACTGGAGGCAGGAAGACATTTAAGGAGGAATTCTAATAACCCAGGAAAACAATTAATAGGATGGGTGAACCTGGCCAGTGGGAGAAAAGATGAAGAGAAGCGGCTGGGCTGAGCAGAAATTTAAGAGAAAGAACTGATATTATATGCAGGGGAAGGGTAATGAGTTGGGAATGACAGCCAGGTTTTTGGGTTAGTGTCATTTGTGAGGAACATATGGAAAATTCAAGAAGAGGAGTAACTTTTTAAAAGAAATTTTCCTAAAGTTTATTTATTTGAGGGGGGGGGGGAGAGAGAGAGAGAGAGAGAGAGAGAGAGCTTGTGTGCATGAGTGGGGGAGGGGCAGAGAGAAGGAGACAGAATCCCAAGCAGGCTCTGCAGCTGTCAGTGCAGAGCCTGATGTGAGGCTCAAACTCACGGACTGAGATCATGACCTGAGCCAAAGTTGGACACTTCCTCAACTGAGTCACCCAGGTGCCTCGAGGAGTAACTTTGTTTCTTTTCAGAACAGCAAAGGGGATAGTGAGTAACAATGAATTGTTTAGAACGTGTCACATTTGAGTTGTCTGTGAGATATTCAACAAACGTGTCCAAGAGGCCAATGGATATACAAGCCTGCTATTCAAGAGAGAAGGGTGAAGTGGAAATATAAATGTAAATGTGTGTGTTGTTAGCCTATAGTTTGGATAATAACATCTTGCATGTGAATGAGATCCTTAGGAAGTATAAAGAAACACAGGACACAGAAGCAAGGACATGAACACAATTGCGGCTCTCCTAATTTCTTAACCCTAATGATCAGATTACCCAAATTTTGACGAGCAGCCAACTCACTTTACTCAGGTCACCATTACCTATACTGACATTTCTTTCTTGTTACTGTCTTCCAATGGGTTTTAAATTTCAATCATATTTTTGCTTCCTTTAATTTTGTTCTATTTATTTTCCCTTGAAATTATGCTTTTAAAACTTACACACACAGTTACATGCTGAGCTAGTTCATTCATTTAACTAACGCATAAACATTAGATGATTTCAACTTCTTTGCCCCTAAAAACAGCATTGCAATGAATGTACTTTAACTCACATAAGCAAAGTACATTTTTTAAGAAAGTTATTTCTTTATTTTGAGAGAGACAGTGTGAGTGGGGGAGGGACAGAGAAAGGGGAAGACAGAGAATCCCAAGCTGGCAGCACAGAGCCGATGCGGGGCTTGAGCTCACGAACTGTGACATCAGGACCTGAGCCAAAACCAAGAGTTGGATGCTTAACCGACTGAGCCACCAGACGCCCCAGCAAAGTGTTTTATAAGAAGGCATTTACTTGGAGACAGAATGGCTGGGCTCTGAGGTGATCCCACCCTTATGATTTCAGGAAATAGGAAATAAGGTAGAGAATTACTAGGTGAATAGAAACGAGGAAAATAGCTACTGAAGGAAATAATGAATATGGACATATGCTTAAGTTGTAAATGTCATTCAGTTGCTATTATTAACATCTTCCTTCCTTTTTTTAAGCTAACTTTGTTCTATTTAGTTTTTCTCCATGTAATATAAGAAGGACCAAAAAATAACCATTATTTCCTCATGATGTTCTATCTTCGACCTTTGGAAGATGACAATAGTTCAATGATAAAAAAAAAAAAAAAAAAGAAGAAGAAAAAAGAAAAATCATGAAGAAATAAATTTGGGATCTAATGTAGATTATGTGCTTTTCTTGCAGTATTGAAATGCATATTAAATCTTTGAAAGCTGCAAAGATTGTTATTTGAGTTTAACCCAATATTTGGCAAACTTATGTCAGTTAGAAGCCTCTTCCAAGCACACCTATTAACAATTTACAGAACTAGTCACCTGTGGAGCTGGCTGGAAGAAATAGCTTAACTCAGTGTTCACTGTTGGGTTGATAAAACCTTCAGGACCCTTGGGACTTGCCCCTGGCATTAGGGGTTGACCCCCTCCTTCGAAACTATGCCCCTGACCCTCCACCATACTGGGACTTCTCAAGCATATACTAGAAGGGAAACAATTTCTTCTGTCACAAAATACTTAATCCTAGGTGGATCTGTAGAAGGTACACATTTTCTTTGCCTTCCTAAAAAACAGGAACTTGTTATTCTAAACCATATTTAGTTTGTTTCCGATCAGCTCAGCTACCAATATCTTTATTTAACAAACATGCTGTAATGCTTACCATGTGGTAGGCACTACTGTCTAGTGATTTACAAATATAAATTTACTAAAGCCCCCAAAGACTCTATGGGAAAAGTGCTCTGACTATGCTTCGTTGGCAGAAGGGTAAACTGAGGCTCAAAGAGATGAAGGGAAGCAGCAGAGCCAAGGTGCAAAACCAGGCTGGTGCAGGCTCTTCTATCGCCTCATTTCTGTTTTCTGGTATCAGTATGTATTATTTAACACATATAGGGCGCCTGGGTGGCCGAGTCATTAAGCATCTGACTTTGGCTCAGGTCATGATCTCACGCTTCATGAGTTTGAGTCTTACATCTAGTGAGTTCGAGCCCCACTTTGGGTAAAACACGAGCCCCACTTCAAGTGGGCCCTGCTTCTCTCTCTCTCTCTCTCTCTCTCTCCCCCCCTCTGTCCCTCCTCTTCCTGAGCCACACTCACTTCAGCCCATCCTCTCTCTCTCCAAAAAAAATTAAATTAAATTTAGTTTAATTTAAATTAAATATATATTCAATCATATAAACTCCAGTGTGTATATATACATGTTTTATATATTTATATCTACATATTTTATATATTACATGTTTAATATACATTTAGATTTATTTATATATATTATATAGTATACTATAGATATAGATATACATAAGGTAGTTGACCTGACAAGAATAATTGTCTAAACTTTTAGAGTTAAACTGTCCCTTTATGGTGAGATCTTAAATTGATTCAGAATTGTGCTAACCTAATCATGGCCACACTTTATTTTCTATTAATAACAACAAAGCTAGGCTTTATTATGTTTTTCCCACCAAATGTGTGTCATGGCCATTTACAAACCCATTTGGTACTATTCTTATCATTGAGGTTTGTTTTCTTGCTTTTTAAAATACATTGCATTGTCTTACTTTAAAAAAAAATCTTCAATAATTGCAAGGAAGTGGGGGGAAAGATCAATGACCTGTAATTTATATTTCAATAGAGATACTAAAATAAGCTGCTTTTATTTTTTAATTTATTTTAGAGAATGGTTTTTGGAGCCTTCTTTTGACAGCTACTATAACCCTATACTAAAGCAGGAACTGCTTGGAAAAAAATCTCCCTCTCCCAAAATATCAATAAAATGAGCAGAAAAAATTAGCTTCACAGCAGGGCACTTTAATGAGACACAGAAGCAAATCGGACAAGGCAGATAATATGATGCCTTTTGGAATATAATAGAGAATAGAATTAGCAAGTATAAAAGAAGTCCCATCATTGTGTAAATCAAACTCCCAGGGGGGAGGAAAATCTTATATATCTATGAAAGATGGGCAGGCAGGCATGTGTCTATAGCTACTAGGGACTCATTCTTGTGTATGTATTTATGTATATAAATGCAAATGTGTCTGTATATATTATCCTATGCAGAGCCTAGTATGCTATCACTGTTGTGAATAACAGCAAATAAACATTATTACTACAATCTGAATTTCCATGGAGAGAGAAAGAGAGAGGGAGGGGGAAAAAGGGGATGTGAAGCTCTTGAATGGAATGTAAAATCTCCCTTGTAGACAAATCAGCTCCTTCCAAAAAAAATGAAACTAAATTTTAGAGGAGAAGGAAGTGATTCTTACAATGAATAGTAATGACGGCATAAATAATTAAGGATCCCTCAAGATTAAAAAGTCCTTCTCAAGTAAATAAGTCATTTTTATTATGACATACCTCAAGGTTACCAACTTTTGCTATCTTCTCACTTAAAAGAATAAGTTATTTAAGTTATTAAGTTATTTAAAATTCTATGCGTGGAAAAGTGACACCTTATAGAAAACTTCCTGAGATCTGTTTAAGTTTCCAGAAAAAAACTTCACTTCAAATAATTATGGTCACAATTCATCAACTGTAAGGCAGACCATAGACTTTAAAAATTCAAGCTCTCATAGCAAATTCTTACTCCAAATCAGTTCCTAACAAGTAGATTTAAATAAGTGATATTAAAAGATATTATACACGATAGTTCTATTATTTGCATATTGTCTTCACAGTGTTTCCACAGTATTAGCACCTTAACACAAAACGCGTTTGATGCCGATACAAACTAACAGTCATTTGTTCATTCAATATTTATTTCATACCTACTTTTCAACTATGCTTTACAGCTACTATATGGCACTAGAGTCAAGATAGAAAGTTAGACAAGAAATGATAAGCCGGAAAAGAACAGGACTCTGGAGTTGGAAAGACCTAGATTACAATGCCAAATGCGATACTGCATAACTGGCTTTGGGCAAATGATTACTCTCGAGAACTTTGGGGTCTTCTAGCTTTTGCCTACATATGCCTCACTATACATATGTACTATGCTCTCAATCTGACTGACCTATCTACCCTCTCCCCCATAGTCCCAAGGTTGGCCAATTTTATGCGTAGCTATTTGAAGGGCTAGAAGAAGGTGCTCACAAGGTGTATATTTGTCTCAACCACAAAGGGTATTCTAGATGAAAACAATAACAGAGGCTCATAGACCAAGTCTAAGGACAATGGGTTAGTTTCAGAGGAAAGTGACACTTTTAAGCACAGCAGGTTATATGGCTTAAGATTGTTTCCTAACCTCACATTTTTTCTCAGGGGCTTGTGCCAGAATCTGAGGGAAAGAAAAAGAGAGAAATGAAATAAAAGAGCTGTTTCACAAAATTCATGGGCAACACTAAAAACACCAGGCCACCCTCCTTTGCAGCCCACAAAACAGCAGGCAGCATCATTGCAAGGAGAGGGCCACATTGCAAGGAGCTCATAGGGTGTCCGATGAAACTGCATTAGTCAGAGCAAAGGAGGAGAAACAGCAACCACCACAGGATAGGGCAGATGCCACGTTTGGGAGCACAAGCGAGACACATTCTCTGGTGGGAAGAAGCCAGGAGAAGAGGCAGGAGTCACTCTGCTTTTCCACATAAGGAAAATCTTATTTTGCCCTCAGACGTACATTGCTATAGGAGATGTAGACTTTAAAACTTGTCTTAGGAAACTTTGTCACGTAGTACAGTTTTTTCCTGGTGCCATTTCTTAGCCCACTGCAAACCTATCTCCTCACATATGTACATATTCAAAATAAGCATTAAAACTTGAAAATCAATGAAGATTTATACTACTTAGTTTGCACTTAAGCAAAATATCTCCATGGGTTTTTTTAATACACAAATTACCAAGTGCATTATGAATACATATGGCACAAAATACTCTTCCCAATTATCAAAAATAGTGGAATTTTGGCTCTCACTCATGCAGTCAGTCTATTAGCCAAAGTGATCCTCTGGAATCAGAGGACACAGCATATTGGGATGCCACTAATGAGAAACCCCTGCCAAGTCACTGTACCTGCACCACTTCATCTGCAACATCGTTACACATTCATGTAAAGTTTGGGGATACTGACCCCTTCCCCCAAACCACCATAATGAAGGAATGTGGCTTGGCTAATAGCTATCCTGCTGAAACACCATTTCCAAGCCGGCTTAGTCCAGCGAGGCTCCAGAATACAGTGGTTCTCGGCAAGTGTTGTTAACAGCTAAATTAGAGTGCCCTAGAAACAGGACAATATGAAAACTGGATAGTTTATTCCCCGCATATTTTACCTGTAAGTATTTATCTCCATCCTCGGAACATATTTTGGGGCCATCCCTAGTCGTAATTTTAGTTGTGTGTGTGTGTGTGTGTGTGTGTGTGTTTTCTAAAAGGAAATGGACGCTTTTAAAAGCTCTAATTAGTATTTGGTCAGCCCTTTAGGAGGTAATGTAAGACACAGAACCTGCTTTCAAATACCATCTCTGGGGGTCACATCATATAACATAAAGATAATGTGTTGGGCAGTGGAGTGTGCACAAGGTACTGTGGAAGCATGGAAAGAAGAGACCCCTGACATTCTCTGATTGAGGGGCAAAGTTCCCACTTTTACAGAGAAATCAGTATTTAAGTAAAGTCTTGAAGTTAGGGTTGAAGTTTATGAGGTCTTCCAGACAGAAAGAAATCTAAGCAAAAGGAAAAGAATGTGGGTAGGCATGAGAATACAGAAACACGGAATTCTGAAGAGTGACAAATAAGTTCACTATGGCTGGAGAACTCGTGTGTCTGTGTGTGTGCGCGCCTGTATGTGTGTTAATAGGCTTGGAGGTGGGAAATAGAAACAAAGTCTAGGCCCCAAACCAGTGTATGCTTCTCTATGTCTGGATTTAATGTGCCCTACAGAATCTCAGAAGGATTTCAAAAACATGAGTAACAGGGTAACAATACCTTTTAGAAATTTTCTGTTTGGAATGGACAAACTGACAGAGGGAAGCCAGTAAGGAGGGCAGCTCAGGAAAGAGGCGGCCGGTTCCCTCTTGGCAGGAAAGAGAAAAATATCTGAGGGAGAAGCAGAAAGATGCAGGAGATTACTGTCCCTACCGTGAAGAGAATGTGAGATTTCACGTATCAGAAATTTCAAGTAAGTTAGAGAGACGTAAACAGCCCCAATAAAATATAGTTCATTATGCTATCAAAGCATAGTTTTCTCAAGAGAACAAGAAATATTGTGAAGTGCTATGGACAGAGGTCCTAAATCTTTATTATTGCACCCTCAATAGGACATTATTAAAAGCACCCTAGGAATCTTTTCATAAAAATTAGGTGCTTCCCTTTGAAGTCCCACTTTCTATTTTAAATTCCGATAGCAGAAATTCCAGAAACTAAAAAGAAGATTTACTGGGATGAGAAGGAGGAGAAAAGCAAGAGAAGAGAAGGACCGTGAGGCAGAGTCCCGAAGGCCGAAGGCTGGTGCCTGGAATTCTCAGCAACACTCATGTGCTGCCTTTCCTCCCCTTTCACCTCATCTAACCTGTCACACCATCCCAGCCTCTCACACACATGTGGACACTTGAGTTTTGAGCCATAAATCTTGCAAAGTCTGTCAACTGACAGCCTAATAACATGAAAGGAGTATCTGCAAACAAGATGGTTTTGAGCCATTGCTCATGACCCTGAACAAATCAGGGCCTGGTTCCCCTTGCAGGTTAGAGCCTCTCCTTTAATCACGTAACCGGGCAGATTGATGTGACACTTAAGAAATAAGCCAAGAGGTCTCTGTTTTCCAGCTATCTCCTGGTCTCATTTACTCTTTCCCTAACAATTAAGTCCAGCTTGTCATATTTTGAGACCTAATCAATGTATAAATGAGGGGCAGCTGATAATCTGGCCTTTTCTGCCCTGTATTAGTTATTCACAAAGAAGGCAACCTTTTCCAGCTTTCTACCTGGTAATCATTGAGAAGCATTCAAATAACGACACAGTGAGGTTAAGGGCTAAGGCAGTGGTTATCAATCTTGGCTGCACAAAAAAATAATCACCTGTGGAGTTTTGGTGTGTGTGTGTGTGTGTGTGTGTGTGTGTGTGTGTGTGTGTTAGGGGGATGGTATTTTAATATTTTAATATAGATTCTTAAGTCTAAAAGCAAAACTAATAAATCAGAATTTCTGGGTATTGCACCCGGGCATTTTTACAAGAATCCACTGCACATTCTGATGTTCAAAGTTAAGAATAAAAAGGTATCAGCAATATATCCCCAATTTCTACCATCCATGGCACTGATTAATCCACAAAATGATGTTTTTCAAGGGAACCATGCAAAAATGCAGATTCTTAGGAACCACCATGGCCTGTTGCATCAGAATCTTGGGAAGTGGGCCCCAAAAATCTGAGTTGTGACAGCCTTCCTAGGTGAATTTTAGATTTACCAAACTTCTGAGAACCACTAGGCAAGGATTTCAAACGGCTGCTTTGTTTCCTATGTCAAACTCCAGCAGATACAATTATCACTTGGGGAATTGGAAGGAGCCTAAGGGACACTCACTGCGACCATGCCAAATTACTATTCCAGATATTAGTGAGGAAGGAGAATGTAAAACACACACACACACACACACACACACACACACACACACACACTCACACACACACACTCACACATACCAAAAATGAGGAGGAAATAAATCAGTTTCCTGCCTTAACAGTAGAGACACTGCTCAGCGGGAAAAATAATCACCAAGCGACCTATGAAGATTCCAGATTAACAGACAGAAAAATGCAGAGATGCTGAAGGGATTCACTGCATCCAGCCTTTTTTTTGACAGTCATACTTCTGGAAGTACTGTGCAGAGACTAAGAGCTACTTCTTCATTATGAAGCATTTCCTGGCAGACCCCACGTAAATGCCCTAAAGTGTAGGCCACAGTTGTTCTAAAACTAAAGGACACAAATATTCTCAACTTTTGCTAATTATATTTAGAATTCTACTTTAAATGCTTTACATGGTAATTACACAGCCCTCCTCGTCACTCATGTTTTGCCTTCCTGGCATCTCTAGTGTCCTTCATATAATAGGAATACTTTTCCAGCAGGGGTCCACATAATATTTTCAGTTAAACTGGAGTGACTGGGTGACCCCTCCCAAAGGGGAAAACAACCCCAAACCAAAATAAAACTAGGACATACCAAAAAGTACAATGGTGATTTGGGTTGACAGTGTTTCTTTGGAAGCAGTACTCTGCTCTCATAAGCTCTGTGTTCACAATGGTGGATAAGCTTCCAGTTTCCTGCGCTGCAAGCATAGCACACGCTCATGGAGGCAAAGGCTCACAGTCTTCTGCACCTACAGACTATAAATTCCTCCCATTGGCGCTGTTCGTCCCTAGTGGGCTCTATGAGATGACACAAGATCCCTGGAGCCAACAGTGCAAGGGCCAATTACCTTAGACCATAATGTGAACTGTAAGAAATATCAAATAAATTAAAAATAGATGTGAGCATTAATATTACCTGCTGACTGTACTAAAAACAAATGAAAGGAAAACCATTTTCGCTAGAGAGGACTTCCCTGATGTCACAGACCTTGTTACTAAGGCATCTCCACTCCCTCGTCTTGAACACCCTGTCCTGAGAACTGATCCCTCTATCATAAAGCTAGCTGGTTTTTCTTCCAAAGGCAAGGCCTGTCAGATCTCATCAAAAACAAACCTGATGAGACTCTTCAGACAGGCAAAAATTGAAATGTTTAAAAAGCTAAAAAAAAGGGGGGGGGGAGGGGAGGTGTGTAAATTTACTGGGGAAAGCACACTTACTTATCTTTAAAGATGAGCAGAGAAATACTCATAGAATGTATTAAGTAGTACTTAAACATATAGTGGTTTGCCCTAAGTCAAATCACCTGCCAGATACCAGTCCCATCCACAGACTGCTGTGGTTTAAACAGCCTGCTACAATAAGCACGCTTCCTCCCAAGCGACTGAAAGACTAGTGCAAATGAGCATGTGGCGTATAGCTCATAGGCTACAGAGTGTTTGATTTTAAATAAAGAAGGGCCACTGCTGAATCCAACATCATCGTGGCAGTGAGAAGTCTCTTCCTGTTCCCTCATTTTATATATAGTGCTCAGGACAGAGAAGTGAAGGTCCAAGGTAATCTTGGACTTAAACGTCCTAGGTTTCTCATATTTTTGACTCCCCCATCACTCATCAGACTGTGAAAGGTATCTTCTTCCCTGATAACTAGATTTGCAGCTGCAGGCTACAGACAAACAGCTTCTTCTTTTTTTTAATGTTTTATTTATTTTTTTTGAGAGAGAGCATAAGTGGCGAGGGGCAGAGAGGGGGACAGAGGATCCAAAGTGAGCCCCATGCTGACAAGCTGGCAGCAGCAAGCCCGATATGGGGCTTGAACTCACAAACTGCAAGATCATGACCTGAGCCGAAGTCGACGCTCAAATGACTGATCCACCCAGATGCCCAACAAACAGCTAATTTCTGATGATTTCCTGTCACCTAAAAGATTAAACTGTCGCTTTTGGCTGTGACAATTCATAGTACTTCACACTACATTTAGGGCAGCACAGCCAAGCTTTGTTTTCATCAATTTGGTTTAGATTTGATGACTGAATGGAGGAATCACAGAAGACTCTTTATCCAAACCTAAGTTGTGTTTGAAGGACAGTTTAGACCAAGGTAAGTAACAATAACCAGCATTTATTGGGCCTTTCCGTGGGCTAAGAGCTTATTACCATTTATTATTATTTTATTAAATTATTACCATGTATTCTTCTAACATTGTTAAGAAGGTGCTATCATTACCTCATTTTTTGACTGAGTTAAGTGAGGTAGTCTAGAGGTTAAGTTAACTTCTTTGAGGTCACATAACTGGATAATAAATGTTGGAGCCTGATTTCCAATACAGGCAATCTGATTCCAAAGACCTCTTTTGAAAATTGCAACATTGTGTCTCATTTAGAGAATACATTCAAAATGATCATGATAAAGACCCTAGAAAAATGTAAATGTGATATTTTGTCAAATGCACTGTGATACTTCATGGTTATTGTGTAAATAGAAGATCTTGGGGGCCATGAGTGTCAGAATAATCTAGAAACAGAATTCAAGGCCTCTATGTCCAAAATTTTCTCTTTCATGTATTTTTGATTTTGGATTTATAGTCATGTTATTATTTCTATATTTGATGGTTGTTTCTATTTTAAAGGTATGATTGTGCTCATGTCTCTCCCCCTTAAGTATATTCTGTGGGGGATATTTCAGACATTGTTCATATAGATAATGGTGGACAATTTTAGCCTGAGGGCTAAACAATGGGTCCTATTTTCATTAGTCTCTTGGGACAATTAAATTAATAACACTCAGCAGGGTCACCAGACTCTTGTCAAACCGACCATTGAGTCTTTCGCATTCAAAAGATACACTGCTATAATTGACCCAGGACTATGTTTTAATTTGTGTGTCCCAACGGGATCCTTGCCAGAACATCAGATTAAACCAACCCTAAATAGCTTTGCCATTTGTTTCAAGGATGAACATAGCACTTTAATTTTACAAATGGTGTATACTTGTCACCAGACTCCAAGGCAGCCCAGACAGGGGCGATGAAACTGTGAGCACTACCTTGACAACCCACAGAAATCAGTCAGCACCATTACCTGGGTGTCTATGTGGTTCAAAGCCACAGTAACAAAGTTCCTCTATGGAAGTCTCATGAAATAATTAAATATTCAGTGTCATCTTCAGATCATGAGTCAGGTCCGTTTTTAATTTGGAAAGTATGATCACACTTTCCTTAAACACAGTATCAAAACAAGAGCATGATTTTTTTTTTAATTTAAGCACTGCAGTATCTGTTTCTACTCACATTCATTTTTCTTTGGTCAAAATATCATGAAATGAAGAGTTATTAGGATAAGGATAATGTAGTGAAGGAGGCCCAAATGCAAAGACCTAGAGAGGTCATTTGAGTGAGTGCCATGGGCTCGTGGGTCTGCAGTGAACTGTTGAGTAAATGCCCTCCAGAGGAACAGCAGATACTCCACTGCTGCCCACTGTTCAGCACAGAAATGGGGACACTGTGTCCCAGAAGATACACTTCTCAAGAAAAGTGAGAAATACAGATTTTTAGATGACATTTACTGGTGTTTAAAGTTGGCAATTACTTCCAAAATGATTCAAAAAACTGTGTAGGCAGATTTGGCCCCTTGGTAAAAACTCTTGTTAAAACGATTTAAGGAATTTTTCTTTTGTTTTCCTTCTACAATTTCTTTTTGTATAGAAAACAAAGCTAAGTTACTTAGCACCTACTATGTTATTGAATTATATGCAACCCTATACAATAAGTTTAATTATTCCCATTTTACAGATGGGGAAACCATGAGAGAGATCAAGTAGTGATCCTAAGATCACTCAAGTAGTGTTTTCATCTAGGTCTGCCTAACTTCAAAACCCGTGTCCTTCCCATGATGCCCATCTTTGATGGGCTGCAAGCAGGAGGGGTTTGGAGGACAATTTCACAGTGTATAATCTTCCAACAGCAAGGTTAATTTAAAAAAAAAGCAATGTAAATGGATAGGCTCTACCATCTGCAGGAAAAAGAACTGACCTAGAGTAATGGTTTATCAACATATACATGATATTATAGTGTCTCTTAGATCTAATTAAATATCTCAAAGGTTATCAAGAAATCTAAAATATAACTAACACAAGTTAAACTGTGAGCTAAATAAACATTTAACATTATAGAGCTCTTTTTATAACTCTTTATGTAACCGAATGGTATCTAGAAAACCAAAAGGAAAGGAGCCGATTAAAAAACAAACAAACAAACAAAAAAACCACAAAAAACCCTTTATTTTTTAACACTTTCCATGGAAAAGGTGCCCTGATAAGTTACCTTGATAGTTGGCTGAGTATTCTGGTCTATTTAGTGAATTACTGAATTAACTCTTCTAGGAGAGAGGAGGGTATATTTGCCTCCAAGCCTAGTGAAAAACGATCTCACCATACTTCAGTTAAAACTATCTCACTGCCTTCACCCTCCTTCCATGTCCAGGAAATAATCTTTAGAAACGTATTAACAAGTGGCCAAAGGAAACCTTTCTACTGACGAGATTTCTAGTTATCTTGATAATTAAATGTCTCGGCATAAACATATCTGTCAGCTTTTTGTATATTTGGTTAGCACAAATTACTCCCTGGGATCTACTGACTCCTAGAAGAACAATTGCTAATAAGCTTCTAAAGCTTAAGGCTGAGGATCTGTAGTTACTATACAGACTTTTCAAAGTCCCATTTGGCCCAGTTTGAAAGTTTGTAATCCCTTAACAATGCTGGGGCATGCACTGAGGCCCCTTTACACCTGGTATGCCTGTGTCTCCTCGTCTGTTCTCTTAGTCAACGTTCTTTCGGGTTTCTTCCTCAGCCCGTTCTCCTCCATCCAAATTTCATAAAGCATAAATTCAAACTGCATAGAAGTTAAAGCATCTCTATATGCTACAAATTTTTAAATTTCCTTTCTACATATATACATATTTCAAGTTGCATTCTTATGAGAATTTCAATTCTCTTCATGTAGCAGATATTGCAAAAGTTTAAGTAGTTAATGTAACTAGTATAATTCCATCACCATGCTAGTCAGCCCACTCATGGCCCAGAGTAAGCATGAAATGGGAGGTGTCAGTCTGTCATCTTCTACACTCAGATCTCATTGTGTCGCTCACAGTGTGAGCATCTTACCATCAGGGTGATTCTAGTGTTTAAAGAGAAGAATTTTTCATATCGCATAGCTCTCAGTACAAGCTGCCTACATCCTCCGCATCTCACCTGAAGAGGTAACAGATGTTATGATGCCAAAGGAAAAACTGGCTGCACTGCACATTGCTGAACAACAGTGCATTGGCCCTAATTATAGGGCTTACTGGGATTTTCCAAGAATTCATGATACCAGATATTCACCTTAAAATTAACTCTGTGAGCGGACTCCTTCAAGTGGGCTTGATTCCACTGAAATGCAAATTAGATAGTGCCTAGTTAATTATGATTCCTCTTTCTTCTCTACTCTTGGAGGTTTGAATATCATACCCTGTCATTCAATATTCAGTCAACCAATCCTGCCTCAACTTTCATTCACCGAGGATAACCAGGGCAGAATTTGTGACTGACTAGTAAGATACAGCTCACTAATAAACATATAGAAATAACAAATATAGATTCTCTTCTCCTTACCTATTTATACTGTTTCAGTGTATACACTTCGACTTCTATGTGATCATGAGTGTGCCTCACTTCCTCTTATATACAGAGGATCATAATAGGGCCTGCCTTTTAGAATTGTGACAATTGAATGACATGGTACATGGGAAGAACCTAGACTGGTGACTGGCACATAGTAAACAATTTAAAAACATTCAATATTATTGTTCTTTTTTTTTTTTTAAGTGTACTGGATATATTGTTCTAGGTTCTGGTAAACAAAAATGAGTAAGATAAAGATATTCCCTTTAGACAGATGAAAGTTTGGGGGGAAAGAAACATAAAATGAATGATCATAATTCAAAAGTAGCCTTCCACATATGCCTTCTTAGAATTTGGTCTTAGGGGCACCTGGGTGGCTCACTTAGTTAAGTGTATCCAACTTTGGTGTCGGGTCAGGTCATGATCTCACACTTTGTGGGTTCGAGCCCCACATTAGGCTCTGTGCTGACAGCTCAGAGCCTGTAGCCTGCTTTGGATTCTGTGTCTCCCTCTCTCCCTGCCCCTCCCCAGCTCGCACTCTGTCTCTTTCTCAAAAATAAACATTAAAGAAAAAAAAGAATTTGGTCTAGAGTTTTCAAATGGGTATGTTTATGACCTCCCCAGTTTGTAGCTCCACGTATGTACAATGTACAACTAACTCAACATTTTATTCTTGTATGGTGCCAGATTTGTTTTCTATGAAGTGCCTTCTATTCAGAATTAAATAGGAAGACAACTCATGGGTTGTAAAGAACAATAGAGCTTACATGCCTTGCATGCAATTTGTCTAAGTCAGAGTTTCCTCATCTATATTTTCATTAAATAACCTTCTTTGAATATCATCCTCTAAATTTTTAGAGATAATAGTTATAAATCAAGATCAAGAGATTTCAGGAGATGACAAGTGAAAATGACAATGAACAAATACTACCCTAAGGACAAAAAGGCATTAGTGAACCACAGCAAAACTACCCAAAAGGACAAGGTATACAATTTAAAGGGAAAGGTCTTTTTTAAATGCCCTGATTGAAGGAGGCCCATTTGCAGCTTTGGGCTTATTTAATAACATTAAGCAAGAACACTTAACTATCTACAAGAAGGGCCGAGAGCATAAATCAGACATCAGTCCACATATTTCAAGATCAGAGCTGTAAAGCAAAATGATTTGTGAGAGCAACTAAACAGTTCGAATATATTATAGCTTTTCAGAGAATACTTAAGCATATTAGCTGTCCAAATTAGGATGTTGTTACTGTTGATGGAGCCAAAAAGAAAAATATATGCCATTGAGATATTCTCCTTCTCACCTACAGGATACTTTCAGTGAAAGTAAAACTGTTTCCAACACATCTTAATGATGGATTTTTGATACAGATATAATTCATTGTAAAAGTCCTAACTATATGATTAGAAAAAAAAATCCAAATTTCCAAATGGTTAATTCTTATGGAAATACTGCCACATTTACCAGAACTATAATTTGCATCAATTATGAGATTTCTCCCACAAAGAAGCTGAGAACCATAATCTAGCACCAAAATGTAAGGCAACCACTAAGTATTTAGCACTGGCCATTCAAAAAAATATTTTGAATCCTAGTTTTCTTTCCAGTTCACAAACAGCTGACATTGCCACAATTTAAAAAAAACATATTGAAAATAGTATGCATGCGTTTTCTTGCATCCATGCATCCCATGAATGACTACATAGGTCCCCCTGTCTTTCCCCACAGATGCATTTATGTTGCATTTGCTATTGTTGCCAGTGCCCCATAAGGAACAGAACTGAACTGTCCTGCACGTAATTTGTCTGAGTCAGAGTTTCCTTATCTGTAGTTTCTCTAGACAGCAGATACCTAGTAAATCGTTTTAAATATATAGTGTATGAATTATCTGGGGCTTAAAGCAACATACTGGAAAAGTCCTACACACATGGAATATTAGGGACAAAAAGGCAATTTTCAAAAATTCCCAAATAATTCTTATCCAAAGTACCACATTATTTTACTGTTTTGATTGTGTTTTTCTATAATACATAACAAGGAATGGTTGCTAAATCAACATGGCTTGAGCACAGAATCTGGACTCAAACTGCAAGAGTTTAAATCCTGACTCCACCACTTTTTAGCTATACTATGTTGGTAAATGATTCGACTTCTGTGCCTCAGATTTTTCTTCTGTAAAATGTGGGTATCAGTAGTACTTCTTTCATAGTTTTGTGCATGCGAATTATTTGAGTTGATGTATTAAATTATTTGAGTTAATGTATTAATTTTTTATGCATGCAAATTATTTGAGTTAATGTATTAAAGCACTCAGAAGCGTGCCTGACATAGAGTTCCCACTTTTTAGGCAGTGATTGTTATTATTTACTTTACTGTATATATTTTTTCATATTATATGCATTGTCTTTGTTCAAAAGGTTTAATTCAACCAGGGAATCAGCAAAATGACTTGATTCTGATTTTCAGGAGGGCCTTTAAAGAAAAAAAATTACAGGATGGAAAAATGTACTAATCAAATGACATCCAGCCAAGTACCAGTGCAAACCAGAAAGAAATCTTTAGTAAAATAAGAGCTCCAACTTTGTTAATCTCATTTGTTGTATTATCTATAACAAAACTAAAGTTATAAAAAAAAATTATGCAAATACGAACAAAACAAAAATCCTGGAGAAATAACTAATATACTGGAAGATGATAGTAGAATCCCTATTCAAAAAGATTTCACCAAAAATTATTACATTTAAATTCAATATTGATAAATGTAAAGCTGGCAAGAGAAGCCAACACAATCTACCTGTACAAACATAAAAGCGAAAGAGAAACGGGTTCAAGCAGTTTAGATAAGGGTTTTGGCAGATTGTGAATTCAACATGAGTTAACATATTACATCACTTTCCAAACAGCTCATGTAATTGTGTGTGGCATTAATTAGAGTAGTCACTTCAAATAAAGATGCTAATAGCCTTACTACTTCTGTACGTTGAGCACAGGGGCTGTTTTGTTTTTTAAATTTTTTAAACGTTTATTTATTTTTGAGAGAGAGAGAGAGAGAGAGAGAGCACAAGCAGGGGAGGGGCAGAGAAGGAGGGGGAGACACAGAATCCGAAGCAGGTTCCAGGCTCTGAGCTGTCAGCACAGAGCCTGACACGGGGCTCAAACTCACCAACCATGAGATCATGACCTGAGCCAAAGTTGGACACTCAACCAACTGAGCCACCCATGTGCCTCGCACAGGGGCTGTTTTGATTCTGAGTGTTACAGCTGAAAAAAGAAAGGGTATTCAGGATGACAACCAGAGTGAGGCAGAATCTGGGTGATACATTATGTGCCTGAAGGATCTGGAACAGAAATATTTCAAATAAGTGCCTTCGATTATTTGAAAGATTACCACAGAAGAGGATTTATACTATTCTGTACAGGTCCAGAGGCAAAATGAAGTAGAATTATAGGAAGTTAGCTTTTTGGTTCAGAACAAGAAAATATATCCTCACACATAAAGCTGTTTAATGGACTGCTTTATGTGACACAGCGTTCCTTGTCTCTGGAAATCTTCAAGAAAAGTCTCTATAATGATTTATTCACTCAGTCAGTCAATCAACAAGCATTTATTGTTTTGTGATATTTTACACAGCAGTGTCTTAGTGCATAAAATCTGGTGAATAAAATAATGAAGAAGGATATCAGTGTTTATTAAGTGCTCACAGTAAGCTTGACACTGTGCTAGACACTTTGAAATACATTATCTCACTCCCCTTGTACAAATTCTTCTCTACTGCAGCCAGAGAAGTTTTTAGAAAGTAAAAATATGCTCGTGAATTCCCGCCTTAAAGACAGTTAGTCACTTCCCACTGCTAATACAACAGACAAGATTTAGTATTGCCTAAAGGACTCTGGTCCCATCTATTTACAAACTCGGCCTCTATCCAGCCATGCAGCTGGTTCTTAGGCCCTTCCACATGCCATATTCCCTCTGTCCACAGAGCTTTTGCACAGTTTCCTGCACCTGGGGTCATGTTTCTCACCCTTCTGTACATGGTTAACTCCTTCTCCTACAGACTTAACTTCAAATGGCACACTGTTAGGAAGAAAATGAGAAAACATAACCTAACTCCCACAAGCATGTAAAAAACTGTTATTATTTTGCATAGTACTGTGCACATCCTCTTCATAGCACTTACTATATGTAATTTTGGTTTTGATTGTATTGCTGTTTAATCGCTTCTTGGCCTTTTGGCTAAGATCAAGTGATTGTGTTACTGTTTATTGGATACATGTCTTTCCCATTTGCTTGAAAGTTCCAGAAAGGCAAAGTTTGTGTCTAATGCTGTTTGTTTTAGGAGGTGATAAAGCCTCATATTGACTATGAGAACACATTCTGGAACCAGACCACCTGGATTTGAACTCCTGCTTTGCTACTCCCTTGCTGTGAGACCTTCACATGTGCTGAACTTCTTGTACCATAATTTCCTCATTCATAAAAGGGGGAGAGTAATAGAACCTGTTGTGAGGATTAAATGAGCTCACACATGTAAAGCACTTGGAGCACTGCCTGGCATATAGACATTCCATAATAAAGACTAGTATTTGTTTGTTGTTGAATCCCAGAGTTCCACAGAAGGCCTGGCACACAGAAGATACTTAATAATATTTGTCAAACAAATGAGTGAAGGATGAAACTAAGATGGAAACATTAGAGACAGATCTTGCCTTTATACTCAGATGATGCTTGTTATATTCCCCCCACTAGATTACATAGGAGAGGCAACAACAAAATGCTACAGGGACATAGAGGAGGAAGCAATAAATTTCACTGGGAGAATGTGGGAGGTGAATTTACCTCCTCTTTAAAGAATAAGTGAGGTATCAACAGGTAGAAACAAAAGAAAAGGTGTTCTTGGCACAAAGAAACAACAAGGACATTGAAGTAGTACTTAGAGAATCAAGAAGAGTCTAAGATACAGGCCCCTGGCCATCTTAGTCAGGAGAGCATGCAATTTTGATCTTGGGGTCATGAGTTCAAGACCCACGTTGGGCGTAAAGCTTACTTAAAAAATAACAATAAAATTTTAAAAATAATTAAAAAAAGGAATAATACGAGGTAAGTGAATGTAGGTTAAATCATAAAGGCGGTATGAGTAAATCAGAAAGAATCAACATGAATGGTAAGAAATGGGAACTTTATTCTGAAGCAAACGGAGAGTGATCAAAGCCTTTGTTCATGCCACAATCTTATGAGTTATTCAATTTTTTTTGTTTTGTTTTACATTTATGGAATTATCAGTTTACTAGACACAATCCATCAATTGCATTAATACTAAAATAGTCCAAGCAAGGTATGATGAGAGCTTTGCCTCTAGGAATGGCAATGGGAATAGAAAACAGGAATGAGAAAACAAAACTAGTTGCCCCCCAACAAGGGATTTGTTGCATTAACTCTGATACATTCAAATGGTAGAATAAAAAATATTATGCAGTCATTAAACTAATGCATAAAGAATATTTAGCTACATGAGAAGATGTTCATATCATCAAATAAAAAATTAGGCTCTAAAACATTACAGTATAGGGGTGCCTGGGTGTCTCAGTTGGTTAAGCATCTGACTCATGGCTCAGGTCATGAACCAAGGGTTATGGAATTAGGTCCCACACCAGGTTCTGTGCTGATAGCATAGAGCCTGCTTGGGATCCTCCCTTCCTCTCTCTCTCTGCTCCTCACCCCACCAAATAGATAAATACACATTTAAAAAAATTACAGTATGAATCAGTTTCTATACAAAACATATATGTTGTTAATACACATTATATCTTGACTAGTACACAAATTTACTTTTTAAAATACAAAATGAAAATCTTATTTGTTATTTCCTTTGGTTAGTAGAATTAAAGTTGTGTTTTTATTTTTTATTTTTTTCAATATATGAAATTTATTGTCAAATTGGTTTCCATACAACACCCAGTGCTCATCCCAAAAGGTGCCCTCCTCACTACCCATCACCCACCCACCCCTCCCTCCCACCCCCCATAAAGTTGTGTTTTTAATATTATTTTCTTCTTTTTGCTTTCCCCACCCCCAGTCTATCCCCAATGAACATGGGATCCTTTTGTAGGAAAAACATACAAACAAAAACATGACAAAACATATTGATAAAAAGTAAAAGTAGGGTAAATTTTCAACAGAAATTCTGGGCAGGAGTATGATTAAAATGTAGAAAAAGGTATATAAGATCATCAGGAAGAACAAGGAGGATTCCAAATTGATCTCAGCATGATCAGGATGTGAAACATTAGGAGAGGAAAAACACAAGAGCATGATCAATTTGTCCCATACTATAATAATACGGCTACTTAGCAATGCTTTGATGGCTTTGTTCTCTGATCATACACCTTTCTCCTTTGCAAAGACAATGATTGTTATTGACATGGTGTGTTTTTCTTCATCACTGGATTGATGTACTTGCATGAAGCAAACCAGATATCAACTTTCACAGGAAAAAATATGAATTGCAGCACTGCCCAGGATCCTTCTGAAGCTTTAGCAATGGAGTCACAACCTGACTGCAATATAATATTAAACTCAGATATACTTGGGGCTTTGGACATTTTAAAGACTCTTGAACAGTTTTAAAAAGAAATAACTCTGGCTTAAAAAAATCAATCCCACCCCAAGGATATTATATCCAGGACTTTTACTTTGGTTAGCTAAGAAGAGTAGCTTCATTTCCAGTAGACAGATAATTCTAGAGGAAATATCTAATAGTATCATATTTCATTAGTGTAGCTGATAGAGCTAAAACCGGTAATGGAAAATCACCTAAGAAAACAAGAAAACATAGTATTCTAACCCGTTAAAGCTTTGTTGCCTTCTGAGCTATAAACATGACATCTCAACATTAAATTTACTTCTTAAATATCTGCAAATATAGTAAGATGCTGAGAGCATGTTAATTTATAGCAAAGAGCATAAACCATCCCATTCAAAGAGAAGCATCAGTTTGAAAAGGCAATGACAGAAATACATTTTCTTCAGATCTGTACTTTATCTGAGTGTTTTTATAAAATTAGGCATTGTGATTTTTTGGTTACTATTAATCTATATATTAGTTTAGATTTACATCTCTATCCTTCACCTCTCACCCTTCTTCCAGTTTCATATTTCTCACTATCTACAGGACAATTACTTGGGCACTCTTTCTCTGAATCTATTATCACCCCTTCCTAGCATGCTCTTTGCCAACTATCCTCATTACCACTTATCCTTGAGGTTGTCTGTGTTTGTTAATGGAGTCTAGCATTGTCTTTCTGACATGAGAAAAAAAAAATCAACTGTGTCTCAGTCATCTGTCCAAAATGCAATCTCATGGAATATGAGAAACTATTCCTTGTGCAGTCTTCCGTGCCTTAAGGACAAGCCAAGTTTGACTTTAAAATGGCCTATTAATATCACTACTTAGCAACAGAGTTTTAATGTAAAATCTTTCAGAAAAATCTTTACTACAGCAAAAGGAATATGTAACTTCTGCTGTTCTTATAGATTTTAATGGATTTTTAATCTACCGATGGTAGGCTGTAAATTCGAGCTCAAAGGAAACACAAGTGCAACTCAATGGGAAGTTTTATTGGATTGCTTACAGAGAATTATAGTTATGATCAAAAGCCAGGAGTGAACAAAGGCTGAATGCTTCTCTTCTCTTTTCAAGTGATTTGAATGCTTCATTTCTTCCTGTGTACTTCCTAAATTAGAATTTAAATGAATAAGGCAAAAAAGCCTAAGTTAGGAAGCCTGAGGATGAAGCAAGAAAAGCAAAGTTTTGGAAAACGCACAAACGACAAAGAGTTCCCTGAATAATCAATACTTTGAGGTATTTATATCCAAGAATTATTACCGATTTATCCAATGTATGTTTATTCTTTGTAGTAATAAATGCATCTATTATGTATAGACTGCATGGAGAAACAGGATCAGTTTACCAACCAACATCTATTCAATATTTAAAAGTTAAGAAAGAAAATTCTGTTTTCAAAATAGTCAGTGAAGATTTTATAAAGAGGAAGACATGTAAACTTGAGCTAATGGCTGGCCACAGTATCAAGGACAGGGCCTGTGCATATAGGGTCTTGAATATCAGGCTGTTAAGTGTAGATGTCATCCAACAGGTCACTCAGGGAGACATTAACCATTTTTGAGCAGGGGAGTTACAGGACCAGAGCAGTGATTTAGTGAGACTAATCCATTTGTAGTGTGCGCAGTACATTATCACAGAAAGAGCCTGGAAGTAGAGACACCAGTTAAGAGGTTAATAAAATGCTGTAGGTAAGTGACAATGACCTGCACCATTCTCTTCTAATAAAGGAAATGTGTCGTTATAGGAAAGTGATTTCTAAAAATGATTTGTTGAAAATGATTTTCCATTAGGTTTCATGATACCGCATGATAGATATTCTACCAGAAACAAAAAAAGGAATATCTACAAGCATAGAAACTGTAAACTGAATGCCTGCACGAAGTCTACCACATCCCATCTCATTTTTGCTACAAGAGCTTTTCCCCATATGTATCTCAAAGCTTCCTCTCAATCCTTAGCAATTATTGAAAACTTCCTTAATAACAGGGCTTTGAGATAGTTGTTAGAACTTGAACTCTTACGATAGTACAGACATTCAGCATCCACAGTCTCTCCCTGACTTCTAATTTCTGAAATATATGATGAAAGCATAACAAACAGGAACCTGTCTGTTCTCAAATACTTCAAAGGCCTGAGAGCCAGAGATCTATCCATATTAAATAAACCCTATTTGTCTTTTAAATTTATAAGTTTGAAATTCTCTCTCTCTCTCTCTCTCTCTCTCTCTCTCTCTCTCTTTTAATAAGAGAGCTGTTTCTCACATTCATGTAATCAGCGATATTCAGGATACATACTCTTCCTTGGGGTGCTGTTGATAGGTGATTTCAATCATGCTAACACTGAACCAGCTATGAATGTAGTGCTAAATGAGTAGATTGTTTCTAAGCAAGAACCACAAGTAAGTGTGTTCTCAAGTCTTACATAGATGGTCTCATCACAACACCCGATTATCTCTCCATGGAAGCTCAGTACCGCCTTCAAAGGAAGTCTTTGTGTCTAGGAAAAGCAGTTTATCAAATTTGACAAATCTTTATTATATACAGCTATTCTGTCTTGGTCTATAGTCCTAGCTCTTGTCCACAAATCTTTCATTTCATTTTTCAAGTCAAGTCATACTGTACTTTCTTTCTCACTGGGCCCATATACCATTTTTTTTTGTATTTTTTACTATTTGTATTACTTTTTCATTTTTAAGTTTATTTATTTCTGAGAGAGAGAGAGAAAGAGTACAACTGGGGAAGGGACAGAGAGAGAGAGAGAGAAGGAGAGAGAGCACGAATCTAAAGCAGGCTCCTTACTACCAATGCAGAGCCCAATATGGGGCTTGAATTTATGAACCACAGATCATGACCAGAGCCAAAGTCGGACGCTAAACTGACCGAGTCACCCAGGCGTCCCCCATTTTCTTTCTAAAAAAATTATGTGAAGAATTATACATATAATAAATATATAATAAATCAAATCATGGAGTGCCTGGGTGGCTCAATCAGTTAAGCTCCCGACTCCTGGTTTCAGCTCAGGTCATGATCTCACCATTTGTGGGTTTGAGCCCCACATTGGGTTCTGCACTGACCGTTTGGAGCCTGCCTGGGATTCTCTCTATCCCTCTCTCCGTCTGGCCCTCCTTGTCATTCTCTCTCCCTCTCAAAATAAACTTAAAAAATATTTTAAAAATGTAAAAATCATGAAATCAAGACATTGCTCAAATATTAAGACATATTGAGACAAATTCCAATATTCAACACATTTGAAATACTAAGCTTACCAATGATAGAAATACTATAACTCTTAACAATAAGAGTAGAAGGACTTCTGTTAGTGACAGAACAAAAGGTATGTTAATTAAAATGAGGAAATTTAACCAAGGATGTAATTACCTTGCAAATATGTTTCCTTTCAGTTAGGCAATAAGATAAAATCAAATCCATGTGTTATTCAAAGTCCTAGTTAGGAATTTGTGCTTCTTTTAGATCAAAATGAGAATTTGGGGAGGATATCGTATTCAAAGAAGTCAATATTGAAAACCTAAAGTTAAACCTCAGTATCAGAAAACCAGGGAGAATTGTAAAAACATGTTTATTACCTGAGAAGCTCCTGTACTGGGATAGGATCCACTAAAGAAAGAAGATAGTGTTTTCATTCCCATACATCAGGATGTCACTTTTAGACACATGAATATATGTATATAGATGAAGAAGACAGGTATTACCTAAACTGTGATTCATAAAATTCTATTAGAAAGGAGATGCCAGTTGCAATAAATGTATTCCTATTATGAAGAACATATAGTTGTTAAAAACCTGTATAGGAGTCTCCTCCTTTGGAGAGACTTCTCTGGTTGATCTTTTCCTCTATAGGAGGAAATGTGGAGAATAGGGGAATGTGGCCAGACAGGGAAAGAGTGGTTTAGATGTTAGGGGGATTTAACAAACAACTGGACTCTGTCAAGCACTGGTGACAGTCAATGTCAATGACATCATGTGGTATCATTGATATCATATGTCTTTATGATTCAGATTGTATTTAAAGCCATTGTTGGCAGCAACACTCCTAGTTAGGTAAGCTTTGTATTGCATCCAAGATGCCATTGATTTGAGGACAACCCTGTATTTTATGTATCCCCAGGAAAAAAAATTCTCTGGCAATTAAATTATGACAAAACATAGATTTAAGATCCATCATAATCTCATATGTTAAAATGTGCTAAAATTGTCTTAAACCAATAAATTTTGGTGTAACTTTCATACACATGTTACAGGAACTTTGAGGGGAGAAAGCTGATGGCTGGGAGAAAACAGAACCTTCCTTGGGTTGACATATAAGTGAAAAAAAGAGAAGAAAATGAAGATCGTGTTCTCAGAATTTATATAAATTCTCTCTTCTCTGCCTTGCATGAATTTGGAAATAAGATAGGAGGTAGCCAAGAGAAGACCTCAGAGCAAGAAAGCCAAAGACAATATGAGTTAGTTCACTGTCTGGCCTCAAAGGCAGACCTCCATAGTGCTAGCAGCTGGAGGCCTGCTTTTGTCTTTTCATGCAAAAGCACAGTGTCAGTAACGTAGTGTTTGGATTTTGCTCCCTTACTGGAGTAAAGTTTTGTTTCCTCCACTTAGTTTCCATGAGTTTCACCTCCAGGCTCTGTCATCAGGTTTTCAATCTTGGTTAAAAATTTAGTCTCCTGGGACAATCTGCTACCGTTGCCAAGTCTCTGTGATGCTCACAGACAGTTTATCAGTTTGACTGCTTCTTACTATCTGTGGATGGAGTTTCCAGTCATGGCACGGCGCCCTTATTCCCTGGAACAGCCCACCGCTAGACGTTCAGCACCTGTACGGCAAGGTATTTGCCTACCATGAAATCATCTGATCCCGTGTATGTATGAGCTTCCTCTTATTGCTAAGAGATGCTCCAGTAGTCTACTCCTTGGTGGTGACATTCACCAATACTCAGTTTTCAGCCGTCTGTAGTCCCAGTGACAGCTGGGCCCTGATCCTATCAGGTATAGGTATTTTCAGATTCAGTGGGCAAGGCAGGGCAGTATTAAAGTCTTTTATTTGTGTATCTTAAGTGTCCCAGATATGATTAAAAAAAAAAAAAGATGTATTAGAGAAAATGCACAACTATCCAGTATTGGGAAGAGAACATTTCAGAGGCTGAATGGAGAAGTGAAAAGCCCCATCACACAGAACCCAGAGCAGGTTTAATCTCAAGCTAAGATTCCAGAAAAGCCATGAAGAGTAATTTATAATTGGGGATTATGTGTAAAAACCAGTCTGATGACAGATAAATTATTTAGCGAGGAAAGCACCGTATTACAGTTTCGAGTTCATTTTAAAAGGAAATGTATTTTCTCTCATTTGTTTAAAACTGGTTAGGTGGGTAGGTCAAAAACATGAGAATTATTCTTTTTCACAAAGAAAAAACTGGGACAAGAGAGCTAAGCAACTTACCCATTTGGAAATGATAGAACTCGTGAGAGCCAGCATTAACAAACAGCTCTTTTGACACATGGGCTTATGCTTTTCCTACCATATAATGCTGTTGGCAGGGTAAGTTTTAAGATTAATGGATGAAATTTATGCTTGGGTTAGGACTCAGTTACTTTGAATTTTGTTTTATCATTTTCTGTTAAATAAATAAAATTACAATAAAACAACAACAAAAAAATCACTTTTAACCCAGTAGGAATATAATAGGATAAATACTTGATACAGTTTTTTATTTGTTTTATTTTGCTCTATTTTTTTTTTTGGACCAAATAACTCTCTTCAAGAGTAATACATCAAATGTGGTTCTTTTTAATATGGTTGGCATCCAATAAATGTTGATTTGATAGAATTTTATCTTTCTGTAGATTATAAAAAATGATCATGAGTGAAATATCCAATTCAAAACATGGCCATCAAAATTATGACATATCAAAATATTGCTCTTAAAATCAGATACATATCCTTCTGCCTTACAAATCCAAATTTAACATGCTTATCAATGAGGGAAAAAAAGATTGACATTTAAGATGAAAACGAACCATGTCATTCTGAGGCTTGAATGGAACTTTACCGCTTTTTAATTCTAAGTGAACTAACACTGCATATTCTCCTGTGATTCCTCTCTAAACTCAGCAAGTGTCAATTATCTTCTCTGCCTTGCAGCATCTTCCTCCAAGGTAAAGAAGAGCAGGTATATTTGGGCCATATCCATGATAGAAGCCCATGTCAGCCACCATATCTACTGTACCTCCTGCCAGTATTCCTTTTCATTTGTTCCTTTGTAAGGGTCCCTTAAAAAAAAAAAAACTAAACTAAAACAGAGTATAAAAATATGGAACACAAATTATTAATGCAGACTAAAGGATTACGCCTCTAACAAAACTCTTCAGTTCCATTGTAGTATAGTCTATAGAAGATTAAAAGAACACGACAGCTTAAAACTAAGGAGAGATGCACCCCAAAACACTACAGCTCCATATATCTAAGCAATGACAACAATAAAAATCCCAAACAAACAAATAAACAAAAACAAAACCTGCAGGAAGACATTAGGAGGCAGAATGTAATTACCCGATTTGGAAACTGACCAGGACACCGCGGTTAAAATCCTTCTTGCTACAAATGTTCTGAGGAATCTTTAATGACTACAAATGGTTAGGACTTCATGTCCACACCTCATCTGAAAGATGATGACAATCAGCAGTTAGTCCTCCCTGCCACTACCCAGGGAATACAGTCAATTCTGACTCAGAGAATAAAGGGCCACCTACAGAAATCACAACCAACATTTGCTATCCTTGGCTGCCTTGGCGAACTGGTCTATGTGAAGCAAATTACTGAAATATCTCAAGTATCACTGCCATGTTTTACTAGAAATATGCAGTGACATAATCCCTCATCTCATATAGAATAATGAATTAATGCTATGTACACTTTTTGGGTAAAAATTGTTAAATCCTATGCTTTGGCTGAGATTTAATAATGAATATGTACCTATCAGTGAGGCATTAGATGCCTATTGTTTAATCTATGTATGGTTCCTATCACACTAACTTATTTTTGCCTCTTACATTTTTTTTAAGAAATGGACTCAAATGCAGTAATTAAAATACATTACAGTAGTGCAAGTGAAATTTGGAAAACTGCCAACATTTTCAAGAACTTATAATTTTCTTTTTCAGAGGAAAAAGTAGTTTTGACATCTTTGTGCAAAACAGTCAGTAACAGTTACTTACAATTTCAGGAAAATCACTGTTTTAATCATGACCTTTCAGCTGTCCTTGATTGAAAAAAAATTGGCCACCTACAGAAATAATTCTGTTGGGCCCTCATCTCTCTACTGATTGATGGCCTCATGTGGTTCTACATGTTCACAATTATAAATAAAACTATATAAAAGTGGCAGAGCTGGCTTCCATCTAAGTGGAATAAAACAGTTCTAATCGACAATAAAGGGGACTTTCTTTAAGTGAAATCTTTCTGTATACCTGTATCAAAATCAAATGGTACATTTATCTCTGATTAAATGTGTATTCTTTTGGTCACCATTCACTACAACCATTAATTTAGCATCCATTGTGTAAAAGACACCGTATTATACTCTGTCGGGGGTGATGGAATGTGGATAAAACAGTTTCTGCAATAGAGAACCTATTATCTGATGAAATACTCAACCAACTAACATATAATGAATATGGACACTATGCATACACATGTGAAGATATCTTGCTTGCCTATACATATGCACAAAAATTGAGTTTGGTTAAATATAATTGTATAAAATACATATTTATACTTCAGCAAAAATATATCAATATATATAAACGTATAGATATATGTGTATATTATGTTACACCAGAAAACTTTTAAGCTAAAATATTAAAAGTCCCTAAGTGTTAGAACAGGAGCTTTTCAATAGAATGAAAACAAGACTCATCCCCCTAGTTAAAGGTTTCCCACCTACGGTACAAGCAACAAAAATAGAGCTGGCATTCAGGACTCCATTAGAAGTTTATTGAAGCTCTGTGAGGTTGGAAAGCTTTTAGGAGTTCAGCATAAATCATTCAATACACTAAAAAAAAGACTTAAAAAGATTTTCCCTTTGTATTCAATTTCTGTGAGTGATCTCCAATTTACAACCTTATGCTCAGCCCAGAAATTGAATTAATCAATACAATTATCTCTTTAGAAATCTCTTTTGTCAAGTACGGTAGTTCATAGAAGAGAAAGGAAGATTGAGATTCCTTAGATTAGTAGGCTTGATGGCAAGATGCAGCTATACTGAAGGGCTGTTACGAGGAATGGTATAGGCTCCAATACTGTTTTGTTTGGGAAACTACAAAAATTAAGTGATCCTTACCTCTAAAACAAAAGCCTATTATCTACCAGTTGCAGTCTAAAATAAATTGTTTTATGGAAAACAACACTAGAAAAATATTTATATGATCAGATTGTGAATACCGATAAAAAAGTTATCACACGAAATTCTACACTAAAATAATCACCTTTTTTAAAACAAGTAAATTCAGATTTCCAGAAGTCACTAAATTGTTGGTAATCAAAATATTCAGTTCACTTCCTGTTGCTGAAGCATTCTTAGTAATGGTTTAGGGCCATGATTTCAACATACAAACTAAGAAGGAACTGAGACAATTAATTATTAAGCCAATTTAGGCCCATTTAATACTTTCACATGAAATATTCAAATAATTAGGGCAAAAGTTTTTTTTTATATTAATTATCTTTATCATACATATTTCCTTTGTGCACATAATAATCTTTGGCAAATTTAACATTAAAAAGGGGAAAAGAAAAATGCAATATACCTGCCTAATTAGAATTAAAAACAGCTACTAAGAAACTAATTCATGAACCTAAATGATACAAACTACTCTCCTTTTGGCGATTGCCCCAATTTCCTCTTAAAGAGTTAAAGCCAAATTTGACAATAATATATAGAATTGAGCTCAAAAATAAACAATCTATAAATCCTTGCTTAAAAAGAATTCAACTGACCAACATCTTCCATCATTTAGAAAATATACTGATGTTAGGGATTTATTAAGAATAGAGCTAAAACTCCCAAGAAATATCCTGGAGTAAGTATAGTCTAACTAATTGTTTACATATTTTCCACATAGAAAGCTGTGGATAAGTATTTATTTGGTTTGGCCCGGGTTTGTACTTTTTTAAAGAAAAATTTTTTAATGTTTATTTATATTTGAGAGAGAGAGAGAGAGAGAATGCAAGCAGGGGAGGGGCAGACAGAAAGGAAGACCCTGAATCTGAAGCAGACTCCAGGCTCTGAGCTGTCAACACAGAGCCTGAAACGGGGCTCAAACTCATGAGCTGTGAGATCATGACCCAAGCCAAAGGTGGAGGCTTAACAGACTGAGCCACCCAGATGCCCCTGTACTATCTGTTTGGAAGTACATGGTTCTTATATATAAAGCTGTTGAAAATTCATTTGTTATCAAAACAATATGATATATTAAGCATATTACAATGACATGGTAAAACAACTGTACTATAGACATATGTAAGAACAGAATAACACTGAGGTACCACCGAGTTAGTCAGAATTCCTATGAATGATCATTCTATTGTAATATATTTTAGTGACATGAACTCCACAGACAAATCCCACATATATGACAGCATTTTCTAAATGGAAAAACTGAGGTAGCATAGAAGACAAAGGTAAGTTCAATCAGGTGAAGGTCAATCAGGTGAAGAAACTACACACTGTATTTCACTCAATCTTCAGTCAATATTCTCTCACTGTTTAAAAGCAAACCCTTTGTTTTTATTCAAACACTGGGATACAAAGAAATAAATAAGCTTATGGAATTTTAGTCTTTTGAATTTGAAACATACTGCCTCCGGTGGATATTATCCTGATTAGCAATTTTTGTTTCACCAGGCATAAAGAGGAAAATGCACAACTCACAATGCTCTATCCTAAAGGAAAGAATTTCTATCTCAACAACTAACCATTTATCAATTAGCATTTTGGAAGATGGAGATGGGGTTTAGTCAGTTCACTATCTTTAAACTTAGGTGATGTTGTCTTAGTTCCTCATTTCCAAATTAATTTACTATTCCCTTCTAGGCCAGTCTGTGCTAAGTAGTTGCTTACGATCCTACAGAAAATACTCCATTTAAGAGTCATAGATTCTTATCACAGTCATAGTGTGCATATGTATATTTTAATAAACATAATTCGGAAGGAGACTATAGACAAAGGAAAGTTTGGGGTATATTTTAAACAATAAAACAAACTCCTATCTTGTTCAAACCAATGTCATTCAGGTTTCTGTTACTTGAAGCTGTATAAAATGCTTAAGTGATGGGGTTTCAGAATTTGGTCCTGGTCTGCCCACTTCTCATACACTTTTGGATTGCCTGTTTTCTATTTACATCAACTTGCTCATCTGTAAAATGAGGATAATGGAGATACCTTTCCCTAAGCGCTACTCTGATAATTAAATGACATAATCCATCTAACACACATAAACCAAGTCTAAATGTTTAATGATTATTATTTATTATTAGTCTTATTGGGCTGCTCATACTGTAAGACAGCATCTCATCCATGGTTGAAAACTAGGCAAAAGTTAGCAACAGGATATGGCAGTCAGGGAACACAGATCTTCTACCAAATCCATCACCCAAAAGGGGAACAGAAAAATGTTTGGGATTAGAGAGATAGAGAGGGGGAGAAAGAGAGAGAGGAAGTGGGGGGAAAAAGAGAGAGAATCATGCCGTCCCTTTCCACTTGGATAATAATTTGCTATTTTTCAACCAGCTCTTCAGGATGTGATATACACTTCAAAGACTTCCTTTATATAAGATTTAAACATATTGTCTACTTGTTTATCAGAATCTCTCTATTTGTGGATGTGTTTGTATGTATTGATATGAAGAACAACAAAAAGCTAATAAATTCCATCTGAGCTCACTGTGAGTGCCCCAGGAGGGCAGTCTGTGTCTTTTCTATTTATCACTGAGGCCCTTGTGTGATGATACATGAAATAACCTGATGTGTTACCTCTCCCCATTCATTTGGGTCATAAGGAACCAGAGGGGAAAAAATCTTCTGCTTTTACATATGTAAAATTACTGTTTATGCATAATGGGAAAATTGTGAGTGCTTTGGGCACTTTTAATTTAGGGAGAAGGAAGAGTCAAGACAGGAAGAAGCCTCAAATGATAATATAAGGGCCCTGCCCTCCTACTGAGAAAGGGCAAGATCAGAATGAAGAGGCTGGGATGAGATTGGAAACAGTGGAAATCCCTTTATGTTTAGGCTCCGAGCAAAATAAGGACTAAGCTAGCTTCCTGAGTGGCACTCTATGAGGCAATAGCCTTGCAGATATCCCATGACAAAATGAAGTAGGGAGAAATGGGTACAGGTATGTCTTCATGGAGGGTCAGGTTTCCAGAGGCTGTGATGTCCCCATTTGACCCTCCATGGTGTGGGGGTTAGCTCAGGAAGGGTACTGATGGTCTGAAGGGGTCTCACTGAGGATTGTGATAAAGGGATGCAGATGAGAGCCACAGTATGGCCAGTGTGACTGAGGTTTGCGAGATGCCAGCAGGGATGGATGCCCACGACTGGAGCTAATGACAGGACAATTGTACAACTCATTTGTTCCAGTAGAGAACAGGTGAAGGCTGGAAAGCAGACATCACTGCTCACCTTTCCTCTTACCCTTGAGCAGTTAAACGTATCAATATCCATCTCCCAGAACCAAAATGTCGGAGTAATTATTTCATGACCCACAATTAAAGCACACTGCAATTTCCCATCACAACAGCCAATTCCCTCTGAGTCATACATTGAAACCATTAAACTGAGAATCCCTATGTCTGAAAGACTGCCTTCTAATGAAAAAGGTGAGAGTTACTGTCCTCTACATCCAATCATATCTCTGGTAAACCAGGGGGAGAAGTTCAAATGCATGGCTTGGAATAGAGCCCATGCCAGCAGATTGTGCTGGGTAGAAATAACACTAGTCTGTCTAGGTAAGATCAGTGCCAATGGTTCCAACTAAAATTAGAAAAAAGGAGACAGTACCTTGGCTCATGCTTATGTTGGAGACAAGACTCTAACTCCTGCTAAAGCCAAATGATGGCAATTCAATTCCTGCCTGCCAGTTGCAAATCCCTATGCTACCGCTGCAGTACTATCAAAAGACATTTACAATCCAGTGCACCTAACAAGAGAGGTGATTTCTTAGATTAGTCATTTAATGGGTGAGCAACTCAAGTGCTAGCAACTTGAAGGTATGCATGTATTTATTCTAAGAGGTTATTTTCCACAACTATAGGCAAATTGTTGAAGAGAAAAATTAATAGAACCTTATTAATCTGAGGTTGATAAAGGGTATTATTAATTTATTAATTTTAGTGATTTAAAAAAAAATCAAGGATAGAATGACCCATTCCCCCCACAAAACATCATCAAAAGATTCACAACACTTTTCACGAATTTCAACAAATATAATTTTGCTCTAATCTCTATCGTGTCATGAGGCACCATGCCATAGTGGAATGAAAACTGAGCCAGAAATCAGGAAATCTGGGTTCTTTTTCTGGCTCTGTCACTTATTAACTGTGTAAAATGATGCAAAATTTAACCTCTTGGAGCCTCAGTTCCTTGTCTACAAAATCAGTGACTTGGACAAACATTATCTAGTTCTTAGAGTCTGTATTCTCTAAATCATTACTGAGTAAATGAAATTTTAAATTTTATATAGTTTTTATAATAAATCTAAATATTAAGTCTTTAATAAATCCCAAATTTGCAAGGCGAATATATGTAATAGACAAGGGATTCTGATTCTAATGGTAAAGAATTAAATATTTTTTTAAAAAAAAATTTCATCTGCTCTGTGATGGCAATACACATAATCATAGATAAGGACAATGGGATAATATTTGTGTATCTTAGCAAATACCATAAACTTTTGGCAAATGTCAAAGTCATACAAAGACCAACATCATTTCAGGTATTCCTCAAAGAAAAGAGTGTACTGCTGCAGGAAAGAAGGAACTTCTCCAATGCCCAAGAGTAATTCAGGAAATGAAAACTTGGGGGAGGCTCTCAAGTGCTGAATGACATGACACACTCAATATTCACCCCAAGGTCTCTGCCAGGTTTAAACTGCTTTTTATTCTACATAGGTAAGGTAATTGCACTAGTGCCCCTGTCTTCCCAAGATTTTCAAGAAATCTACAGAATTTTACTCAAATCACCCTAATGCTCAAAATACTAATTAATGTCTTACCAGAGCAGAACTTGGCTCCTCCACTGAGTGGTATCCAGCCTGGGAAACAGACCTCCAGTCTTCCTGATTGGTGCTAGACTATGAAAGAACCATCTTCATCAAAGACAATGCTTAACTCATAATGTGATCAACCAGAACTGGAGTTCTGGTTTTATTTCCGGCACTAACTCTTGGGATTCTGGGCAAGTCCTAAGACCTCTCTGTTAGATGCCATTGGTAAAGATGCTTCTTGAGTAGCTGCACTATATAAGAGTTATATATTCCTAAGCCCCCAAAATACTTCCATGCCATATACTGCATTATTGTGGAAGGAAAATCTATATTCTACCTTCCTTTAAGTCACAGACCCTTTTGGAAGACCTGATAGAATCCAATGATTTGTATCCTTTCCTTAGAAAAAAAAACTGCGCCAGAATAATCTTACATACAAGAATTCATGTGAATTCATGTAAATAAGGTGTTCTTCGATGCTAGAAGGAGGTTCATAAACTTAGGTGTACATCCTGGTCTTGAGCACAAATCCTTCCTGTATTTACTAGCTATGTGATTATGGAAACAGTGAATCTGACTTTCTTTATCTACAAAAACGTAGATATTGAAATTGATTTTTTTGCCTACATCTTATAACTATGTTGAACATGAAATTTTTGAATAGAAAGGTATGTGAAAACAAATTGGTGGTACAATGAACTCTGTGCAAATGTATGTTGTTCTTGTTCCCTTAGTCTTCTAATGCTGTCACAGAGCGCTGATAAGTACTACCCCCACCCTGTTGGCACCATCAAGCTTGGGGAGATGTGAATCACCAGACCCTGTGTCTAACTTAAGAATCTAGACTCTCAAAGTCTGACTGATTGGCTGTACTGTGTACTGTGTCTTCCAGTACTTTCTTTCTAGCTTTTGTCTGATTATGGATCTCTTCACACATATCCGCTGAACTGAATATACTAGCTCTGGCTTCTGGCCCTGGAAATATTGTCATAATCCAGAGTTTTATACCTACCAGAATACACTTGGTCCTTCACTGACATTAAATCTTGATCTTCACTTGAGCGCTTAAAATTATTGTTGTTGGGCTCCATACTCGACATTTTTGCTCTCCTCCATTGGTGTGAATAATTAGAAACCATATTGCTAAGATCATTATCTCTGTTTTATTGGAAAATAGACTAGCAAATGCAAAGATATAGTAAGTACCCTCAAGGCTTACACAGTGTGTGACAGAGCCAGTTAACAGAATAAGACCCAATTCACAATGCTACATACTCATCACTCTATTACATTTTATTCCTTTCTTCTTAGAGCCTAGTGATTACCCTCTTGTACAGCAAACTCTTTATGATAATAAAGAAGAATGGATAATACATACATACATCTTATTTAAGACATTTTTTATTTTTCAATTTATCATTTCGTTGTGAAATAATCTCATACTTCTGAAACACTGAAAAAATAGAACTCTCAGCTTTCTCACATACTATCATCTTACAAAACTACAGCACAATTATCAAACCCAAGAAATTAGCATTAATACAATACAACTAGCTGATCTACAGACCTTACTGAGATTGCAACAATTGTACCACTGATATCCTTTCTTGGACCATGAGCCAATGTTTAGCTGTCATATCTTCTCAGTCTCATTTCATCTGGGACAATTCCTCAGTCTCTCTTTGATTTCCATGACCCTGACACTTCTTAAGACTACTTCTGCTATTTTATAGTATGTCCCTTAATTTGAGTTGTCTGATATTTCCTTATGATAAAATTCATATAATGGATTTTTGGCAAGAACATGACAGAGATTATTTTTTTGTGCCTTTCTCAGTGAATCATAGGAGTGGCATATGATGTCAATACATCCCATTACTAGTGATGGTGGTGACTTTGATTGCTTGCTTAGGTTCTTCCATTGAAAAGTTACTACTTTCCTTTTGTAATTAGTAAGCATTTTAATATACTATGTAAGTAGCCTATTTATCATATTTTCATGACTAATTTACTATCCAGTGGTGATTCTTGCCTGAAAAAAATTATTACTCTAGTGTACCACATGGTGATTTTCTATTTCCATCATTCATTCTATAGTTATTAACTGGTATTCTACACCCATAAAAGAGTTTTTTTTCCTCCCACATTTATTTATTCAATACCTTTTATAATATCATGAACTATATTGAATATAAGCCAACACTATCATTATTTTCTCACCCAATGTCCCATATGTGGCCATTGGGAGCCACTTCACATTGGCCTATGTGTCCTTTCAATGTGTTTCCATCATTTTTTAGTCTTTCCTTACTTTCTGGTACCACAAGATATTCCAGTTTCTCATCATATACTTTTCCTATTCTGGTGCTAGAAACATCCATTTCTATAAGGATTCTTGGTTTCTTTTATTGGAGAATGGTATTTAGAAACCAAAATCCAGGTACTAAGTGTGCTCATCACTACTGAGGTATTATTGCTCCTAAGCGTCTCAATCAATAAGATAGGGGATATAAATGCAAACACACACACACACACACACACACACACACACACACACACACACCCCTATTTCTTTGTTTTTGTATCTGTATATCTGCGATACATACTTAATATTTAAACACACATGACTTCCTAGTGATAACTCCGATTCCAATTCAACATCATAGGGTTTGTTCTACCCCTCTTTATTTCTTTACAGTGAGAAAAATAGCCATCATTAATGACAATCCTATAACACATTTAAAGCAGTTTCAGAATGTTAAGTTTTACCCCTACAAAAAACAGAATCATTAATCTATATTTTCTAATTGGAGTACAATAGTTCCTTCTTAAAATAATCTTAGAGTATAAAGTCAAAACACTGTTTATCAAAGTTACTTAGATTAGCTCTTTTTTCCCCACCCCATTCATTTTTAATTCCTAGAAATATAATTTAGCTTACTAGATATTTTTGTTGTTTGTTTTTCACGTGGGGATCCCAGAACACCCTGGTTAATTTTAATTATTTATTTATTTTTGAGTATGTGAAACATTAACACAGTTCTAAAAATCAGAACTATACAAAAATAAATAGACAGCATTCATATAAATGTCATTCCCCCATTACCCCTTCTACCCTACTTCCATTCTCTCAATCCACATTTACTAAGCCCAACACCTGTAAGTCACCAATTCCATACGTTTCTGGAGTTTCTTTCTTATCTGTTGACCCCAGTTAGCAGATCTATGTATATTTCTTTATTTCCTTTTCATTATGGGTAACATACTTTTGCACTTTTTTCACATCTGTTCATTATCTCTACAATTGCATGGTACCTCATTATATGGAGATGCTATAGTGTAGTAGTATATTCAACTACTCCAGTATGCATGAGCATTTAGATAGTTGTTAATATTCTACAATTATAAACAATGTCACAATCAATAACCTTGAGCTTGTGATTCTTATATTGTTAAAGGTGTGTCTTCAGGATAAATTCCTGGAAATAGGATTGTTGGATCAAATGGTATATATATATAAATTTGTTAGGTATTGCCCAATTCCTGTTCAAAGGATTTGTACCAACTTTTATTTCTATTAGCACGGTATGAGAATAAAGGCTGTGTTTTTATCTCTGCCTCCAAATCATCTTAGGACAGATGCTGAGCAGTGAGTGCTTGATTCATGTTTACTTCTTCTCTCTGACTATAGATATTATCTAACCATGGTGCTAAAACTCAAAGAAAAGGTTTACATAACTGTAAAGGAAGAAGAAGAGAAAGAACAAGGAGCTGGAAAATCACTCTTAAAAAAAAAATAGTTGCCTTTGATCACAACAGCTCAGGATGGAAATATATAGCTTAGCATCTTCACTTCGAAAGTTCAAAACACCAAGATTTTATAGTAATTTTCCCATGGCCGAGATTAAGTCCTGCATCCTTTATGTCCCCGAGCACCATACCAATATTACAATTGGCACACACTACTGCAGTTATCTGCTTAAATGTTTGTCTTATGTTAGACTTTTTAGTTTTGAAATAGAAATGATATATTGATCAACACATTTATCTCAACTCCTGGCACAATCTTCAACATATAACATTCCTGATGAAATTTTCTTAAAAGACCATTAACATAAAAAGAAACATTTCTTGAGTCCTTCCTCTGTGCCATATAACATCCGACATGTTTTACGTGTATCGTCGCATTTCATCCTGGTAACAATCATACAAAGTTGGTTTTACTATTAACCCCATTTTACAGATGAGAAAACAAAGACTTAGAGAAGACACATAATTTGTCTAAGGGGATGTATTATGGGGAAAAAACCCTTAGGATTTGAGTAGGATTTAAACTGAGGTCAGTCTCATTCTAAAGCACATGCTGCTTACCTTTACCCCTGATTGCGGCTGGAAATAGAAGCCTTCCTGATGCCCCTTATATCACACTTACATAGGCAAGTTTTATTCTGCCTACTCTAAGGCCAGGACCAATTCTGTGTTACAGATTTCAGGCCAGCATGTCACTATCAAGATGGAAAGGAAAAGTGGTGGTTTCAATGGTTTCCAAATAGACTCTGAAAAAGCTTTCGGAGATTTTTACCTTTTGGCAAACAAAGCTTTGGCTCCTCTGATACATGCACACATTTATTATACCCTTGTGACTGTGGTTTATGTACAAGCATCTTATTTAAAAGAGTTTTTAAAAGACTGAAATGTGATTTCCTTTCTGACAGCAAAGGAAAAATAAAAAGATGTTCTTTGCCCTCCTGTTCTAATCTGTATTTGGAAGTCAAGTCTGCAGTTCCCAGAACTCTATCACCAGCTTGTTACATTTCCATAAATCTGTCTAAGAATACAACACTGTTCACCCAAAAAAAATGTAACATAAACTGTAAAACACATGCACATGATACCTGAATCCAATTCGCCCTCATTTTGTATATAAGTGAAAATAAAGCAATGCTTTAACTCTTAGAAATGACAATATCACATTATTTAGATAAGTGCCACCAAATCATTATTGAAATTCTGATAGCATTTGCCTTACTGGTAAAAGAAAATTACCTGTAATGCATAGTTTAAATAATTACTTTTAAACAAAAGCTTCTTTTCTGCATTGCTTATTTATCTTTTGAGACCAACTCAGCGGGGCTATGTATTTTATTAAAATTGCCTTCAGACTGCTAATGGCAGGGCGTCTGTTAGCACAGGAAAAGTGATGGCAGTTTGACTCCTATTCCTAATATTGGGAGTTAGTCCAGACACTTAAGAGCCAGAACTCTGCTGTGCATTTGACTATGTTATCAACACTTTACTTGCTAATGATACTAGTGACAGCATTTCAATATGATGGGTCAGACTTAAATAGGAAAGCTTATAATTGTGCTTACAGAACCAATGAAACTCCCTGGCTACCCCCCCTCCCCCCGCCTCCCCAAAATCCCTTTTATCAGCAGATCAGCTGGTGTTAAGCTTCAAGACTGGGGATTATTTGGTAAGCTTCTGCTCAATGTTTTTTTTCCTTCTCCACTTCCCACCTTGAATGGGGAGCCTCCATCAGCACCTGATATCTACCCGTTCAGAAAATGACAACTGAAAGCCTTCCTGTGGTGCAACCGTGTGCCAACTACCCAGCAGAAGGTCACACTGATGACTCCCCTGTGGCTTTTATTTTCCCCAGGGAAATCCACAGCCAGGGCTGACTGCTGCCAAATATGCTGAGTGCCACAAACCAGCAGTGCTAAGAACCCCCTATCCTTCTTGATGGGAAGCAGTAAGCAACTGTGCCGAACACCTGTGTCAGCTCCTGTTCCTGGGGACACCCCAGGCAAGCACTCATTCAGCATTCGGGGATAGGGCTCCCCTCCTCTTACTGGCACTTCTGTCCAAAAACTTCTCAGTAGTCATATGATAATAGTTATGTTTGTCAGATCTCTATAACATGAGCGTGTTTAACTACCGTTAAGGAGGGTGACTTAAATAATTCGTGAGTTAAATATTTTACTCTCAGTGTCTACAGGGAATCAGTACAATGAATGTGTTTCCTGTTATTGTAAAAGTAAAAACAACATTCTCCATCACTTCCTTTTATAGTTACTCCAACCAACTTGAGGAAGAGGAGACAGTTTGAGCTGTGGAAGGCATGCTTCCATAGATAGACAATATCTAAATCAGTCTTTTTCCTGTAAGTGACGGAGAATAATATGCTCAGTTCAACCAGTGAAGATTCTAGTCAAGTATGGGATGGAGAAAAAGGCAATAAAATTAAAACAGTACCTGCCACAGTTAAGACTCAGTAAGAACATATGAATGAATGAATGAATCGATTAATCAATCAGTGAATGAATGAATGAACAAATTAAAACTGAATGAATGACACTTAAATAATTTCAATACTTAAAAAAGATTCCATAATTCAGAAATGATTATATTTAAAAAAAAATTTTTTTAACGTTTTATTTCTTTTTGAGACAGAGAGAGACAGAGCATGAACGGGGGAGGGGCAGAGAGAGAGGGAGACACAGAATCGGAAGCAGGCTCCAGGCTCTGAGCCATCAGCCCAGAGCCTGACGTGGGGCTCGAACTCACGGACTGTGAGATCGTGACCTGGCTGAAGTCGGACGCTTAACCGACTGAGCCACCCAGGCGCCCCTAGAAATGATTATATTTTAATGAGCCAATAAAGCCTGCATTTAGTGCTTACTATTTGCAGATCACTCAAGCAGGGCTCCTGCAGACATTAAAAATAAATAAATGAATAAATAGGGGCGCCTGGGTGGTTCAGTAAGTTCAGCACCCGACTTCAGGTCAGGTTACGATCTCATGGTTTATGAGTTTGAGCCCTACGTCGGGGTCTGTGCTGACAGCTCAGATCCTGGAGCCTGCTTTAGATGCTGTCTCTCTCTCTCTCTCTGTCCCTCCCACTGTCTCTGTCTCTCTTTCTCTCAAAAATAAATAAGCATTTAAAAAAATTTTAAGTAAAAATAAAGAAATAAAAAAACAAACCAAAGCCAACTTCAGAACCACACAGCTGCTCAAGCAGCAGAACTACAATTCAAATTTCAGAATTTCTTTTATTTTGACTCTTCCATTTGATTTTCTTCAAAATTCCACATGGCATTAAGACTCTTAGTCTTTCAGGGTATTCCTCAGCCTGGATTGCCCTTCTTCTGCTAAAGAGGACACTTTTGCTGTCAAGTTTAAATTCACGTAGCTTCATTTTCAACTCTCCTGCCACATTCCAGAAGAGGCATGGATACTTCCTGAATATATCGGCACTGGCAACTCAAATGTAAAGATTCTCAAATCAGTTGGTGTCTCTTCACTAATAAAAATATAAATAAGTAAAAACGGGTAGCCTTTCCTGATTTCCCACATCCATGACTTGCAAAGCTTTTATTTCAGTTACTCAAGGTTTAAATTCATCCCTTATTTTTCTCGTAAGTCAAAGTCTATTGATTCCATCTTTGAATTTCTGCTTGTAACTGTCCCTAAGTGTTTTTATCTCGGTTCTGACTTTCTGGATCTCGTCTGATTATTGCATTGGTCTCCTCTCTTCCCCTTGTAACCTCTCCTCTTTCAGTAAACCTCATACTACTATCCTATTAGTTAATTAATCCAAGCACAGACCTAATCATCATCCACATTTTCTAAACAAACTAAACTTTTCAATAACTTCCTAGGTCCTGTTGAATTAAAAGTCAAATCACCAAAGAGTCAAAGTCCTCTTCAGAGACTTTGAATTATAAAGTCTCTTTATGTTGTAAAGAGCTCAACATATCTTCATAGTCACTATTGCCTTTTGTATACCCTGTGCCACATCCAAACTCACCCAAGTCCAAAGAGAGACTTCAGAGACCAGGACCTTAAATATATACTAGGCAATCCCCCACCACCACCCCCTACCTCTGTGTCTAATATCTCTGCTAAGAAAATCACATGCATCCTTTAAGACAAGTACTGGCTTGCCTATGAAGCTTTCTCTTTTCTATGAACCCTCAAATAATGTTACACTGTAGCTCTTGTTAGTCTATAATACATTTTATTTTGCATTATAATATTAGGTTTTGGATCTTCAAACTAAGTTTATTTAACACATGCTATAAGGAAAGTACTTTGAAAGGTGTATTTGGCTTATAGTGGAGAACAAAACAGATTAATTCCCATCAAAAAGCAGGGAAGAGTCTTTCAAGGAAAAAAAAATTGTGATGGGAGAGGAGGAAAATCTCCTGCACTCGCTGTGGCAGAAAAGAACCTGAGCCACCATAGGCTCAAGGATAATTGTCAAGTGTGCATGTGAAGTTGAGGTAGGCATGCCCTCTCCCCTGAAACAGAATTCAGAGAATAATTTCTTTCTCATTTAATCATAAAAGTGATTTTTATTCTTATGATTAAAAAGGAAAGCATTTTGAATAAATAAAAATTTTCAAATATATACATTTATTTGTTGCATGAATATTCTGATAGCCAATAATGGAATCTAAGCTTAGATATAAGCTTATAGTTTTAAATTCATTTATTAATGTATTCATTTAAAAATTTAAAAAATTTATGGTAAATTATTTGGAAACTGCTGCCACAAGACTCATAATAGAAGGCAACCGTTAAATTTATTTTTTAATGCTCACTTTGATTCTTTCACATGATAGCAATGAGAATTTAAGAAACAACTCTTCCAAGTATCAATAATATCTACTCGAAGTGATTTTTATGAAAATAAATATGGAGATTTTTCTTTGTTATTTATATGAAATAATCTCCCTTATTTTCTCATTTATATTAAAAATGATCACTTCTAGTGTAGGTGACTCTTAATTCAACCAACTTTTATTGACCACCTAGTATGTACACACTGGCTTAACAAATGTAAAGGAACTCTAGAGGTAACAATAATAGTATGCTTCTCCCTTTGGGAAAAGCAGTGTTGATCATTTCTAGGCAAACATGTTACAGACCCCAAGTCAGCTGGAAGTTTCAGAGCTGGTTCCAGAATTCATGCTCTCTAATTCCTACTAATTACTCCATGTTTCCTCCTTATAAATAGTCTAATAGATCATGTGATAATTATAATAAAGCCATGACATAATTTCAAGCATCTTCCCTTACAAATAGAAGATAAAATTCATGACTTGTTGTGGACTCGTACAAGGCTATGTAGTTTTGGTTGAAATTATAAATGACAAACAAGTGGGAAAATCAGTATGCAAAGGAACAATCAGACGCACATCATTTTTAAATATTACATATCATTGTCATTAATGTCCCTATTATAAAACAATAAGTTATTATACACTGCCAAAAAACATGATTCAAATTCAAAAGAATTATGCAAATTAAGGACACGGAAAAGAAAAATGAGAGCTGCACTATTTAACATTAGCTCCTGGAACACAATCATCTGTCAATATCCTGATCAGATAATGTTGCCCTGATCATTGTTAATTTAAGTCTATTTTCATTCATAATTTATATTCCGTGTCAAGAGAAATCTTTTAAATGCTTTACATACCCCGTAAGTCTGAGTGATCCGTATAACATGTGAGCCATATGATGCCCTCTTACTGGCTAAAATCACTCTAATGATTCCCATCTCACTCAGAAGGATAGGCAAGGTCCTGCCACGGTCTACCAGGAACTATACAATAGACTCCACAGCATCCTTCCCATTTGCATGTCTTACTTATCCACTACTTAATCTTTTCCTGTCACATTGCCTTTCTCGGCAATCTTTCAACATAGCAAGTTTAAGGAGTATCTCTTCACCCGTGTATACCAAAATGGTTCCCTCTCTCCATTTACATTTGTGCTTCAGTTTCTCCTTAGCAGAAAGACCTTCCTCACACACATTTCTTTTATTTTTTTTAATGTTTATTTATTTTTGAGACAGAGAGAGACAGAGCATGAGTGGGTCATGAGAGAGAGACACAGAGAGAGAGAGAAGGAGACACAGAATCTGAAGCCGGCTCCAGGCTCTGAGCTGTCAGCACAGAGCCCGACGTGGGGCTAGAACTCACGGACCGTGAGATCATGACCTGAGCAGAAGTTGGACGCTTAACCGACTAAGCCACCCAGGCGCCCCTCCTCACACACATATCTGAAATAGTCTCCCATCATTCTGTTTACTCTGCTTTATTTACTTCTTAGTATGCACCCCCATTAACATATACAGTTGACTCTTGAACAACATGCGTTTGAACTGCATGGGTCCACTTATCTGTGGATTTTTTATAGCACAGGACTGTAAATGTATTTTCTCTTCCTTATGATTTTCTTAATAACATTTTCTTTTCCCTACCTTACTTTATTGTACAGTATAAAATACATATAACTTACAAAATATGTGTTAATCAATTGCTTATGGTATTGGTAAGGCTTCTGGTCCATAGTAGACCAATAGTACTTGACTTTTTGGGGAATCAAAAATTAAACACAGATTTTCAACTGCATGGGAGATGAGCACTCCAAACCCCCACATTGTTCAAGGATCAACTGTACATTAAAATCTTCACGTAATGTTTTCCTCCACTAGAATAAAAGCTTCAGAAGCATGAGAACTTCTGTTGCATGAATTAAAGAATGAATGAATAATCACCCTTCCATTTCATCCAGCCAAATAGGAAACGTCTCCAGAGAAACAACAGTTAAAAAGGAAAACAAAAACTTAAAGTTCTTGATATTTTTCAAATATCAGTATAATCCAAAGTCAAGTATTAGTATCAATTATGTTTTATATAAACTATCCATTGGTGGAGATGGCAAATGATGATACTTGTCACGTGTGTGCACAAAGTTGTGCGCAGAATTGTAAGTATTCCATAACCTGCAAGTCAGCATAATGCAGTAGGCCTGCATCATATCAAGAAACACCGATTTACTTCTGTTATGATTTCATATGACACTGGATAGCAATTTAAGTTTGTAAAATAGGTAAATTGGAGTGGATTCTATCTCCCAAGACTATGGGATCTATAAGATACTTGTTTCTCCTTCTTGATTTTGCTTCCAAGCATGCAAAGCTCAACAACTATATTCAATTTAAGGTCAATACTTATATATTAGCTGGATGCCAAGAAAACCTACCACTTTTGGCTCCATTTATTTCTTTTCAAGGTTTAGTTGAACACTGTTTGCCAGCTGAAAATCTGGTCTACCAACAGTAAACTCGTTATGAAAGTATTGCCCAAAAGGAAACCTCAAAGCTGCAAGAATCAGTGCAGGCATACTTATAAATCCAGTCAGTTAGACATATCGTTCTAAATACATCTCTTTGTAGAACTCTTCCCTAATTAAGCTAAGAACAGAAGCTTGAGCATATTTATTATATCCAGTTATACGTGAAATTATCTCTCCTTTAAGCTGGAGGGTAGTGTTCTCTCAACACATAACAATAATAATCTGTCCGGTCCCTAATGCTAATGCTAAGAAATAACAAAATCCCTGAATCATCCTGGCAGAAGAATTCTGAGCTTAGTTCCTTCCTGAAATGCCTTTTTACTAGAAGAATTGTGATCAGACTGAAGGACAGAAGCATTTGTCCCTCTGTGTGATGAAAACTGAAAATCTCAGTGAAAGATGTTCCATAACAGACCTGGATTTGAAGGAGCTAAATTAAACTCTGGGAGAGCTGTGGAAGTGATAGGTATGGCAGAGGTAAAGGCTCTTCAAGCTTCCATAAATAGTTAAGCAATTGTACTGAGAGATGTAATCACTATTTAAGACAACTGGGAGACTCCTCTGAAGCAGGAGATGACCACAAAGCCATTAGTTACTCATGGGGACATTCAGGGCAATGGAGACCCCAAAGGGCAGCATGGCTCCAGCTTACTGAGGAATATGATTAACACTAAACATTCTACAATGGTGACAATGTTCATAGTAGACCCTTTGACTATTGGGATCTTTCTATTTACAGAGAAATTGTATTTTAATTAACCTTCATTTTACACATGGTAGTCAACTTTCAGTAGTTCAAATTAGTGCAAGCAAACAGATTGACTTTAAAGTGTCAAGAGCTTTCAGAGGTGGGCCCAAGCCCAGAGAATATAGCAGAAAAGAAAGGAAACTTGACTTTAATGATGCCAGTGTTATTACAATAACTTAATGTTACTACAATTGCTTAATAACATTTTATGTTTAAAGTTCTGATTTTGGAAAAGTTATCAGGAAATCTTCATTTAAAAACAGTTTATATGAGAATAAGAGAAACCAGGGTATCTATATAACTTATTAGGTAAGAGACTTCCTTCTATTCCTGAATATTTATTTGAATTATTATTTTTTAATCTTCAAATCCTAAAAAAAGAATACCCAAATGCCAGACTTTTTACATAAAGGTGTTAGTCATGATTTGCAAAACTGAGAATATACCAAGTGAGCATATTCAAGAAAGAAACAAGTGGCAAGAGACTTGAGAACTCTAGAATTGATGGCAAAAGAATGAACAGCAAATGATAATGCAAGCGTCCTGACCTGCTGAGCCTCCCAGGCCAATTTCTCCTACTCCTGATGTCCTTCTTGATGTTGTCTATTTCTTGCAATGCTAAAAAAAAGAAAAAAAAAAGAAGAAAGGAAAGTAGTGAGAAATCAAAGTAATTCCAAAATACTCAGGTGAATAAATCAAACATCATAAAGAGAGTTAAACTTTCTACTACAAAACTTTGAAAGAAATATTAAATAATTTCATCATAGTAATTTTTTCTAGATCAGATTCATAGCCACACAAAATGTCAGACTTACAACACATTGCAGTTAGTGGCTGATGAATGAATAATGAATGAACAGCTAAAAAACAAATTTTATAAGTGACAGTCAAGATATAATGACAATTGAAATGTAAAAATGTGAACCAGTTATTTTAGAGCTATATTAATTAAATAGCTTTTAAAATTCTTCATATTATAGGGGCACCTGGGTGGCTCAGTCGGTTAAGTGTCTGACTCTTGATTCTGGCTCTGGTCATGAACTCCCTGTTGTGAGACTGAGTCCCATGTCAGGTTCTGTGCTCAGCACGGAGCCTGCTTAAGATTCTCTCTCTCCCTCTTCCTCTGCCCCTCTCCCACTCATGTGCATGCACACATCATCTTTCTCTCAAAAAAAATTTTTTTAATCTTTATATTATTAATTCAGTCATATAAACATATATATGAATATGTAATTCTGGGACTTGTTTTATAGAAAAAAAATTTTTAACCTTCTTTATATTCATTGATGGTTAACTTAAAATATATTTATAATGTAACATTATTTATAGCTGAAATACTTTATAGAAAACATCCTAATGTGCTCTAAAATTTGTTAAATGTAAATTATTACTTATCAAAGCACAGTGCTATATTATACTAGGACACTAAGTTGTATAAGAATAAAAGTTTACAAACTTACTAGATAATTTCTAGATTAAAAACAACAAGAATAAAAACAGCAAAATAAAAACAGAAACTTTTATACCCAGTCACTCTTTCAGAGTCATACTCCAGTGTCATAATGACCAAGGTTTAATCATTGGTCCTATGACAGAAGAGCTGAATGTCTTTGGAAATTTATCTTACCCGTTGGAGGCTTATTTTCTTAATAAGAAACTATAAGAAACTATAAAATAGTTTCATTTCATTTTGTCATGAATCCAAAAATCCAAAACATATAACTATTTTATCATGATTTTATTATTTATTGATGTATGTAAAATAATTTGGTAAGGGTGAGTTCATCACTTATTCTACCTTTTCAAACTTTGGCCCCCCGAAGTTTGGCCCCCAAAGCCAAAATCATCAACCAGATTATGTGGTCAGTATTCTGTGTGTGTGTGTGTGTGTGTGTGTGTGTGTGTGTGTGTGTGTGTGAGAGAGAGAGAGAGAGAGAGAGAGAGAGAGAGAACACACATGAGTGAGTGGGGGAGGGTTGGAGAGGGGCAGAAGGAGAGGGAGACAGAGAATCCCAAACAGGATCCATGCCCAGCACGGAGTCTGACGCAGAGCTTGATCTTATGACTGTGAGATCATGACCTGAGCCAAAATCAAGTGTCAGACACTTAACTGAGCCTTCCAGGTGCCCCATGTGGTCAGTATTTTAAAAAGACTTAAAAGTGATACTTTTAGGATGACAGAATTACACTTCTAGAATATTAGTCTAAAATACTGTAACCAGAGATTTGGAGGTGATCTAGGGCCAGATTACTCGTATAACTTTTGATTATTAGTTTATACAAAACTTTTTATTTTTAAAAGCCTCCATTATGGGTGATTTCAGGCATACCTAAATTCTTTTAAAGTATATAGAAGAGTGAAAAGGAATTATTCACCAAGACCCAATGGGATTTACCCTCGGAATATAAAATTGGTTTAACATCTAAATAGCAAACAATGTAACACACCATACTAATAAAATAAAAACTCATACAATTATTCAATAGGTCTGAAAAATATTTGACAGAATCCAACCCCTTTTCATGATAAAAACACTCAACAAACTAGCAATAGAAGAGAACTTCCTTTAACCTAATAAAACAGCACCTACAGAAACCCACAACTATCATACTCAATGATAAAAGGCTGACTGCTTTCTCCCCAGATCAGGTATAAAACAAGGATGTCCACTCACACGACTTGTATTCAACATTGTACTGGAGGTTACAGCCAGGTTTGTTAATAAAGAACAAGAAATAAAACACATCCATCGGGGCCCCTGAGTGGCTCAGTCAGTTGAGTTTCTGACTTCGGCTCAGGTCATGATCTCACGGTTCGTGAGTTCGAGTCCTGCGTCGGGCTCTGCGCTGACATCTCAGAGCCTGGAGCCTGCCTCAGATTCTGTGTCTCCCTCTCTCTCTGCTCCTCCCCTGCTCACACTCTGTCTCTCTCTCAAAAATTAATAAAGATTAAAAAAAATTTTAAAGAAATAAAACACATCCAGATAGAAAAGGAAGAAGGAAAACCAGCTTTTTGTAGGTAACATTATTTTTATTTAGAAAATCTCAAGGAATTCACTAAAAAACTATTAGAAATAATGAAAAAGTTCAGTAAGGTTGCAGGATATTTGATCAATCAATTAAACTTCTGTATACTAGCAATGAACATTCTGAAAATAAAATTAAGAAAACAGTTCTATTTACAACAGCATGGAAAAAATAAAAAAAAGTATAAATTTATTAACAGAAGTGGAAGACTTGTACATTAAAAACCAAACACCACTAAAAAAGACATCCCACATTCATGGATCAGAAAACTTAATATCCTTAAAATGAAGATACTCTCCAAATTAATCTGTAGATTCAACATAGCCCTATCAAAATTTCAGCTAGCTTTTTTTGATAGAAACTGATAAGCTGATCCTAAAATTCATATGGAACTCAAAGGATCTAGTATAGCTAAAACAATGCCGAGAAAAAAAGTTGGAGAATATAACGTTCTCAACTTCACAACTTAAGGCAAAGCTATAGTAATCAAGACAGTGTGGTACTGGCATGAGGATACAAATACATATCAAAGGATGGCATGGAATTGAGAGTACAGAAATAAACCCAGACATTTATGGTCATTTGGTTTTTGACACACTTGCCAAGACCCCGGAGGAAAGAAATCTGGTCTGTTGTGAATAAAACTGTTCTCTGAATTTCTGTTCCCTGATTCCTGGCACAGAGCTTCAAAAACCTTTGGAATTCAGCAAGTGATAGGCATGCCTTTGTTACGCTATACTTGCCTCATAACAGAGCCCCTAGATAGCTTCAGGATGGGAGAGGTTGTGGAAAAAGCAATCATGTGATTTGAGGACTGGAACTTTCAGGACCCCAGTGCCCCAGACTCTGAGGAAAGGGGCTTGACATTGAGTTTAATCACATGGTCAATGATTTAATCAATCATGCCTATGTAATGAAACCTTAATGGAAGTTCTAAACAATGAGACTCAGAGAGCTTCCTGGTGAGCACTGATGTTTGGGAAGGTGGCACACCCTGACTCCCCAAAAACAGAACCTCCTGTGCTCAAGACCCTTCCAGACACATCCTGTGTATCTCTTCAACTAAGTTATTCATTTGAATCCTTTATAATAAAACAGTCATAATAAGTATAGCACTTCCCTGAGTTCTATGAGTCATGCTAGTGAATTACCGAGGCTAAAGGAGTATTGTGGGAACTCCCAAATTTGCAGCCAATTCTGGCAGGCAGAAGTGCCCATTGCCTGGGGACAGTACTTGCAGTTACTTTCTGAATAAGAGCAATCATTGGGGACCTTACACTTTAACTTCTGGGATCTGATGCTAACTGCAGATATTGTCAGATTGAATTGAATGATAGGACACCCAGTTAACATCTGAGAATTAGTACTGGAACATAATAATAGTCTTCAACAAATGGTTGGGGACAACTGGATATCTATATGCAAAAGAATGGAATAGAACCCCTACCTCAATCCCATGTAAAAAACTAACTCAAAATGGACCATATAACTAAACGTAAGAGTTAAAACTATAAACCCAAGCCATAAACTTGCCAATCCATGCCAAGTTTAAATACCACTAATAAAATAATAGGAAGATGTTCTACTTTTAAACTAGTCTTCAGAGATAGTCTTTCCACAGAGTTCCAAGTACTATAAATACAATCCAAGTATAATTGTCACTTTATCAGGACTGATAGTGAAAGGAAAATGTTTTTAATCCAAACTATGGTGATAGTTCAGAATACAATTTGTTAAAAGTTGGAATTCACATAGATACTTTAGTGATTTTAGAATTCTCGATTTGAGAATGACTATTAGGGGTGCCTGAATGGCTCAGCTGTCTGACTCTTGATTTCAGCTCAGGTCACGATCTCACAGTCTGTGAGTTCGAGCCTCTCATCAGGTGCCATGCTGACAGTGCTGAGCCTGCTTAAGATTCTGTGTGTGTGTCTCTCTATCCCTCCCCTACTTTCTTTCTCTCTCTCTCTCTCAAGATAAATAAATAAACTTAAAAAAGAATGACTGTTATAAAGTTTTAGCTGCCAAATGAAACAAGGTAAATATATGAGAAAACATATACTTTAAAAATACTAAATTTCAGTGACATAAAATTGAAGTTTCCCAATACTATCTATTTAACTTTTAATTCTAATATGAATTCATTAAAAAAATGGGAGCTACATTATTTTATGGGGCTGTCTCAAATTTACCCAATTTCATAATGGTAAAAGAGTTCTATGATTAAGCAGCTTCATCCATTCCAGTTATGTAACCTATAGCGGCTAATCTCTTTATTTAATACATGTTTGACTATTCAAGCATATTTTATGCTATTGGAATTTAAAAGTTCCATTCCCTTCTCTAAAGTGCATTCATACACTGCTTTGGTTTAAGTTGAAGATTTGCTAAGTAACAACCATCATCTATCTATTCAACACTCATCTATTCAACAAAAAGTACCTGAGTACTTATCGTAAGATACTGTATAGGTTATAAGGTAGAATTCAGAGATAAAAACAACATGTGTTTTGGGATTATCCAGAATGGAGTATGAGTTAAGGCCTTGACTTATAGGTTGCAAGACCTTTCTGAACTTTAGTTTTCTCATATTCAAGGTGATAATTGAACTAATGTGTTTCCAGAGCCCCAAAGTAAACAGTAATTTCTCCTTTTTCTGTGTACTCTGAAGGCTAGATTAATCACACATGGATTCTGTACTTGAGAAGTTAACCGTACAATAGATATTATAATCTGTATAAATGAATTAAATAAGGTGAAAAAGTATAAAGTAGGAATTTCCAGTGATAAAATAAGTGAGATGATCCATACCAGATAAACATAACATAGCATCACCATTATCACCAAATGCAAATAGAATTTATATAATTGATTACCAAGCTAATTAAATAAGTATCAAGTAAAAAATAGATCAATCATCTTAGTTTGTTCCCAGGAAATTCTGAGTAATTGAAAGTTAAGTTGAACGTTATAGAAAAGATATTTACTTTTAAGTGTCATTCCTTAAGATAACGAAAAACAAATACCACATCTCCTCTATTGAAAATTTTGATAACTCAGGCTATCCTAGCTCCAGCACTTTTTTTTTCCTGACCACTGGAAAGTTACTTTATGTCTTGGTTCCTTTACTTTCTCATCTTTTAAAGAAGAATTATAATAATGCATGCCTTATATGGTGTTAACAGTATTAAGTGAGTTAATGCATGTCAAATTCAAGAGTGTCTGGTCCATTGAGTACCACTATTATTGTAGATAATCAATGTTATATCATCTTTTTACTCTTATTATAATCATTCATGCCATAGCAAAAAGGTACAGGTATTTTAATTACCATTCAATGGGAAGATGAAATGTCATAAGGGAAGATTACTTGTATATACATATTGGAAAAACCAGGGCTTTTTCTTTGAATCACTCATAATGGCAAGCAGAATGAAGTTCTATGATTGGATAGGACTCTATTGCGTACCATCGTCACAGGCAGAGAATGAAGAAGCAGTTCTCCCAAAGGAAAGGACTTGCATGGGTGGTGCTGCATGCTGAAATACGAAACAACAGTTGCCTACTTACATCCATCTACTATGTAAATAGAAATAGTCTTTGCTATAATTCAGATTTTTTTAAATTTATCTGAACTCAGAAGATATTAAAGAGGTGATTTACATAAAATTACAACTCTTTAATTAAAAAGTTCTTATAAGACTGAAGGGAGATTCCTCCCCCTCACCTTCCACATCTAATTGGCCATGGAATCATGCTCATCCCATCTCTTAAATATCTACAAAATCTGTCCTTTCCCCTCCATTTCAATAGCTATTGCCCTTCTCTACATTCTTATTCTTCTCTTACAGGACCATTATATGTTCCTTAGATGTTCTCCTTGCTCCAGTCCCAAACTCTACACATGGGACAACTTGACCATGTTATGCAATTCTTCTTTATCTACTCTCCCTCAAGACTCAACCCAGGAGCACCTGGGTGGCTTAATCGGTTATGCCTTTTGTGAGATAGAGCCCGGTGTTCGGCTCTGTGCTGATAGCCGAAAGGTGGCAATGCTAATTTTAGAATTACAGGAATTTCTTACTTTCTTCTTTTGCTAATCTACATTTTCTAAATATTTCACAAATAAATAACTTTTATAATAAAGTTATTAAATACAATAACAAAAATTTCATACAAATTGTATATTGCTATTTAAGTGGGGGAAAGAAAGGATTTTTATAAAGGTTCTCAGTTGGTACTTAGTGACCTCATAATAACCTGATCTTTCTCCTCAGCACACAGATGCCCTCTGGGGTACCGTATCCAGGTTCATTTCCTGTGCAGTAGCCAAAAGTCTTTCAAAAAACCATTTGTAATCAGGGCACGTAGGTGGCTCAGTCAATTAAGCATCCAACTCTCGATTTTGGCTCAGGTCATGATCTCACGGTAGTGAGTTTGAGCCCCATGTCCGCTTTGGCACTAGCAATGCAGAACCTGCTTGGGATATTCTCTCTCTCTCTCTCTCTCTCTCTCTCTCTCTCTCTCTCTCTCTGTCTCTCCCCGCCCCCCTGCTTGTGCTCTCTCTCTCTCTCTCTCTCTCAAAATAAATAAATAACCTTTAAAAATTAAATAAATAAAATAAACAAAAAAACCCATTTATCTTTTATTATGTATTAGATACCTTATCTATACCACTTTCTTACTTCACAGCCACCTACGAAGTGTGTATTCTTAATACTTAACAAATGAGAATACAGAGGTGAACTTAAGTGTCCACGGTTACATGGTCAGCATGGAGCAAAGCTGATCCTTGAACCCAAGACAGCCCGTATCATAATCCATTTTATTTCCAACAGGCCACATAGACCTCTTCAAAATATACCTGTTTATGTATCATTTCCCCACTTTATTTTCTTTTCAAGTGTTTGCTAATACATTTTAACTTGCTAAGTGTCTTGCAACACACGTAGTACATGATGCCAAATGTCATATGATCACCACTGAGCCAATGGTTCCTCTCTCTTTCCTCCTCTCTCTCACTGTGGGATTGTAGGTGATCATCTCCCATGTTCAAATGCTCCTTCTCAGGCCGTGGTGTTTGGCAGAAATCAGTGATTTTTCAGAACGTTGGAAGGTGCCCACAACTGGCACTAGTGAATTTTTTGTCACTTCAAAGCACCTATGGACAGTCCTTTGCTTTTCCACACAAGAGTAAGCTTAGGAATGCTTTGCTTCATTCTATGTCAGGCTGCCTGCAGGTATAGACCTTTTCCTCCGCTGCCTTATTGCCAACTTCATTAAATACAGTATATGACAAGAGTTCATTAATACCGTACTGTAATCAACATCTGTATGAGCGTATACAGTGGCCCCCATGCAGAAAAAGATTCCATTGAGTCAATAGATAGCAGTAATTCCATTAGTGATAGTGAAAGTCATCCTACACAGTAACCCTCCTCTTTCTTGTCTGCCTTATACCACCCACAAGGTTTTCAGAGATAAGTGCAGGTTAAGTTATTTTTCTTTATATTTTCTATTTTATTACTCTGTATCATATTACAGTATTGTAATCATTTTATATGAATATTTTTTGCTTGTGGAATGAATCATCTGAGGTTCCATTATTTCTTATGAGGAAATTTGCTTTGATGTACAAATGCTTTGGATTACATGCATGTTTCCAGAACAAATTATGCTCACAAACCAAGGTTTTACTGTATATCAAACAAAATAATTATTACTAGTGTAGAAATGAGTTATTCAGGTTACAGTGGGAAATATACAATAATTGGAGGCCTCCCCCTGCCACCTGTCACTACCCCCTTCTTCCTTTTATTTCCTGCATAGCACTTACCATCTCTAAAACTAGTTTTGTTACATGCCCTTACCTATTTTCTCCATTGCTTTACCTCTAGCACCTATAAAAGTACCTGATTTAAATTGGAGTTTAATACTTAGTGGATGAATAAATACATATATTCATGAGAACAGGTGAAAACTCCTCTCTTTACTAAGCTATGTGTATCTTGACTAATCTACTAGCCCCTCAGCTTTTAAATTTTCATTTCTTTAATGCAATACTGCCTAAGGTTTTTATGAGTTTAAATTCTTTCATTCAATAACTCCTTGAGCACCTACTATGTACCAGATAGTCTAAGCTACGTGATAATAACAGCAAACAAAACAACAGACAAAAATCTCTCATGTAAGATACTGTAAGATATAGTCTGGTAAGTGAAGAAAGACCAGAATATAACAAAATATGTTGGATAGTGATCAGTATTTCAGTGGCAAAATAGCTTGTGGTTAGGAATCTGAAAAGATACTCTACAACTGGGTAACTGAGAAAGAAGACTTTTGAATAAGGAGGTGAAGGAGTAAGACTAGTATTTGGGGGAAGAACTTTTCAGGTAGTGGGAATAGCATGCCAGCATGACTGTATTTTCAGAGTGGCTGTAATGCAGTGAATGAATGAGAGTTAACAGGAAATGAGATCAGATAAGTGAGGGAGGGGGAAGGAAGGATTGTGTAATGCCTTGTAGGCCATTGTAATACTACTTGCTTATATTCTCAGAAAAATTAGCAGCCATTGAAGGGGTTTGAGCAAAAGTGTAATTTTCTGTGGGTAACTCCTCCTTGTCCTGACCATCAAACCCATGGTAGGTCATTTTGCATCTCTAAATGCCAGTAATAATCCCCAGACCTTTTGACAACTAAAATGACACCACTTATTTTCAAAGCTATGTTATAAATAGAGTGAAGGTAGGTCTGAAGAGTCTATTTTAATATTCCAGGCAACAGTTTGTGTTATCTTGAGCCAGAATGGTAGTGGTCAATTCAGAATATATATTTTTGCAGAAAGGATTTGCCAGTGAATTAATTGGATATGGATGTGAGTGAAAGCTAGAAGTCAAGGATGACTCCTAGGTGTTTGGAATGAGCAAATAGGATGGAGTTGCTATTCACTGAAACCGTGAAGACTGAATAGGGATGAAGCAGATTTGGTGAAGAAAGCAGGAATTCAGTCAAGACTCATTAGGAACTACTATCTAAAAACATGTATCTATGTTTAATGTAAGAATTTTGTAAAATGAGGTAATGGGCACTATTTCTAAACTGATGGATTTTGTTAGAGTGCTTTTTATGAAGGGATAGAGTTTACAGAAATAAATAGTAGATAAACAAATAATTACTAGTAACTAATCGTAATGTATGAACCAGCTTAAGCAATCAGATTATATCAAGAAAAGTTTGTGTTTTTTGTTTTTTAAATATCATCCAAAGGAATGAGTCTAATTGTGGAATTTCAAATGATAAATGGTATGTTAGGCGGCAGGCTTTTAATGCTGTTAAAATCCCACCAGGCCCATATTACTTGGAGTAGATGTCCTACAGTGAGATTAGGCTCAGCCTTGGAAAAACAGTGGGGGCACAACAGCCCTGAACCTCACTCATTGACTAATAAGTACCACCACTCCCAACGCTGTAGAGTCAACAGTCAATATGTGCAAAGTTTTCTACATCCATGGTCAAGTTAAGGATCTCAGAGGAAAAGCTGTATCCGGACATGGTTTAGAGATTCTTTAGCAGTTGAATTTAGTTGTTCCTCCATAGACACAAGAAATTATCTGAATCAACACAACGAGCTAATTGACACAACACAAAATTTAGAGTTGGCAAGAGGAAGTATCCAATTGCATGACTGCTAGAACTTTTCCCTAGTGATAGCAATCTACCTGCTCATAAGAGTAGAAAAGTTGCATTTTGAACAGCAATGCTCATCATATAAACATGAAGTTTCTCTCCAAATGTGTCGTTGAATAGCTGAACGTATATGGTCAGAAACCTTTCATTCTTTTCAGCATTCTATCACATTTATGAACATTTTACCTCAATATTTTCTATTAACATCCCCTATGATTTTACAACAAGGGAGGCATTTGCATTCAAAAAGAAGTCCTTGCACTCACACATATACACAAGAGCACTCTGCTTCCTTCAGAACATGTCATCTTTTTCCAGAAGGACTGGGCCCATTGATACCCACCCTCTTCCTCTCTACAACATCTGTGGAAGGGAGGTGGATGCAATGCTTCACTCAAACTGCATCTCCAATCACCAGTTAGCTAAAGAAGTTAGAAGGCTCAGGCGAAGGTGGTCACTTGCCCTGAAGTGGGAAGGAATGTGATAAGGAAGTGCAAGTGGCAGACAGATGCCCCATGGGCTTCACATTGTTGTTTCACAGAAGGACATACTGTGTCATAATGAATTACCGCTAATTTGAGCCAGCAGTACTGTTAGATTGAGGCCGGCAACCCAGTATGACAAACAGTGCCTGCAAGTTCACCTAATGAGGGGACAGGACTGCTCCATAGCACTGCTTCACTCAATTAGTGGACAAGGCTTTTAATGCCGCTCTGCACAACTAAAGCAATTTTGATTACTTAGAGCTAAGTCTCCATTTAGAATGTTTCGGGAGCTGAAACAGGGTTTCTTTCTTTCTGTTTTTTTTTTTCCTTTAATATAATTTATCTTGAGAGTATATGAATGGTAATAAGCTATTTGAAAGCCAATCACATTATTTCCTATTTTTCCCTAAGTAATATTGAAATACATTTTTTTAAAGTTCAAATGATAGAATTTACTCTAGCAAATGAAATGTAAATAAGATAGCAAATGATTAAGGATATGCTGAGGGTATGTGTGTATATGTGTGTGTGTGTGTGCACGTGTGTGTGTGTGTGTGTGTGTGTGTGTGTGCGCGCGCGCGCGTGCGCGCATGCGGGCACTATGTGTGTCTCTCCGTGCCAGAATTACAGTTGGTGAATTTCATTTCATCAGCCAACATTATCAGGAGGGTTGCATATTTATTCTATATATCCACATTTAAAAAAAAAATTCCAGATCTTGCCTTCTTTGGCTGGGAGCACTTATATTTCATAGCTTTTGATATGGGGAACTGACGTCTCTACTTGGTTATTTTTTTTCACTATGTCACTGCATGATGAAAAGCACTGATATGTGGAACGTTACAACTTTCTTTAATATCATGATCACTGACTTAAAACTAAACACAGGATATTTAGGCTTCGTAAATTCCTTTCATTCTCATTAGAAACACACAGGGTGCTCACTCTATACATCACTATAGTCATCTTCTGGCTTTCTACCTATACACTATGTTTAATTCTCAGACTGCTTGAACTTGGTGAAACTCTATGAAATTTTGCCTATTTAAGGACAAGGTCATTGAATAAAAGGAATTACTCAAGTGCTAGACACAAAACAGGTGCCAATAAATTTTTATTAAACTGAATACAAATTCCACACCAATGAAGAAGTAAACCTCATGATTCACATGCCCTTCTTCCTTTGCTTCCCTCAGGTGAACAGCAACATCAGGATCAAAAGATGAGAATATGACCCCATAGGTTACTTTATCCATCATCAAAGTCATGGGTTCTCCCCCCACAAAAAAAAAATTGCCTAAAGTAGGCCCAATACACACCAATTTTTAAATAATGTATATCTCCCATCTTTGTTTTATAAAAGAGGTATACGACCATGCTGAAGCAGTGATCCAGAGCAGAAGTTAGGAAGAAGTTTAAAATATTAACATTTTGGGTCAGGGTGCCTAGGTGGCTCAGTCGGTTAAGCGTCCGACTTCGGCTCAGGTCATGATCTCGCAGTCCATGAGTTTGAGCCCCGCACAGGGCCCTGTGCTGACAGCTCAGAGCCTGAAGCCTGCTTCAGATTCTGTTTCTCCCCCTCTCTCTCTGTCCTTACCCTGCTCGTGCTCTGTCTCAAAGATAAAAAAAAATGTTAAAAATATTTTTAAAAAATAAAATACTAACATTTTGGGGCACTGGGTAATTAACCATTATTGAGCCTTAGTTTCCTTTTTCCTTTCCATAGTCATGTTTCATTTTCTTAAAATAATTTTACTAATGACTAGTCTCTTGCCTCCAAAAGGTTAACCCCAAAAGCACGTTACACTTTCAGGGAGATAGTTATGTATTAGTAGAAAATGGTACATATTGGCATTTTCTAGTAAATAAAAAGAAAAAAAAAAAACAACAATGTGGCTCAGGAAGCAAGTAATATTTCCTATAATGTATGTTTTTTAATAATTGTAAAGACTTAGAAACTGGCAAAGAATATGCACTGATTCTGTATCCTCCTCTCCTGAGAAAACACGATATAAAATCACATCATTGGCTCAAATTATTGCCAAAATGAGAAAACTATTAATAGTTTCATTTATTTTCCTCTCTTGTCAAAAGGACTACTAGCATGGGAGAGGAAGAAGAGATTATTGGTAGTGTAGAAATGCAAGAAAATAATAATTAAGGAATAAATTTAGTGGGAAAGAAAAGAAAGAAAGAAATTTAATGGGAAAGTACCAGTAATAGATACAAAGCAATAGGTATCAATCTCACGATTTCCCTTCATTGCCTTGTACCAACAATAATCATCATTCAGCTTTCCATCAATGTTAGTATCAAATATTACAGATATTTTCCCATTCCCATCCCATATATGGTACTTGAATTTTCCAAAAGTCAAAAATTTTCCCCATCCCTTCTGTTCATTCCCATCCACACGTTATATGTAATTATTTTTATTACTTCTAGCTTATCCCTCCTGTATTTTTGGTAACAATAAGCAAATATCCATTCATTCTTATTTGTCCTTTCTTGTGCAATATACAGCATACTATATACTATGAGTGAAGTAGAGAAAAGTAAAGAGTCTATACATACTCTCTTAAGTTTTTCAAATTTTCATTAACAATGTATCCTGGAAATATCTCCATATTAGTGCTCCATTATTTTTTACAGCTGCATGATACTTCATTATATGGACACACTTTCATTTATTCAATGGATGGAGATTTAGGTTATTTTACAGTATTTTGAAATTGCAAATAATTTCATAATTAATAGCCTGCATGAGTATTTTTTCAAATCCTCATAGGATTCCCAGAATATCACTGGTGGGAAAGGAGGCTGCCTGAGTCTACTCTGCATAGTCTACAGCTGTCAGTTACCTCTACATTTCTGATATGGAAAAGGAGTAGGATCAGAAAGCCTGAATTACCTTTGATGTTTTCACTAGGGCTCAAAAGTATTCCCAGTCTTGAATACAGATCTATAAGAGAAAAGTTCTAAAATTTTAGAACTTTAAAATGTTTTTTCTTCCTCTCAGAAGACTTTCTTGAGACCTTAAACTAACCTAAACCCACTAGAAGTCCTAAAAACATAAGAGCCAGGGCAACATTTGCCTATGTACAAGCATCTCTGTAGCAAGAAACAACTCTTAACTTTCTTTACATTTAGAACTCATATTAAGGGCTTGAAAATAGTGATTAAATGAATAAATTAATAGATCTACTGAATCCAATCTGACACAAAAGCTTGGACATCGTTTTCAGAAAACAGACCCCTGCGTTAGTTCTGAAAGTAGGCAGGTGTATTTAGCAATAGTGTTTTCTACTCTTCCCCAAGTGAGGCAGCCTAATAATGTGAAAGCCATCCTTGCAGCAGTCCCAAAATAACGGTTAGATATGATCTCCATTTGTGGCTTGAGATCACTGAGTGCCCAATGGCACATTCTCTGCTGTTGTCATAAACGCCACAGGAATGATGACAAATGGCTCTGAGGAAGAGTAGAGGTCTAGACAACAAGCCCAGAGAGAACTGCCAACACCAAGAGGGTGTAGTCAACCAGGCTACGGGGCCTCACACTCTCGCTGAAGGGACCAGAGTTTCCTCAGGGGATAAAGGGAAGAAAAAAGAAAAAAAGGAATGGCTGTGTTAGTGTTTGCCAAAAAAAAAAAAAAGTCTGAGAAACTCCTGAGAGACGCCAAGAGCTTGGTAAAATTCACCTTTCCTAAGACTATCATTGGTCTTATCCTTGCCCTTGGAAGAGAATGAATTACAGCTAATACTAAGAGGCAAGCTCAGGGATTTTAATAAAGAATACAAACTAGGTGAATACTGTTGCACCAAGACTTGACTGATTTATAATACAAGGTTTTTTATTCAATTGTATCACTTTAAAATCACATATCTGATTCCCCTGTATTCTTTTACGGTAAAAAAAAAAAAAACAACATCCTCGGGTGTGGGTGGCCCTCTAAGCAGCAAATTCATTGCTAACAGAAGCGTGTTGTTATATCAGCATCTCATTATCATATGCAGGGCATTAATTGAGGCACCTTATTTAAGGTGGGAAAGAGCTTTACTAAGGGAAGATGATTCAGCACAGTATCTTCTGATGAGTGATGTCATCTGAAACCCTTTTGAGAAGTAGATGGAAGAAAACTAATATGTAAAATGTGAGCATTCATTAAGTTTATTTATCAATAAGTTATATGTTCTATTTTTTTTTAAGTTGCTGTGGTGATAATCTTACCCATTTTTCTCTAAAACTGCCCTGTCACATAGTAATATGTATATAGACTAAACTTGTTTCATTTTTAAAAGGCATCCCAGGGAGATGAGATGTGGATGGGTGTGAAGAGTCGATCTGGGGAAGCAAATGGGTACAGATGCCTCCATTGACAAAGGGGAAAGGCATATGGCGTCCTTCCTTCCTGGTGTGCCCAGGGCTCCGAGAGAGCTCTAGATTTCCCAGCGATAAGTTTCTGCTTGTGAGCTCCACTGGGAAGATATTTTGTATGCCACAGAAAACCAAGATGTTTGCGTTCCCACCAATCCAGGGATAAGGCATTTTCTTCATACAGACACAAAACATACAGTATATGAATGTTTAATGGAGGCTAAAACTGGGAGAGGAACAGAAAACAAGAACAGAGCAGGTTAAAAAAATATCTGGTTTCTCTCTATCAAAATACTAATTAAAATTCATGTTCATGGGGATGATTATACATATGTTTTTGAACTAAAAGTCTAACCTGGCACTATTTTTTGGCCTTATTTTTGTGACAACATTTTTGTCCATATGGCATGAAGTGAATCATTTTACATCTTTTTTTAAGCTCTATGTGTTTTTCTTGTTGTCTATTCCCTCTTCTCCCACCACACACACACTGGCAGCCGCTACCAAGTTACCAAATGCCAACTCAACCCTGCAAGCTGGCTACATGGAGCTATATAGTACTGGCATTTTCCTTTCTTTGCAGAAATATTCTCTCTCTCTCTCTCTCTCTCTCTCTCTCTCTCTCTCTCTCTCCACACACACACACACACACACAAGCACGCATGCACACATGCACCCACCACCACTGAAGCACCCTGAATATCTCTCCTTCATTCCCATGCTCATCTTTCGGTTCCTGAAGATTCTGCCCAGCTCCAGTGCGTGTGTGCAGCACTGGCTGCTGGTCTGTGGAGTGCCACACCAGTTTATTTAGTGCCTCTCATCCCTGGCCTTTCTTCTCCATGGCACTATGACAATTAGTGGCTCACTTAAAAACTGCTGTAAATTAATGGTTAATCGAGCCCATGTAATTAGTTTAGTCACAGCAAAGTGCAAAAATCATGATTGTCCAGTGGTCTCCTTTTCTTCTTCGTTTTGAATCATAATAATCCATGTGTCTGCTTTTTCAGACAGAAGAATGCTTCTTATGTGCAGCACAGCCATACTGCCTGGCCGTTCGGGTCCCGCATGGCACACGTTTTGTACACGTGCCGCCTCCGCCAGTATCAGGCACTGCTGAGTTTGTATGGAAGGGCAGCAACTCCACCTAACAAATGTAACTTTAACAACAGTAAAACAACCTAATAGCTTAGCATGCCAGGGGGCTAATGTGGCGGGCCATTTACTGCTGCACTAAATAGCCCCGGTTTGATTCTCATTGCCAAGTGTCGAACTGAGAATTGCAAGGCAGGAGCAGCTCCTAATTCATTAGATAAAGGGGGTCATTGCTCATAGGGCTGGGGAAACGGTAGAAGGGTAAGAAATTGAACAAGGCGTTCCCTTTCAAATGCTACCCAAACCTGGACTACCTGGGATCCAGGATAGCAGAGTCGCTGAAATATGAGGGCTCTATCCTGGCATCCATGTGCCAACTTCTAACTTTGGATCTTTGTTTTATTTTGCAACATTCATCTGGAAAGAGGCTAGAAGGGGAGGTGATCCTAATACTGAAGCTACTATTTATTATTTGTAAATCACTTTGACACCTTTGGAAACAAACCAGCAACATAAGAACGAAGTATGATTTAGCCTTGACTGTAAAATGAGCCACTACTGAGATGTTCCGGCCAGCTATTCTGCCTCATGTGTCCTGGAAAAGTTGTTGTGGACAGTTAGGAGTTAGGACCCGGCTAATCAGCTGGGCAGGAAAGGACAGCTAATAAAAAGGCAAGAAAAATTCTTACTAGCCTTGCAACATCTCATACTATTGTCTGTCTAGCTTTTTTTCTCATTTTTATTTTTTCTTCCATGCAGTCATAAAGAGTTCTAAGTTCAAACTCTCCTGAATAGTCACAGTAAGACTATGTGGACAAAATAATCCCCTTATCTTCTATTTTTAAATAGAAAAGAAAAAAAATCAAAAATTTCAAATGAGATCTCTAAAATGGGACGTCTTTATTTCCTGAACATTAGCCCTAAAACAACTGATTTCTCTAATTCTTGCCATCACTCAGATTGGCCTTGAATTACCTCCCAATAGGCCTCCCATGTGCTTCTAGATGAGAGTGTGTAATGGGGGATCTGTTAATTAACTAGAAGCAAAGTTGCGCGGTGGGGATCAAACACTGGATACGTCCTAAAACTCCCACAGAGAAGATGAAATGCAGCGCAAACTTTAAAGACTTCCCGTCATTAGCTGAGACCTTGCTGCTCCTGGCCCAGACCCCTCCTGTTTCAGAGAACAATGAGGACAATAATGGCAGAAATGAAATCGTGCACCCAGGAACAAAGGAACGAGCTATTTACCCATAGAAAAAGAAAGGGGGAGGGGGGAGAAAAAAAGAACTTTCTTTTTCTGTGGTTCCTGTCTACTTTTAATTAATTTACGACTGCCAGGGAATTGCACAGAGAGCACACCCAAAAGCACTGTATGGAGCACAGTGTTAATATATGTAACATCTACTGTTTACTTCCAGGAAAAGTGCAACCGGCTGGGGAGAGGGAGGTGCAGAGGAAGGAGAGGGCGTGCAGGAGAGAATGAATGAAAATGAACAAATTGTTGGGCTGAACTTTCACTCTTATGATCAGGGTTCAAACTGGAAATGATAAAAACAAAAGAAAACAAAGCAACACTGGCCCAGAAGTAATATATCCACCTAGATCAGTTCTCTGTCTCAGGTCTCAGTAAAAGGCAGGAATTGTACTCTGACACAGAGCTCTCATTCTGCAATTTTTCAGAGGTTTCCTGGTAACTTCTGTAGAATTATACGTAAGTATAATATCAATAGCAAAAGCACACAATCATGATGTTGACCTGTTGTTCTATCCTGCTTCTTGATAAGATGTAAATCAAAAAAATTATACTGAAAATTGAGCTAACTACTGAGTAACAAAACCTGACTACAGAAGGACCTCATCTTCATTTTGCATTCTGCATTTTTGCAGAATTCAAATCAGGAGCTTTTCCACATATCTAAAGCACAAGCCTTCAACGGGATTAAGAGAACAAGAGTTGAAGCACCTGCTTTGAGATGGACCAGGAGGATGAAGAGAACCATTATTTAGAAGGGCTGATGGCCCTGTTCCCTCTCTTCAAATTTCAGTTGAAAATGACCACACTAGAATTATTTTTTTTAGAGCAGAGTGACAAAATTTACTCCTCTGTTTTCAGGTCACATGTTTAGAACAATCAGTGGAAACTCTGCAAATGGCTGAAACAGGAAAATCGCACAGGAGTATGTTTCGTGACTGCTTCCCTTCTTTCTCATTTATTTAATATGAAAGGTATGGGGGGTACTGAGTGGCTCAGTTAAACATCTGACTCTTGGGTTTCGGCTCAGGTCATGCATGACCTTGTGGTTCATGGGTTTGAACCCTATGTCAGTCTCTGCGCTGCCAGTGCAGAGCCTGCTTGAGATTCTCTCTCTCTGCCCCTCCCCCCTTCCCTGCTCATGCTCTCTCTCTCAAATTAAATTTTAAAAACTTACAAAAAATATGACAGCTTTGGATTTAAATAAGCTCAACCAGAAACTCAAGTCTAAGAAAAAAAATCATATAGTTCAACCAACTGAAAATACAGTATAATCAAAAAGGAGTATACAGGTTAGAGGTTCACCATTAGTTTCTTGTATGTTCTAACCTGTATTAAAAAAAAATAAAAAGACCCATTGTCAATTATTGAGAATCTTACCTAGTGTATCCACATGTTAACTCACAAGAGTAATGGATTCCCCAGTACATTTTATGATTGCTATGACTATCTATTTACCAATGAATGATAATATAGCAGAACAGCAGAATGGCATGATAGACCAGGAATGAAAGAGCCTACAGTTATATTTCTGACATCTAAGAACTAACCATGTGTCTTCGGTAACATTGTTCATTCTCCTTAGTCTCAGCTTCTATAAGGATAATGACTCTCCTGATTACTCCATAGTGTTAAGTGTTGAATGATACAGCATATGACAAAGCATTAAAAAAAATCAATTTGTTTTCAATTTCACTATCCTCTACTGTTCTAGAACAGGGCTGGGTATTTGGGATCTAGAAATCAATAACAGGATTACCAATTCCTTTGGAACTTCATAATTCTCTTCAACGTTTCTGAACAAATGTGGAAATCCATTTAGAAACAATGACTTTCCTATAAATCACTCCAGTTAACTTCATCGTGCTTTCATTCACCTTGTATGATTTTTTTCTACTTACTATAATATTTTGTAAGCAAGATTATATTATTTTCTCTAAACATAGCAATGACTTACCTCATTTCCACTTTATTCAACAATTCTCATCTATTTATGCAACATTCTATTTATACAATATTCTCTAGAATTCTTAATATTGTTTCCTAATCATTCTGTTTTATGATAATTTGGGAGTATTCTAGAAATGCCCTTTATATTTAACGAGACTTCCATGGGTAGTATTAAAATAGAAATAACAAAAAATAGTAAGACAAGACCACACATGGTAGCTGTAAATGTATAGGGCAATTTCTTAACACAGAGAGAAATCTACTAATACTTAATCTCTTCAGGATTCAAGTAACCAAAAGGTAGAAAATAAATTTATTCCTAAAAGAGAAGAGAATCCTGACCATTAAGATTCTTATTACTAGAAAAGTACCCTAAGACAGAAAGACAGGCTAAATATTGCTAATTTCTAACTCTCAGAATGACTGGATAAGAGTGAAACAACCTCCTGATTTAAGAAATCATTGAATTGGCTAACAATATAGCCTGCCTTTAACTGTTCCTGCAATAGCTTTGAAAAGTAGCCGGATATCACTGTCTGGCATTCTGTTTGACCTACATAGTATTAACATGTTATAAAAGTATTTTCCAGTATTTAGAAACTAAGAGAATCCATAATTCTGACACCTTTTGAAAACCTGGAAGATCTGGCAATGCTATGCCTCAGCCTTTCACATGGCAGCAATCTACTGGTACAAAATGGAAGCTGCCCATGTGGTAGAGACACATACTCTTGGGTTCATCCCAGTCCTCACCAGTTCTGTCTGGCTCCTGTAGATAGTTGAGTTTTTGACACTTGAGATTTTAGAGTAGGCTTTAGGGACTGTAAGAGTAACATATTCAAAATCTTCTTCCCAGAACATGGATTTTATAGCTGTTCCTCATATATCTAGCCTTTTAATGAAAGACAAAGATGTGAAAATCAATAGAAAAATACAGGTAATAGTCATACAAAAGAAATAAGTAAATAAATAATATTTAAAATAAGTGCAAAGAAAATGGGATAAGGATACAAAATTTCTATAGAATATTCTAGTCAATATGTGAATTATAATGAAAATACATAAAAAACATAGGAATAATACCGAGGAAGATATAAGCAAAAATTTAAAAAAAGGATAAAATAGGGAAGAATGTATACAATCATAAATATAAGATATGAGGAAAAATTAAAATACAAAAAGTATACCATAGAAAAGTTAACACGATAGACTAAAATTATGTTAAGGAAACACAGGTACAAATTACAGAACTCAGAGGTTAAAGAATAATAGTGAAAAATGCAGGAAAGGGAAAAACATTAAATTCAAACTGGCAAGGCAGAATCTAAGGTTTAAAATTCTACTGCATAAGCAAACTTTAATCTGAGGCAGCTGTAGACAGACAGCCACTCTCCTACAAGAGGTCCTTCCAAACCTGAGTTTTCTTGAAGAGACTACCTAATTGGTAACAGTTTCTGAATCTGAAACATTCAAAATATTATTGCAATAGATGATACTGTCAATCATGCTATTTGATCCCATTTGGTATGTATAGCCAGTATAAGAAAGGTGCATATACACATTTGGCATTCAATAACCAGATACATTTTTTAAAATAAATCCCCAGAAAGAATATAAGTCATCTTTTCCAATATGTTCAGTTTTAAACAGATCAAAGGTTGGAGCCACATCACACTTTTTATTTGGGAAAATATATCCAAATGAATAAAGGAAAGGTACAACTTGCTATCTGAACTATCAAGAACAATTTTTAGAGGAACTTTCTTTGTTTCGAGGGATCTTTATTCATTTCCAGTTTTGACTGTCCAACAAATCTAAACATGGATCTGAGGCCAACTTCCCCACACTTCCTATTGTGCTCGGGCTGTTTCCGCTTACTGTCCTATATAATGTGCGCTCAGGAAACTGAAGATAATTTTAGTATCAGTTTAAAGGGCCATGCCAGAGGACCTGTAATACTTGACTGCATAATCAGGCAAGCAAATATTTTACAAAATGATTATCTTCAATAATTTTTCCGTGTCACAGGACTTTAAAATGTTTCCTTGTATGTAAATTTCTAAAATGACTGACCTTTACCACACAAGCACCATCAATTTACTTTAAAATTCCAGTCTGTAGAATATAGGGCTTTCTAAAATGTAGCACGTTTACCTGTCAAATTAAAGAGAACAAGCTAAAGATAAACTTTTTGATGGCTTCAAGTAATAACAAGGACTATCACAAGTATGCTTTGATGGACCTCGAAGGTTTTTACACTTGTTAAAGGCTACATCAGTGGTCTCAACAGGGGTCAATTTTGCCCCTCAAGGGAACTCTGGTACTGTCTGGAGACAATTTTGTTTGTCACAACTGTGGGGACAACAGGGAAGGAAAGAAGGTAAAACAAGCATCTAGGGGACAGAAGCCAAGTTTGCTGCTAAACATCCGAAAAGGCACAGGACAACCCTTCCCCCACCCCCACTCCTATCCAAATCCTCCTCCCAAAAAGTCAACACTGCTGAGGATAAGAAACCCTGAATTACAGTAAATGGGATCAATTTATTATGACTGCAGTACTTTCTGTATTTTATTTTGTTTTGCTTTTTCATCTCCACCCCTGCAACGGCCCTTCATTTTTCTGATTTGCTGCATTATTTTGCTGTGCTCAGAAAACATTGTTTTCAAGCTTATTACACTACATAGTCTAGGAAAGAAGGTATCTTATGAGTAAAGCTTGGTAGCTCAGAGGGATAGATTAATTCATTAATTTTAAATTTTCTAGGCTTGTTTTGGGTTCCTATCTGTTCTAGCTACTAGAAATCACCAGACTTCAATGTGTGAAGTACTTCTGTGGTTTATTCAAAACTAAAGCACTAACAAATGAAAAAACACATAAAACAGCAGAAACCCTGTGTTTGTTTGGACTCCACTAGTACAAGATTAGCAATGTCTTGGAGAAAGCTGAGCTGAAATGTACCTTCGAACCTATGTAATAGAATTATTGTAGCCAAATGAATTTCATAAACAAGACCTGAAAGTGAAGGGCTTATCTTTTTAAAAGAGCATCTTTCTTATACATGTTTAATATTTTATGTATTTATAATGTGAGATTTAGGTGATACTTTCATATCCTAATGACACATAATTTTCATCTAGAGTTAACTTTCTATAGTCAAATTCAGCTATTTTTGATATTCAAGAGTAATACAATTGAATCTCTTATGATTACTTACAAGACTTTCCTTTAATTAGTCAAAAATTATAAAATTGTAGAAATAGATGACTTTGCATGATCCACTCCAGGGATGATAAAAAAGCAACTGTAATCAGATGATAGGATTTGTGTTCTTCTCATACTCTGCTAATCTGTATACCTAGCACTAAGAAGCACTGCTTGATATTCTAACCCAAAATACTCATCTATCAGGCTACACATAAAATTCACTAACTTGGTAATAAAAGAGTTATCGTATGTAAACTTGAGAAATTGTGATGATGAAATTCAGAATTTCCATAGGAAAATATTTGGAACTCCAGATTGTTGCAGGCTACCAGGGCAGAAACTGGGCCGGCGGGGGGTTGGGGGGGGGTGGGTACAAAAGGCTCAAATTCTGATTCACTGCAGCTGACACCACCTCAGCAATCTTTCCCTGATTTATGTACCCAGGGCTATTTGGTTATAGTTTCCTTACCTTCTAATTAGAAAAATCTGAAAGGCAGTAGTGGAAACCAGGGAGGAGTATAATCAAGAGGCAGAGTTGGATAAGTTTGCAAAGCACTTGATTGGCAATAAGAGACATTTGCCAGGCGCCATTTTTTGATTGGAAGTTTTCAGCCTTTAACCATAAGGACTCTAGCTTGTATTTTTGTAATTATTCAGGTAGAGTGCCATAAGGGCATTGAAGCAGGTGAAAGTAATAAACACATTGGGGAGTTCAGGGAAAGGTCAAACTCTGCCAAAAAAAAAAAAAATAGGTCAGTATCTACAGCTCAGAAAACGAATACAGATCTGGAATGCTCAGTGTGTCCTCTGGAAGCTTAAAACAGGGCACCACTTGGGAAAAGGATCAAGGAACTTTGCCAAAGTCTCTTGATCATTAGAGGTTCAAATGCCTATTGGAAAATGAGATGTTTGCCAAAAAACTGTTTATTTTCTGCAGAAATTGGTGCAATAATTCCAGAGTATAACTCCTGGTATGTTCTGAATTTAGCATGTTATTGGTTCTGAATAAATATTTTATTTTCAGGCCTTATTTGCAAGTCAAGGCCACTGAATCATTTCAATGGTAACAGTCGGGGAGAGGGGATTCCCCAGGGTTCCCCAGAGCTGCTATGGGTCCTGCCTTTCTAAGATTTGGGGCACTGTGACACTCCAATATTCTATAATTTAAAAAAAAAGCTAGCTAGGTTACTGTGATGTAAAACGAAATGAACCCTAATTGATTAATCCAACTTTAATTGGTCAATACCAAAATCATCAATAAAGCAACTTTAATTCACATGTGTAGAATAATGGACTAATAGTAAACATTTTGACAATTAGGAATGCAAATATATTTTATAATTTCCTTCAAGTTAACTTAAAATTTGGGTAAATTCCAAGCCTGGATCTTAAAGAAAGATTTTTTAATAAGCAAACTACCAATTAAGAAAAAAAGTAACAATTATTACATATATAAAATAGAGATGTACTTTTTGAAACATGAATGATGTTTTTAATATCTCATTTAATTATTTCATATGTGAAAATCTTGTTTACAGAGCTAGGCTACAAAAGTCAACTCGGGCTACCTTTGCCCTATATTTCCAATGAATTCTCTGTTGCATCAAACATGAACAATGATTATCTAATAAGTTATAAATATAGTTAAGGTGAATGGTATGTTTTAAGTAAGTTAAAAATTTTTGATATTTCATTTAAAGAATTCCTTCAAATTCTAATGGTGACCAGAATGTATCAAAAAATAAGTTTATCCTAATTCCACATTTAGGATAACAAAGCCAATGCACCTATATACTTTTAAATAAAACATGTGGAATATTTCCACATGTTCAAAATGAAGAAAGAAAGTTTGCCTCCACCATCTAATTTCCTTTTCCCTCTTCACTCTCCTCTCCCACCACTATACCCACCCTTGGGACAGTGATGCTACCTATGCACATGTTTTGTATCAATGAGGACAGTAGCAGCTTCTGAGACTGTGAGGGAAAACAACCAGGGTAGGAAAAAGAATGGAACAGCCAGCATGGCCTCTATACATCCCTAGTCCTTCCTCTTCACAACCCAGAGAGAACCCCATCACAATTAAGAAGCATCATAGTGGTCCTTGTGTTGGCAACCTCAGCTGAAGAGGGGTGATTTTCTCTATGATCCAAGGTACCAAAACTAAAGACAAGTGGAAACTGTCCATTTTCTTACTGTCAGCCTCCTTGTAGGATAACAAAGAGAAGTCAGCATATTTAGTAGCCATGACACCAACACATGATTTTTTGGAAAACATAAAGTTTGGAAGAAGGGATTGATATGAAAACCTTTTAAGAGTAAAATGGTATACCCTTCTCTCCCAAGATAAATAGTAGAGGGGCAGGGAGGTTGGGGGGGGGCGGGTGTCGGAGGCAGGGAGATGAAAGGAAAGAAAAAGGAAGTGGAAGGCACGTATAAAAGATGTATTTATAGGGAGCTAAGTTCTGGGCCAGGCACTTTACTGAGTACAGTCTTGCTGCCACAAAATGACTTTTTACGCCGCAAGAATCCCAGTGCCTGAGCTCCCAATTTCTACCTTCTCTGTCCTCTTTGATCCTACATATTTTACCCCATCCAAACCCTAAACCTAGCCTTAGACACAATAGAATCCTAATTCCCATTTGTATACTCCACATTAAAGTGTGCTCTAAGGCAGGACTTCTCCCCACCTCTAACATTCAGTGTCAGAATAGAGAGGCTTAATCACATATAAACTGCCTCTCCCCATTGTTGTTTTATTTCCCAATTGTTCATTAGCATGTGGGCCACAGGAGCAAACAAAGGTTTGACAAATGAATAGATTTCCCTATTATTTATAAGCATCTATTTATGTATTAACTACAATAGAAATGCCAAATTTTGGTCAGGGTGAGAGAAAAAGGTAACAACCTTCAGAATCCCAACAATATCATTATTCAATATTGCATTACAATTGCTGTTCAGAAGAGGTTCTGAGTGGAATAAATATGGAAAGTGAATTACTGCACTCCACTGAAAGGGAGAATCCTATCACATAATAACTGTAATAATTGACTAAACTATTTATAAATGCTTAGAGTATGGCTGCTTTGGCAGTAGCTCATTTAAACAAAAAAGAAGATGTGGTCTTCAAATTCAGTGCTAAATTTCCTTAGAGACAAGAAGGAATAAGGTAGAACCTAATGATTCAAAAATATCAAATTTCATCTTTGGCAAAAGATTTAAGGTTTTACATTGTTGCCCCAAACTGCATATTCTGATTTTTTTTTTCCAGGCTTAATCTTGGCCTGGTGTGCCTCATTTTTATAGGACTTCTGAAACTAGAAATCGCCAGCATGGGGAGAGACCATTAAAGGCAGAGGTGTCTCCTATAAGCACAACATGTGACCGGGTAATATTGTCTGGATTAGCGGCTTTACAACCTAACTAAGCCCCGGAGCTACAATTATCTGGTTGCATTAAACTGAAATCACCTGAAAAACTTCACACTGAACAAACCCTTGGAAATGTCTAATCTGCCAGTTTACACTCAGAAGAGAAAGTGGAATTCAGTGGTTAAAGACAAGAAAACAAACTTTTCTACTAGAAGTCTCATCTTAGAGCCAGTATAGAGCCACTATTTGGTTCTAAATGTCTGAAGACATTTCTGCAATTTATTTTTATGCGATTATTAAAACTTTTATTCAAAAAGGAGATTTAACCTGACCATTCCCTTTCAAGCCAATGTCCTAAGTATATATGTTTGATGAGGGGATAGAAGACATAAGGAATAAAACTGCATTGCCACACAGGGAATACGTAGCTCCAGATATGAGGCCTTATGCTAATTTTAGCAAAATGTATGTATCTTTTTATATACATAAAGTTATGGCACTATATAAAGAGATCCTTAACTGTGACATATACTGAAATCCTATTTACTGCCTGACTATCCATTTTAAAATATAAAAACTCCAAGCAGTGGTTGTATTCATATTAAACAGCCTCAAAAATTCATTTTCGTTACCTACAGTGTTTTCTTTTTCTTTACTTTGTAAGATATGCCTAAATCATAAGCCTGAAATTAAAATTCTAATTTTAGGACAAGGTTATGGCTATTTAATGGCAGGTCAAAGAAGCTGATGGTTGGCTCTAAACTGGAAGCCTCACTATTGTGCCTGCCATAATACCTCACTTGCCAGCATTTGCTTGCTGTTCTATGTCATTTGTCAATATTGATGCTGAAAATTCATTGTGGTAGGTTGCAACCTATTCTATAAAACCACATTTTCTAAAAGAACAATGCAGCTTTCTGTGCAAAGATGCAACGTATGGCGATTCTGCTATGCTATATCTCGAAGTCAAATGCCAAGATTTCCAGATGATGATATTAAATTCTTAAACACGTGTAAGTCATTGAAGTCTTTATCTTACACATTATTGTTTGATTGGCCCAGTTCCTAGTTAAGTGATAATTTAGCTACCCTTTCCCCCTTCCAATAAAATCATGACAAAAACAAATTCCATTTTCCATCCCACACTAATACCTAACTATACATCTCAAGACTGCCAGGACTGGCAGCTGAATTTCACTCCAGAACATTTACCCTTGGTGGAAGTAGAGGAAATTCACACGTAAAATGATGCAATTCAACCAATGGTTGTTACTAGTGAACAACATCTATGATGACCGTATTGCTTTTCATATTCTACTTTTCCATGAAAATTAATATGCAATGTACATTTTCAACTTGAGATACGTATTACTGTACAGATTTGTCTTAATGGAATAATTTTAAAAAATGCATAATTCAAGTATTCACTGAGAATGGATTATTAAAGCTCTTTTCTATGGCTAGAGTTTCAGAATTAAGTGTAATAGTTTATATGTGGTGCCATGAAATAGGACAACCGATTAGATGTACTCTGAAGTCCCTCCCTCGTGTTTTTTTACAAATCTGTAACAGTAGAGAATTCCTAAGCATGCCTGGACATTCTTGGAAAGAACATAAGGTTCAGAGTCCAGCTTTCTCTTATTTATAACTAAGCCATATTATTTTGCAATTAAAAATAAAGTGTAATACCAGAGTATACCAAATACATCTAAAACAACAAGATATTTTCCAAGTAGTTAAATAAATGTAGACTTGGGCACAACTTAAATAACTTCAACAGAGATAATTAGATTTTAAATACTTGAGTGGCTTTGCCTGAGTTCATTACAAAAAAAAAAAAAAAACAAAAAAAACAAAAAAAACCTCTTTGTTCCTATGTCATGGTTTAAAATTTCTTTCAGTGAAAATTTAAGACAGAGAATACTTTTTCAAAATAAGAACAAAATTCAAGGCAATTAAAAACAATCCTTCACTCTGTTACTGGCCATGATTATGGCAGGAGGGTTCATAAATCACAACTAAGGTTCACATCCAGAGATGATCTGCAATGAAACTCATCCTCTGTTTTTACTACTGCTGCACAAGGTATGCTCTAAGGATCCAAGCTTCACTCATAGTTTGCAGCGTTCAGACGACCAAAGGTGCCTCTGGAGACGATACTGCAAAAAATTTACTTCTCTTTCAGTCTCAGTGGAATATTCAAGCTTATTAGGCTGCCATTCAAAAACTGTGCAGTAAAGATCCACAGCATGCAGGTCTGGCAAACGGCAAGGTTACATTTGTAGGATATCAATATTCTTGATTTCTCTTCAACTTATGTTTCTAAAATACAGTAAGTATTGGATGATTCATGAAAATTAATCAGCTACTAAAATTTCTGCCTGTTATTAAAGTCATGGGGAAGAAAGTAAGTTTTCTTACACTATACAAGTTTAATTTTTTAATGAATATAGGCACTTGGAAAGAAAAAATAACAATATTAGGGAGAATTTGAATTTGAATAATATTCAGAAGAATTTGCTGAAATCATTTGTCACTCTCCAGCTCTATGAACCAAAAGAATCCATTATTGTCAAGACTGCAAATTTTTCTCTGGATCGGTCAACTGGCCAGCAAAAGGTACTTGTCAGTTTTGTGAAGTTTTGTGAAGAAACTCAAAGACTTGCACAGCAGAAATAAATGTCATAAGGATGGGAGGAGTATTAATAAAATTTGAAAACCTTAAACTGAACTAATTGATTTAGAGCTATCTATTGGTTAGAAGCTATTTTCTGATAGATGAGTGGAGAGAAATGTTTAACCTGGTTATGGCTATAAATACTGCGTCTCTTCTAAATTAAATCAATTTTCTTGATGAAACTAATTTCTTGCCTGAAAGGTATTAAAATAATTTCATTATAAAGAAGGTTTTGCTACAGTTCTGCACATTCCTCCACTGAAGCAAACAGTTCAATGCATATGTCATGACGTGCAAACTGTTTTTTTCCAAAAAAAAAAAAAAAAAAATGAGGGCATTTGGAAAACACTGGATGATGTGAAATAGACTAACATGAAAGTTCCATTTTCAACATTGTCTCAACCTGAGCTCTATTCCCAATGAAGCTATACAAATACAGTTTGTTTCCTCTCCTATACCATTCTATTCTCTTCCAAACATGTATATACAGTAATAATCAAAGCAATGCAAATTAAAACTGCAATGAGATATCACTTTTCTATCCAACTGATACAATTTTAAAAGAAGATGATACCCAGTGCTAATAGCTGGGGAGAAAACAAATCCTCATATATATTTAGTGAGAGTGTAAATTTATACACTTTCGAATGGCAATTTGGCAATATGTGTGGAAATTCTAAATGTGCATGATTTTCAGCCCAGCAACTCCACTTCTGGTAATTTATCCTATCTAAATAATCACTTACATGTGCAAAGATACGTGCATAAAAATACTCATTTGTAGCATCATTTGCCAAATAACAGAAAACAACCCTAATGTCCATCAACAGGGAATTAAGATTATGACACCATTTTAAAGGAGAGAAAAGGATGTCTTTATACCTAACCAGAAGACAGAAAACAAAACATAACTTATCTCTGGGAAAAGGTAACTGTGGAGGCTTTTCAATATTTTTTTACAATATTTTTTCTTTTATAATCAGAAAGAAAGCAAAAAAAAAAAAGAAAAAGAAAAGAAAGAAAATATATATGTACAGCCCTATGAACTTAGAACTCTAGATCATTTACTTTTATATCATAAAACATATTATTTAAAAGCATGATTTACTGGAGACATGTTTAAACACTTTAACAACCAAAGCTATATTTCTCTATTCCAGCTTATAAATAATCTCTAATATTTCCTTTGTTTCATGGAATTTATGTTTTCTATGTAAAATGTGTTTTTATGAATATTATGAATATATAAAAATATTCTACTTTGAGGTAATACCAGCAATTTCTATCTTGTATTTACTTTAACTACAACCAAAGCATTAAAAGTAGGGAGTGCTCAAAAGTACACTATTAATTAATTCAAAGAGGAAAAAAACCCTAAAACTGTTATTACAAATATGAACTACATTATTTTAACTTGTCCTATATTTATAAATTTAACATTTTATTTTCTATGAATGATCTTCTCCATACAACCACTCCATTTAACAACCATTATTCTTTATGTGTTGTTTGGATATAATATTTAAATAAAGTCATTCTAAAAACCCTGAGTTGCCTCATAGAATACTAGTGTTATGGAATGATTTAATTAACCACTTATCAAAATAAAACAGAATTTTTCATTAACCATGCATATGATTATTATGTACTTAAATTATATCTGTAATTATTATTATAACTGTATATACTGACAGTCCCTTAACACAACCCCAGAGAATAAGGTCTCAGTTTTAAATTAATAATGGATTTTCCATCTAACTATACTTGGAACTTCTACCTGACCAGAGATATTCTTAATGTTGAAACAGCCAAAAATAACCATGATTTTTTCCCATTCATGATCTATGTATCTCTTATATAATGGTTCCAGAGTTAATCTGAGCTCAAATCATTTATCAGTTTGTAAACTGACCAAGAGTGATCACCTATTATGTTAGGAAGATTTTAATTGTGAATATAGGCAAGTTAGTGTAAAGTCTGGTGTTTTACCAATTGTTGTTTTCTTTTTTTTTTTAATGTTTATTATCTTTTGAGAGAGAGAGGGCATGAGTGGGGAGGGCCGGAGAGGGAGACAGAGGATCTGAAGTAGGCTCCATACTGACAGCAGGGAGCCTGAGGTGGGGCTCAAACTCATGAACCATGAGATCATGACCCAAGCCAAAGTTGGACGCTCAACCAACTGAGCCACCCAGGTGCCCCCCAATCATTGTTTTCTATATTTGGAGGTGAAGAGAAGAAATCGAAAGCTTTTCCACTTTATTGTATGCAATTTATCTAAACTTGAGGCTATGTCATCTACCATATAATGTAGAGCAGATCTGGCTGGAAAACCTTAAATCCAGGAGTAATTTGCTACCCCCCATAAATAAAGATGGCTCCCCATGGGTTAGCCTGAGACACATGGGTAGTAGTGGAATCTAGAGTTGCACAAAAAGCAAATGGAGGCATCTTTGTATTGTGCTGTCTTCCTCTGACTTTATCTTCCTGCTGGCTTTCTCTCAGCCCCTCCTATCAATGTACTCCCTGTCATTCCAGGGCCTAGTCACAAGCTGACAAGTTCCAGTGCCTGGAACATTCTTCTCCCCATTATTCCCAGAGGCAGGACAGAAGAAAGGTTAAGCATTTGGATGCTGGAACAGATCCCTAGTGTTTATTTTCCCTCTGCAAACTGGGGTGAATAATAGTGCCATCCTCTCAGGGTATTTAGGAGGATTAGATAAATTTACACAGGTAAAACAACCATCCCAGTGCCAGGGACAGAGAAAGCGACCAATAGGGTTGCCTATTACCATTACTATTATCATTTATGTTCAGGGAAGCCTTCTCCAAACATCCCGATGAGGTCAAATCCTCCTATTTAAGGGCTCATCAATGTTTATTATTCTCTTGTAGCATTAATCACGGTCACATTTTTACATTGCTTTGTGTAATTGTTTAACAATACTAATTTTTCTTTTCTTTGTTTCCTCCCTCCCTCCTTTTTTTTTTTTTTTTTTTTTTTTTTTTTTTTTTTAGTAGGCTCCATGACCAACATGGGGCTTGAACTCATGATTCTAGGATCAAGAGTCAGATGCTCTACTGACTGAGCCAGCCAAGCAGTATATAATACTCATTCTTATCCCTAGACTGTGAATTCCATGGTGGCTAAGAACATGATTAGTGTTTTGAGAGTTTTTTGTCTGTTTTTGCTTTTTCCTTACGATTGTAGCCCAAAAATCTAGGATGAGCATCTAGTGCCTAAAAGGACTCCAATAAATACTAGTGAATGAGTTACTGCATTAGTTAATGAATACAGAACCCAGGAAATAGAAAACATCTTTTTAAAAGAAACAAGGGAACTTGTTTAAGAAATTTAAAAACAAAGGGGCGCCTGGGTGGCGTAGTCGGTTAAGCATCCAACTCTTGATTTGGTTCAGGTCATGATCTTACCTTTGTAGGATAGAGCACCACATCACTCAGGCTCTGCACTGACAGCACAGAGCCTGCTTCAGATTCTTTCTTCCTTCTCCCTCTGCTTCTTGCCCTGCTTGCATGGTCTGTCTGTCTATCTGTCTCTCTCTCTCTCCCTCACTCTCAAAATAAATCAATAAAAAATAAACTTAAAAAAAAAAGCTTAAAAACAAAGACAACTTGACTTGCCTGAGATTTAGCTGGAGACGCTAATTCAATCTGCAGATAACTTGACTCTATATCCTGATCACCCTAACACCAATAGGCAGACAGGGTGACATGCTTCATCCATTAAAATTTGAGCTGTGGCCTTAAACCAGTTTGGAGTTGTGGAGGAAGAACTGTAAGTGGGTATTTATACACACAAACCTGTATATTATACAACCTACATCTAGAAATTGTTTATGCGAAACTTAGCTAATTTTTACAAGATTTAAAACCCAAACAGCAGCAACAACAAAATTTGGGTAAATAAGCACGTAAATCAAAGAGACATAACACAGGTAGAATATAGAGCAGGTGAGGAAAAACAAACAAACAAACATGTGAATACAGAAGTCAAATTTAATATATAAGGAGATAAATCAACAGTAAAGGAAATGTTCTTTAGTGACCAAGAAGGGAAAATATCCACTCCTGATATTTTTGTATTAACTTGTAAACAATTCTACATTCTACTTATCTAAAAGAGAAAAATGGCTTCAATGTACAATCATATATGTATCAAATATTTTGTGTTTATTAGTTCATCTGCTAGACACTAATATCATTGGATAGCATCACGTTACCATTTCAGATTTGGGTCAAATTGAGTCTTTGGCCATGAAATCTATGCCTTCAACATCACAAAATTGGTATGCATACATTTAGTCTTGTTGAACCTATATTTTAATAATATTTTCTCATAAAACTTTTACTTAGTTGTCATATCATGTTGACTATTAAAAATTGCTTATTTCAATTTTTGGGATATTATTTTTCCTGTTGGCTTCTCAAATTATTTATAAACACTAATTTTTTTCAAAAGGGTGTTTCAAGTAAAGTATCTTATGACAGTCATATCAGTCACTGTCAGTCATATAAAACTCAATGTTTCAAAGTGAAAGAAAAAAAGCTCAAGGAAATTAAAATTATAATTTCATTCCAATTATTACCAACCTACCATCATACCACCTGAGTGAAACTGTAAGAGACCAAGAGCCAGGAATACATTCTCATGTTATCAACTTTCTTTTTTTAATTCTGAAATTTTGGCTCTTTTTGCCTCAGTTCTTCCATATTATAAACACTGACATGTTGGCAGCTAATCAAGTAATGATTGGAAAGTGCTTAAAGCTTAAATATTCTTGGAAGAGAAGTAGTGTACAGGTGCAAAGTAAAAGAAATTTTTTAAATGTTTCCCACAAATTGAGGGAAAAAAATCATAAAATTCTCAGGTCATGTTTACAAAAGGATAAAGCGTTCCAACAGCACTATAATTGCAGGGAAATGGGCTTGCCTAGGGTTGATTCATCTCACTGATTTATTATTATATACTCCTAAATATTTCCAAAAAGCTTTGAGACAGCTTATAATGAAATACAAAGCAAAAAGGCCATAGGTAAATGATAAAGGGACAGAGGATTTATGAAATAGCCATGCCAAAACCCAAGTGAAGCTTTAGCAACTGGTAATAATAAAAAAAAATACAAGGTTTCTACCAATTTCAAAGGAGAAATATGATGGAATATAAAGACTGCATTTAAAAAATTAACAAACTAAAGCACGCCTGTTCCTCCAGAAAAGAGAAAGTTACCAACCCTCAACTACACAATTGATTTATTTTTGAAGACTTTGAAGAAGGTGCAGTCATTTGTATGTGTGTGTGTGTGTGTGTGTGTGTGTGTATGTGTATATATATATATTTTTTTTGGTATATATACATATATATATGTATATATATACATATATATATATGTATATATATATACATATATATATATATATACATACATATATATATAAGTGTTTCCAATGTGCCAGACACTGTGCCATGGGGTAGAAGGGGGTAGAAACACCAATAGGAGAAAAAAAGGCCTGGTCTTTACTTGAAACTCATAGTTTAGGAAAGGAGATTAACATTAATCAACTAATCACAAAAGGATAAGCATGCAAGTCCAGACTAAGATAGTACTGGTGGAAAGGAACAGAGTATGATAGAAACAAGGAACTCGTTTGAGGATTGAGGGACAGCTCCTTGAAGAAGTTAGGCTCAAATGAAGTCTGTTTGATGATGAAGAGTTCACTCAGAAAAGGATGAGGTTGGCTAAAAAGCATTTGAGAGGAGGGGAGTCTGTGCGAAGACCCAGGGTCAGGAGAGAGCTTGGGGCCCTTGTGGATCAGAAAAAAGATCAGAGTGTTGAAGCACTGAGCACTGTAAGATAAGGCGGGACAAGTTCTATGGGAGCCAGAGAAGCTGAGCCTGTGGGAACATTAAGTCTTTATCCAAAAGCTATAAGAAGTCCCTGATGGCATTTCAAAAAAACAAACACACAGAAAAGCCAGAGATATTTTATACAAAACTATTTCTCACACTGTCTTTTAAAGTTTAGGGTCTGGGAGAAGTCTTTCTGGGGCTTATTGTTCAGGACAAAGTTTTACTGAACCTGACAGAAAACAAATGTTTGAGAAGGAATTATGTAAAGCCTCCCTTTGCAGGGGAGGAGAAATAACAAGAACAGAATTTCCTGGAAGCCCATGTTGGGGGACTTGAGAGAAGGGCTTGTAGAAGAGAGCCTGTATTTGCCATGAGGTGATTTGCCTTTAAAAGAAATTAATTTTTTTAATGTTTATTTGTTTATTTTGCCAGAGGGAGAGAGAATGGGAGGGAGGGACAAAGAGAGAATCCCAAGCAGGCTCCATGTTCAGCTAGGAGTCCAACACAGGGCTGATCCCACAAACCGCGAGATCATGACCTGAGCCAAAATCAAGAGTCAAATGGTTAATGGACTGAGCCACTCAGGTGCTCCTGGAGAACCTCCCCCAAAAACAGGCTCAGAAAGCCAATGTTTCTGAGATAAATATGTTGTAGCCTTCAGGGAGCTAGGGCACAAAAGTAGGAACCCACTGATTTGTGGTATTAGATGGAAGAAATGGGAAGTTCTGTTCCTTTCTTTTGTCTTTTCTCTTCTCTTTTCTTTTGCCTTGCATTCTCTCCCTCTTTTCTTCATGGACATTTTTTGGTTGTAGCTTCTTTGTTACACACTCTCTTGCTGTATCTCAATATGCACAGCCCCTTTCTTTCAAACTCGATTAAGTTTGCTTGTTTATGTTTTTCAGAATATTTGTTCTATGTGAATGTATGATAGTCACAAAGCAAATGATGAAGAGGATCTTTTCATTAAAATGGTTGAAGGAAGGTGGTGAAGGCTAAGAAATTGCCCAATAGTGAAAATTCATGAGGCTGATAGTTAAAAATATGCCCCTTCAGTAGAAGAGGTACCAAAGAATGGTTTCTATAGCTGTATCGGTGCATCATGCCTGGGTCATTGATCATCTCTCTGGGCTGACAATATTTGTCCTAAAGAAATCATTTCACACTTGCCCATCACATTACCCAGCACAGAATAGTGCTTAGTAAATGCTTAGTCTTGAATGAAATGTTTTCTCTGTAATGGGGAGGGGAGAGTGAATACAAAGAGGTCTTTCATGGGATTGTATTTGCCTGAAAACTCAAATGCTCTTCCATTTGAATATTCCCTTGAATATTTTCAGGCCTTTGATTTGTAAGGTTGATAAGAATTTCCCAATTCATTAAGAGTAAATATTGACAAGCAAGATTTATCTTATATATCTATAGAGAAATGGGGTCAAAACAGAAATACAGCTGTCAGTGATACATAACAGAAGGCCCTGATTAAAAACAAAAAAAAAAATCATACCTGTTTTAAACCTTTCAGGAACACGTTTCAGTGTTGTTTCTTTTTTTTTTTTTTCTTCCTAATCTTACATCTAATCAGACAGCAGCCTGTAACTTTTCTCATCATTACATATGGCCTATTGACAGTTGACAACAACTTTACTCATCATTACATATGGCCATTTACAGTTGACAGCTGTCAACCAGGCAAGTTCACATACGTTGCTGCACAATCACATGGCATTGCAAAGAGTGGGGTGAGAACCCAGGCCAACATGCCATTGATGAGCCTAGAATGAACCACTGCAGCTGGAAACTACCTCACGGAAACAAAACAGATCCCACCCTTGTACATTTTACCTCAGTCTCTCACCATTAAAAAACTACTCCCATATTCAAATTATTTTATTTCACTTAGTACTCACAGAGCACCTTTTTTCTGACTTATTTCTGATACTAGTGCTTTCTATTCCAGTTGATTTATTACAGAAAAAAAAAAAGGGGGCAGGGGGTGGTATTGTAGTATTTACACCACAAGAAAATCCTGCTCCTTAAGATACAGAAGAAGGTATATCTCCACTTTAAACTTGACCTAGCACTGCCTTTAAATTCAGTGAATGAGAGGGGCGCCTGGGTGGCTTGTCGGTTAAGCGTCCGACTTCAGCTCAGGTTATGATCTCACGGTCCTTGAGTTTGAGCCCCGCGTCGGGCTTTGTGCCGCGTCGGGCTCTGTGCTGACAGCTCAGAGCCTGGAGCCTGTCTCCCTCTCTCTGACCCTCCCCTGTTCATGCTCTGTCTCTGTCTCAAAAATAAATAAACGTTAAAAAAAAATATTTAAATTCAGTGAATGAGAAACCATAGAAGTTAGGAAACGATAGTTCTATCACAAAGACATGGACTTCAGTAATCTATCTAAAATGCCTATTTTCAAAACCACTTCTAGTTTGATGGACAGTAGAATAAAGTTGATGCCAGTACCAAGAACTTAAAGTTGGAAGTTTGTGATGGTCAAGTTTTGTTCTGCGTGTGTGTACATGCACAAGTGAATGTATGAGGCAGCATCTTCCCCAATGTCATTTATTCACCCAGAACATTTTATATCATTATTTCAGTATTTATGCCTACCTATTTCAAGCAGGTCTTATGAAAGGCATTTTCGTCAAGACACAAATCACTTGCCATTAGTGATTTCTAACCTTTATTACCCCAGCAAGAGATAGAGAACTTTTGAGACACAGCCTAAACATGTCAAAAGGTTGGTTTTCCATTAATACCAGCAGGAGTAGAAAATGACACTGCAGTTGTCCTTGGAACAGAGAAGCTGACAGATTTGCTGAAAGGTTCAGCCATTGTAGGCTTTTGTTAAAAACCTAAAGCCAGCAACATTTCTCTTTGAAGTTCTGAAACATCTTGGAATTCAAAGAGCTCAACAAAGAATAACATGGACAATTGAGTTTTTCAAAACTCCATTTTAATTTAGCTTTTAAAATATTATGCCTAGTCACTTAGAGTGTCAACTCATTCAAAAGTACAAAGTAAGTTCATTAAGAATTATCACCTAAGGTATCCAAATAGATCTCCAATTCAGAGGATGTATGCCAAGGTCTAATACATTTAATTTAAATGCTTACCTTTCCCCTGGGCATTTCCAACAATTCTAATTGAAAGGCACTTAAGAGAGGGAGGTCTACAATTCTGAGTATTGTACACGGGCTCTCATACCGAAGGCCTTTTCTATTCAGAATGTGAAAAATCAGATTCCAGATCACTTGTCCTTTATAATTCCTGTAATCTTTTCCAGTTAAAATTAATATCTGAGTATTACAGTAAAAACCAACATCCAGGACTAAATTTCCTGGAGTTGGCAAGCTATATTATTCTGTATTGGAATACTCAAAAGAGAACTGTACAATGTTTGGGTAGCAGCAACAGGATGACTGAGTCAGCTGAGACTAACACAAAAACTTACTTCTAAGATCTGTGTAATTAAGCACACCGTACTCTTTCAACATAAATAACAGGTCTCACTTACTATTCCCATAAATCCAATATTTAGAAAATTTACTTGGTTCATTCTTATCCTGATTTTTTACGATGGCTGATAAAATTTTAATGTTGGTCTGATTAACTGCCCAAAAGTATGCAAACGTTGAACAGCAGCCTCAAAATATATGTCAGAAATATGACTTGGAATGTCAGAAGTTCTTCTATTCCCTCATTCAATATTTAGATGCCCTCCTTGAATTCCAAAAATAAATAAATAAATACCTTCCACATTTAATAAAATAGCATAAAATAGCTATTACTGCTTGTCTCTTTGGTCTGATGATCCATGCTATACCCTAAATATAAATTTGATTAAAAGTTCCAGTCTTCTTTAAGGAGACAGCCCAGTCCTTACTGAACTGGGATGGTCAGACATTCAGAAAAGGAATTAACAAGGCATATACTTTATCACAGCCCAAAATACCTCAGTATCACAGATCCAGTTATTGAAAGAAGTACTGCTAAAAAAAATGTGATTTTTGTCTAATTTGCCAATTTAAGTTTGGTACTTTTTCTTCATTCCATAAATCTCATTCATTTTTGCTTTTGCCAACTTTACAAAATGAACAAGTCTCAACAGTGAGGAAAGGGGTAAAGAAAATGTCTCCTATATACTCATATAAAAATGAACACATTTCCTAGAAAATAGATTGATTTCTCTCATTCCATAGGGGAAAAAGTGGCTATAACAAACATTTCCATTGTTATCAGCTCTACGGAAAATTAGGAAGACAATGAAACAAGTTAATTTCCTGAATGCCAGGCTTGTAAGAAAAATAGCAAAGACCTATGAAATTCTACCTCTAGTGTCTATGCCAAAAACAGTTGCTGTTACAATTTGCCACACTTGCCTTAGTTTTTACATAGAGAATGTGTTTGGTTTCACAGGTAATTGGTAGCCTTGAGCACATGTAACTTACAATCACTGAATGAAAAGATTCGCTTTGGTGAATTAAAATGGAACAATTTCTCCAAAATAAAGGGAAAAAGGCAAAATAAAATGTTAAGGGGATTAATAGGCAAGTGTTTCATCTATTTTTGCATTTAATTTGATGTTATGAAAGCTTTAGGCATCTAAAAATATACCCCTTTTATTTTCTAAGTCTGCAAGATTTGGCTTTTGGAATAGAAACAGTTTAGGTGGGGAGGGAATTGTTGAATTCTGTATCTATGTTTAAAAAAAAAAGGGGGGGGGGTTGACCATAACCCGAGGCCCTAGCTCCTGCAGAGTGCCTGTTGTTATGAAAGCAAGGTGCTCCACACGATCTAATCATAGCACTAAACCTTGTTACAAGCCCTTTTACAGCTCCAATATCTGGGTTACATGGAAACACGCTGGAGAGCCTCCTTGTACTATGAAATAAATGTCATTCTGACTGGCATCCTCTCTTCCAGCAAGTAATTTCCCTCCGCTGATAAATCGATACAGCAAAAACAAATGAGAGCACACAATGGGCACAGTGAGGATTACATTTTTATTCATTTCAGAGCCCCTGCAGCCAAGTTTTTTAAGTACAATGGCAGAAAATGATGCACTTGAGCTAGGAAACAAGAGAGATACATAGAGACATTGAGATAAGAAAAGAAAGACAAAAAAGAAGAAAGGAAAGAAATAAGAACAAAGAGAAAGCCAAGAGACAGGAGGCAAATGTGTCCCTATCAAGCAGTTCACACATAAACTTCTGTTTGAGAGTAAGATTATTATTTGAATTCTTGTCCAGCTCTTCACAGATATGATCAGAGAAAACACACATCTTCTTTTTTCACTTCTTTATTGCAGATAATTTGAAAAGGATCTAAGATCTTACTTTTTATTTGATTGATTAATTATTGATATCAACATAAGATCCACACATGACAACTTATCTATAAAACCCACAACTAGAAATGGTAGAAAAGACAAAATCAATCTTTATTCATCTCTGAAAGTCCCCTCAAGTCATTTATGTTTTTCATTGTCTTTAAGGCAAAGATGGAAAGGGCAAAACAAAAGAGAAGCAAGAACACAGTGACTATTCATAAGAGAGATGAAAAATTCCCATGAAGATGTCTTTTAAGATTGATTTCATTAAGTCCCAAAATAATTAAATAAGTTTTATTGAAAAGAGATATGGTGCACATTTTAAAGTGAAAATTCTAAGATATTTTCTCTTCGGAAGGGAAAAGAGAAAGAACTATTCCATAAAACCCTGAAAACCCCAAATTTCCTGTGAAGAAAGAGTATTACATTTTCTGTTATTTACCGTGGCATTCAACTCTTCTGAAGGCAATGGATCTTACAAGGAGAGAAATATAAAGTCTTAATATGGCTTTTAGGTGATATGCTATTGTAAACTTTAAACTAAAAATTATTGGCCAAGTTATTCAACTATCTGTGCCTTAATTTTTAAATCTATAAAAATAAGGATGATGTTAATAGTAATCAGAGAATTACGTTAGTATAAGCAAAGTGTTGAGAATAGTTCCTAACTCCGAGTAAATGTGACCATCGTCATCGCTGTCACTCATTACTTCCCAAGCTACAGTTAGTTATGTGGGTGTTTTCAACAATTTTTGTTTGGCCTACAGGGTAACAATGTACTCACACAATACATTCTTGGGGTCACTGCACAGTACTGAACTAGATGGACTAAGGGTCTCATCTGGCCACAGATTCTAAATATTCTTAACTGTTTTGTCTCAGAGTCAATATCTCAGAGTCAATATACTCCCTTGGAAGAGCAAGTTAGAATATGTATCACTATATCCAATCCTTAAGTATTCTTTTAATGTTCTCTTTATTGAAGTCTGGAAGATAGCGTGTACCTTTTTCCTCCATAAAATATGTGTAACTAGTATTTCCCATGATATTCTCAATGATCATTCTCAGTCAGTGTTTAATATATTATATTCTTAATGCTATTTATGATCTTTCTCCTTTGGGGTTTAATTTGATTATTCTTTATACTTTTAAGTGTTTGGATTAGTATGTGTTTATAACTCTTTATTCATTCATTACTGTACTCCACTGGCCATCCATTTTACTTCTTAAGAGGAAGTAAGAAACAGAGGAATAGCTCAAACTGGTTTGTACTACAGACTTTGATAACAAATGAAGAGAAACAAGAAAAGAAAGCAAGGCATATGGAATGCTCTGGTAGGCCCTCCTGGCCTCTGTCATCTTTTCTTTCTTGTATCATCAATAAAAAAAGAGTGGATATAAGCCTACATTAGTGTCTCTTAGTATTTTTTTCACTATCATTTTTCCCAGTGAACATTTTTATAAATTTTCCCTAATAGCCCACCCGATGAAATTTTAATACACCCAGTATATTGTTATATGTACCATATGTGTATCTATACTTTTTGAAAGGGGGATAATCCTTTCTTCTTTTCAAAACCAAGTTTTACCCCTTTACGGTAACATCACCTTTTGAGAATACACAGGCTAATTCACATTAGGAAGACAAACCACTTTCCACTTAGTGCATCGGGTCCAACATGACTATAGAAGGTAAGTTGGAAGCCAGTTATAGTTGTGAGTCTGTGTTTTGTTTTGTTTTTCGCAAACCTTTAAGTACTAATCCATGGACCCTTAGTCCATCTAGTTCAGTAAATTTACGTTACCCCAAAATCCAAAACAGTACTTTGAAAATGGAAAATATATGGTAGTGTGTGAAAGATGCCCAAGAAGCTACAAAGCAGTTTAAGGACAAGAAGTAAGGAGGATGAAGAGTAAAGTGGAATTGTTTCCAATTAAAGCAGCTAGGGAATTAGGTAGGTGGAATGTAATTATCTACATTGGAGTTTGGCCAGGCTTCTGGGCTCTTTTGAGGAAAAAAAAAAAAAATGAAAGAAAGAAAGAAAGGGGAAAAAAAAGAAGAAGAAGAAAGCTCTGTGATCATTAATGAATAGAGAGGTAGGCCCAAGCTGAACATCTCATCCAAAAAAATGGAATAAGATTTCTAAGTCCTTCTTTCCCAGAACATAAGTGGTATTCTCCTTTAATGAATTTGAAACTACTTATAAGCCCCTTACTTCAATTTGAAATAATAATTTCATACAGCAATAACCTTAGAAATGGGAGTGTTGGAGAAGACAGTAAAATAGCTCCGGCAATCAATGAAAGAGGCACAATTTGTAGCACGTGAGTGTCAAATCTGCAGCATTTTGAAATACAAGTGTTGGAGTCACACCAACACATGTCTAAAATTGAACAAGTCACTTTACGTTTTTAGGTTACCTGAAGAAGTAATTAGTAAAACAGGTTAGTTCTGCTCAAAGTACACAGGACCTTCCCCAATGACTGGGCCGCCAAGGCAGTGTAATGAAAACTGATAACTTTACCAACTCGGGAAGCCCGAGATGTGTGCCCAATAAATGTAAGCAGACATTATATCCTTCATAATCAGGGTAGAAGGAAGATGTGAACTGAATAAATGCTTGAAAAAAATCATAGCTTCTATTAGATGCAAAGATTGAAGCGTTAGACACCTTTAAGCTCAGCTTTCATTTAATTTATGGCTTTGCTTTCTGTAGTCTGAAGGGAGTGAAAAATTCTTCTCTCTAATTTTTCCCCTTTCATGACTTGACCAGGAAGATGAAATCGGGGTACTTTAATTACCATTCAGAGCCAAAGGCTTGCCCTTTGATATGGAAATCCCACTTCTGTGACTGCCTTTTCCCCAGCCCCTTCTCCTTCCAGTTGCCCAACAGAATTTTAAGTAGCTTTGTCACCAGCTGATAGTAAAAGCTAACTGTAGCTCTTTCCTGTTAAGTTCTGTTTTGAGTTACACTATGTTTCTTTCACCAAATTGGAAAAGCTGGAAGCAAGAAAGGAGGGGGAGGGAAGGCAGCAAGAGATAGAGGGAAAGGGAGAAAGAGAGCGGATGTGAATGAGAGTATGACCAACTCTATCCATTAGAGTCACTCAATTATAGTTTCTACTCTGTCTGCATGAAGTGTGGCCCATCCTGCACAAAGCCTCTCACTTTAAACACACACACACAGAGCACAAACCGATGAAAGCTGCCATGTAGAGTTACCCCGTTATTGTCATCTGCCTGCTGCATGACTCCAGGCTTTGCTATAATTATTAATTGCACTTGTCAACTGTCATTAATTCCTCTTTAGCATCCCTGTCTTTGAGTAATTAGACAGAACAGCCTCACTGAGCTCATTGTTTAGAGTCCCTTGAAAGAGCCCACTGGGCTTTCTGCAGAGAAAACCATCAGGAATACAATAGAGCACTTCTCCCTTAACCCTTTGGAAGTGTGAATGTAAGGGAAAGTGCTCTCACAGGTTTGGGTGGCCTGCTTTACTTTGCGGGTACATAAAGTCTCTGTCAACTACCTCTTACCTGGAACCATATTTTAAATGTTTCTTTCCAGCAGAGAAGAGGTATTTAAGTTAATTAAAAAGTCTTGGGGAAAACAAAATTTCCAAATTAACATCATCAAGTTTTTAATCATTTTCTCATTTATCTTATGCTTTCGATGTTGGCGAAGCCACATTTCTCAGAAATAATATTTCCCTGTTGATTACATACATCTATAGACACTGCATACACACACACACACACACACACACACACACAAACACAAACACATACACGTGCAAAGTTTTTTCCAGGTGACTTTTGATTTCTCTAAGTTATAACTTAGATTCTAAATTTTAGATTGACAGGATTGAAGCTCCTTTTTATTTAGTCCTTTTACCCAGCCTCCTATATAATGAGTCAGTTGACAGTGCTTTAAATTGTACAACTGGTAGCTCTGAATACATTTTAAAATTTTATTTTAAAATCCCTACACTGAAAATTAGGCCATATTTGATATTTGGTCCATGGTCTCTAGAAATTCCCTGAATTCATCCAGGGATACATTTTGTGCAATAATTCCAAATGAGAATTAATATGTTATCATTTTGAATCACATAATGCATAAGAAAGCACTATAAAAACTGTAAAGTGCTATAAAATGTCATATTAGTATTTTATCATTATTGGCTTATAAAACTAAACTCCTTTGATGCTGTTAAATCTATTTGCAGCTTTAAGTTCTTTAAATATGTCAAGAATAAAAAAATATTTAGCCATTTTCTAATAATAACACTGTTAATAACAATATCAAAATAGTTATTTGTTATTAGTTTAAACCACTCATACAGTAAAACTTCTTGATCTAGCTGTTTCACTGAAAAGGAAAAATCATATGAATTTCTCTTTAAAAATTTAAGGTCTATGTCATTTTAGAAAATACATGAGAGTAAATATAATCACTAGGGATCATTAGAGTTATTTCCTATATTATCTTAGCTATGAATTTTTTTCAGATACTGGGTGAGTACATTTTAACAATAATAACATTTACTAAAGTCAAGATATGGGTTCTATATACTTCATATACATTAGTTCATTTAATGTTCAAATCTCTATGAAATAGGTACTCTCATCTCAAATTTAGAAATAGGAAAACTAAGCAATGAGTAGTTAAGGAAGTCGTCCAAGATCGCACAGCTAATGAATGGCTGTCAAGATCTGACAATCTAACTTCTCCAGGAGCTAAGATACTCTCCTATGCAGGTGTCCATTCGGTAGGTAATAAATCGAGATTTGTGATTGTGTTTCCTAAGGAGCAAAATGTATTAATATATCTGAAAAACTCGTCATAAAAGTATGACATAAAAATACACTGGACATCTTAGGAAGCATCCAATACAGTCAAAGTGAAACTGCAGTGGAGGTGGGGAAGAGACAGAAAATGAGTTTTGCAAATGTTGGATATTATTTTGGCTTTGGCACTGTTATCACTGTGTGTAAATGCTAGGTTAACATAAGAAAAATCCATTTTGATTTATACACACACAGACACACACACACATACACACACATGTATTGAGTATTTACTACATAGCTAGTCTATGCTAAGTAGTATGTAAGGCGCTGAAGAAATACAGAAGTATAAATTATGATTCCTAGCTAAAAGGAGATTTCAGACTTACTGAAACGACAGAATTTTGAGAACCACACAATTAACATACTACAAAGTGCTAAATGGAATACAATCAATAAAATAGATTAAATGAAAGATCTAAGATCAATGATGCTAGAAGAAGGAAAAATGTGACTTATTAAAAGGAAAAAAATTCTAAGTATCAGGGGCATCTAACAATGAATCAAGCTGATTTGATAAGCAATGAATATCTATCATTAAAAACACTTAAGTTAGGTAATGATCAATAATGAACAATATAAAAGATTTTCTGCAGTGGTTGTGAGGTTGAACCAGCCTAAATAATATTGTCTAATATCATCTTGCATGTCTTAGATTCCATAATCCCATAAAATAAACTTTTAGGAAGGAAGGGAAACTTTATTTTGCTTGTTCTTTACAGAGAAGTCATCCTGAAGAAGTTTGGTATTGAATTTGACTTTGAATAATGAATTAGAGATTCAAAAGTGGTAATAAGAGTAAAATAAAAAAAAATAACTTACAAATAGAATTACAAGTGCAAGGAGAGGAGCAGAAATAATAAACATGGGAAAGACAGCAAAAAGGCCCTACCTCACTGACATGACTTGGAGGAGCAGGCATGGCGGGGAGGGGGTAAGTGGCAGGGGGGGTAGCAAGTAAGAGAGTAAAAGCTGTCTCAGCAGAAAGGAGGCCAACTCTCAAAAGATCTGGTCAAGAGGTTTTTCATGGATTTAACTGTAAGAGAAGTAACTATGAATTCGAGCCCCACATCAGGCCCTGCGCTGACAGCTTGGCGCCTGCTTGGGATTCTGTCTCTCCCTCTCTTTGCCCCTCCCCTGCTTGCTCTCTCTCTCTCTCTCAAAATAAATAAACTTAAAAATAAAATACAATGCAGAATGGGAAAGAATAAGAAATACTAAATGTTAGAGAAAAAAATAACTATTGTATACCTAAAACAAGAGTACATTTTGTAACTTTCTTTTTATACCTTACTATTCTCCTTTTGCAATGCTTAAATAAATATGACTGAAATTTTTAGCAAAAAATTTAGCTGGAGGAGGTCCAAAAGCACAAACTTAAGTTATAAAATAAAATAAATAGGTCATGGGGATATCACGTACAGCATGGTGTTCTACATTTGAAAGTTGCTAAGATATATCTTAAAAGTCCTCATCACAGGGCTGCCAGGGTGGCTTAATCAGTTAAGTGATGGATTCTTGACTTCGGCTCAGGTCATGACCTCACAGTTGGTGGGTTCGAGCCCCGTGTCAGGCTCTGCATTGCCAATGCAAAGCTGGCTTGGGATTCTCTCTCTCCCTCTCTCTCTCTCCCACGTTCACTCACTCTCTCTCAAAATAAATAAATAAACTTAAAAAAAAATGTCCTCATCACAAAGAAAAATTTATAAGTACATATGGGGACCAATGTTAACTAGACTTATTGTGGTGATCATTTTGCAATATATACATATATCAAATCCTTATGTTACAAACCTGAAACTAACATAATGTTATATGTCATTTATACCTCAATTAAAAGAAAAGCATACTATGGGGCGCCTGGGTGGCTCATTCGGTTGAGCGTCCGACTTTGGTTCAGGTCACGATCTCACGGTTTGTGAGTTCGAGCCCCGCATCGGGCTCTGTGCTGACAGCTCAGAGCCTGGAGGCTGCTTTGGATTCTGTCTCCCTCTCTCTCTGCTCCTCCCCTGCTCACACTCTGTCTCTCTCTCAAAAATAAATAAAGATTATTTTTTTTTAAAAAAAAGAAAAACATACTTTATACAATGACCATATCTACTCAGTATAATACCGTATTTAACAAAATGTAAGAGAGAAAGAAAGAACAGGGAAAAAAAAGGAAAGACAGCTAGCTGATGGACTCAGCATGAACAAAGAGTACATGAACTATAAATGACTCTAAAGTGAAGTATCTATCATTCAGTCAAAATTTTATTACTTAGATATGCCATGGCTATCAACAGCCATGCTCAGGAAATACATCTACCCTGTTTCTATTGGGGAACTGATATCACATTTTATTTTTGGTCTTTTGAATTCCAATATTCCCTATTCTCCCCCAAAACCCATACCATAATACACATCAGAGAAATCTTTATGAGATTGGACAAAACATGCTAAATATTGACATTTCCCCCATGGGGAAAAAAAATCAATGCCATCTTACTATTCATCAAATTAGACAAGATTACACATAAGCTCCTCAGGTTGAATTTGACAATATGAAATGTACAGATTGACATGTCACTACTGCCTTGATATTTCTAAGCCAAATAGAACTACACAGTTTTTCCTCTACACAGTTGATCATGCTGTCTCAATTCTCTCCTTATTTCCACCATTCAAGACCCAACTCAGATACCATGGTTTTAGCTATGCCTTTCTGGATTCCCACTTCTTCTCCACGGCCTTCACCCCCTGTCCATGACACCACTTCCTCCTCTGATACAGGAAATACAACAGAGAACATCAATTAAAAGTCCGTTACACAACTCACGGGTATCATTAGATAAAAACAGACCAACTACTCAGCGGCAGCATAACTGGTAAAAGGAGTCAGAAATTTCTCCCAAATAGTTTTAGAGAGTGGATGCTATAGGTTGCAATGAAAGATTTCTGCAGCACAACTCTTGGTAGTCATAATGCATTTTTTGGGCTCTTATAGCAGCATTCAATCTGGACCTATGACACCACACTAAAGCAGAGATCATAAAGGGCATTTACTTGGGGTTATTGGAAAGTATTCAGGGACATACCTCTGCATCTCTGGCTTAGTTCAGAGGTAGACTTTGGAGCATCTCAAAAGAATTGCATACCCCTCAAACCATGTTCTGTAAATATTGCTTGTTGCCACTGGGTTTCTCCTAGATGCTGTGGGGCAACAGATTTGAAACTGTTTTCTCTGAAAGAAGTGGAGTTCAGATACTATACATGGCCAAACACTAAATCAAATGCCTATGATTAAACTAGTTGCAAGCTGACCCCCATCTTGAGAAAACTGGCATGCCTAGCAAAGACCACATATAGATGCTAAGTACTCAGAAGAGAGACATTGACCCTCTGCATTCTGCCTTTTAAAAGAGGGACTGATATAAACCACAATTTTTTAATCCATTCATCAGTTGATGGACATTTAGGCTCTTTCCATAATTTGGCTATTGTTGAGAGTGCTGCTATAAACATTGGGGTACAAGTGCCCCTATGCATCAGTACTCCTGTATCCCTTGGGTAAATTCCTAGCAGTGCTACTGCTGGGTCATAGGGTAGGTCTATTTTTAATTTTTTGAGGAACCTCCACACCGTTTTCCAGAGCGGCTGCACCAACTTGCATTCCCACCAACAGTGCAAGAGGGTTCCCATTTCTCCACATCCTCTCCAGCATCTATAGTCTCCTGATTTGTTCATTTTGGCCACTCTGACTGGCGTGTGGTGATATCTGAGTGTGGTTTTGATTTGTATTTCCCTGATGAGGAGCGACGTTGAGCATCTTTTCATGTGCCTGTTGGCCATCCGGATGTCTTCTTTAGAGAAGTGTCTATTCATGTTTTTGCCCATTTCTTCACTGGGTTATTTGTTTTTCAGGTGTGGAGTTTGGTGAGAAACTTAACAGAAACCCATGGGGGAGGGGAAGGAAAAAAAAAAGAGGTTAGAGTGGAAGAGAGCCAAAGCATAAGAGACTCTTAAAAACTGAGAACAAACTGAGGGTTGATGGGGGGTGGGAGGGAGGGGAGGGTGGGTGATGGGTATTGAGGAGGGCACGTTTTGGGATGAGCACTGGGTGTTGTATGGAAACCAATTTGACAATGAACTTCATGTATTGAAAAAAAAATAACTAAATAAAAGAGGGACTGATATACTTTTGCCTTCCTCACCCCCACCTGCACCCCAGCACTTTCTAGCACTTTTGAAGCCCAGGATCTCATTTTACTTATTATTGTATCTTCTGCAGCAACCAGTGTCATGCTTGGCACATTATGGTATGACTGTCACACAGAGATGCATCTTTGCTTCCTTCTTTTCAATCCAACTCCTTATACAACCTCTGATAAAATGCCGGAGTGGACAGATAAATGGTAGGCACACCCAACATGGGTTTCCATCAACATACTGGGCATGCATCCCATGCTGCCACCAAACTGACTTATAAAGAAATCACTAAAAATAAGATGAACCAATATAGAATGTGTTGAACTTTATTTCTGTCCATTCTGACTAATTTCGTTCAAGAAGAATTGAAAGCAGATGGTTAAAATCGAGAAAATAGACTAAAACCCTAGTTAATGACCATCTTGGAGACTGCTGTGCATGTACTTAATATATGTTTAACTAAGAGAAGCTTGCTAAGCAATATTTATACGTATAGTATTCTACTTTCTCAGGCTACTGTTTCAAACTAGTGCTTTCTCAAAGAAATTTTAAATCAGATTTCACCTCTGGTCACATTCCTGCACACTTGTACTTTCTAGGAGTTATGCAGCCTTAATCCTCTTGAAATTTTAGATCATAATTCCAAGAGTTATTAGGTTGGAAAACAGCTTCTGGGCAAGTGATGTTATTCAAAAAACTTTTTATACCAGAAATAATAGTTGGATTATTTCTGCCTCACGGATAGTCTTGAGGTCTGATTTTTAATATAATTCTGACATTAGTGTTCCTTCCTTTTCAATAACAATACTTCTAAAACAAAAGGGAAAGATGGGGGAATAAATAAAGAAAACACAATGGTTGTTAATAAATATAAAGGTTAAAATTAGATTTGACCTTCCTTTTCTGTACAGTTTACCCTATTCTTCTGTATTACAATGACATTACATAAATACTTTGATATTTGTTATTTAAGGGTGTATCAATATCTTGAGTTCTTTTAAGTCTCTGGAAGTGTTACTCCTTTTTAAAGTTGCTGGTCATAATGTGTAAATTTTCTTTTAAAAACACTATTTATTTTTGAAAAGTTATTCCTATTCCTAAAATTAAAATATTTACCTGTACTTTATTTCAGTACAGATAAAGTTTAAAAATAGAAAAAAGGGGATATGCACCAAAGTTCACTTATTTAAGTATCTAACTGAGGTGTGTTGGTAATGGAAGAACATAGAATTCATTTTATAAAAGTTTCTTTCAGTCAAAAAAGACAAGTTCATCTGAACAATTTATCAAATATATTTTACTTTATTTTAATAATCTGCTTCATCCATTGGGTGTAATAATCACTTTTTCATTGAGGTGTTTGGTTATAAAAATGAGAATAAAGGGGGAAATGCAGGAGACTTTAAAAAATCCAACTGTAGACACATCTGTAAATTCAGGGACATGATTTATGCTCACAATAATGAGTTAACTGTGTCATTAAAGAGAAGTGACTATAGAAACAATAGAACAGTACTGGAAGAATTTAATGATGGTTTTTAAAAGGCAAATTTTTTTCAAAAATTTTTTAACATTTATTTATTTTTGAGAGAGACAGAGACAGAGACAGAGTGCAAGTGGAGGAGAGGCAGAGAGAGACAGAGACACAGAATCTGAAGCAGACTCCAGGCTCTGAGCTGTTAGCACAGAGCCCAGTGCGGGGCTTGAACTAATGAACTGTGAGATCATGACCTGAGCCGAAGTCCAACGCTTAACAGACTGAGCCAACCAGGTGCCCCAGTAAATATGTATTTTTTAAGTGTTTATTTATTTATTTTGAGAGAGCGAGCAAGAGCAGGGGAGGGGCAGAGAGAGAGAATCTCAAGCAGACTCCATGCTGTCAGCACAGAGCCCAAAGAGGGGCTTAGTCTCAGAGCTGTGAGACAATGACCTGAGCTAAAATTAAGAGTCAGATGCTTAACCAACTGAGCCACCCGGGTGCCCCAAAGCAAATATCTTAACAAGGAATAGTATCTATGGTCCATTATATAAGATTTAGAATTTATTTTCAAAGGATTCTAAAAATCTTATTTCTGGGGTATTATTCTCAGCGATAATGGGACCAAGTGGAATTCACATGAAGGCAAAAGTTAGCACAACATGAAGAACTGAATTTTATGAATAAACCCTGAATAAACATGTTGGCAGTGTTATAGCATTTTATCCTAACCGTATAGACTTTAATGTATTAAAAATTCTGAAAAACACTTTTCCTCTTGATTTTTTTCCCAATTCAAAATCAGTACAAAGAACTTAAATATGTTTATACAGCAATCTGTGTATATAGAAAATGCTCTCATTAGAAAAACTACGTATGAAGCACTAATGTTATCGTTGTCAAAATTCCTATGTCATTTTTCACACAAATAGAAAAACAACCCTAAAATTTGTATGGAACAACAACCAAAAAAAAAAAACCCTCCAAATAACCAAAGCAATACTGAGGATAAAGAACAAAGCTGGAGATATCGCACTTCCTAATTTCAAACTATACTACAAAGCTACAGTAATTAAAACAGTATGGTACTGGCATAAAAATAGACACATAGACCAATGGAACTGAATTGAGAACCCATAAATAAATCTCTGATAGAGTCAACTAATATTTGACAAGGGAGCCAAAAATATTCAATGGGAAAAGGATCCTCTCTTTATTAAATGGTGCTGGGAAAACTGGACAACCACAAGCAGAAGAATAAAATTGAGCCCCTATCTTACACCATTCACAAAAATTAACTTAAAATGCATAGACTTGAACATGAGACCTAAAACTGTAAAACTCCAAGAAGAAAATGCAGGGGGAAAGTTCCTGATGTATGGATTAGTACATGGATACATACAGTTAAAATATATGCATCCTTCCTTGAAATAAAAGTAATATATGTTTACTGAAGAAAGGCAACTGGGGCACCTGGGTAGCTCAGTCGGTTAAGCATCTGACTCTTGGTCTCAGCTCAAATCATGTTCTCATGGCTTTTGAGTTTGAGCCCCACATCAGGCCCCGTGCTGTCAGTGCAGATCCTGCTTAGGATTTTCTCTCTCTCCCTTTTTCTCTGGATTCCCCCGCTTGTACTTTCCCTCTCAAAATAAATAAATAAAATTTTTAAAAAGAAAGAAAGAAAGGCAACTAACACATGTAATCAAAAAGGTGAAAATTTTAAAAATCAGCCATAATTCTTTAATCTAGACATATCCTTTCTGCATTTTTCATATCTTCTTCCAGAACTTTTGTTCTATGCATGATACACACACCTCTGTGTGTGTGTTCGTGTGCATGCATGTACCCACATATCCACTCAATAAACATTTACCATTGCCCAGGTTCTGGCTTCCCATGTTATTACATCATTTTTAAATTTTTTTCATTTTATATATTTTAGAGAGGGATGGAGAGAGCAAGTGTAAGCAGGGGAGGGGCAGACAGAGACAGAGACAGAGAGAATTGCAAGCAGGCTCCATGCTGTCAACACAGAGCCTGATGCAAGGCTTGATCTCACAAACCATGAGATCATGACCTGAGCTAAAATCAAGAGTTGGATGCTTAACCGACCGAGTCACCCAGGTGCCCCTACATCATTCTTACATGAAATTAATATTCCATCACATATACACACAATTTTTTTAACATAGAGCCAATTTTAATATATTGATTGTTTCCAATTTTATGTTACTATAAACACCATATATGAAACGTTAGCTAACTTCCTAGAAGCACAAACGTCAACATTAACTGATTTTAATGCGTACTGTGTGAAATGAATCTTTGGTGCAGGGATGCAAATGACACCACCAGCCTCAGTCAAGGACAGGCCTAATCTCACTGCAATCTTGTCTGCATTGGTTATTGCAGCATTTTTCATCTTTTCTAATTTGCTAAATGAACTATCTCAACTGATTTGTATTTCATGAATTTTACAAAAATCAAACATTTGATATGTTTAATCCCCATTTGAATCCTCTTATTAACTGAATATTCAAATTATTTTTCTACTTTTCTATTAATTTATAAGCAGTTTAAGTTATATTTTATTTACATACATTGAATATATAACATTTCCAATAGTTTTAGCAAAAATAGCACTTTATATCATTAAACCTAATATACTGCAAATATATTTCTCATTTCCTCATTTGCTTGTTTTGTCAGTCTTACCATTTAAGAAGCCAAAAAGCTTTTATGTTTATGTGATCAAACCTAACAACATTTTTTTTTGTGACTTCCGCCTTTGGTATAATGGTTACAAATAACTTCTAACCCTCCCCACACTTACATAAATATTCACCAACACTATCTCTTAATACTCTTATAGTGTCTTCTATTAAAAATTTAAATCTTTAATCCTTCCAGAATTTATATTGGTAATGGCACAGGAATTGAATTTAACTTTTTTTCTAAATAGTTAGAAAATTGTCCTTAAACCATTCCTTTCACACAGATTTGAAATGCCTAAAACGACACTTGTATCAAAAAGCTTTAAGAGGGAATGAAATTCCCTAATTATAGGTCAAACATCATGTTTATATTATGTTATGCTATGTCATGTCACATCATATTATATTTTAAAACACCAATTATTCACTATAAAATATGGTGAATTTTTTTAATTCTCTACAAGATGCCGAGATACATGCATCATCTAGGAAAGTAAAAAACATCATGGTTCATAATTACATTAAAAATTAAGAAATATTTATTACATTTCATAATGAATCCAAGCAATTCAACATCACTAATTTATGCAAAATGTATTTTCATTTACAGAATGTGACCGTGGGCAAGACTTCTTCCATTGAGAAGATGTATAACCTAATTATGAAAAAGTTCTATGGAGACAGTTTTGGTTCAAGGTTTTTTCTCAAATTAAATTATTATTGTTAGAACTGCTTCTCTGTTGCTTAGTGTTCTAAAGTAAGACACAAAAATAAACAATGGCTTGCTTATATACATCATTTAAAAAATTTATGGTCAACAGTTCATGCCATTATTTTACTTGGAAGGAAAAATTCTCTTAATTATAAACAATTGCTGAATAAGAGAACAATGATCAAACATTGTTATTAAATTATTAAGACATATATTATCATCTGACTTTAAAAAGTAATAAACTCTAAATTTCCTATAACTTTTGGATGATTCTCATTCATCATTCCTTATCAATCAGAAGCTGAAAGCCATAGCCAAAGGAATTATACATAGACCATTACTTTCTGCCAGATGTTTTAGGACTGTTTCAAGTACATCACCAATAGCTACTCAAAGAGCAATATCTTGTTCCAAGACCAGTACAATGGAGCATCTCTACATGACTGCATTATGTTACTTAAACTGATATACATTTTGAAACGAACTCTGCAATTCAAATTGTGCTAATAAAACTCCTCCACTGCATATGTACATACATTCGAAACACCCAGAAAATAAGCTTAATAATTTTATGCAAAACTATTCAGATGGATATTAGAGATTTGTAGGTAGAGCATGAAGATGATCAAGTATAATCAGGCATTTATACAAATAAGTTTGAGTTAAGGAAAAAAATGATACAAGTACAGTGCTCAGTCGGTTAAGCGTCTGACTGGATTTTGGCTCTTGGGTCATGATCTCATGGTTCGTGAGTTGGAGCCCCTTGCGCTGACAGATTCCCTCCTTTTGTCCCTCCCCTGCTCATGCGCATGTCCATGATCCCTCTGTCAAAATAAACTGTAGGAAAAAAAAAAGTATAGTGCCCTCAGATTCAATAGGCTGTTAGCATGCTTTTCATGGTGTTGTTACTTACAACGTTTCATTAACTTGAGAAAACTAAGCTGAAAGTTTATCAAAATGAAGATATTCCAGAAACTGAGGTGCAACAATAAAGTATGATCTACAATGATGTATAAAGGGTTATTAAAAAGAATGAGATATAGAAATTTGATACCATTCAGGAAATACATAATCACATGATGAGTTATTAATTAACAAGGGATTCGAATCAAAGACCAGCTTTGAATCTGTTCTACCATATGGTACAATAGAACTGTGGGTCAGGTTGTAGAGCATGGACGATTAGTTGTACAAGTAAGTAGTATCACAAGCCCTGTACTAATATAAATGTACAAATCAGTGCCTCCTTCCTTTTTAAAAAATAATAACTGGTGGTTATATTTCAAAGGGTCGTTGGATTTTCCTACGGCCTTTCAGTCTTCCTAATTACTATGTGTTCAGAGTTATGCACATTTTTATCCACAGGTGACAGACCTTTTTAAAACCAACTTCAATCACATTCAGTATTTTGTTTTGGTGGTGGTTTTTTTTTGTTGTTGTTGTTGTTGTTGTTTTTCCCTTAAACTGCCACCTACATTAAAATGTAAGACTGTGCTGCTTGGAGTTCTCATTAATGTTGCACAATTTAGATGATAGATTTGTCAACAAAGTGGCTCATGCTCAAAGGCCAGTGAACCCTGTCGGGATAAATGCCTTAAAAATTGTATATTGCAAAGTAATCTTTAATTATAAAGAACTCACTTGACAATTTGCAATATATTGGGATTATTTTCCTTTTTCAAGCAATAAAGAGTTTTACTCTCTATATTAGGGTGACTGAGGAAAAAAAGTGATTGGATTTGATAAATAGTTAAAGCAAAGAGCTTGCTTATTTGCAAGTAAAAGAGAAAGGTGACCAAAAGTCATGTACAAATAACAACTATTCAGGATCACAAATTATTAACTAGCTAAATGGTTAAAGCAAATAACTATAAATGCAGTGACATTTTAAAAGAATGTTAACGCAGAAGGAGATAAGCAAAGCAAAAATAACTGCTATCAATGGTTTAACTAACCACTATCCTCAATTTACCTCTGCAAAATCTTGGATTCCCAACATCTATGTAAAGTACTTATTTTTGTTGTGTTATTTTTGTTCAATGGAGTATAAAATCTGATATTCAACTAAGCCCTTTTGTGGGTATTGTTGATATGTGCAAAAGGATATTTTAACATTGCAACACATTTGAAAACATACATAAATATTCATAATTCTATAGCTTGTAAACATTTTCCTTCTATTCAATCTAATGGCAATGTCTTAATCCTTCATTACATTTCTTTTTTTTTTTAATTTAAGTTTATTTATCTATTTTGAGAGAGACAGAGCGTGCACACAGCAGGGTCAGAAAGAGGGAGACAATCCCAAGCAGGCTCCACACCAACCGCGTGTAGCCCCCATCAGGGCTCGACCCATGAACCGTAAGATCATGACTTGAGCCTAAGTTGGATGCTTAACTAAGCCACCCACGTTTCCCAGTGATCATGACTTTTGTTTGGTAATATTTGGTTGATTTTTTTTTCCATTTATATTCATGAGAGGAATTTCCCTGTAAATGCACTTTTTCAAGTGATACTTACCAAGTTTTGTACCAAGTTTCCATGACCTGATAAAGTAAGTTTGAGATTATCACTTCTGTTTTTTAAAAAACAACTTATGTAAAATTAGAATTACTTCTTCCTTGAATTTGTCTGTGAAGCAACCTGGGTCTGGAATTTTTTTTATAGGACAATTTTTGATTATTGAATTCGGTTGCTTTAATGGTTACAGAACTATTCAGGTTCTCCATTTCTTTTTGAGTAAATTTTGCTACACTGTATTTTTCTAGGAATTTGACCATTCATCCAATTCTTCATATTTACCAATATAAACTTGGTAATATAACATTCATAATATTTATTACTGGCTATTTAATATCTGCACAGTTGTGATATAGCTTCAGTCATTCTTGATATTGGTTATGTACCCTTTATCACTTGCTCTCTGGTCTCATCAGAGGACTAGAAAATTTATTCATCTTTTATTACAACAATCAATTTTTGGAATTGGAATACTGGAATCAAATATTTTGGAAATATGACAACTTCCCACTTTGTTAATTTTGCTCTTGCTTTAATTCACTCCTAGTGTTTATTACTTTGAGTTTTTCTTTTTGCTTTTTTTGAAATGCCTCTTTATTTTTATCCTCTTTTCTCGTAACAGTTAAGATATAAATTTCCCATTAAGTACTTCTTTTACGCATTCTACAATTGTTGTATATAAGAAGTTCAATTTCCTTAGAATATTTAAAATTACTATTGTGATTTCTCTGGAATTTTGAAACTTATTTTCTAGCTATACATTTTTAAAAATTATTTGCAATTTGATTTCTAATGAAATTGGTAGAATTCCAATTCTTTTAAAAATGGTTGAGACCTATTTTATGACTCAGCATACAACCAATTTTTATAACTTTTCCACGTATTCTTCAAAATAATATGTGTTTTGCAGTTGTATGCCAGGTTCTATATATGTCTATGAGGTCAAGTTTCTTACTTTTGTCTTTCAACTCTATATCCTTACTGATTTTTTCTGTCCACTTTATTCCATCAATTACTAAAAGTAGATTAAAATGCTATTGTGGATTTGCTTATTTCTCCTTGCTGTTTTGGCAATTTATCCTTAATATATTTTGAGATTATGTTATTGTGGGCATTTAGGCTTTAAATTATTATATTTTCCTATTGAATTGAAACTTCAATTATTTACAAAGTGACTCTATCTCCAGTAATGGTTTCAGCTTTAAACCATTGCTGAATCAGTGCAGTTACACCAGTATCCATGTGATAAGTATTAGCATGGTACAGTGTCTTCTATTATTATTTACATTTCATACATGAGGAATTGGTGGCTAAGGAACATACCCAAGAGAGACAGCCATCAGTGGTGCAATCAGGAACTCAAACACTGTGTCTCCCAAGTCTATGCCTCTCAACATCATAGTTCTCTTGTAAGTTCTAAAGAGTCAAGTCAGCTTAGGTTGGGGGGGGGGGGGAGGGGGTAGGCGGTGAGAGGGGGGTGGGGGCGGGAATGCTCTCACTCTAATTTCTGCAAAGGATTTCTCATGAATTGCTCTCTAATTTGATTTTTCATTTAGCTTTGAGTTAAATTCTCACTCCTTTAATATTCTAAGTTAACATAACACTTTTAAAAGTTCCTTAAACGCACACACACAAAGAAACATTCTTAATCCAGAACTGCAATACTCAACCTCTTTCACTGATACACAAGAAAGAGAAGTCTCTAAATGTTCTGCTCTTTGCCTTTCAAATAGGCACGATTACCAACAACTTCCATGTGCTTGACGCACACCACTGAACTGCAGCACAGTATCTCAATCTGCCCTAACCCATGTTGGCTGCAATATGATCAAGATTTCTGAGTGACCAAATGGCTCTACTGAGAGGGAACACTTATTGCAACCTGACTGCAGGAAAAAGTCAAAAAGGATAGGTGCTAAGCTCTTTCATCTCTCCTTGAATAGACATATTTAGTATTTTTATTAACAGGAACATCAGGCAACATATAAGCCTTTTGGAATTTCATGTCTTCTACGTCTCAAATTTTAATATCAAATCATACTTATTCAAAAAATTGTGTAAACTATGAAGAAAATCAAAATTGGTCATGATTCCATGATCTAGAGCTAATAATATTTGATGTATTAACTTTTAAGTATTGTTTTCTGTCAATTTTATGTATTTGCAATATATAAGTGAATGTATATGTGTGTGCATGTACATAAGTGTGCACACACACAAAGTTATACAATGTATCTTTAATGTGGATTCTGACTTGTTTAACTTAATATTGTATTATGCATAATTTCGTGTGTCCTTAAAAATTCTTTAAAAATATTTTATTGACTGTATAAAATAAATGTACTCAAATTTATCCAACTACTGCTTCATGCTGGATAATTTAGTCAATCTCAAAATTTTCCCATGATAAATATAGGAAAATGAACAAATATATTTATATAAATTTTGTCTCTTTCTTTAATTGTTTCATTAAGTTAGATTCCTGGAAGTGAAACTGCCAAATACTGTTAATTGGGCCCAATATCCAGTCTCTTATTCTTCCGCTGTAATAACTTCTCGAGACTTATCTCCCAGAATAAAAACTACATTTTCCAGCCTTTTTAAGCATGGCTTGGTTGTTATGACGACATTCTAGCCAATGAAATGTAAATGGAAGGGATGTCAATACCTTCGAGAAGATTTCCTTAAAGGGAGGGAGCATGATCTTCTCCTACTGATACTTCCTTCTTGTTGCTAGCCTAGGGACAGGATTACTGGAATACCAATTCTGGACATTCTAAAACACTAGGTAACAGTCCCGTGTTCAGAGTAACAGAGCAAGAGACGAAGGATCTGGGTCCCTCATGACCGTGGAACCATCCAACCAGCTCTGAACTGCCTACACAGACTTCACAGACTTCGCAAAGAGAAATACACATGTCTACTTTTTTTTTTAACTATTTCAGATGACTTCTAATCAAATCATTTCCAAACTAGTGGAAATTTTACGTAGAATGCTTTGGAAACATTTAAGGCTCATATCAGAGATGGCCAAATCACTTCTTGAAAAGTTGAACAAATATAACCTTTTCCCAACATTCTTAAAAGTACCCATCTCCCCACATTCTTGTTACAACATTATCCTTCCAAACCGTTTTTTTTTTTTTATTGGTTAGATAGTAAGTAGAGCGTAACTCTGCATTTCTCTTATTAGCATACTGCATTAGAATTGTATTCCTCATTATTTGTTCTTACATTTTATCTTTTATGTTTTTAATTTATTTTTTAATATCTATTTATTTTTGAGAGACAGAGAGAGACAGAACGTGAGCAGGGGAGGGGCAGAGAGAGAGGGAGGCACAGAATCCAAAGCAGGCTCTAGGCTCTGAGCTGTCAGCACAGAGCCCGACACGGGGCTTGAACTCACAAACCATGAGATCATGACCTGAGCAGAAGTCGGACGCTCAACCCACTGAGCCCCCCAGGCGCCCCCTTACATTTTCTCTTTTAAATTAAGATGTTAGTGCCTTCTGATACTAAGAACCTGTTTACATGTGATGTTCACTATATTTATTAGAAGTAGCCCCAGGTTTACACTTGCCTTTTAATTGTATTGATATTGGTGTTTTCACTTGTAAAACTACACAAGTTTCATATTTGCAATAATCCATTTGTGACCTATTCCACTTCTGTTAGCATAAAAATCCATTACTCACTATTCTTTCTTCCATATTATATTGTTTGATTTGTCTATGAAAATATGAAGTCTTATTTATAGATACTTTGAGGATATTACTTAGGTTTTAACAATTAATTTTTAAAGAAGTTAACCAACACAATTGATTCTAACAGTTTTCACAAATAAACTTGCATCTTGAAGTTTTACAAACATAAGTCATAAGACCTTAAGAGTCGATTAGCGAATAAGTTTTAGTCCTCTATGCAAAAAGATTATTTTTCCATAATTCATTTTAGGAAAAACAAAAAAAAGAATTCCTTTTCCATCTTATTCGTGACAAACTTCTAAACAAAGGCTCCCTTACCTCCAACCTTTTCTGATGTCACCCACATGATAGTCAGCCAGGGGATAATAAAAGGATTTTCAAGTGTGGGTCTGTGGTCAAACTTTCAGTTCCTGTTCCCAGAGTGTAACTTTTTTTGAAAAGACAAACAAGCATTTCATAAATGCACTCACAGATAGATGCCCACTAAATATTTCTGCCAAGCAAACCGAAAAATATCTGTTTGGCCTGAGCAAAATTGCATTTTTGTATGTGTATTTACAAAAGCATACCCCAGGGTATTTAATAGCCAATGGAAATTTTTATAAAATGTGTGACCTACCCATTGTGACCCAAAATATTTCCTTTGTAGCAACAACAAAAAAGCAGGAACAAATGTTTTAATGTTTCTCCATTTTTCAATGGAGACAAAAAGCTTCCACACCTTCAAGAAAAGTTTATCTCATTAAGAAAACTAAAAGAAATGTTGCTATCATCTGCTAGTTTAGACATTACCTTCATAATGAGTTTCCAAATTATAATTACAAATCCAGTTATCATTTGAATATAAAAGATTATGTACTATAGTTTTCTATGCATACGTCATGTATTTTACTTATAAATTAAAAAAATAAGAGAAGGCATATAAACTTTCCAGTTTTGTGAAATAGCAAGTGTACTAATCGATTTTTCAAAGGTGTGCATTATGTATTTTATGAATATACCTTTTTCCTACCCAGTGCAGTGCCAAAGTTCTCTGTTCAGCTTTCAGAATCTTGTAAACAGATTCACACAGGAATTGTGTCATCAGCAAGAGGAATCCTAGAAAAAATAAAACACCATTACCAATGCATTGTTCCATGGGGTGTCTGGGTGGCTCAGTAGGTTAAGCATCTGCTTTCAGCTAGGTCATGATCTCCTGCAGATTCTGTGTCTCCCTCTCTCTCTCTGCCTCTCCCCTGCTCACACTCTGTCTCTCTCTCTCAAAAATAAATAAACATTAAAAAAATGTTTAGGGGTGCCTCCGTGGCTCAGGTAGTTAAGTGTCCAACTTCGGCTCAGGTCATGATCTCACAGTTCATGAGTTTGAGCCCCACATCAGGTTCTGTGCTGACAGCTTGGAGCCTGGAGATTGCTTCAGATTCTGTGTCTCCCTCTCTCTCTGACCCTCCTCCACTCACGTTCTGTCTCTCAAAAATAAATAAACATTAAATTTTTTTTAATAAAAAGATGTTTAAGAAAAAACAATGTATTGTTCCATCTTAATAAATGTATCAACATAGAACTTTTGGAAGTAGAGAATTTTCAAGGTTTTTTCCTAAGGTTTTCAAAGTAAATCTGTATATGTATACTTACATAAATGTATACAAAATATATAAATATAATAAAATCATTATGGGAAAAGAGGCATTAATTTGACACTGTTTAATGCTGCCAGAATTAGTCTAAAAACATATGTGCATATATAGTTATCTGTATACATACATATATTGTTATCTGTATATACACATATATATTAATCCCCTCAGAAGTTGTTCATTTTGCTGATTTTCATGTAAACATCCTACAGATGCTTTAGGTCAGGCAACATTAAGATAAATTCTTACTTCTTAGAATGATTTATGAGAGATCTTCAGGTGTCCTCACAGGCCTTTTCCTTGATTCCATTCAGATGTATGATATTTGATGACACTGAATGAATGACCTTGAATGAATGACATTCATTCATTCAAATGTATGACAACGACAGTCAGCACCATAACTGCTTAGTGGGAGTTATTCAGGTATCTCTGCATTCACATTTCTTGCTATATATCTCTAGGACTGTGCTGCCAAGCTCAGCTTCAGAAATACTGCTCTTGCCATTTTCATGAGTGAATATAGCTCTGGCTTGATTACCAGTGTCCCCAGTTTAGACAGAAATGGCCTCTGCTATTGGGGTGCCTGGCTGGCTCAGTCAGTTAATCCTCCAACTCTTAGTTTTGGCTCAGGTCATGATCCCATGGTTCCAGGGATCAAGCCCTGCATCAGGCTCTGCACTGACAGGACAGAGCCTACTTGGAATTCTCTCTCTCCCTCTCTCTCTGCTCCTCCGGCATTCACACAAACTCTCTCTCTCTTTCTCAAAATAAATAACTAGCACTGACAGGACAGAGCCTACTTGGAATTCTCTCTTTCCCTCTCTCTCTGCTCCTCCGGCATTCACACAAACTCTCTCTCTCTTTCTCAAAATAAATAACTAGCACTGACAGGACAGAGCCTACTTGGAATTCTCTCTCTCCCTCTCTCTCTGCTCCTCCAGCATTCACACAAACTCTCTCTTTCTCAAAATAAATAACTAAACTGAAAGAAAGAAAGAAAGAAAGAAAGAAAGAAAGAAAGAAAGAAAGAAAGAAAAGGAAATTGCCTCTGCTACTCAGTTGAAATTCCTAGGAATCAGACTTCTGAAAGCAGGGAACCCATACATGGTGATGTAGCCACAGCCTCTGCCCCAGCTCAGTGTCTCCAGTATTAGTTCAATTCAGGGAGAGCTGAATAATGCTTCAGTGTTCATTCTTACTAGACCATTGATTATTCAGTTTTGATTACAAGATTAATGGCATTTGAGCAGTTTTATTACTGTATTGTATCTACGTGAAACATGATGGGTAGGGAGGGATTTTACTTCATTCCAGTACCAGAACTTTTACAAACACAGAAATCCAAAAGTCACCGCACTGACAAAGACTCCACATTGTATCATTAGTGTGCTAATTATTCCACAGGAGAGTATTCCGAAATGAGGAAAGTTATTACAAATTTTGAATATCAGAAATTATGCTGCTGCGGTAAAACAAAGCTTGTCTATACATAGTCCATTAATTTAAAAAAAACTCATTTCTTTTCATTAAAAAATTTACTAAAAAAGTATTCCAACTCTACTTTTTTTCAAGAAGTGAAATGTCACATCTGACCAAATAAATAGACTATAGAGTAGAATTTACTTAAAAATGAAATAGAAATTTTGCCATATCTTATATGTTGGCAACACAAAAATATACAGGTGGTAATTTTACCCACAAGAGGGAGCCTGTATTTTTACATTTTTTGTTACAGAACTTGACAAACTTGAATTAAAATATAAAATTCTCAAAATGTTTGTTGATACCATATTATGTCAGGTCAATTTTTGAGAAAGTCAGACTTTAGTTGGCATAATTTTATTCAACCATAACATATCACTACATCAGATGATTGAAAATATAATTAGAATTTTTAAAAATTTCCTACCTATACTGTAACTTTTTTTCATGTATAAGAATGAAAATGTAACTGCCAAACCAACCTAAGAGAAAATTCCTTTTAGGTGGTTGTAACATTAGTTGGGTAAAATTGACTAGAATTATTACGAGTGCTCTGCACATAGAAGTGAAATGATATTACAGTCATCCTTTTATCAGAAAAGAGGCTTGTATAAACCAATAATTTTCTATGCATTTGTGGAACAGGAAACATCCTATTTAAAACATTACTCTGATGGCCATTCTCACCAATATTACTTAAAACTTGCCTAAGTAAGGGCATAACTGACATGATGCCGTAATGAACTCTCCTTCCTTAGAGTTGAGAATAAAAATGTTTTCTTTAAAAAGAATGTAAGCTTGATTCCTTTGTATTCTATAATCTCCCTAAACAATATCTTAAATTACTAATACTTATGCTCTAGGTTTTATAAAAATAAAATGCATTCATCAACTTAAAAACTAATCTTATACAAAAATGGGGGCAACTCTTAACAACCCAGACTGATCTGCTGTATCACATTCAGAGACAATAATAATCCAGCTGAAATTTGTTTTGTGAACCCTCGTAAAGCATACAAAAGACAGATAACAAACTGTCCCTCTCCCTCAGAGTCCTTCTCGGCTACTCCACCATGTTAAATAATAGGGGCAGGGAGTTGAAGAAGAAGGGGTTAATCACTGCTGCTGTGCTTCCTTCTGGAATTCCAACCTACCCATTCAATCATTGTTTTTTCTCCCACTAGGGACTGTGAATCTAATGGACCTAAAATCAATACCTTATAAATGACATAAAAAATATATTCATTTTATGGACTAATGTACCCTAGTGTCTGAATCCTATTTACACCCTCTACTTTAAAAAGGAACAACAGACCCATTTCTGCCAGTAAAAGGTTACTCAGTCACTCTGGTGACATGCTGCAGAATGCACTGTCATCCTAAAGTGCAGCAGGAGGGAAAGATTGGTGGCTGCAAACCTCTACTGTAAAAACTTTAAACCTGGTGAGGCCCGCTTGCATGAAGAAACACAATCAGGGAGGAGCATGGAGGTAGCCTCCTAGAGTTTACCATGTTCCGAGGTGGGGTTTGCAGGTCTCCGGTTCCATTATCAGGTTTCACAACTTACATAAAAGTTTGAGTGCATCAAATATTACATATTATTAAAACACACACACACACACACAACTTCCATTTAAGAGTGAATTCTATAATGACTGAAAAAACTAGATAAAAAATCCTGAAAGGCAGAAGTGCTCATAACGTACCGAAGAGATGTTAGCCAAGTAAACATAATTGTGAGATTACACCACATTAAACCACAATCATAAATGAGCTCTGGGGAGACTGAGGGCATTTCATCTATCAGATGCACCAGTAAAACAACCAAAAAAGATACATGACTTTCTGTTGTGTTTTTTTTATATATTAAGAAAATCTATATATACTAACGAGAAGGTTTTATATCTACAGAATATTCTTTAATCCAAAGGACCCACATAATTGCTCCAAATACCATTATTATCATTTAGAAAGTATCACGTTTAGCTTAATAAAAAACTCTCCACTTATAATCTATTAGTAACTTTATTTAGAGAGCATCTTCTACTTTTAATATTTTTTTAAGACATCAAATAGAGAACAACCCTGCAAAACACAGATGCCTGCAATGCAAAGATAAAAGTATGGTAAAAAAAAAAAAAAAAAAAAAGGTAAAAAAGAAAGGAAAAAGAGAGCTAAAAACTGAAAACTAAAGGAAGATCTATTTTCCTGAAAAAACATCATTTGACTTACTCTGTTTCAATGGGTACAAATCAGAATAAAGAATAATGAACAAGAAAAGCAACTTGAAAACAGATACTTTTTGAGAGAATTCTAGCAACAGGTCAGACTGAGATTCCCTGTTCAGTTTTACTGGCTTAAAATCCATATAGTTATAAAATTACAGTTTGAAATAAAAAAAAAAAACTGTTGTTCTTTATTCCAATTGCCAACCAGAGCCATTTATCCCCTATTAGATAAAGTATAATAGACTCTACCGAAAGGGTCATTGGCCTTCCATTTAATGATATTGCCAGCCCCAATCTGCATTTTCCCGGCAATGTCCCTCAACACAGAATAAATGGCTGATCTCTTCACAATAACAGCTGATTTCTATTTATTAAGCTAAAAAGGTCACCATTTTCTACGGCTGGGCCGCCCTGCACTATTGATAATTTTATGCATAAACAAATGGCAAATTTGTGCCACATAAATATGCATTAGCAATTACTTTTTCCTCGGGCAACGCTCACCGCATGCAAATGTGTACCTCGAAGGGCCTGGTAGCTTTTGTTTTAGCTCTTGAACAGTGAAACAAAAGAGCACAATAAATAATTTTAAAATTGCCAATCAATAAGCAATGCAAATGCAAAGGTAAATGGCAAGAAACTTGCTTAGAAACAACAAAACAAAAAGCGAGGTGGAAGCGGTTGGTGGAAGGATTTTCTTTCTCATATTAGTTCATTTCTTTCTCTTCCATAATGAAAAGGCTAAAGTACTCTGGACACAGAACAGCTAGCGAGGCTGGTGCTAAAGCAGATGGCAGATGGGAAAGTAGAAAGTATACACACGCTGAGTAAACACACACATACATACACACACCCCGAAAGGGGGTGTGGGAAAAAGTGTGTTCCTGTGTGATTTCAAGTGCATCACCCATTCAAATTTCTGAATTTTCAATTTCAGAGACTCAAAGACTTTAAAACTGGGTGGAGCTACAGAGATACATAGCCAAATCTCAATTCCACTGCACTTTGCCGCGTTGTTTTCTAATATCCTCAGACAAAGGGAATATACACTACCAATAAGTAAGATTTTTTTAGGAATGTGAAAAAAAAGGAGTAAATGACGAATATACAAACAAGAGATAAAAACATCTACATGCCCAGATGTTAGGATTAAAAAAAAAAAAAAAACCTTATCTCAGAACAGTTCAAGAATAGTTCTCAGAGCATCAGGATAGAGAGGTAATGGGCTAATAAGGTGAGAAGCAGCAAGGGTAAGGAAGTCTAGGAGGAAAAATAAGTATTCCCCTAATTTGAACATGAAAACAAGTGATAACTAAAGAAAAAAGTTGGCATTTTTTTAATAAAAATGATCTTTAATAATAAGAGGTTTGTTTTTTTTTTTAAGTGCTATCTGTCACGCACTGTTCTAAGGGCTTTACACGCTTACATCCATTACACTTGATCTTCACAGAAACCTCTCTATAGGTTGGTACATTTCATAGCACGGAGGAACAGAAAGGTTAGAAAACTTGACCAGTTTCCTTAAGGCTGTGCTAGGTCTGGGCTTTGATCCAGTCTGATGCCAACACCTGCAAGCTTCACTGCTGCTTAATACTGCCATCCATTCCTCAAAACCTATCCATTTTGACCTGATCGGACAATCGTTTTCTCAATGTGTAGATGGCTTTGCCTTTGTATAAATAAGTCACACTGTATTTTAAAAATTTTAAATTGGGACTTATGTGAGTTTCTTTAATCTTTGTTAAAATACCTCAGCTTCTGTAAAATACGCAATTTATATATTAATATAAAGGCACATTAATACATGTACACTGAGAACATGCCATAGTCTTAATCATTTGGGAATAGAAACACGCGTTCTGATCCCTATCTTGATCTCTATATAATTGAAGGTTTTACTATTACACAAAGGATTAACAAATATTAACAAGAAAGGAGTAAAGATAAATAAATATTCTTGGGCTAAATGCAAATAGGCAAACCTGAACATCTAAAGTCAGCATGTAGCTCTCTCCTGCTCAGAGCCAAGATATTCTTCAAGAGGGCCTCTTAGAATCCTGATATGGATACCAAGAGACAAAATTCTGTAGTGAAGACCATGAAATTTCTGCTTGCAATATTTTTCCCCTGATAATATCAGTGTTGGTAGATCAGGCCTGTTGTTAGCAGACTATCTTTGTGTGACTAAGAGAAAGATGCTCTCGTAGGTAGGCGATTCAGAAAGTACATTACCCACACAACCATACAGGATGCCCTAAAAGAGACTTTATGGTTTTCATGGTTAGAAAAGTGTTATTTCTACTATAAAAACCCACTGTCTTCAAAAAAGAAAAACCAAAAATCCTACCTTCTTCTGAGATTTTTGAATCAAGTACCCACTTATTAATACAAAATCAGTACAGATAGATTCCAATATGATAGTAATATTTTATATGTTAATTCAAATAATTACATATATCCCCATTTTGCTATGTTTTAATTTTCAGTCTTCATTGCTGAACATACAAAAACTCAAGTATTGGGGTGAATGGGTGGCTCGGTTAATTAAATGTCCAACTCTTGATTTTTGGCTTAGGTCATGATCTCAGGGTTTGCGGAATCAAGCCCCGCATTGGGCTCTGTGCTGACACTGTGGAGCCTGCTTGGAATTCTCTCTCTCTCTCTCTCTCTCTCTCTCTCTCTCTCTCTCTCTCTGTCCTTCCCCTGCTCACACACACTCTTTCTTTCTAAATAATTTTTTTAAAAATGTGAGTATGTTTTTTATTATTAATTAAATGCAATAAATGTGTGCCAAAGACCGTTACTATGCAACAGGCCAAAGTTTTAATTACATCATTCTTTGCCCAATTCCTTACTCTCTATGCAAGGTAAAGATTTCAACTGGTGTGTTATATGGACATTGCAGTGTCCAAAGATTCAGTGTAGCAGAGGCTGAGTCAAATAATCAAACTGTGTGTTCCAATCCCACTTTCATAGCAACAAAGTCAGATATAGATAGAGGGTACATTTGAGGGGTTCAGAAAAATCAAAGTAAGCAACAGGAAGTTCTATCTAGGACTCTGTGTACATGGCAGGGAGAAAGTCACTGCCTCATTTGTCCTGGGTGAGGATCTGCCAGTCTCTTTGCTTTAGATCCTTTCTTTTCCCATCTCCTGCCCTGCTGATCTTGACATGGGCTAATCCCAGTAGGACAAGTTTCCCAGACTACTCTGCAGTTGGCTTCCAGGTGAGTTCGGTTTCTGGAAGGAGACTGGAACATGATGTAAGGTATAAACATCATGATGTGCATGTGCATGGGTGCATGTGTGCACGAGTGTGTGTGTGTACATGAGCTAATGCACCTTGGGCTCTCTCTCTCTCCTTCGTTTACTTTTTAAAAAGCCCTTTTTTTTAATAGACAATTACACATTCTAAACAGAGACATAAATAAAACAAACCCATGAACCATCTCCAAGTTTCAACGTCTATCAACTTTTTGCTATTTGAAATTTTCCTGCTTTTCCTCTGCTTTACTAGGTGTCTTGGGCAGAAGCCCTCTCTCTACTCGGCTCTACTTCTTACCAGACAGGTCCCCATTGTTTCAGACTCCATCCAGTAACCCTGGTAACCCTGCTTCCCCCCTTTTGGCTCCCAGCTTCTTGCTGTTCCTGATCTCTAGGTTGCTTTTACAATTCATCATTATAAATGTGTAACAATTCTTCAATATTACATGTCCCCTTTTAAAATAATCACAGTGGTTTCTGTCTTCTTGCTTAAACCCTGACCATACAGAATTATTATTTTACTCTACTTCTTATCACCTCCTGTCAGAACCATTATTTATCCTTTATTCATAGCACCCTAGAAGCAAGTCAAGGCCACCTAAAGCATAGAACCTTTTCAATAACATTCTGGTCCAATATTTGCCATGCCTGAAGTATGGTACTCCATATATAACATTCATAATGTATTCATGTATCAGATAAGCTATTCTTACTCTGTATCTTCTGTCAATTACTTATTGATACCCTGTTTTTTATTGCCATGTCTGAATCTGTGGGCCAATGAAAGAGCAACAGAGATCTACTACTGCTCCAGGAAATTCTACCCACTGCCTAACACCATGGGAATCTGCCCAGGCTATTTTAAGGAGGTAGCTCAATCTGTCATGAAAATACGTTTTTCCAATGGTAGATGGCAGAGACAAGTTAACCAAGTTTATGTCTTAGACAAGACATGTTTAACATACAGGCATTTGTTTATTCATAACAAAACATGACCTTCTGATGTTAGGAATGAATACAAATGCACGCACACTCATACATACATACACGCACACACACACACACACACACACACACACACACACACACCATAAAAATGATTTATGTTAGATGGCTCTTACAAAATTACACTTTGAAAAATTACGGGACTATGAATCAAACATATAGATTAAAATTCTCTGAAACAGACATGTGCTTAATAATTAATGGGAAAGGATACAAATAATATTTATGATTTTAACTTACCCAAAACACTTGAATAATTATGCAGTAATCATTTAGCTCGATGAAGACATACTTATCAAATGTGAACTCTAATCTGTGAGGAAATTCTAAAATACATAAAAAAAGATCTTAAAATTGAAATGATGGACTTAAATCAAGCTACACTTTCATCTAGTTTAATATCAAAGCTTGTTATAAAAATATGGAGACTAAAGATAGTTCATGATACTTTGTGATTTTTAGTAGCAGCAATCACAGTGTAAGCAAAGAATGAGATGTGGCAGCAGAGAAAAGAAAGCACAGTTGATAAGCATAGAGTGTCTGAATCAGAGTTAGGTAAAACCGATGACCAATAAGACAATTATTTCAAATACTGGTTCAGAACTGGTTCCTATCCTATAGGTAAGAAACTGTGTAAGTATTCAACACCCAGAAAAAGTCAACCAGAAATATTCTATGTATGACAACTGTGCTAAGTCAGGTACAATTAGAAGATACAGTCAGCCTGAAAAAGATCAAATTTAGGGGAAGGGGGGTGGGCAATCATTAGGTACAAAAAAAGGATTTGAAGGCCATTTGGTCAAGTGTGGACTGGATATGTTGTCCCATGGTCCACACAAAAGAACAAGGTGTCATTTTGAGTTTTGTTTCCTCAGCAGGGTTATGTGGAGGTAGATTTCTGGGCATTGCGAAAAACAACGCTTTTTTTAAAAAAAAAGCTGTCCAACAGCAGGATTAGTTGGAGCAGAGCCAGATAAATGATTGAGTATTTAAGCAAGAGCTCTGGATTCCAACAGAATGGGTCACTTTCTGGCTTTGCAACTTGCCATCCAAGTGATCTTGGACATAGTGGCATGGGCTATGAATGCTTTGGTTTTCTCATCTGCAAAATCTTCCAAATATATATTCTATACTGAGGAAAGGTAGAGAAGCCCAAGCAGAGACTGCAGGGCATCTGCCAGAGGCCTGAGAACAGGATTTCTGAACTGAATGGTATATTGCATTGGGTAGCTTTTAGGATCCATTCTCATCTGAGAGAATTATCCTATTTCTCAAAGTTCAAAAATATATCTTCATGTAATTCCAGGCAAGCAAGGCCAGCATTAAATATTTAACAGGGGAAAAGTTTGTGGCAATTCTGTATTGAAAGGTTTAGCATCAGAAAAAGGATAGTCATTTTTGACCAAGAAAAGATAAAGCCATTATAAAAAGTATAAAGCTATTATTTAAAAACTCACAAAAGTATTTTAGTCAATAAAAGGCACATAACATCATAAGTCAGATATATGATTGCTTAAATAAGCAACATCTCCTTTTAATAAATTTACAATATTAACCGTATTTTTTATTTTTTTAAGTCTCTAGTTACTTAATTTATAGATACTTCCTGGTTCCTGAGGAAATGTAAACAAAGTACTTATGCTTTTTGAACACTGAGTACTGCTTCCTTGCTGTCAGCCAAGCCTTTCCACTACTCCTTCAACCGAGCCGTCTGTCCCAACCCCTCAGCACATGGCAAACAAGAACACAGAAAAGTGAGTGAAGCAGGACTAAAGGGCATCTTCAAAAGAAGCAATTCTAAATCCTGTTTTGCAATGCCTCAGGGTTCCTCTAGTTATTTCAAGGAATGCTCTGCGATTTTCGAGAAATTCTTAAAGTGATTTTGATTTTGATTTTTTCATCCTAACAATTATAGACATCTTTAGATGACTTTTCAAGGCATTTTCACATAAACTGACTGGATTCTCAGCAATTCTCAAAGGTAAGTATGACAGGGGCTGATCCCTCTTCTACAGATTAAAAAAACCCAGAAGAATTATGACTTGATCCCAAATCACAAAACCACAAAGCAGCAAAAAAAAGGCAAGAACGCAAGTCCCGTCTTTTTCCTGTCCACTATGATCTATAACAAATCACATGGAGTACTTTAGGACTCGGCAGAGGGGTCATTTTGAAATCCCTCAAACTATGGAAGTATAAATTTACTTCTGAAGCTGTGAATGTTTATCAGGATTATTCTATACTCTGTATTTACTTTCTCATTCATTGACTAAGTATTCCCACTTTTAAAACTGGGAATAACATAGTGTTTCTCAATGGAGGGTGATTTTGCCCCCTAGGGGACATTTTGCACTGCACTGTACTGTCTGCAGACATGTTTGTGACACTGCGGTGGGCATGGGGGGAGGGGTGTGAGGAGTGGGGAGAGAATGGATACTACTAGCATCTAATGGGGTACAGTCCAGAGATGCTTCTAAACACCCTACAGTACACAGGATAGCTCCTTACAACAACGAATTATCCAGCCCAAAGCGTAGTGTTGAGGTTGAGAACCCCTGGATTAGCACTATTTTTATTTAAGCCATCTGGTTTTATCTCTTATTTTTGTTACATAATCATAATAACGTTTTCAGAATGTAACATTTGCTGAGCACTAATGACTGGTTTGGCATAAGGCTATAAGCTCTTGGGTAGTCACTAATTCCACAGAATGCCCTGTGCCTTAATCTTTGCTGTTCGACAATACATTGAGCAGTGGTTCAAGTGACACAGAGGTCACCATTACTGAGATAAATGGATCATAATAATTTGTCATGGTATTTATAACACTTTGCTTCTAAGAATGTTGAAAATAAAGTGATGCAAATGGGGACAGTCAGAAGCACACATTCTGATAATATGAAATGAAAATGGAAATTTGAGTTAACGGAGTAACTTTTGACTTTTCTGTTTATGTATAGCATACACCAAAAAATCCCAACAATGCATATCTAATCTTAAAAATGAATTTGGCTATCTTTTTTTTAATGTGGCAAATTATTTTAATAAACATTATAATAATTAGTAATGTCCTCTTTAAAGAAAAGGCTGTCAATTTTTGCCCTTACCGGGTTCACATTCTTCACTAAAGCCAGAGCTCTCAATTCTATCCCCTATTGGGCAAGGTCCAGGGTGCCATCTTTGGACTTAGTTCCATCTTTTTTTTTTAAATAAGCTCTATGCCCAACACGGCACTTGAATTCATGACCCCAAGTTTGAGTTATATGCTCTATTGACCAGCATGACCAGCCAGCCAGGTGCCCCAAGTTTCAGTCTTAATAAGAGCCAAATAAAAGACCTGATTCTGGGGTAGCAAGTTGCTTCCATCATAAAAATGCTGCATGGTATATCTCCTATGTGGTATCTTGCTTCCTTACTCTTTACCCTTTCGTGTTCTCAAATACGCTGTCAGTCTGAATAGTGCGTTAGGATTTAGAGACAAACTTTTTTAGTTCACATATCCCTTTAAGGAATCTGATGAAAGTGGCAAATCCACACTCTACAAATACAAATTTCCAGGTTGAAAGACCATTCTCTGTGGGTTTCTGTCTCTTGTGTTTCCTTCTGAGTGAAGGCACCAATGACCTTTCCTTGGAACCACCTTTTCAAGGATATTTGTATACAGAAAATCAAACATAGTGTCTCCCTTCAGAACTAAGGCAGGTTTGTTTACTGTCCAGGGTAATAAGGATAATGTCTCACTTAGTGGCAAAGGTTAGGCATGTTTGTTGCCTGATATAAAAGAGTCAGGTTCCCTAAGCTCAGGTTTTCTCCCTCTGAAGTGTAAGCATCCTCAGGCTGTCTCTGTATCACCATACGGAAATTAGGGCTCAGGGAACTTGTACAAATGCTAATCTTCTGGCTACTACAATTACTGTGACTGATAAGCTGTACTTTGTCACTGATCCAAGATTTTCTGTCTTCTCCCAGCATCCATGAAACTGTGGCAAGTAGGCTGATGTACTGGCTTGCAAACAGAGTAAAAATCTCAGGCCTTTCATGGTTCTTAACAATGCACACAAACAACAGTAAGCATGTCATTTTAACAGACGGCCACTTTGTCCCCATATCCAAAATCAGAAAGCTAAAACGATCTTTATTTCTTAGTCAGTAAACAGAATGGGATGGTCATAGACTCTAGTATCTGAAAGTACCTTAAAAATCACATTATACGATGCACACTTTATTTCAGCAATAATAGTAGTCATAGCATTAATTGAGTGCTTTCTAAATGCCAGGCATTTTGTTTGGAGCTTAAAAATATCACTTAAGTTCACTCTGACAGTAACACTGATAAGGCAGCCATTATTAGCCTCATTCCACAGAACAAAGTTCCATGTAAATTAAGTAATTTGACCAAGTCTACATAATCAATGTTGGAGACACGATCTAGGATATGAATTTGGCTTGTGTCCTTAATCACCTTTCTTTTCTGCCTTCCACTCTGAGCTACACAGTGGTGACAAAATGACATGATCCCTGCCCCTGAAAGGCACATGCCTTAAAGAGAGAGAGAGAGAAATTAATAACTAGATAGCTTCAGTAGAATGCCTTAAGGGCTTTGAGGGAGTATGCATAGGGAAGGCACCTAGCCTCCCCTAGGAGTCAGCAATAGATTCCCAAACAAATGACTGAGATAAATCCTGAAAGATGATTAGGAGTAAGCCAGGTGAACAAGCAGAGGTAATCCATCTCTTGATTTTACCTATGAGGAAATGGAAGCCCAGACACAGGGCAAAATCACACAGATGCTTTGAAAAACAGGGTTGCAATCTGATGGCTGATGAATGTTCACTATCTTTTGCTGCCCTCAAAGATTATGTCTCACTTTTTATTAGGAAATAAGCAATGCTCAGCATTATCTACTTTTTATGCTGTTATTTTATCTCTTTTATTATTTTTTTAACATGAAGTCATTACGCAACGGGCATCCCAGGAAATAATATATGAACATAGTGTAATAAGAGTATCTCTTTGCTAAAATGAGCATAACACATCATAAAGTATTCAAAGGGTTAATAAGTCACTTGGAAATTTAAATGTCATTTTCTATTAGATTTTATTGAAGGACTTATCATGATTATAGACAAAGTTCCAACAAGGTCAACATCAATGTTCCAAAGACATGAGCAGGTAAGCTAAAGAGAGATCAAATAAATTGTTTAAATGTTACCGCATAGGTAGTTCTCACGAATGTCTCTGCAGCCAGTCTAACTTCCATTAACATAGTTAGAAACTCTCTGATATGAAGAAAATTACTATAACTTCAGATATTACTCTAAGGGGCTATTGCTGTAGAATAGAAATGAAGAGATGTAGATAAATCTGCTAATGTTCATCTTATTCACATAAACTGTGCATATAGAAGCAGAAGCAAGAAAATCAAGGGAATCATGCTCAATAAAAAGATGAGCCCAGTTGCAACAAAGTTACAGATATAGTACATTCATATAGATTTTGAGACAGATTCAGTACGGTCTGGTAGATATTCAGAATTGGGAAGTGAGGTAACAAGGAGTATTTATCCAAAGACCAAACTGTTACCACAATATTCCTGGTTGGCCAGACTCTGATTATTTAGAAGCATAACATCACCACCACCATATGAAAGATACTACGATGGTTGCTGGGAAAAATGTAGATGGATATGCTATGAATATGCTCTATAGCTACCAGAGATCTAGTGGAGGTGAAGGTAGCAATAACACACAGCTAGATAAAATACTGTTCATCCAACAGACATTTAGGGAGTGCCTGCTCTATGCAAGGCACTGTGATAGGCTGACTACTGAAGAAATCCTAGTGGAGGTGCACCTGAGGATTGGAACTAAGGAGAAGAGGGGCTAATAGCTTCTTGCATTTCAAAATAAAGTGATTTCCAGTTCTTATCTGAGCCAGAACTGAGCAATGGGGACAAATTGCCAAGATCAATCATGGCCCAGGATCAGAATCACTGACATCAGTATTATCAGTATTATTCAATTTCATCAAACTGAGGGATTGCTTAAGGGGTGAGTGAAAAAAAAAAAACTGTTCAACAGAATTTGACTAAAAAGGAAACTAGTGCTTGTGATTTCATCACTTGACAAACCACTTAAAGCTGCACAAATGAAATTTTGACGAGGATTAAAAAAAAAAAAACTACTGAGAATAACACTTTGCATATTCTATTAATTCAAACAAATCCCTAGTTATGTGACAAATGCTTATCAGTATTTTAAAAATACCTGAGAATATGGTTTATTCATCACAGTTTTTTATGATTTTTATAATCTGCCAGTACAGAGCCCGATGCAGGGCTCAAACGCACGAAACCATGAGATCATGACGTGAACCAAAACCAAGTGAGATACTTAACCGACTGAGCCACCCAGATGCCACCATCACAGGGTTTTTTTGTTTGTTTTTGTTTGTTTTTTGTTTTTTGTTTTTTTCTGGGGTGCTTGGGTGGCTCAGTCGGTTTATCATCCATCTCCTGGGTTTGGCTCAGGTCATGATCTCACGGTTTCATGAGTTCGAGCCCCACATCAGGCTCTGAGCTGGTGGCACGGAGCCTGCTTGGGATTCTCTCTCTCCCTCTCTCTCTCTCTCTGCCCCTCCCCCACTCGCGTGGTCTCTGTATCTCTCAAAAGAAATAAAAGAAAGTTAAAAAAAAATTTTTAATGTTTTTTCTTTTTTTTGATAGAGAGGGAAACACGGAAACTGAAGCAGGCTCCAGACTCGGAGCTGTTAGCACAAAGTCTGACACAGGGCTCAACTTACAAACAGTGAGATTATGCCCTGAGTGGAAGTCTGACACTTAACCAACTGAGCCACCCAGGTGCCCCTCCCATCACAGTTTTAAACCAATAAAAGGACCATTAGATACATAGCATTTATCCAACTGTTGCAAAATGTGTCCACATAGGGGAGGATACAAGTTTTGTGAGGCCTGAAACTTATAGCATTTGGGATGCCCTCTTTAAAGAAATACAGAATTATGACCTTTTCACATCTAATCACAATTTCATAGAGAGAATTTTATGTACAGAGGAGAATCATGTACACACAGAATTTTATAGAGAGGTTTAGAGATACCTGACAAGATATTTTAATCTTTCCAGTGGTAGGGTTGATAGAATTTTTTTGTTGTACTTGTTGTTAGAGAAAGTTGAAAAAAATTCTTTCATCTTTCCAATTTGTTTTTGGTAAGGTAATGTAAAATTTTCAGACCATATAAAATTTTGGAAAACCTTTCTCAAGTTTCTTATGAGATACAGGATTTGGAAGAATTTTCCAGAGGCTAGCTCTGGCTCTATCCATTCAAACCCAGTTTCTCTTCCACTACTTATATAATTTCAGTGTCTGATGACACAAGAGATGTTCATTACATGGTGTGACTCTGGCCCTGAAGCTTGAGGGCCACTCTTTACACTGTCAGATGAGTCAACAGTGGGATCATTCCAAGCCCATCCTGGCACAGCTACTAATAACATAACCATAGATGAAAATGACTAGATGATATACATGTATCCCACTCAGCCTAAACTCAGTGTTATCTCCAAATTGATCTCCTTTCATATGATCCCTCAAATACCGACACCACTCCAACACTATAGGTAAAGGCAAAAAGTGACCGAGAGGAAGCTGCAATACAAATAGGTATGGATACAAATCATTTTTGCAAATTTAATGAAAACACATGCCCATGTGATCACTTTATTAGGACTCAACCAGAGCCATGGAATGAACTTAAGCTTCATTTGCTTCAAGGTTAACCTGCCTCTGGTCTTCATCAAAACTTTTTAATTTTTGTGACCTTAAGTTTCAGGTGGCAAACTGGCCATCAGTTAAATCAGTTAACATAAACTATTATGTTCTATAAATCTACAATAACAACTCTTTAAAATTCACATGGCTATGGCTGTATCTACAAAATGAATCTTCAGCATCATGTGCAAATACCTGTGGATGCACCAGCAGAGATGGAAAAAGGATATGAATATCTTGAGAACTGCTAATTGGCAAAACACTAAAACAATTATGAACAAAAAAAGGGAAAGGGGAAGAAACTTCATGGATTATGCACTTTAGAGACATGCATTAATATTCCAGAAGGCAAGCATTTGTAGACCAAAATAGGCACTGGCAGGACTGTACTGATTTTCTACTTTCATTCTGTTTTTTTTTTTTTTTTTTTTAAGCCACCACCCTGCTGATACAGCATATTGATCCCAGTTCCTGAAAACTGAATTATACTTTCCTACTTTACTATTAGACCTGGGTTGTGTATGTAAGTTCTTTAACATGTCTCTTCCCTAAATGGCATAAATTATCACATCTAACTTACCTCTTGTGATTGTCTAGTGAAATAAATCACCATGAGAGAACAATAAATAGTAACAGAATAGAAATAGCTACATTAAATGGTAAAGTGCCATTTTTAATATTATTCTAACAACCTTAAGTCCCATAAAAAATAAGATATAGAAGTTGCATTAGAAATACATGCATTTGGGGGCATCTGGGTGGCTCAGTGGGTTAAGCATCTGACTTATGCTCAGGTCATGATCTCACGGTTTGTGGGTTTAAGCCCCTGGCCGGCTCTGTGCTGACAGCTCAGAGCTCAGAGACTGAAACCTGGAGCCTGGAGCCTGCTTTGGATTCTGTGTCTCCCTCTTTCTCTGCCCCTTCCCCAATTGTGCTTACTCTCTCACTCGCCCTCCCTCTCTCTCTGTCTCTCTCTCTCTCTCTCAAAAATAAATAAACATTACAAAATTAAAAAAAAAAGGAAACACATGCATTTGGAACTGCAGACTCAAAATGCTAAACAGAATTCTGATGTAGGGACCCCACAGAATTTGATCAAATGTATCCATCTGTTCATCTTCATGTAAATAATGCTCACACAACCAGTGCTGGGACCTCTTCTAGGACAGTCCCTGAGACTTTTTCATTACATCTGTCACTTCCCCTGTTTACAGCTGCCTCATCAGTAACTCATGGGGTTTTCTTCCTAAACATTCAAAAGGCATCCTGAGGAAACAGCACCAGGAAAAAGTTATTTCTATATTTCTCCTCTCTCTACCTGATTTTCTCCTTGGTAACTAACATTAATATCCAATGTAATATCCTCTTCATGGAAGCATAGAAACATTTCGAGAAAGCCCTTTGGTTTTTCACTTCTGCTTCTTGAACCCTGAGGGGACTATTTCATAAGCAAATGTGAATGCCCCCAAGCACGTCTTCACACTCTGAGAAAAAGAGTTCCTCTCACACTTTCTGCCTCTCACTTGTGGCACAAGAAATGGAGTTATCCAAATGCACAGTATCCAACCATTTTAAACAGTCTATGCTACTGACATCTCTAACAAAAGCTCTAAGGGGAAACAGCAGTACATTTTTATATCTGTGGATGGATAAGATTGTTTCGGGGGCTGCATCCTACAGAAAGCAACCATGTTTCCCTGAAAATAAAGCGACCTTCCTGAACACAACGTAGTTCTGACCTGGCAGAGGGATGAAGCAGGTGACAATCAAATCAGGGAAATCTAACATCTGGAAACTAAAGGATACACAGCTGTTGGTCTTGCAACTTCCCATCACTACATTCTCTGTGTTCTTTCCTTCTCAAGAAAACATCACATCTTATATCCCCAAAAGGTAAAATATGGAACTCCACTGACACAGTGTAGTATAGTATGGGAAAGAGCCAAACATTCTCAAGCTTGTAGGATTTTTCATTGACTACTGACAAATCTCCCCCAAAGGTTTAATATAGATATATTTAATCATATATACATATATATGTCTATATGAATGTATATATCCACCCATATATATGTACAAACTTCTAAGTAAAATAAATTATGTATACATACACATGACAACACATATGACATGCTCACATTCCTGTTTATTTTCTTTTATCAGCAGCAAGTTTTTTCCTTACTAATTACCCTCTCTATTGCTGGAGGACCCCAGATCTTAGTACCCTCCTCTACAATTAACAAACGCATTTCCTCCAATTCTCCCTGGATTAACAAGCACATTTATCCACTCAGAGCCTTTGTTGCAACATAGAGAATTAAGTGGAAGAATGATTCATGTGCTAGCTATCTCAGACATCCCCCAAACACGTTCACCCTGAAATGTAAAACTGCATGCATGGTGTATCCAGCTTGAAGAAATCGAAAGGGAAATGTGTAAATACCAAACTCTTTGCATCATCTACGCTCACTACAGGGTCCTTTGCTCTGTGAAACCAATACTGGTTTCAACATGGCACTTTTCATTTGGTACATCTCATATGCTGTCTTCCTCCTGTGTGACTCAGGACCCGTGTGTGCTATGAGGCCGACTGATTTTGTTAACGAATATTAATATATAAACTTTCTGTTACCTGGTATATTCTTTTGGGATACATATCATCTTTGAAATATGAGCCACTTATGAAAAGAATAAAGGAAATATGCCAGGGTGGTTCAGTGGGTTAAGCATCCGACTTCGGCTGAGGTCATGATCTCACAGTTCATGGGTTCGAGCCCCACATCAGGCTCTGTGCTGACAGCTCAGAGCCTGGAGCCTGTTTCAGAGTCTGTCTCCCCCTCACTCTCTGCCCCTCCACCACTTGCGCATGCTCTCTCTCTCTCTCTCTCTCAAATTAAACAATTAAAACAAAAGATTAAGGGAAAATGAAATCTGAGAACTAACCTAACCTAAGATGGTGCTGAAAATTTTCATAGTATCTTTCACTAGAACACCAAACAAAAGTTTATCTGAGACTTCATCACAGGACATTTAGCTTCTGAATTAGCAGAAATCTCTTTAGAGGTCGATTTCATTTCTTTAAGATATGATCATCCAAATTCACCTGCGTCATCTTTTTTCATCCATTGTTTTCAGGAGCAGCACGGCAAAATAATTTAATGGGAAAAGTGACTGTTACAACATGATTGTGAGATCATCCCACTGTACATCAGGGAAGTCACAAACACTTAAGACTCTTTTACACTGAAGTGCCCCTCCGACGGTGCCCCTCTCCAAAACTGTGTTCTGGGTCGGGACATAAGAATTCTCAACAGACCAACACGCGATTTACAACAATCAGGTCCTGAGCCGGCGCTCTCTGCACGCTACCTTCTCCCTTCACCTTTGATCCGGCTGTCAGTTACAAGCATGACCTGGATTTTTAAATATGATATCAAACTCATGAATAAATAGGAAAATATCTTTTGAAGGTTTGAGAAGCAACAGTTGCGGCATTCTCATTGTGATTTTTGATGATCCAACTTTCTGACAGTAGCAACCATGTAAAATGACAAGGCAGGAAAAGCAACGTGAAATCACTATCCTATGCAACCAACATGTTCTCTAGATTTCTTTTCCTAACTAAGGCATTATCACTTCACAGCTCTAGAAGGCAAATCTGTACTCATCAGATATTGTCATCTTAAGAAAGAACAGTTTAAAAAATGCTAAACCTTTTTATTTCTTAGATAGTATAATTTCTGCCACCTGGACATCCATTCACTCCACATGGGCCTACACAGACAGACACACAGACAAACACACATACACCAACATGGCCCTGCTGTTAATCCCCATTTTTACCTGTCACTCCAACTTCCAGACAAGTCAATGAATTAATAATATTTTTTTGCTATTTAACAGTCACAGACATAAAGGTAGCTATGCAAATTGTTTTACAGTTTTAACTAAGATGAGACTAAAATATAGTTTTTATTCTTTCTTATTCATCTGCTTAAGTTTCTTCCTTGTAATTAAAATTGTGGATCCAAAGTATAATTTGGTCAAAATCTCAAAACAGTGAGTGATGCTTATTACCAAGGAGGCTGATCTAACATGATGTGTATTTCAGAGGACAGCATTTATGTTTTTTAAATCACCAGGTCTTTCTGTTCAAAACAATCAGTGCTGGGCTTTATCTTCCTCAGCTCTCCCACTCGCAAAAGCTTCTTTTCTTCCCAATAAAACAAGCTGTTCTTTCGTTTTTCCACACATCATGAGCTAAAAACCAATCCAGCACAGGTGGCTGTAAATAGGATGTCATTAACCACTACAGGTGATCACAGGCTAAATCAATTAAACCAAATAGGTAAGATCTCTCTGCTCTCCCTTAAATATTGCTAAACCTATAGAACCACTTGACATCATGAACAGAAAATTTGTAGCAGGCAAATGACTCCACAAGCCAAGAAAGTATGATGCCTTTTAAGACTCTTTTTTCTATTCTCACCGCATTCCCCGTGCTTCAGCTCAGGGCAAGAACTTCAGGAACAAGGGCACTGTGCAAACACAGCGTCAGTAGGTCTGGAACTGTGCATGACTGCTCAGAATGTTTTCCCAAGGAAAAGAATTGCACAAAGGCATAGTGTACCCCTTGCTAAGTCACCACCCTCTGCTGGGGCCTGTGAGAACATGGTGCAGGTATAAAACTCCTTCAGCCAGACCTCACTGCTCTTTCCTGCTTTTTTCCCCACTCCCTATTTCCTTCAAATTCTCACTCCCACATGGCTTTGGGATGACAGATTCAAATATATGTGGCATGTTCACTATCAATGAGGAGCCATTAACCACACACCCTCCATTAAACATTACTCCTGGGGGTTGCAGGGAGGGGAAAATGGGTGATGGGCAAATGAGGAGAGCACTTGTTGGGACGAGTAATGGGTATTGTATGTAAGTGGTAAGTCAGGGGAATCGACTCCTAAAGCTAAGACTACACTGTATGTCAGCTAATGTGACAATACATTGAAACAAAACAAAACAACTTTTTCAATAGTGGCAATTTTAAGTTAGAAGGAATTGGAGTTTAAAAGATCTTGCAGGACATTATCAAAATTCTGTTCCAATTTCAATACTATTAAAATGTATGTGTGTTCTTAATATTTAAAAAAAAAAATAGTGTCAAGATATTTTATTCCGTGGAAATGAGTAAGAAGGTAAAAAAATTAGCTAGATAAAACAGTATCTTCAAATAGTCTGTCGCTGTACTACATCAGCATTAATAGCACTAATAGAGCAGCTGTTACATGTTACACATTATTTTGAGTATTTAACATATACTTTTTCATTTAAATCTCAGAAAAATACGATGAGGGAAGTACTTTGATTCACCCACATTTTATTGCATCACACAAAGAGGTATCATGTTAACTTTTATGATTCGAGTGTCTTTATCTCCTTGTACTATCTTTATTTTTTAGAAATTTATGTTTTTATTTATGTTTGAGAGAGAGAGAAAGAGAAAGCAGAGAAGGGGCAGAGAGGGAGGGAGAGAGAAAGCAGGGAGGGGCAAAGAGAGAGGGAGGCAAAGGATCTAAAGTGGGTTCCATACTGGGACGCCTGGGTGACTCAGTAGGTTAAGCGTCCGACTTCAACTCAGGTCACGATCTCACAGTCCGTGGGTTCAAGCCCCTTGTCGGGCTCTGTGTTGACAGCTCAGAACCTGGAGCCTGCTTCTGATTCTGTGTCTCCCTCTCTCTGCTCCTCCCCTGCTCACACTCTCGCTCTCTCTCTCTCTCAAAAATAAATAAACATTAAAAAAATAAAAATAAATAAAATAAAGTGGGCTCCATCCTGAGAGCAGAGAGCCCCATGTGGAACTCGAACTCACAAACCGTGAAATCATGCCAAGAGCCAAAGTCAGACACTTGACAGACTGTGCCACCCAGACGCCCCTCTTGTACCATCTTTTAATAGACTCCTAGCACTGATACTAGACTAAATCACATTTCAATGATTGCCCTGGGTAGCTTTGACTCTCAATTTCTCTCCAATGTAAAAGGGAACTTAGCAATTTACAAAATGCTTCATATCTGAGGTTAAATCCCTAACTTCAAATGTCAAAATAACTACAAAAAATAGACCTAAGTCTGAAAGAATAAGATGTATACAAAGTATCTCTTATTCTTGGTATCTAGTCAGGTGAGAATGTCATATTTTAAGTATTTTTCCTTTTGTAACTGCCAAGTGTTTATACCTGGGTACATTAAAGAGCCTTAGAGATTATAATCTATCAGGGGTTCATATTTTACAACTTACTGCCTATTGTTTAAAAGATTTAAAATTTTCTGCACAGCATCTTCAAATCTCCAGATAAAAGATGCTATATAAATTCAAAATAAACAAACACTAGAGAGTTTATGTGGTAGCACTTGTGATTTTCTTGATATGCCTTTTCAATTGACTCATGGACATGATTCATTTAATAAATTAATTTCAGAAAAAGAAAATGAATTTATCCCTAGTGAATGTCATTGCTTCTTACTATATTAACTGAGTGCTTCCAAAGTTCTGCGTCAAGAAAGGAAAAATTTATCTCTTCTGATTCGATGCTTATCACCTTTGCCTACCCTTGATTTTATGACCGTTTATCCTACTTTCTATGCAGTATTTAGTTTGCTAAGACTAAAGAGTGCATAATAACCCTTCATTTTTCCAAGACACTCTCAAAGGCAAATAAAATTCTAAAGGCATTTTCCTTAAAAACACACAGAAGTACACACTTTTCCTTATGAACTTGAGTGAGAAAGAAACAATGCTGGAATTTAGGGCATACCCGAAAACCAAGTAAAACACTGCTGTCATCAACAATTTAAAACTCATTCTAAAGTAACATTTTCAAAAGCCACAATAATATATCTGTAAAGGTTGACAGAATCCTGAGACTGAAATTCTGCCAGTGGTAACTTCTGGGTTCAGAAAATAGAAAAACATGCCAGAAAGGGAAAAACCTGAGGAAGGATGGGTGGGGTGGGGGGTGGGGGGGGAGGCCCTACATTAAGAATTAAAGTATACTGGAATTCAGATATGTCTGCATTAACTATACACGTTAGCTAGTTGCAGGAAGCCTTAAAAATGGTGTTAAATGCACCATCTGGAATCTTGTAAAGTGAACTTTTACCTGATGGTTAGTGGCAATTTATTACTAAACAGAAGAGAGATGTGTGAGCTATTTTGGACTCAAATAGGACATTATCCTTGCAACAAGACCAATATTCACTAAGCAACATATTCACTGAACAGGAAAACAGACCATTGAAATTGTGGTAAAGATCCTATAGCATAATGGATTTCAGTCTGTGAACCAAGAGACTTTTTATTCCTTATGTTAATCTTCCCTCACAAAATTTTTCTTTCAGGAAGCCATCCAGTAATAGTTCTTCCAAAACTATAATCTTTCTTCAACTTTCAGATTTTGTGTCTTAAAAACAGTATATTGCCTATTCGTATAGCCCCCAATTCCTAGGTAACTGATAGTCTACACATCACAAGTATGTGAATCCAGCATTAGGACTGCAATGCTGGGGGGTGGGGGGGGGGATCAAGAATTATTCATTTTTATATTTCTTTTTGCTATACCATGTTGTCTCTGTGCATATTTTATACATGTATATATTAATTGAAATTCAATCTGTTTATATACAATGCTGACCTCAACCTTTCAAATTATCCTTCTATAGTTTTATGTGGAAAATGTTCCTCCACAAAATTTTGGGAGTAACGAAACTCCAGGGTTTGCAGACTCCTAACACTACTTTAGGGTTCCCCCAGTGCTCCCTGCCAGAGGCCAGCAGCTGCCATCACCCTCTGCCATGTGGAAGACCCAGATACAAGAAACCTGTGATCTCTGCTTCCTAATTTGCCCCCAAATGAATGTATAAAGTCACTGTTGATCCTGACAGTCTAATGCCAATATTAGTTATTGAAGAAAGTATTCCTCTTCAAGAGTCAATTTAATTCTCTGAGACCTATTCCACTTTGTACTGAAATGCCATGACAGCTGTCTTACGCAGTTGTCCAAAATGCCTTAAATGTCTGCATTATTCACAGAAAGCATCAATCTCAGTAGATATATTTTATGATAACCATGGATATATCTCATGATAATGATGAATATATCTTATGACATACATAATCATAAATACATCTTATGATAAACCATGAATTATGCACTTTCAACATCTCCCCAATTTAGTGAAACAGCAGAGGTCAAAACAGAACTCTGTAGAAAGTTTCCATCAATGCTAGAACAATTAGCTACTTTATGAAATACTGTTATAAAGCAAAGTAAGAAAAATATTCCAAATCCTTTAGTCCCTATTACAGCTTCTAACAATGTATGCTTCTGACTAAAATATATTTACTTTTGAAGTTATTCATTTTTGGTTATTTTTTAAACCAGTTGAGTGAGCCCATGTACACTTGTACAATCCTGGATAGAAAACGGAGAAAGATGCATTTTCTTGTCTCTGGATACAGGAAGTCAATAAGCCATGCAGATATCAGTGATAAAATCACTGTGATCAAAGTTGACTTTAACACATTGAAAGCATTTTCCCTCAGTGCTGTTCTCAGGGCAATATATATCAACTAGGTCAATTCTGATGAATCATGAAGCAAGGGTAATTTTTATATACATACAATTATTCATATTCACATATGTAAATATACATTCATAATGTCTTTATACAATCTTTTAAGTTTTATTTATCTATTTATTTGTTTTGAGAGAGAGAGCATGCATGCAAGAGAGGGAGGGGCAGGAGAGAGAGTCGAAAGCAGCTTTGTGCTGTCAGCACAGAGCCCGAAATGGGGCTCGATATCTTGAACCATGAGATCAGGACCTAAGCAGAGACCAAGAGTCGGATATAATTGACTAAGCCACCCAGGCGCCCCTTCAAAATCTTCATAAAAACTTCACCGTAATATAATTTTTGTTTCTCTTTATTATTTCAGCCAAAAAATAAAATCCAACTGGTGTAAGTTCTTATCTTTTTGGCATGGTTCCAGTCAGATGCAAGAGAATTCAGCGATGTCACAAAATAATCCAAAAGTGTTTCTATATTGTATGTATGCAGTCCTATTCTCTCCCATCTCTCTCTCTCTCTCTCTCTCTCTCTCTCCCTCCCTCCCTCCCTCTCTCTCATCTCACCTCACACACACATACACACACATGCACTCACACACACTCCTACATATGTATCTCCTTAAGGTTTGTTTAAAAAAAAAGATATGATGAAATAATAACATGTGCGCTTGTGTGAATTCAGCATCATTTTAGATTTATTCATAAATATCTTGATCTCCTGGACTGCTGGATATATCTGCAAAGGCTTCTGGAAAAGTTTTATAAACATATGTTTCACTATAATTTGTATTAAGATACTTTGTATGAACCTGGAAAATGTTTGCAAAGAGCTCCAAGGTGTTACCTCTTTTGCTTACAAAACATGGGAAAAGTAGGTTCTAAAACAGAAAAATAGGGTTAGGTCACATGGGACTTGGAAAATTTTTCTAAGCATTACAAGTTTCTAAGCATTACAAGTTGGTGGAGTTAAGAGAAATCCTACAGGGCAAGCAGAAAAAAAAAAGGCATTGTAGACTCTGCTAGGGGCTTCAGTGTGGCTGGGTGTTTAAGTTACAGCCCACAAAAAAAAAAAATGGTAGAGAAAAATGAACTGCCAAGGATTTTAACACTGAAAGTGAAGAGAGAATATAATCATTGTTGCCCAGAATCAGTCTCCTAAAATGAGTGATTAACTAGGGACAGGGTCCAATGTGTCACAATGGGACATATCAAAAGCCATTATAGAGGGACAGCTGATGACAACAGCACTCAGAGTGGGGAAAATGAAATTGCTGACTTCACATTAGTTATGGGGGAAAACAACAACAGTAACAACAACAAAAACCTAATTTTCCAAAAACAACGCAATCAAAAAATTGCACCAAATCTAGAAGGACACCAAGATTCACTATGAATTCACTAAGAGGAGCCAAACGAAAGAGCATATGTAAGAGAAGACAAGGCTTGCAAAAGAGGCCATTTTGGGGCATCTGGGTGACTCAGTCGGTTGAGCGACTGACTCTTGATTTTGGCTCAGTTCATGATCCCAGGATGGTGGGATGGAGCCCCATGTCTGGCTCCATGCTGAGCCTTGATCCTGTTTAAGATTCTCTCTCTCTCTCCTTCTCCTCCTCCCCACACTCATACTCTAAAATAAAATATTTAAAAATTTAAAAACAGAACCCGTTTTTATGGCTAGTATTATTATAGAAAGGGCACCATTAAAGCAAACATACATACACACACACTGACACTAAAGATGAGAGGGATAAAGTATAATTTCCAGGAAAATTTTGTAGCCACATATAGTTTTTTAATATAAACAATGTGAAATCTATACACATTCAATAGAATTCAGATATTCCTTGAAAAGACTGATTTATCTTATCCAAAGTTAATAAATAATAATACTATAGCATATTAATACTATATGGTATGGGGGGAAAATAAGAAATTAGACATGCTATCCATCAAAAGTCAAAAAGCACATATCTACTTGTCCACCGAAGAATGGGAAGTATAACATATTCTGTCCCTGATATGAACAAAGCATCTTCCTAATCCCTGGGAATGGGGACTCCATTTATACCCTAGAATGGTTTCTAAAAAAGAAACGAAGGCCAGCTTTCCTTGAAATGTTGTCAACTATAGGTATGCATAAGTATGAAGAAGCTTAACTGAGTTTTAAGTGCTGTAACATAGGGATTCCAGACGTATTTCCTATAGTTAAAGGAAGTTTGAGACATATCACATTTGTATTAAATGGCTGTGCCTCCACCACCACTCAGTAACATCCCATGTAAGTAAATGAGGGACACCTTATTCACAAGGAGGGGATAACACAAAGGCGTGAATGCCACGAAGAGGGGATCATGGGAGAGGCATCTTAAAGGATGCCTACCCCAATAGGTAAATTTAACCTCAGATAGTTCTGTGGAGTATCTATCTTTTCTGAAAATTGGGGAAAGACAGCAATCCTTCAATTCTATGTTCCGCTAAAGCATAACGTTGAGATTATTGAACTAATGAGGGTCTAAACTTCTTTCCCATCCTAGTATACAGAGATGCTATGAATCTGTGGCATAAAACAGACAAAAAGAAGTCACAATTTAATATATGCCTTTAAAAGTCATGACTGAGTACAGGAGTTCAAAGAAGAAAAAATATCACATAGGGAAGAGTAAAGGAAAAGGGTTTTGGCAGGTAGATTCTGGAGTAAAGAGAATTCCATGTGAAAGGGATGACATGGACACAGAAGACAAGCATGGACATGGGAAGTAGAAAGTCTTATGGAAATTGAAATAGTCTTGGTTTTAGACTAAAGACATCTGCTGGAAGAAGACTAGAAAATGAAGCTGCAGTGGAAGATTGCGTTAGGGCAGAGAGGATCATGAGTTCCAAACCAAAGAGGCTGAACTAAGTTAAAGAGAAGCCACAGAGGATTTCTGAGTAAACTAAGAATCTCTGCAGAGCTGCCATAGTACGAACACAGGGCTAGACTACCAGAGGAAGGCGGCCACCATCTCATAGTTTGGCAGCCATGTTGTCTGAAAGAGCGGTGTGGCTACTGCAATAGAAAGGTGAGCACATTCCAAGGCACTGGTATGTGCAGGCTTCTCTCTTTACCCATGTTCTCCACTTGCTTTTTTTTTTTTTTTTTTTTTTTAAGTAAACTCTACCCCCTACCTGGGCTCAAACTCACAACCCTGAGATTAAGAGTTGCATGCCCTTTCTTACTTGGTGTGCATCTGTCTGTCTGTCTCTCTCTCTCTCTGTCTCTCTCTTTAAAATCTCAATCCCTCTCCTGACCCATATTTCCAACAGGTCCATTCAGTTGATTAACAAGCACAGCAAACACAGCATGTGTCCCAATTTACTGGTCATCTCAAACCTACTCTCCTCTCCTATTCCCTCTCTGTTCCAGCAGCATTATTAATTCAGTGCCCCAAGACAGAGGATGGGTAGTATTAACCCATTATCCCTCACCCTCACTTTTCAGCCAGTGTTGATCTTCCTTTAATCTTCTATTCCCCAAATTCCTGGCTTATGTCAGGTCCTCAGGAAGCCTACTTACCACAAACTAGAGATAACTAAACTGGAGGCATCTTCCACTCCAATCAATGCCTGGTCTTAAAGAAGATCCTGGAAGAATTCTGACAATCAAACCAAAGGGATGAGTTCAGAAGACCCAAAGACAACTAATGTTAGATTTTTCTGCCAGTTTGTTAGAATGGTGGCCTGAGAGTCAAAAATTATGTTATCAGGGCACCTGGGTAGCTCAGTTAGGCGTCCAACCCTTGGTTTCGGGTCAGGATCTCATGGTTTCAGTCCTGCACCAGGCTTCATGCTGACAGCATGGAGCCTCTCTCTCTGGCCCTCCCCTCCTTGCTTTCTACATTTCTCTCTCAAGAATAAACAAACATTTTTTAAAAATGATATTATTATGATGAATTATGCTATTATAGGATAATGATGTCAATAATTCTGTTAAATAATAGAAAATACAGGAAATGATATTGTTCAAACACATGAGACTGTGTTCTAATGTTTATCCACGGTATGCACAGAGATCTCTTCAAGGATTGGTAAAAATCTTTCAACATGTAAAACTATAACAAAGAGAGATGTCAGTTCTTATAACTAAACCCAATATACTTTGTGACAGTGACTGTGATTCTGTTGGACACTTGGTATACAGAGATGGAGACTGGGGAGGGGCGTCATTATATCATTTCTGAAATATCAGTGGCTTGTGATGAAAATGAATTCTGCTTTGAATTCCTTACGCAGGTAAGAGGTGACTGGTAGAAGGGAGGGAGGGTGAGGCAGCCTTCTTAGATTTGGCTGAAGAGATTAATCTTTATGTTATTGCTAGGAGAATACCCAGGAGAGGGAGAGGCAAGGAAAGATATTTGTAAGATCTCCACCTCAAACTCCAATTTTTTTTAAAAAAAAACAAAACAAAATAAAAACAAACACAACTCTGCTTATAAAGGGATATGTTCTGCTCAGGAAACTTTAAAATCAGAAAGTGTAGATCTGACCTGTTTAGAACAGGTCTTGGCAGGTGTAAACTGAGTACCATGCTCTGCTTAAGGCATTGCCAGACTGAGCCTCACACCCAGCAAAAATTCTCAGGAAGCTGGAATTCAGGGCTGGCAGGAGATAGGGTGGGTGGGGAAAGTTGGCATTTGGTGCTCACCTCTGAGGAGCCAGGGGAACCAGGCACAGATTGGGTGATGCCTGCACCACCAGCTCAGATCCTGGAGATAAGAAGATGGGGGTTTGGCAAAGCAGTTCAAAGCTTGTTGTAAAAGTGTTTTTAAAATGCCAGTAGCAGAGTGACCCCAAAAAAACAAGGGGGCAATGTCCCTTAACCTATGATTCTTCCACAGAAGCTGTGGCCTGGGATCATGCGAAGACTGTGATTTGTAGAACAAGATCATACCCCACAAGCAGAGCACAGAGAGCCCTGGCCAGCATCATAGAAGGAAAAGTTTTTAGACTGCCTTATAACCATAACGAAGTGCATGATCATTCTTCTGGTTCTTCTTGTAGAGAAGACGAATGTTTGTTGTACATAAATGGCACCCATGAAGAGAACCCACAACGAGCAGGAACAAAGCTAAAGAGTGCTTGGAGGGGTAATACTATAAAAACTTTGGAAATTTAGAGAGTGGGGTATTATCTGCTGACATTCAGGATAGCTGAAACCCAGAGAGTGGAGAGAAAGGAGGAAAAATGTCCTTTGAAGACAGATCCCAGGTAGGAAGATGGGCTGAGATGGTGGCTATCTTTCTACTTCTACCCCTTAATGTGAACCAAGGTCAAACAGGTGCTCAATTCTCGGGCCAATTCCCAAACAGAGGGCAAGAGAAGGGAAGAACAGAATACAACTGGAGATGCTGGGCATCTTCATACTTCAACCATGTTATATTACACCCTCCATCTCCTGCCAAAGAGCAATGTTCACCTACCAAAGATTTCAGGACCGATTAAAGGTGAGAGCAATGGACAAAATGGCGTTCAGCTTTTTAATGGATTCAACTGTCATAAGACTACTCCCGGGGGAACTGCCATGTTGGGGAGCTCTTGGTTGGCAAGAACTCCTCTTATAGTTATAAAAACCATAGGGTAGCAGCTTACAGGGTTGCATGTAAAAGTTTTGGATGTCATTCAACATTTACTGAAACTTATGTTTATTAACTGCTGTATATATTTACAAAGGAAACTTAAGACAAACATAACTATAGCTATATATTTGCCCATGAGAAGATAATTTTCAAAACAACTTACTTGAAGTAATTTTGAAGTGTGACAGTGGAGCTACATATTCATATAAGCGTGTGTAATTTTCTGAAAATCCACAGTAACTAAAATAAATGGATGAATGAATACATATATAAATAAATACATGAGTAAATCAACAAAGAGCTAAGGAACGACTTTAATGTTACCTCTTCCCAAATCACCAATCTGAATTTCATGTCTTCTTTGTTCCTAACCTAATTTGGTATACATACAGTGGACCTTTGATAATCTTGTGGAAGATGTCCTTTGACTTCTTCAACAATTCCCAAATTTGCAAATATAGATCTATTTTTTGAGGGCTTATTGTTCACACATCACAAATCTATTGACAATCTGCTATTGTCTAAGTCTAATTTCACACCACAAGTTCACAGCCTCTCTAGATTTCACTGAAGTTTGATTTCTCACTTGATGGCCACACTTCACAAAAGCAAGGGAAGAGTAAGAAAGCCTAGCTTTTTGGAATGTAAATCCCACCTAAGTAGTTACTTAAGATTCCTCTCTAAGGGGCACCTGGGGGGGCTCAGTCGATTAAGGGTCTGACTTCGGCTCAGGTCATGGTCTGGGAGTTCATTAGTTAGAGCCCTGCGTTGGGCTCTGTGCTGACAGCTCAGAGCCTGGAATCTGCTTCAGGTTCTGTGTCTCCCTCTCTCTCTGCCCTTCCCCCACTCACACTTGGTCTCTCTCTCTCTCACTCTCTCAAAAATAAACATTAAAAAAATTTTTTTGAAGATTCCTTTCTAGATGGTAATTAAGTTGACAATACTAATAGTAGATTTCATTGACTGAGTGCTGACATGTACCAAACACGTTATAAATTATCTTTATATCATCTCTAGGTAATATCAATTCTCACAACCAATTCTTTAAGAGAATTTTCCCATCCCCATTTCAGATGAAGAAGCTGTAGTAATTTGAAGAGAATGTCCAAGGATATGATGAAGGACTCAGACCAGGTCTTTTCAACTCCAAAACCCAGATCCGTTACCTCCATGTTACACCACTACCCCACTAGTTACTGCCTCTAACACCCTCGCTGCACATTTCACAGGTTTGCCTCAGTAAAATCACACATTACTACATCACAGAGCTCCAGACAGAGCCTAGTGGAAAAAGTCAAAACTATGAATGTTAATAAAGTATCTACTATATGATAAAACTAACCTCTTCCTTGATGTAAGCTACCCTCTTTTCTAAAAATTATGGTATTCATGGTATACAAGTTTCCTAGAATAAGAGAATTCAATGAACTTCTCGAATACAAACTGTATAAGAACTTTCACTCACATCATCTCTACCATCATCACCACCAGGGTCCTCTGAAAGAGGTATTATTTTTCCTATTTACTAGTGAGAATACTGAAACTTAGAAAGATTCAAGGATATAGCTAAAAAAAAATCACATTCCTTGAAGACACAGATGAGGCTTTTCTCATTTATATAGTTGTATGCTTGTATACACAGAGCCTGTCTCTGTAAATGTTCAGTAATAAATGGGCCGAGTGGAGGAAGTGGGATCTGGCAAGGACAGTGTCTTTCTTGTTTACCAGTGTATAGCTAGATGTTTAATAAATGCTTGCTGAAGGAAGGGAGGAACCAAGGGAGAGAAGGAAGGGAGGAGTTCTTCAAATCCTACGCTCTTCTGAGCTCAGAGTACTACTAGACCCATTCTCTAACATCTTTGGATTTACAACATCTAGTACAGTACTTGGTACTCAGTACACTCAATAAAATTAGACTGACTGTAGGACTCCTACTGAAATAAATCAAAAACAAACAAGCAGGGCACCTGGGTGGCTCAGTCTGTTATGTGTCTGACTTTGGCTCAGGTCATGGTCTCATAGTTCGTGAGTTTGAACCCTGCATTGGGCTCTGTGCTGACAGCTCAGGGCCTGGACCCTGCTTCAGACTCTGTGTCTCTCTCTCTTTCTGCCCCTCCCCTGCTCGTGCTCTCTCTCTCTCTCCCAGAAATAAAATAAACGTTAAAAATTTTTACAAATAAACAAGCAAACAAAAACAAAGAACATACAACTATAGTTTGCCCTTGAACAATGCCAGGGTTAGTGGGACTCTCAACCCCCTGCAGTCAAAATTCTACATACATCTCTGACTCTCCCAAAACTTAACTATTGATAGCCTACTGCTGACTGGAAGCATTATAAACAGTCAATTAACATGTATTTTGTATGTTATATTATACGTTGTGTTCTTACAATAAAGTAAGCTAGGGAAAAGAAAATATTATTACAAAAATCATAAGGACGGGGGCGCCTGGGTGGCTCAGTCAGTTAAACTTAAGACATCAGTTGGAGCCTCACCTCGGGCTCTGTACTGATAGCTCAGAGCCTGGAGCTTGCTTTGAATTCTGTGTCTCCCTTTCTCTCTACCACTCCCCTGGTCACATTCTGTCACTCTCTCTCTCTCTCAAAAATAAATAAACATTTAAAAAAATAGAAAAAAAAAGAAAGAAAATCAGAAATGGGAGGCTAGGTGGCTCAGTAAGTTGGGGATCTGACTCTGGTTTTGGCTCAGGTCACGATCCCAGGGTCGTGGGATGGAGCCCTGCATCCGACACTACACTGAACCTGGAGCCTCCTTAAGATTCTCTCCTCACCTCATGCTCTCTCTCTCTAAAAAATTTAAATTTTTTTTAATTTAAAAATTAAAGGAAGAAAATCATGAGGAAGAAAAAATACATATAGACTACTGTACTGTAAAAAATCTGCATATAAGTTGACCCACACAGTGCAAACCCATGTTGTTCAAGGATCAACTGTACCTCTCAATACAGGCAGAGACTTTTAATGGAAAACTAAACATAACTCAATGATTAGGCCAACAACTACACCCCTTCCCCCCAAAAAAGATAAATCAAATCAAATGGAACAGAAAATCAGAGAAACTGAAATGTCTACCTATGGAAAACTGAGTGTTAAATGTACAGAGATACCACCATGGCAGAAATTCATAAACACATACCCAGCACAATATAGTCCTCCAGAGACAGTTAAGTATTATTAGATTCTTCAGGTATCCAGTTCCCATACCATTTAATAACTTAAAAGCAAAGGTCACAACAGTGCAAAGAATTGCCAATCAATGTGAAAAGCAGTGCTGTTAAATACATAGAGAAACCAAATTCACACATTCTCCTCCCTTCTGGCTATGATTTTTCAAATATAAACTGCAGAGAGAGTAAAATGATGATATCACCATAGAATAGATGTTCTTAACAAAAATGATCATATTCTTATTTTCTTCTTCCTTGGGGAGCCTTCATCTCAAGATAACTTTTAAATAGAAACAACCAGCTTTTCAACAGAGGCTGATTATCAATTTGCACCTCTGGCAAAGGAAGGCCTAGAATTCTATTGTTTTGTTAATTGTCAATTTGCATCTTTGAAAGGTGTTGCATTTTCTCTTCTTTCTAGCAGGTTAAGACTAATTCTGTATGTTAATAAATATTATAAACACTTTCCACAGAAACACAGTTCCCTAAAAAGTACTTTATTATTGTTATTCTGTTTTCCTCTACTTAATTACACCTTAGATATTAAAGTTGATTTTATAAAAACCAGTTAAGGTCTTATTTAAACTGCTTTTTCTTCAGAAAAAAAAAAAACTTTTGCTTTGAAATACACATTTAGATAAAATGCTGTTTAAAGGTTCCAGTTATTGATAGTCATGAAAAAGTTACAAATTAATTAAGGCAAAATTTTATAAAGAGAACTTTGATTTTCACCTTGAGTATATGATTTGAAAACACTCCTTCCTTTCTCTCCTTCTGATACATAGCATAAAAATATTACAAGTCAACCCAGAAACTCATTGGACAAAGTAACATAAAAGATAGAAATACAAGTTGTAAAAAGCATACGGGGGGGGGGGGGGGGAAGGAATACAAACAAGATAAATATTATTCCTGACACTTAAGTTTACAAGTAATAACTTGGAGAACTAAAAGTTCTTAACATGCCCTATCACTACTAGTTCCGGTACTTGATTTGGAATGATACAATCTTTCTGATATGCTTGTCAAAGCAGGTATTTTTTAATATACTGCAACATTTGCCCTATCTGATTATTAGATTTAAAATACTGAGTCAAATATTATATGGTAACTCTCAAGCATTTGAGCTTAAGGATGCGGTGTTTTAAAAGATCAAGTGATCACTTACCATTAGATTCAAGTGAGGATGTTTCAAGGCCATCTACCGCTAAAAAACATGGCTTCACATGTCATAAGTAGTTTTAATTTACTAAATGTATTTATATTCCACCTTTTTCCTAAAAGGATTTGAGAGGGGTGATCCTTACTTGTGTTACTTTGGTTTCACAAGTACAAAATCATGGGTAAACAATATTTATAGCAAACACAATATATTTAACATGTCTGTAAAATGCTTTGTAAAATATGAATGTTACATGTATTATTTATTACTGTCTATGGGCTTGCTCCTAACCCAGGTCATCACTCCAAGAAGCATCTATTTAATGATATACCTTTACATGATAAATATTTAAAGCTTTCTTGAAAGTATCAACACCTAGAAAAGAAAGTATCTTTAACATTTAAATCAATTTCCCCAATTCAGCTTATCCTCAGCCCCAGGATATTTGTGTCACACACACACACATACACACACACACACACACACACACACACAGTGTGTGTGTGTGTGTGTGTGTGCGTGTATAAAAATGAACCCATTATATAATGCCTTAATACTGTTATATATTCCTTTTAATAAAATCTGTAATATTGGTCAAACTAAATATATTCTGGAGAAAAATGCAGAAAAATGATAATATAGTAAGTGGAAAGAGAAGTCACAGAGATTTGGTAAAGTAATAAAGAGTTGAGTTTAACAATGCAAGGAGTTAATTCTAAGTGGAAATAACTCAATCATGTCAAGTAACATCAAGGAAACAGAGAACACATATTAATAGCTTAACTGGTTTAAATATCTGAGCTATAAAGGACTTTCAGTGTTTTGTTTTCTTTTTTTTCCGCTCACTTTTCTTTTTTACTTAAAAAAAATGTACACACTTCCAAATTTTAAAGCGGTTCTGGGACAACAGACATCTACTTTTGTATTTCATAAACTTTTTGTCGAATACCTACTATGTGCCAAGTTTGTTGAACTAATTTTGGAAAAAAATAACCAGAGTTTGCATGTGCATATTTTAGGAGTGGGACTGAATATAATATTACACAAATGAATTTCCAGTTTTAGCTCAAACCTGATGTCTCTGGGAAAAATAAATAGAATTTATTCAACTATCACCAGAGAATAATTTTAACCATTTTATGTAGGTTGATTGGAATTGTTTTCAGGTTGAGTTGTTAATAGAAATTTTGAAAATGGATGCCCACGTTTTTAAATTTGGGGGCATTATTTAATTCTGCTTAAAAGCTGATAAGGTTTATATCAGACATCTGGCCTCCTACAGGATCCCAGAATCCATGCCTTCCTATGGGCAGGAAATGACTATCTGCCTCCTTTTTTTATAGTGACTAGGAACAGGATGTCTGGGAGGTCCTTTTAAAATATATAAGACAGGGGTGCCTGGGTGGCGCAGTCGGTTGAGTCGGTTGACTTCAGCTCAGGTCATGATCTCACAGTTCAAGGGGAGTTCAAGCCCCGCATCTGGCTCTGTGCTGACAGCTCAGAGCCTGGAGCCTGCTTGGGATTCTGTGTCTCCCTCTCTCTCTCTGCCCCTCCCCTTCTCGTGCTCTGTCTCTTTGTGTCTCAGAAATAAATAAACATTAAAAAAAATTTTACATATATAAAACAATAACAAAGCAAATACATGTTGTATCACAGGCAAATATTTAGCAGGGTTTGAAGGTCATAAACTATACCAAAAAAAAAGTATATAGAACCTAAGAGTTTAGTGGAATTACCTTTACAACAAATGATAAAGAATTCTATGTAAATTCAGCTCACAGAAATTTGTACTTGAGAAAAGAAATTAAGGACTTTGGTTTACTTAATGAAGAGAATGAAAAATAACTTCTTTTCAACTTACATTGAGACCAAAACTATTTTTTCCCCAATCCTACTGACAATAGATATATAAGAACTAAATTTAAATCACAATGTAAAGGATATAAGTAATATGTGCAACACTTTCTGAGGTTTCTGCTAGGTTTTTTTTTCCTTTATTTTCTAGAAAGGGGGAAGAGAGGGAGAGGGGGAGAGACGGTGGGGGGGTGGGGAGAGAGAGAGAAAATTAAGCAGGTTCCATGCTTAGTGTGGACGGAACCTGACACGGGGTTCAATCCCACAACCCTGGGATCATGACCTGAGCTGCAATCAAGAATCAGATGCTCAACTGACTGAGCCACCCAAGTGCCCCTCTTAATATTAAGTTCTTAATCACAACTTGTCCATTTTAGGCCTTATGATCATGTAGCTCCCCTCTTCAAAATGTCCCAAGACTTTGCCATAATATTTGCAATAAAATCTAAAACGCTTTGCCTGGGTCAGGCCCTTGAGGATCTCCACTCTGCATATATTTGCACCATAGGACAATTTATTACATTTATTTGTGCTTCAGGGTTTAGTTCTTATATCCATAGTCACATTTCTTCTCTCTCTTTCCATTTTTGTCTACGCTCACTTTCTTGCTGATGACTTTCACATTTAGATTTCCAGCCCACACTTCTGTTAAATATTTCTACTTGGATATTTAATAGGAATTTCAAACTCATGTTCCAAACTGGTCTATTCTTTATCCTCAAACCTGCTTTTCTCTTCTCCAAATCTCAGTAATTGAAAATAGTCAAGTCCCATTTACTCAGGCCAAAATCCTCAAGTCATCTGTGATTTTTCTCATGCATACCATATATTCACCTGATTGCAACCAAGTGACTACCACATGTTCATAATAGTGATTCACAAATAAAGATTCACAAATCTTCATGACTAAATTTTAAGGGATCCTAAATCAAGGTTTTGACCACTTCTCACCATCTCCCCTGCTGATATAATCAACCATGATATCTTATTTTGCTGAGGGCAATAGTTTCCTAACTGGCCTCTTAGTTACCATTCCTTAACCAAAATCTTGGTCTCTCCACACTCCAGCCAGAGTGATCCTTTTAAAACATTATTCGGTTCTCTCTGCTCAAAACGCTATCAAGGTTTCTCATCTCATTCAGAGTCAAAGCCTAAGTCTTTACAAGGTTTTACAAGGGCCTAAATGATCTGGCTCCAATTGTTCTCTGACTTTGCGACCTGCTATTCCCTTCTTCATGCACTCTGTTCCAGCCATATCTGGCTCTACTACTCTTCCTGAACACATCAGACATGCTCCCATTTACTATTCCTTCTTTTATATGTCCGTTATATCTGTCATTCCCCCATGAAGGCAGGGATTTTCATCTGCTGTGTTCATTATTATATCCTCAAGTACCAAGAAATGTGCCCAGATCATAGTAGCTATTCAGTACTTATTTATTATTAATGCTAACATGGCTGCATCCGACTACTAGCTCCTCTAAGCTGTTTGTCTTGTTTATTAATGCATCCTCAACGTCAAGAACAGTTCCAGGACCATAATAAATATTCAATAACTATTAACTACTTAATGGATTAATGAATGGACTAACACACTGGCAAGAAACAAAGCGTTAACATAAAGGCACCTCTCTGAAATCAAATAATATAAATCGCTTATTTACTTCCACCTTACATCTGTCTTCTCTCTTCACTTACATACTTTCTTCAACCTTCCTTTTATTTTAACTCATCTTTTGTGCTCTCACTAACTAGGTACAGTTAAGCTACATTTCCATTTCTAACTCTCTGTACAGAAACACTGCAAAATAGATGAATTGAGGTAAGAATGTACACATCTCCAAGTTTCCCCATATATTCCTGCAATTACCACATATTCCTTACTATTTAGTTAAAAGGAAGAATGTAAATTACAAAAAGATATTAAAAAGTAAAAACAAAAAAACAAAAAAGAAAACCAGAAACTTCTTTGAATATTAGTATTTTAAGAAAATATGAATTTACCATATTAGGAAAATTATTTGCACATCCTAATAATTTTCATTATTATGTAAAATTCATGTATAAAGGCACCTCTTCTTCAAAGTTTCCAATTAATACATATAGAGGCTATGACCAAGTTGATTTATCCCTATCCCTTACTAGCTTTTTTACGACTTTCATTACCAGAATCAAGAGTAGCAAACTCAAAACAAAATACAAGTTTCTTTTTTTTTAATAATTATCATTCAGCAAATCATTTAGAAAGCTTTACTAATTTCCTCTAGTTTCCAAAATAAAAGAGAAACTAGTTCAGATAAAAACCATCCTTGCTGTACCTTTCCAGCATGTGGTCCTCTTTATTCTGAAGGCCTTGGGCACAAATGAAAGTTACAATTTTAAGTCCCACAAAGAAATCTTGAAAGTGCCAAATACCTGTTCATCTAACTCTGCTTTCAGAAAACGGAGGCATGTGACTCTTTTTGAACCTGCCTTCAAAGCTAAGGATCTTCAGCCACGGGCTTCTCTTTCACATCACTTGGGCCCACCGGTAATCAGACAACTGTGAAGCTGCCTGTGTTACCTCGAAAGCTTTGTAGCCTCTGCAGGCACAGCCATGCTGGAGACAGTCACCTGTGTCACTTGTGGTATTCAGTTGGTTGGTAATTACGGAATAAAAATCACTAGAGTCCTCATATGTGAAGGAAGTGCCAGGAAACAGAAATCTCTCAAGATGATTTTAAAATGACTAATTTCATCTCTTGCTCTGTCTTTGGAGTAAGCAGGAGTGGGGTGGGGTGGGGTGGGTGTTAAGTGGGAGGGGTGGAGAGTCCATGTTGGCATCCACTCATACCTACTAACCAAAGGATCAGAGGAATCACCACCTCTCCCATTCATGTGAAACTTTACCTAATGAAACACACTCATTTGTTCGCCTCTCTCTGACATTCAACAATAGACTTGACATTGGCACAATCTATCTGATAATCTGCCGTGAGAGCACTTTTTCAAAGATGGCCAGTTTCCCGTACAATTGGCAGAATTTTCAGCGCTCTTTAAACTCAATCATCGCAAGTGACTGGATTTCCCCATTCTGGCCCTCTAACTTTTGGGGGTGGAAGGAAAAAGGCAGCAGAAAATCTGAAGAAATACAAGTTAGTGCACAGAAATTCACAAGCTTCAATATCTCGTAGCATGTACATGGGAATAATGAAACAGAGCTGTGCCAACTACATTGAAATTCCACATGTCGTTTCAAAATGTATTTCGAGAAAAATCAAAAATTTTAAAGTTAAAAATAGAGGTTTGCTTTAAAAAGCATTCCTTATTAGGTAGGATAGTCTTCATTTAAATTTTTTTTTTCTGAAAGCAAAATAGGGTTTCTTTTTGAACAAATCCTTTCCAGTCTGCAAGCAAGAAACTGGTGGTAGCATGAGATAATTTGGTCCTAAGACAAGATTTTAAGAAATGGAAAGCTTTTTATAAGCTTTAGTTTGTAAAATTATAGTAACCTTTTATCCAGTGGTCAGCATCTTACAATTTCTAATTCTGTGGAACCAAGGAGCAACCAAACTATCAAAAGGAGCAAGATGAAGCCAGCTCTCTAAAATTATAGAACTTCAGTGTGTCATAGAGGAACTCCTATAATGAAAGAGACTAAGAGAAAGCTGAGCATCTTTCATTTCACTCCAGGACAATAATTGACAGTTATGTTTAACAATGAGTGTCAACCATAAAATATGTTCTGTGCATTATTTTAAGAAAGCAATTTGTAGCACATTTTAGGAACTTTTCCATCTGAATGGTTTGCATTGAATGAAAGATTCAGTTATCTGAAACACTACTTGTTTTCAAGACTTGCAATTTTGAACATAACAAATGTCATCTGTGTAAAGCAAACTTGAAACTTGACTAAGTATGTACCCAAAGTGAACAGCATAATCATTATCCCAGTAATAGGAAAGAGTTTCCTAAACTCTTTGTCAACACTACAGTGATACATATTGGATAATGATCATTAAAGCATTCATGGTCATTTAACTCATTTAAGATCTTCATTTCTACCCCTTAACTGCCTGGCCCTTAAGTGCCTTCACCTAACATCAGCAAAATACCAAGAGCATTCTTTCCATTGTTGCTGGTCCTCCCCCACCCCTGAAATCTTCAACTCCATCCTCTCTTTCTCACACAATCTCCATCTCAAGAAACTATGTATCCATCAAGTACTCTCGTTGAGTAATGCTGACAACATCTCTCTGACTTCACCAAGTCATCCAGACCTTCCCATCTTCCTTTTCTTTCCATCTATTGGGTACTTCTTGGCTTTACTTCTCTTTGTTGTAATTCATCGCTTAGCTGTACTCTGTTCACACCCTCACCTCTTTTTTTTCAATATGAAATTTATTGTCAAATTGGTTTCCATACAACACCCAGTGCTCATCCCAACAGGTGCCCTCCTCAATCCCCATCACCCACCCTCCCATCCCTCCCACCCACACCCTCATCTCTTTATCCCTTTCTCTTTTCATCCAATATAATCTGAAATTGTCCAAATCTAGATCAATTAAACAAGATAAGAGACCTCCCCACTATTTGCTCTTTTTTTTATTCCAAATTTTATTTAATCCAAATAAAATCTGTATTACTCCTTATTCCAAATTTTATTTACTCTAAATAAAAATATATCAGGGCGCCTGGGTGGCTCAGTCAGTTAAGGGTCCAACTTTGGCTCTGGTCATGATCTCATGGTTCAGTAGTTCAAGCCCTGCACTGGACTGTGTGCAGACAGCTCAAAGCCTGGAGCCTGCTTTGGATTCTGTGTCTCCCTCTCTGCTCCTACCCCATTCTCTCTCTCTCTCCATCTCTCAAAAATAAATATACATTAAAAAAATTAAAAAATATATACCTATATGTCACAGCCTTGTTTGAATCAGGGTATAGCCATGCAACCAAGTTCTAAAAGTATGAGTCAAAGTGGTATATGCAATTTCTGGGATGTGACATTAGCTGAGAGGAGAGAAGCATGCCTTTCTTGTCCTCTTTATTTTTCTCAATGTCTGAAATATGGCACACCAGCAGCTATATTGGATCTTGAGGTAGGCTTGGAAATGGTAACCTAATAACACATGAGAACCCATGTCCTTGAAACCATAGTTGGTCATGTTAGTTCCAGACTAACTGCCTCAGGCTGTTTTGAACAAACAAGGGAACTTTTATCTTGTTTAAGCCTCTGCTATTTTAGTTTATCCTATTGCTGGAAGGTAATCTAAGCTTAAGTAAGTATGTTGACGATGTGCCTTCTTTACTTTGATACTTCTCAATGCCTCAGTTTCCTCTTACATAAAATGAGAATAATAATGATGTTCGACTCATAAATAGGTTGTGAAGATTAAGGATTTAACATTGTTATATAATAAATGTCAAAACTGTTAGTTATTATTATAGCACTATCTGGGTACAACCCAGTGTTGCTGGGGAAATCTGCAAAACTTTAAGGATCGGTACCTCTTTTGAGAACTTAGTGCTGATAGCACAACTTCATTTGTTTTTAGTAATCACCTAACCCAATTTCTTCAACGATTATCTGTACACTAACACCCTGCTGAATCTTCACCCCTATTAACCAGGTTCCATGTCAGTAGATGACACTTTGTACTAAGAAAAACTGAGGCCACAGGCATCCACTCTTCCATAAAGGGTGACCCACCTCTACCGCTCTGTCTCCTCACTCATACTTCCTCTCTGTCTTCCTGAGGAGGAGGAGACTTTTATTAAGGCTTACCTCTCTTCCTTGCTCTGCATGCCACCCTCTCCCTTTCTTACTTCACCCCCCCCCTTATGTATTCTTTCATATTTCTGCTCTTCTATTGACTTATCTTCCCTTTACCAATAAACATGGACAGTTTCTAACAATTTTAAGCATGAATATTTGTGTATTCCATTCAAGCATAACATTTTCGCTCCCTTTCCCTGTTTATCCACATATCTGGCAAATCCCCACCATACTCTAAAGCCCCATCAGTAAAGTAACAAATTATTTCTTTACTTCCAAATCCAATACTATGTTACTCGATAACAACCAGTCATCTATTTTCCCAAGCCAAAAGCTGAGTCACTTAAACTATACTTCTCCTTTATGCCTCATAATCAATTAATCATTAATTATTGATTTTACCTTCTTAAAAATCATCCTTCCTTCTCTCTCCATGATGCTATTTTCTTTAAGTCTTTTTCATAGCCTACCTGAATTTGTGAAATAACTATTTCCTCCCCGTTAAACCCATCCAGAGAGATCTTCCTAAACTGCTAATCAAAAGATAGGATTTTCTCACAAAATAAAATACAAACTCCATGGTATGATGTAAAAGGCCATTCCTTATAAAGAATCTAATTAGACATCCTACTTTAAACCCCTAAAGCCACGATTTTGCACTATCAAATTAATGCTATGATATAGTTTCATCTTTCTTTGAACAAAAGTTCATCCTTCAAACACCACCCAAATGTCACTCATTCCCTGATGCCTTCCATGATTCGCAACCTTTCCCGACAAAATTAACAGTATATCCTTCTGAGTAATAATTTAGCAGGGTGTTCATACTATGTCATCATTCACGTCATGGTTTATTGTGGTCATCTGTTTTTGCTTTTTCTCTAGCTTTATTGAGATATAATTGTTTTCTGAGGTAGACATATAACATTATGTGAGTTTAAGGGATACAATGTGATAATATACTGCAAAATGATTTGATATGTTGGTTTGATGATCTGATATACTGCAAAATGACTGCCACAGTAGTGTTAGTTAATACCTTTATCACCTCAAATAATTACCATTTTTCTTGTAGTGAGAATATTTAAAATTAACTCTCTTAAGCAACTTTCAAGTATATAGAACAGTATTGTTACCCACAATCACCATGCTGTACATTAGATCCCCAGAGCTTATTCATCTTACAATGTAAAGTTTGTACTCTATGACCAATATCTCCCCATTTCCCCCACTCTGATGCTTCTGGCAACAACCATTCTACTCTCTGTTTCTGTAATTTCAGGCTCTTTTTGTTTTAAGATTTCTCCATATCAATGATATCATACAGTATTTGTCTTTCTCAGTCTGAGTTATTTTGCTTGGCATAATGTTCTTAAGGTGTATATACATCACAAATGACAGGATTTTCTTGTTTCTCGTGGCTAAATAATATTCCATTGATATAGACAAGCCATAACAATTAATGTCTGTCAATGAATGAATGGATATCTAGATACAGATATATAGATATCGTAACAATCTAGTGTCTGCCAATGTAGGAATGGTTTAAAAAGATATGATATAGATATCTATATCTTTTCTTAATTTTTTTAATATTTATTCATTTTTGAGAGAGGGAGAGAGACAGAGACAGAGTAAAAGCAGGTGAAGAGCAGAGAGAGACAAAGACACAGAATCCAAAGCAGACTCCAGGCTCTGAGCTGTCAGCACAAAGCCTGACACAGGGCTTGAACCCACAGACTGTGAGATCATGACCTGAGCTGAAATCAGACACTTAAATGGAGCCATCCAGGTGCTCCATAGATACCTGTATCTTTTTTAACCATTCTTCCATTGGTAGAAACTAGGTTGTTAACATAATTTAGTAATTGTATATAGTGCTGCAATATACATGGAAGCACACATACCTCTTGAAGATAACTGATTTCATTTCCTTTGGATATACACCCAGAACTGGGATTGCCAGATCATATGGTAGTTCTATTTTTAATTTTCTGAGGAATTGCAATGTTTTTCATAGTGTCTGTACCGGTTTACATTCTTAACAACAGTGCACAAAGGTTCCCTTTTCTCCACATCTTTGCTAACACTTGTTATTTCTTGTCGTTTTGATGACAGCCATTCTAACAGATGCGGGGTGATGTCTCATTGTGGTTTTGAATTTGCATTTCCCTGATGATTAGCATTTCAGGTTTTGCAATTACTCAATGACTGGATGTTAAGCGTCTTTTCATATATCTTTTGGCCATTTATATGTCTTCTTAGGAAAAATGTCTATTCCATTCCTCTACCCATTTTTAAATGGAATTATTTGCTTTTTTCTATTGAATTGAGTTCCTAATATATTTTGGACATTACCCCTTATCATATGTATGACTTGCAAATATTTTCTCCTATTCCATAGGCTGCCTTTTCATTTTGTTGATTCTTTTGCTATGTAGAAGCTTTTTTAGTTGATATAGCCCCACCTATTCATTTTTCCTTTTGTTACTTATGCTTTTGATGTAATATCCAAAAAATTCTTTGCCGAGACCAATGTCAAGATTTTTCCTTATTTTTCTTCTGGGAGTTTTACAGTTTCAGGTGTTATGATTATCTTTCATCCATGTCAAGTTCATTTTTATGAATAATATAAGATGGGAGTCCAATTTCATTCTTTGGTATGTGATTATAAAGCTTTCCCAGCACCATTTATTGAAGAGGCTATCCTCTCTCCCTATTAAGTGTTCTTGGCTTCCTTGTCAAATAATAGTTGACCACATATGCAGGGATTTATTTCCAGATTCTCAGTTATGTTCCATTGGTCTATGTACCTGTTTTAATTCTAGCACCAGACTGTTTTGATTACCATAGCTTTGCAGGATACTTTGAAATCAAAAGTATGATGTCTCCAGCTTTGTTCTTTACCAGGATTGCTTTAGTTCTTCAGGGTCTTTTGGAGTTCTACACAATTATTTTTTCTATTTCTGTAAAAAATTCCATTGCAATTTTAACAGGGGTTTCATTAGATCTATAGATAACTATAAGTAGTAAGGACTTTTTAAACAATATTACTTTTTTCTGATCTATGAACACAAAATACCTTTACATTTATTTGTGTCTTCTTAAATTTCTTTCATCAAAGTCATAATTTTCATTATACAAATAGTTCACCTTCTTGATTAATTTTCCTATGTATTTTATTGTTTTTCATGCTATTATGAATGTGATTGTTTTTCTTATTTCTTCTTCAGACACTTCACTGTTGCTATATGGAAATGCTATTGATTTCTGTAACTTGATTTTATATTCTGCAACTTTACTGAATGTGTTGATTAATCCTAACAGTTTTTTTGATGAAGCCTTTGGATTTTCTACATATAAAGGGGGACCTGGGTGGCTCAGTTAAGCGTCCTACTCGGTTTTGGCTCAGGTCATGACCTCATGATTTTGTGGGTTCAAGCCCCGCATTAGGCTCTGCACTGGCTGTGTTGAGCCTGCTTGGAATTCTCTCTCTTCCTCTCTCTATTCCTTTCCTGTACTTGCACTGTCTCTGTCTCTCTCAAAATAAATAAATAAATAAATAAAGATCATAGAATCTGCAAATGAAGACAATTTTACTTCATCCTTTCCATTCTGGATGTGTTTTATTTCTTTTTCTTGCCTGATCATTCTGGCCAGGACTTCCAGTAATATGTTATAAATAAGAGTGGTATGAGTGGGCACCACTGTCTTCATTCTGATCTTAAAGGGAAAACGTTCAACCTTATGCCAGAGTGTAATGTTACTGTGGGCTTGTCATATGCTGCCTTTGTTATGGTCCTTTGAGTCCTTCTATACTCAACTTCTTGAGAGTTTTTTTATCATGAAAGATTATTGTATTTTGTCAAATGCTTTTATTGCATCTGCTAAGATGATCATAATCTTTATTTTTCCTTCTATTAATATAGTGTATCATATTTATTGTTTTGCATATGGTGAGCCATCCTTGCTTCCCAGGGATAAATACCACTTGATTATGGTATATGATCCTTTAATGTGTTATTCAATTTAGTTTGCTAATACTCATTTAGAATTTTTGCATCTATGTTTATCAAAAATATTGGCTTGCAGTTTTCTTATAGTGTCCTCATCAGGCTATGGATTAGGGTAATGCTGGCTTCATAAAATGAGTTTGGAAGTCTTCCCTTTTCTTCAGTATTTTGGAAGAGTTCGAGAAGCCATCAATTTTTGTTAAATGTTTGGTAAAATTCACCAGGGAAGCCATTTGGTCCTGTGCTTTTCGTGTGTGTGTGTGTGTGTGTGTGCGCGCGCGCACGCGTGTGCTCTTTTCTTTCTAGGAAGATTTTTGACTGTGAGTCAATCTGCGTAGTCTTTACTGCTCTGTTGAGATTTTCTATTCTTCATAATTCATTCTTAATAGGTTATATGTTTCTAGGAATTTATCCATTTCTCCTAGATTATCCCCTTTATTGCCATATAGCTATTCATAGCATTCGTGATCCTTTACATATCTGTGGTATCAGTCATAACGTCTCCATTTTTCTTTTTTCTTTTTCTTTTTTTTTTTTTTTTTTTTTTTTTTTTTTTTTTTTGAGGAGGGCAGCTAGAGGGAAAAGAAGAGAGAGAGAATCTTAGGCAGGCTCCATGCCCAGCACGGAGACCTGTGCAGGGCTTGATATCACAACTATGAGATCATGACCTGAGATGAAATAACTGAGCCACCCAGGCATTTTTCCAATTTTTACCTTTTTTTTCATTTATGATTTCATTTGAGTCCTTTCTCTTTTTTCTTAATCTACCTAAAGGTTTGTAAATTTTGCTTATCTTTTCAAAAATCAGCCCATAGTTTAATCAGTCTTTTCTATTTTTTTCTGCTATTTCATTTATTTCTACTCTGAGCTTTGTTATTTCTTTCCTTCTGCTAACTTTGGACTTGATTTGTCCTTTATTTAGTATCTGGAGGTATAAAGTCACAATGTTTATTTGAGATCTTTATTTTTAATGTAGGCACTTAGTGCTATAATTTTTTTCTTAGAACTGCTTTTGCTGCATCCCATAAATTTTGTCATGTTGTATTTCTATTTTCATTTATTCCAAGACATTTTGAAAATTTTCCTTTTGATTTCTTCTTTGACCAATTGGTCATTTAAGGGTCTATTTTTCAATCTCCATAGATTTGTGAATTTTCCAGTTTTTGTCCAGTTTTCTATGCCCAGTTTTATATCACTGTGGTTGGAAAAAATACTTGGTATGACTTTAATCTACTTAAAATTTGCTTACACTTTTTTTTTGGCAACCTATCACATAATCTCTCCTGGAGAATGTTCTGTATATACTTGTGAATAATGTACACTTGGAAAGAATGTGTATTCTGTTGCTGTTGGATGGGATGTTCTGTATACGTCTGTTAGATGCATTAGGTCCACAGTATAGTTCAAGTTCAATGTTTCCTTATTAATTCTCTGTATGGATAATCTATCCATTGTTGAAAGTTGGATATTGCTGTCTCCTACTATTATTGCATTGATGTCTATTTCTCTCCTCAGATATGTTAATATTTGCTTAATGTATTTTGGTGCTCCAATATTGGGTGCATATATATTCATAATTGTTATATTCTCTTGATGAATTGACACTTTATCATTACAAAATGACCTTCTTGTCTCCTGTTAAAGGTTTGGCTAAAAATCTGCACATCTGATATCAGGATAGCTATTCCTGCACTCTTTTGGTTTCCGTTTTCATAGAATATGTTTCATAGAATATCCAACTCTTTGCTTTGGCCCTACATGTATCCTTAAAGCTGACATGAGTCTCTTCAAAGAGCATATTTTAGGTCTTGTGTTGTTGTTTTTTATTTATTCGGAAGGAGAGAGATAGAGAAACAGAGAGTGGGGGGAGGGGCAAAGAGAGAGGGAGGCACAGAATCTGAAGCAGGCTCCAGGCTCTGAGTGTCAGCACAGAGACTGACACGGGGCTTGAACTCATGATCCATGAGATCATGACCTGAGCAAAGTCGGACACCCAACAGACTGAGCCACCCAGGCGTCCCTTGTGTTGTTTTTTAATTCTACCAGCCACTCTGTATCTTTTGATTGGAGAATTTAATCCATTTATATTTAGAATAATTAGTGATAGGGAAGGACTACCTTTCTCACTCTCACTGCCACTGTCAGGACTGCACACAGGGAGTCAGCCACAGACTGGAGGGGGGTGTGGGTGAGCCACACCAAGTACTTGGAGTACCTACAGGCCAGCTGGGGAGATTGTAGCTGAGACATCCCCAGTGGTTCATGGGGGGGGGCTTCTTGATGGAGTTCATGTCACAGTTAGTAGGATACATATCACTCTAATGTTTCTCAAGAGTCCTATCTGCTCTCCCAGCTGCTTTCTGCCCCCAAGTTATGCAGCTCCTGATTCAATGTTCCTCTCCTATGTGTTCAACTTGTATTTTTTTCCCTCTGATGGTGTGCTGGAATTTCTCCTCTGGAAACCTGGACTTCTACAAAGACTCTCTCATTCATGGATGACTAAACCACGGCTGAAGGGTCATGGAACAACACCTAGTCCACAGCTGGGACCAAGGTCTATATGACTATTACACCAAATGCATGGGGAGGTGAGATACCTCCAAGGTCCCTTGGCATAAGATGCTGGATCCCAAAGCTTCCACAAAACCACTTTTGTCCAAGGATGGATGCCAAATTGTTGGTGTTGAGGGGCGGACATGATGAGGAATGTCTATACAGCCAGATTGCTGACAACACTCCTATGGTAAATGGTTTACATTTCTATTAGACTGCTACACTTCTTATAGGCAGGTCAGAATTCTCAGTGCACTCCACAGTGATAAAACTATGGGATGAGCACAAATATATATAGAAAATATTTGGGAAAAATTACACAAGTTGCACAAAACCATCAAAAGTGGAACAATCATTACTTTCACAGAAAAGGATTCCCCTTCCTGCTCTCTGTTTCAATTCTTTTGGTTTTCATACAATCAAGTTAAAAACTATTCTAGAAAATGTTTCTTCCTAATTATTAAACAACTAGCTTTAATAAGAGAATTTTCTCTTTATTTTTTCCTTTGAATATTTTATTTCCAACTCTTTAATCTTGAATCCTATTTAACTCTATCTCACTATTTATGCTTTCAATGATTTCACACTAAAATGGTTGTTCTCTTTCACCAGATTTCTCTAATTTCTATTTTTATTCTTCAGAGCAAATTCTTATCTAGTGTCTTTGCTCTTAGTTTTAACTTTTTCCCTAGACAATATCAGCAGATTCAATTTCCTCTTGCACATGTATGGGCATAGTTTGACTACACAGCTAAACCAATTCATCAGCTTTTTTGTGACCAATCTAATACAACCTTCTTCAGATTCTAAATTTTCTACACAGTGTACCATCTATAAGAAGTGAGCTTTGTCTTTTTTCCTATGCTGTACTAACTCATCCACATTTCCTTTCCTTGCCCCCTTGTTAGCAGGCCTATTTGTCTGAGGATGTTAGGTAGAGTTAATACTATAGAAAGAGCTGTCAGACAAATTCACTCCTTGCAAAGTTAACTGGTTCATCTATGGATTACAAGTGGTTAGGGGCGCTTGGATGGCTCAGTCCGTTAAGCATCAGACTTCACATCAGGTCATGATCTGGCGGTATGTGGATTCGAGCCCTGCATCAGGCTCTATGCTGACAGCTCAGAGCCTGGAGACTGCTTCAGATTCTGCGTCTCCTCTCCCTGCCCTTCACCCACTCACAACCCATCTCTCTCTCCCTCTCTCTCTCTCTCTCTCTCTCTCAAAATAAATACACATTTAAAACTTTTTTAGATGTTTAAAAACTCAGTTCTGATATTCATACTTGATAGATGAGTAACCAATATTTGCGAATTAATAAATTCCTTCATTAATTAATAAAATTCTATGTACTTAAGATATTGCTACTCCAATTATGTTTGAGCAAAGAAATCTCAAGTGGGTAATCATACTCATAAAATTCTTACTAGTTATATTTGCATGAAATTGGAAGATTAAACATTAAATAACTGCAATTAAAGAGATACATGATGTGTAATATTGATATCTTACCAAAAGGTGAACATATTTTTTTCACATTGAAGTGTTTAAAGACTTACCATATAAAAACTAAAGCATATAATACAATAAATTTGTGTAATAAGCCTCTACATGTATTTTTTAAAGGTTCAGACCCATGGATATCATGTGTTCATTTCATATTTATACCATAATAGAGACTATCTTAGTTTTATAGTGTTGACTTGACATATGTGAACAAGCAAATATTTGGGCCATTTAGTTAGAAGGTAGAAAAATCAAACTATATACATATAGAACACATTTTAACATTTCAAGGAAGACTATTTATTTACTGTAAGTAAAATATTTACTGAGCACCTGAAGTAGACTGGGTAAAGAATCATTCATTTAAAACAAGCTTGAATTAAAACTGAAATTGGAAAAAAGAGTTATATTATGTGAATGAACTTCAAAAGGTTCAGAATTTGGCCCTAATATACTCACATTCTCATCCAAACTGGAAATCTGAAATACTATGTTGAAAATGGCTTAAAACTGTCTTTTTTGAAAGACTGCAGGACCTTTATTTTCTCCTTCCCACCAGACTATAAATGCTGGAAGAACAACCTGTCTTATGGCATTTTGGGCACACAATTTTCCTTCCCAGCAATAAATTGGAAGTACAGAGTTTATGTCTGTTTGATTCCCATCTGTCAACTAAACAGCAGTGAGATCAAATCCATCATTCAATTTCTAAGGCTGTTTATTAGCTATATGCTTGATCATGGCCGTTTAGTTATCACATTCATAAGGTGAAAAAATCAAGGTAGTTAACCTATGCCACAGTGATGGTAAATTTAAATCAGATGTACATGTGTTGTTTCTCATTGGCTGCCACACATTATTATCATTAGTAACGTGTACTTAAGTAATTACTTAAGGTGCTGTTTTTGATTCTACTTATGACAAGTTAAAAAGATCACCTCCCCCCAGATGGAGAGGCATCTAGAAAGCATAAAAACTAAACAAGATAGCAAAATCTGTGCTAATTACTCCTGTTAATGAACAATGCTTATTGTAATAAGAGATATTATGGAGGGAGGTGATGGAAATAATGATATCTTTGAAAGAAAAGTCATGTATGTGTGTGTCCACACATGTGTGTATGTCCTACTATTCACCGGTATAGATTTCTCTTTAAGGCTGACCTAAATTTTCTTTCCTGTAAAAAGGCTGAAACTGTTATGTTGGTGTCTCAGTGAGCTGATGTTTCTCACAAAGATTATACTGAATTGTCTCACATTTCTCTGTTATACCTTTGATAGCAAGTTAAAAGTGGAAAAAGAAAAAAAGACTACTTGCAAACAAGAAACCCATGTTAATGAAATTCTGCATTGCATAGTAGTCAACTTTTTGTGTGAGGAATAAACCAAACCCATACTCACAAGAGGACAGGCAGGAGTGTGGACTGGAGGCAGGGCAGACCACTGGTTTCTGTCATAATCCCCACACGTTATTTTGGTCAGTCTTCCTAGTCATTAATACCTCCAAAGATGCAAACAAATTCAAGATCAAGCCCTCTCTCCCATTTGAACATAAACCATGTGTTACTATTCTGCTACTGAGTATTTTTTAACCACATTTAATTTTTTCTACATGTGGTCTTCTCTACGTGTGGTCTCTGGCCCAGCAGCAGTATCATCTGGAAACCTGTTAGATATGCATAGTCACAGACCTCACACAAACTTACAGATTCAGAAACAATGGAGGTCAACCCATTCATCTGTTTCAATGAGTTCTCCAAATAATTATGTACCATTGTAATAAGGCAATGTATTAGTTTTTGTAATATAAGTTATTCCATTCATTCTCAAAACAGTTTAGTGAGGTTTTAGAATAAAACTAACAGGTAAGGATATATAATTGTAGGCGTAAGATATATATATATATATATTGTTAAATTAGTTAGTGACAGAGTAGTGATAGGTAGAAAACTCCAGACACAAATCATAATAATTTTCTAGCACACTATAAAACTTTATCTGTAACTTCAGCATACCATTTCATAAAGTTAACATATGAATAAAATAATGTGGTAGATTTTCCACAATATATTAATAGTAATGCCTTTATGTCATAACTTGTTTTAAATGGTAATATATTAAATAATATGTCCACATAATTAAAAATCATTACCATATTTTAAATGCTCATGAGGAGAAGAAAAATGCCCCTTATAAATGTTATCAGGTTCAGGGTACTTTGTTATCGTTTTAAATCACGGAAAAATGTAAACGGTCTCTAAAATATTAAAGAGTGGGTAAAAAGGTTATGTGAGTAGATTTGGTTCTTTCTTGGTATTAGTAAGTGGTAGTGAAGGGACTGTTCCTGCTCTGCTGTTCTTTAATTTTGTTTGGGAAGGGGGTATAAAGTTTATACTTCAAATGGGAGGAAAGTAAAAAAAAAAAAAAAATTAAAAAGGAGAGCATGTTTTGGGGCACTTGTGTGGTTCAGTAGGTTGAGTGTCCAACTCTTGGTTTCAACTCAGGTCATGATCCCAGGGTTGTGAGATCAAGACCCACATCAGGCTCTGTGCTCTCTCTCCCTCTGTCCCTCTCCCTGCTCATGTGTGTTCTCTCTCTCTCTCTCTCTCTCTCTCTCTCTCTCTCATTGAAAAAAAAAAGAAGAAGGAGAAAAAGTTTCATTTCCCTCAGCTAAGTTCCTGGAGAATAACTTGACACAACTTTTTGAAAAATATTGCAAAATGACTAGGGATGATAGAGAAGAATGCTTCAGTTATTTAAAAAATGTAATAAGTTATTATGTCTAAACACTGCCATGGATTAAGTATATTAAGGATTTTTACCTTTAAAGGAAAGACAATGACCTTAAGACTAGGAGAACACTTTATTAAGACAAAAGTGGACTGGATAGTTCTTTGCTGTCAGTTGTTCAGATTCTATGTTTTAAGACGTAAAAAGAAAGCATTTTGAATGTGGGTCTCACATTTCTTCAAATTTTACTTCAAACATCCTTTTCCTCAAAGTTGGTTTTGAGATGTAGCAACTGGTAATTAAGCATTGTTCATGGTATTAATTCATTAAGTCTTTTGTTTAGAAAAATCCTAATCATACTCCTCCTAGTGTTCTATTTTTCTGGGTGAGAAATCAAGGTTCAAACATTTCTATCCACTGTCTTTGCTAGAAGAGATGGATAAATATATTACATTGAGTGCCAGATAAGCTATCTTCTGTCTCTAATTAGAGTTCTGTCAAACTATCTCTCTCTTATTTCATCTTGAAATTCTTCTTTAATAACTATGTACGTTAGTTTTCCTATTCATAACTAAGTATAAGGAAGGACTATTTTGCATGTGTAATTCTATAGGTAGTTATGACTCTTACTCATTTTTGAACAAAGACAAGTTCTTGCAATAACTGTACTACATATATGAGCAGTCCTAAAATCCCATTTGTTTTTAAATCATTATTTAAAAATGCTATAATCATCTCTTATGACAAATATATAGCACAGTAGTTAAAAGCCAGATAAAAAGGATAAATTACTTAGACAAACTTTTCTATTACTTACGTCTTTAGGCAAGTTACCTAATTTCTCTGTGCCTCAGTTTCTCTGTGTGTAACCTGGAAATAACAGTCCCTATTGTATAGGGCTGTTGTGAACTTTCAATGAGTTAATACAAATAGAAGAATTAATAGAATGCCTAACTCCGGGGAAATATTCAATGAAGGTTACTTACTACTTTAGTTAGTCCTTTTATACCTGAAAAAGTTATTTAATCTTTTTAAGCCTCATACTTCTAACACGTCACAATGCAAATATTTTTCCCTTTCTCCTTTAGATACAAACCACAAATTAATAAACATTCGAGGTGTCAAAGTGTGGTAAGTAGCTAAATTTGGGCATATTGTTTCCCTAAATAAAAGACAAGATAATTCCAGTTCTAGTAGTTCTTATTAGCCTCATCCTAAGATTTGAAAAACTATTTGTAAAAAGAAAGTTGAAACATAAACCTTTAAAATAAAGAGTATTAATTGAACACACAAAAAAACACACTAAAATGTTTGATTGTGAAGATCAAAATGCAGGCTTTCGGGGTGCCTGGGTGGCTCGATTCATTAAGCATCTGACTCTCGATTTCAGCTCAGGTCAGAATGATCCCAGGGTCATGGAATTGAGCCCCACATCCAGCTCCGTGCTGAGTGTGGAGCCTGCTTAGGTCGGTCTCTCTCTCTCTCCCTCTCCTTCTCTCCCTCCCTCCCTCTGTCCCTCTCCCTCCTTCTCTCTCTCTCTCTAAAATTAAAATAAAAAGCAGGCTTTCAGTTGAGCTGGTACTATGAATTTTTTTTGATTTATATATCCATAAATATAAGAGTATAATTTTTTATGACTTACGACAGATTTAAATTTCAACTATGTTTTTAAATAAATACATATCATATCTCAGACATGATATTTCAGAGACATCTAAGATAGCTATGTAAGGAAATCAGAGAGGTAAGAGTCACTGAGAAGCAACAAAAAGAGCTGTCAGGACATGCAATCAACCTGGATGTAGAAAGATAAGACACTGCCAATAAATTCTCATTGTTTTTCCCTTGATGAAGAATCTAGCCATGTACTAGTATATACTAATATGTGAAGAACAGTAAAGAATAGCTTCAGTGGAGAAAAGGTATCTTAGATATTACATAAAAAAGGACATTCTCAACCATGTGGGTTGTTAGATACTAAAATGAATCCCATGAATACTAAGAATGAGGGTTCTAGAATGGGATGGAAAAACCATCTCCCAAGTGAAAGCAATAATATCTTCATCACACCCTTGTTTTGAGGAATAATTAAAGAGGAGAGCACTTTATATAGGGGTAATAATAGTAACCACCCCAAAAGTAGGAGTGTGTGTGTGTGTGTGTGTGTGTGTGTGTGTATTACGTAAGGTACTTAGTACTTAGCATGTGCTATTTGTTATTTTTTGGAGTTGTCAGAAAAATTTGAAGTCAAGCCTCTCAACTTTGGGCTGAACCTTTATTACAGGCAACTCCAGTCCCAAGAGCCTAAATTCTATGTGTTACCTCCAACTTTATCTCATAATATCTCAAAGTCCCCATTTGACTATGGAACCACAGATGAGTAAAGATACACAGGAATATATATACTGCAAGCTAGGAAGAAAAGCTGAATTTGAATTTTGGTTCAACCATTTATTCACTCTGTAACTGAGGACAATCTCTTATCTTTCAGAGCCTAAGTTTTATCATCTCTAAAACAAGGTCCAAGAGAACCATGTGGCACTCTGGTAAGAACAAAATAAGACCACATGCATAAAGTGCCTTGTATAGCATCTAGTAAATCATGGTTTCCTTTTACTTACTTTCTGCCATAAAAACTGAAGAAAAATCTTTCAGCCTATTCATGCCATTCCTTATATATTTAAAGCCATACAAGAGTTCACCTTAACCTGAGTGTCTGCAAAGAGAGAAAGTATTAAGAGCCATCTATGATGTGATTTGGAGCGGGAACAGACTTGGTATGAGTTCTTTCCTGACCTCCCATATAGAATTGACTACTTTCTCCTCCTTGAGGGATCATTGTGCCTTTAGCAAACTCTCAGGGATCCCACATATTTTTATTCAATTGCTCTTGTTTATATGCTTACCTAGCCCTACTAGATGGTAAACTTCAGGAGAAAATAAAGAACATCATATAGATGATGAGTAAGAAATTTTTTTGATATTTTTGAGGGCATGCAGCAATATTGTGCTATTCCCTACAATGTCCAGCATGTTCCTGCCTCAGGGTTTTGCATTTTCTGTGTGTTATACCTGAAATGCTTCTCTCCTAGATGTTGGCATGGTTCCCTCCCTCACCCTTTGCAGGTGTTGTCGCAAATTTCACTTTCTCAGCAAAGCCTTCCCTAACCAACCTATTTGTAATGTGTATGTGTGCATACACGCGCATACACACACACACACACACACACACACACACACACACACTGCACACTCAGTCTCCTGTTCTCCATTACCACTATCTGACATAGTGTTAATTATTTGTATTGTTCATTATCTGCCTTCCCCATTACAGAGTAAACTTCATGAAGGCAGGGTGATTTCATCTTTTCTGTTCATTAATTTGCTTTTTGCAGTGTCTGGGACATAGTAGGTACTCAAAAAATATCTGCTGACTGAATGAATAAATTTTACAAGATACAGCATTTGAAAGAGGAAAGATGAGTACTTCTGATGAATAGCAATAGGCACATCTATATATATTTAAAATGTATGCTATGATTAAGCTAATCCCTTGATATTGCATAACTGCTCAGAACACATTTTATGTTACTTGATATACTGCGGTTTCAATTTCTTCTTCAAGCAAAGGAACATGCTTTCTTCTCAGGGGAAACAAACTAAGTTGATTCATCTAGTGTTTTTTCAGTTTTTCCTTATCAACACAGATCAAAGTATGCTGAAAGTATCCCTCAAGATGATGTAATACCTCCTCTTTGATTTACAGATGAGGAAACTAAGCATAGATGAAGACTTCTGAAGGTCATTGTCAACATTAGAACTCAGTTCTTCTAACCAAATCACAGGACACTTCTGAACAAATCTATCTTTCTACAAATGATTTAGAACTAACAAAACCCAAGTTATCTTCTTTGCCCACATGGTATCTGTGCCATTTAGGCTATGTTTAGTGGTTAATGAGCCAATCTAAACTATTCAAGGAGAAGGCAAAGATCTACCCATGTGAGCAAATCCTGTTTCCTAAATAAGCCCTCCTCTCAACTTCTATATTTGAAACCTTAACAATGTGTCCACCTGGACTTCTTGGAGAGCTCTGGTTTGCGAGGACAATATATGCTTTGGTTCATCTACGGAACAATCAGCTTAAGGAGTTGTATTCAGATATTATTAATGTTTTCAAACCCACTTCCTATTTTCCTGCTGAAATCCCTGCCAAGCACACACTTCAGCAGACACTAAAATAATTTGGGTAGTTGACATTCAATCCAAATTTTCTATGGAAATCTGCCAGATTTGACATCTGTGAGAAAGTGGGTAATTTTTATTATCCACAGAGAGCAAAAGCTTAGTTTGATATTTCCCTACCTCCACACATTTCCCCATAGTGGAGCTGCTACTCAGATATACACAAAAAGTGGGTAGCAAAGAAAATTACTTAACTCTTTCACCCTTGTCAGGATATGGCAAATGCTTAATTAAAATGAATTTTAAAGGAAACCTAGCAACAAATAAAACAAATTTCAGAGATGCAGGAAATGTAAACTACCTTTATTATCATCATTACATTTTTCCTAAAAGCTATTTAACTATGTTTTATCTGTTGCTTTAATACAACTATTTGTCTTTAAAGCCTCTTCACTTGGTTCGTAAAGTAAAACCAAAATTTCAAGTTGATTTTCTTTTTAAAAGGTTTTTAAAAACCCTAATAACATTGGACTCTGCAGTACCACAAAAGCATGCTTGAAATCACACAAAAATATTTCTACTGACATAAAATTTTATTTGCAAAGAGTTAAGACTAAGATACGTGTTTAAGGTTTTTTTATCTTTAAAAGAAAGAGATAAACCTAGATATTGCCGTGTTCTTACATGTTATATACTAAAATCCTACCAAGATTTATACTGCAAAGAAACTGTGTTAGTTTACTACATTAGCTCACTACAATAACACAGGGAATTTCTCCCACTCACTGTTCCAATCTTCCTGTTTAGCATGACTCAAATTAGGAAATTAAGAATGATTATGGCATCTGACAAAGGTTTAAAAGGAGTCAGAGGGGTAGAAAAGCATGGTAAATTACTCATTTTACAAAAGTACAATTCAAACATTGGTGGTATGTCCTTAACTTTTAACATAAGATGCCATTAAAAAATTCTCTTAACATTTATTTTTGAGAGACAAGGGGGCAGGGGAAGAGGCAGAGAGAGAGAGGGATACAGAGGATCCAAAACAGGCTCTGTGCTATGAGCACAGACCCCAGTGCAGGGCTCGAACCCATGAACTGTGAGATCATGACCTGAGCTGAAATCAAGAGTTGACTGCTCAACCAACTGAGCCACCCCGGTGCTCCAAGAAGATGCCATTTTAAATATATATTTAAAAGCCTAGAGATAACCACTAATGGATTTATAAATAAGATATATAACTCCCAAATCACTGAAGCACACATAAAATAAACATACCTGTGTCACACAGGATGAAAAAGAAAAATAGGAAACATAGATGAAAAAGAAGTTGTCAAAGTCAGGTTAATACATCAATTAGGATAATAAATAAAAAGTTAAATGTCCCCCATAGGGGGAAAAATCAGGTTGACTTAAGAAACAGATTAAACTGTTTTCATAAGAGGCATACCTAAAAAGACAAGTGGTAGAACATGCCTATATAAGGGTTGGTCTGGGCCTGGACCTCCAGGGCAAGAGGCCTGCTGCTTTCCAAGGTGGTGATAGAGGGCAGGATGCATGCTGCTTTCCAAAGTGGTGACAGAGGGAGAGACTGAGTCAGCTCAGCCTGCATATTTGAAGCAGTCAGGACCTTCATTTCCCTGGGATCAATCCTACCTGGGTCTCAGTAATAATACCACCATGACATTTTGTCTTGGCTTTACGGAGCCAAGCTTCCTAAATTATCTGTCTACAAGGTGCCCCTCAAACAAAACCTCCACGAAGGCAGGGAGATTTATAAGTTCAGTTCAAGGGGGCCCTGCCTTCGGAAGTAATCTGGCACATGGCAGACAGGGCAAGCATATGTTTTGAATGAATGCATGAGAAAACAAATGACTATGTCTGTATAGCATGCTCTAGACCTACGCACAATCCTTTGACTTGATGCATCTCCTCCCCCCAACTTCCAGTGAAACGAGTAAAAGCATTTTCTAAATGTTAAAAACACATACACTGAACAATAAGAGAAAGACTATCAGTTGTGAAGAGATTTCACCAAGGTTCCAGAAGATGGAAAGCAGATGGAAGAGCAATGACTGATGAAGGAGCCATCAGCTAGAATATAAATACATGGCTGCAGCTGAAAGGGAGCCAGTTTCACGATCGGAGCTCCAGTGGAGGGGACATTAGGCACCATGGAGAAGTAGAGGTGGGCCAGAAAACAGAAGTACTCACAGAAGCACCTGGAAAGAAACAGTTTATTCCCCAAGAGCCATATCATCCCCATGTAAAAAAAAATAAGTTCTTTATTAACGAAATTGTCCCAACTGTCAAAGAAAGAAGTAGGCCAGCTGGTGTGGAAGTCAACACCCCCAAGTAAAGCCTTCCCTATTTTACTTCAGCAGTCTGCCAAGGTAATGCAGGCAAGTCACCCATTTTTAGCACGGTCAAGCCCCATGACTGTCACTTACCTTTGAAGTGGCATTTCTGTTGATTCATTCTTAAAAATGATGGGCACCAATGGATTGCCTAATTTCTGAGACAAGCCCACAGTACAAAAGATAAACAAACAACAAAAGCCCTCTGGAATTTATTAACAGAAAGATCTCAATTGTTAATATACTTGCTTTGGGGTCTCCTTGTTAGACTCAAGAATATACAGCACCCACAAAGCAAGTTTATAAAAATGAATAATTGGAAAAACCAAAAGAAATTAAAATTAAAATATAATTTTAATAAATAAATGAAGTAAATGATGTGAATGATTCCCAGAATACAGAATAGAAAGGGGCAGAATATTTGAGAGAAAGGATAAAAATTCCATAGATAACTGAAACAGAAAGACTAAGAACTAGCCAATATCATCTCCAAAAAACATTAAAGGAAGGATATTATTCTAGAAAAAATAGCAAAGAATCTCCCAGAACACAATAAAAAGATAAATGTTATGAATGAAACAAGATCCACACCCGCAACATCAAGGTCAAATTTCAGAACTCTGGGGATAAAGAGAAGACCTGAAATACTTAAAAAAAAAAAAAAAAAAAAAGAGGCTAAGGCATTGTCATCAAAGAAACATAAATTAGCCTGGCATCTGACTTCCAGCAACACTGGATTCTAGAGCATGAAAAACCATGGCTTCAAAACTCTGAATGAAAATTATTTTGCATTTTGAATTTTAAGCCCAGTCATGCTATGACTCCGAGAGAGAAAAATGATACTTTGAGAATGTATGACCTGTGGAGGGTTAAATGACATGAAACTCAAGAAACTTATTTAGCTTCATCTACCAATAAAATTTAGGGATAACTGAGAGAAACCATGAAAGAAGAAGATATGAAGAGTTTGGGAAATAAGAGATCTGACCCAGGGGAAAAGCTAAGCATTAAGCAGCAGTGATGCAGTCTAGATTTGAATAGGTAGTCAGAACATTGCGAGGAAAAAGGGGAAATGATTAGGACAGATAATCTGACTGAAAGTTTGTAAAACTAAAGGATGTCAAAGAGGTGAGTGGTGGAGTAGAAGAATGTAGTGACCATTTGAAATATGCACTAGAAATGTTCTCCATCCATACTGGAACCCAGAGAGCAGGAATATCCCAAATATTCTCAGTGGTAGATTGGATTATCTTTTAGACTCAACCTACAGACAAATCACAGAAGACTTAAGGATGGTAACAGTACAGAAAATAAATGTCAACTGTAATAATATAAAAGTGTTGATAGAGGTTGGGAAGTCGAACAGAGTCAAGAGAAGTGGATGAAAAGATGAGAATAAGAACGTGCTCTTTCTACACAGTGATAATCAGATAAATTGTCTATCGCTGATTTAACAAGAAATGGAGGTTTCAATTTGAAGTTGTTTGGAAAGAAAGAAAACCTTATCAAAATCAACCACATAATGACAGCCCAAAAATATATCAAAAACTATGAAAGGTATCAGAAGAGTCAGCACATTAGACTTTGAATTCCTATTTTTTGTTCACCAACAAATTCTTCCAAACTTTTTTAGAATGAAGATACAAAGCATAGAACATAGGAAGCTACTATATTCATAATATTATGCTACTTTAACACTGATAGGAAGTCAGAGAAAGTTACCAGCAAAAAAAGTATAGAATAAACTGATGATTTGCAACTTTAAATAAATTTCTAACTAGAATACTTTCTTAGAATAAAATTTTTAAGAAAGTTCAAGATGTAAAACAGATTAAAATAGAAAGATTTTCGTCAAAAGGACAACATGTAAACAAAGCTCTTTTATGAATACAGATAGGAAAGGTCTAAATAAAATGCAGGCAGGCTAAACTTAATGATATCTTAAAATACTTATTATTAATCCGAGAAGAGTGTACTACTAGTGTATCTATCAATAAAAGGATTCATAACAGTGTGCTCAACTTACTAGAGGATAAAATGGCATTTTAAAATGTGAAAAAATCTACTTGATGTTTCACAACAACAACAAAAAAACTTTCAGTAAATTAAAAACAGAAGTGTATTATAAAAATTATTTGGCCTAATCCAATAGGCCAGGAAAAAAAACAAAAACAAAAACAAAAACAAAACCCTAAAAGACATATTATACCACTAATAACGGTGCAAAGATAAGGTTGTCAGCTTTCAATATCATTAGTTGGTTTTTGTTTTGTTTTGGTTTGGTTTGTCAATGCTCCTTTAGTAACAATCCCAATGGACATTTTTGCATATTTCAATATGCATCTGAAGTTCACCTAGTAAAAAAAAAAGGGGGGGGGATGTCCTTAAGATTTACTGAGGAGCTATATCAACTAAATGAATAAGTGACAGTACAGGCACAAGAATTGACAAGATCAAATGAATAAAATAGAATGGAAACAATTTCATACAATAGTATAACCCTGAAACAAATCCTAGTTTATATAATAATTTAATAGAGGGATTATTTAATGAATGGATGAGGGAACAGACAGCTATTTGGGGAGAATAGTATACCATAAACAAAATTAAATAAGAAAATAAAAGATTAAATATAAAAAATAATAAAATAATTTTTAAAAATTATATGAAAGTATACAAAAGTAGCTACATTTTCTGAATATAAAAGAGAAATTAGAAAAGCAAAATCATAAATTCCAATGCAGAAATAAAAATTTATATTGAGTAAATTAAAATTGAAAGGCAGGTTAAACACTGAGAATATATTTACAACAAATATAAAGGAAAATTTAATATTTTAAGAGGATTTATAATCAAATAGAAATACATCTGAAGTAAAAAACAAAGGATATGAACAGAACAGAACTAAGAAATACAAATGGAAATAAACGCATAGAAAGATTTAGCTTAGCTAAAAATCAAGTGTCAAATTAAAAGAAGGAGATACCTCTGAGTGCCTACTATTTTGTCAGACACTGATATTAAAATGTCTAGTCTTGGCAAGGGGACAGGGATACCAGTCCCCTGTTCTATACCGCTGATGGAAATGCACCAAAAGCCTGAAGAACAACACTCTGCCTTTTCACTTAGTGGTTCCAGTTCTAAGGATCTGTCATTAGGAAACAGAGATTGAAACAAAGCTTTATGCCCAAAGATAAAATTTAGAACAAGTGCCCACCCACAGGAGAATGGTCAAACACATAATAGTACATCATATAAACTAGACCATATCCACATGATGACAAATCCTTAGAAGTCTCACTAAAAATACTTAATTTCATGGAGAATGATCAAAATAAAGATTAATTAATAAATGTCATAGGTAACATCATATCTCCATATCTCCAGTTATGATCCTAAATGTAAAGAAGAAATAGAGAACTGGATAAAAATATATGAAACAGTACTAGTGAATTTTCTCTGGCTCTTGAGATAAGGTAATTTCATTTTTATAGTATTCTTTATTTCCAAAACTGTCTGCAATAAGAAAATAGTTCCTTCATTCTAAAAAACAAACATGACAGCTGTTTTGAAAAAAAAATACAAGAATTATTAGATCGTAATTCTTTTGTCTCCAATTCACCCATTCTAATGCTACAAACAATTCTATGCAAATGCTACAAACACCCATTCTAATGCAAACAAACCCCTCAGCATCATGAAAGACAAGTTCCCCTTTGCACCACCTCTCCATTCCTTGAGATCCAACAAATGTAAACCATTCCAATAGGCAGCACTGTAGCCATCCAGTAGCTATTGCAGAGACATGAAGGGGGGAAAAGCCCTTGCTTCCTTCCCAAACCATTCTCCTTTCACCACATGATTCTGAAATCTCTAGAAGAGAGAGCAGTACCTTTCATTTTCATTTTATTATATCATAGAAATAACCTTTATTGAGCATGGCAGCATGCGCTAGACAGTGTTAGATGTGCATTACATACATTAATGTAATCCTCCCAGCAACTATTATTGTCCCCATTTTACAGCTAAGGAAACAAAAGGTGGGAGAGGTTAAATTACTTGTTTAGGGTTACTCAGAGAGTGAGAATCTGGAGTTCAAACCACGCAATTTGGCCCCAAAGTCTACCCCCTTATCAACTACTATGCTGCAAGGAATACATCCTTGGAAGAATTAAAATATGTACCCAAATTTACATTATAGTGTGAGAGGCTTCTCTTCTTTTATTAAAAATGTTGATTTATTTATTTGGGTGGGAGGGGGGGACAGAGAGAGTGAGAGGGAGAGAGAGAATCCTAAGCAGGCTCTGCGGTGTCAGTGCAGAGCCCAACACAGGGCTCCTTCTCATGAACCATGAGATCATGACCTGAGTCGAAATCAAAGTCAAGAGTGGGATGCTTAACCAACTGAGCCACCCAGGAACCACTCCTCTTTTAGGAGCAGGCTCTGCTTGGGAAGAAAGTACTAGTATTTTGAAGGACAGGCAAGTGACACTGGAAAATATATAAAAAACTTAAATTGTGATCTTGAATATAAACCTCATTAATTTTTCACTGTCCTTAACTCTGCATATAACAAGGTTCAGACTAGGCATATGCTCTGTAGATTCTATTTACAATACTCTGCTTTCACTAGCCAAATTTTCAATATAATTTAAAGGCTTAGGAATTGGAATATTTTATCAAGTATATTTTCAATAGCTGCTGGTTCTATGCTAGGAATATTACCTTTTATGCATCCATAAAATTAAATTCTACTTGGCGTGAACATGCAATTAACTACTACTTCCTAAATTTAGACTTGGAAATAAAATATGGGGATGTGATTTTTTATGTCAAAGTTCAGCATAACACTCAGGCAATCATTCAAAGCTGCACCAAGAACTGTCCTGAGATGGGCAGAGGGGCAGGAGGACAAGATCAGTAAAACAGGATCCCAGCCATTGAAGAGTTCCCATTTACAGCATCCGTTGAGAAGCAAAGAAAATTAAACAGGAAATTTTTGCATGAAGACTCAAGCACATCATTCAGGTACAACTGATTATGGTATTCTCATATGGTAATAATTCTTACTTCCATGAAGTACAGATTATATAAACCACCTTGCTTTACTACCTAAATATAGTTTGCTAAACAAGAACAGAGCCCTCCCCTTGTTAGAGGTATAAGAAATAAGAATAAAACTAAAATATCTGAGAAGTATACGAGAGAAGAAGAGAGGACAACGTGTGAGCAAAGCTGACACTACAGGGCAGTGAATACAATCCTCGTTTATTAACAAGAAACCAAGTTGAGCAGGGAATGAGGATGGGGCTCAGATACTTCACAGTCAAATGAAAACCTCTGGGCATTTTCCAAGCAAATAAGCTTTGTAATTGGAACTGTATTAGCCAAAATAATTTTTTTCATGGAGTTACCCACAAAATGCATGCAATATAAGTTTAAGTTAAGCCACACTTGGATGCTTACAAAAAGGAAACTCTAAGAGCTGAGATCCCAGAATTCTCTGTTGCAGTTAATGATCTAGATGGCAAGGGATCATCACATTACCAAAGCTTAACCAGAGCCTAAGCAATAATCACCCACTCAGTGTTTTTGGAAAAATCAAAAAGATAATGTCTCCAGGGAGAATTTTAGAAGAGTTTCCTTTGTCTACACGGCTTTTAACATCTGAACATATGAACAACATTCACTCTACTTCCTGTAAGGTTTTTAATCAGACACTATTTCCAGTTCATAATCCTCAGATGTATTAACACCATTATCCAGTTTATTGGCTTTATATCTCTGAATCCATCTTAAAAGATTTGGTTCTCACATTGCCTCTTTTTGGTTTAGTAGACATTACTTGAGTTCTTAAAAATGACATTTCCACAAAATAAACTGAAAATGAACCCACCCCTAGAGCAGAGAAGGAAATTTTTGCTAATGGGTAAAACTTCAAAGGCACTGAAACTTTAGTCAGTATGGTTTTTATTAGATGAACTGTAAATAGGTCACACAGGATAAACTGTAGTATTGTCATTTGGCATTAAGAAATGATGCACAAACTTCCTAGAATCACATGTATTTGGAAAATGTATACGCACATGTAGTTTTTTGCACCAGATGAGTACCTCACCGCGACTGAAATGCACTCCACATTGTTGTTAAATGTAAAATTGAAGGAGTAAAACATTTTAAATCATTCACCTACAAGATGTCAAAGACATGTCTTTTCCCTGGTTTTTTGAAACACACATACAGGTAATGAAAACTTTATTTACCTCGTTGAATACAAATCCTCCAAAGCCCAGTATCAGCTCATTTCCAACATTCTTTAATACCAAGGCCTGGATTTATATAAACATTCACATTCATAAAACATTTTATTTTATAGCTGTTGTAAATATTTTACTTTATTGGTGATTTGCTTAGATATTCCAATTATTTTCTATACCTCATACAAATTATTTGAAATCCTTAGTGGGTATACATACTATATATGTGTTAAAGTGCTAAAAGGTCAAGATATCTATAAAACAAGCCCAGACCAGAAGAGTGTGCTCTGTTCTAAACATAAAACTCATTCCATATTATGTATATAGAATATATATATATATATATATGCATGTGTGTGTGTATATATATATGTATGCATGTGTGTGTGTGTGTGTATATATATATATATATATATTCTAAAAAGAACAAGGGAGACCAATGAAATGCAGAAAAGTGAAATAAATATACTTTGGACCTATAATTAGGAAATAAAAACTGACGCTTCATGCTTGAAATGGTAGTAGTACATCAAACTGTACTTTTTAGGTTGACCAGAGTCATCTCTGGATTTTGTTTTCAGGTTGATATTTCATTTTATTTATTCCACAAATATGGATTGGTCATATACTATGTGTCAGGCAGTATCCTTGGGACAGGGTGTGGTGCTGAACAAGGCAGTCAGCTTCCCTGATCTCCTGGAGCTTACAAGTTTAATGGCACAAACAGACATTATACAAATAATCAGACTTTGTCTCTCTCTGTCTCTTCTGTGTCATGCACCCCCCCCACACACACACACACATATACACACTTACTGAAAGTAAGTACAGGATGCAGTACAGTGGAAGTATGGGGAACGTGTGAAAGAATTCGACCCCCTCTGGGAATCAAGAAAAGAATTAATGGCAGGGCCCTTTGGGCTCATATTGAAGGAAGAGCTAATGGGGCATGAATATGATGGGCAGCAGAAGGGAAAGCTGGAGCAGAGGGTACAATGTACACAGAGGCTCCGAGGTCAAAAGGACATGGTGATTATAAGTACAAAAAGCAAAAAAAAAAAAAAAAAGTAGATGTCAAGATATGAAGCCACAGAGATAGCAAGACAGGAAACTTTAAAGCCTTGTTAGGCAGTTGGGTGTTTATTCTGAGAGAAGTAGGAGCCATTGATGGGTTCTGGGGAGGAATGATCGAATCAAATTTGCATTTTTCTAAGATTATTGGATAAAATGAGGAAAATAGAACACAGAAATGATTGCATAAAAGGACACCATCATGTGGCATCGATGTTAGTATAGTGAAAAGATGCTGGCAACTCACACTGGGATTACAATGCTAGATATGACAAGAGGACATTTGGGGCAAGGTAGTCATCAGATGAAGGATGTGCCACAAAAGTCCCCCTTCAGGATCCAGACAGTCATTTCCCCAGCTCTAGGGAAAGGCAGCTGCTCTAGGGAAAGGTAGACTTTCCAGAGATGGAGAAATGACTGTCTGGATCCTGGAGGAGTACCTTCATAGCACACCCTACATCTGATAACTTCCGAGAAATGGAAATTTCTCTCAGCTTAAGGGACTGACTTCCCCAAGGTAAAATCCTCCCTGGCAGTAGCCAATATCCAATGTCTGGACGTGGTCTGCTGGGGCAGGGTGGGTATGGTGGCCCAGTCTGTTTATCTACATTAGGGTTAATAAACAAGGGCTGACTTTGGACATAACCAGTGGCCTTGTCTAATCCTGCTTGCCTCATCTCTTACAGATGTTCCTGGGAGCCCTCTTCCATAAACTCTCCACGCATAATCTCCATCTCGGAGTCTCTTTCTGGGGAACCCATGCTAAAACAGCACACAAGGGCTTTCCTGTTTGTTTGTTTTTAAATCATCAGGTAAGTTATTTCATACTCATTACTTCATTAACTGCTTTCAAAGGTAGTGTATTTATAGAATGGATGTTTTAAGATCAACTTAGACCTGGACTGAACCAAATAAATTAAATTCCACCTATTATGACAATATCATAGCAAAACTTTGGCACCTGATTCACTACCCAGGGAATTAAAATCCAAGCAAGAGACTAGCTTGACCCAGTTAATCCACCTACAGGTTTTTTGTTCATTGGTCTCCCGCTAAAACTGGTAAACACTGCCATTAAAATATCTGGGAGCTAAAGCTGGTGAACGAGTATATGACTCTGGAGTGAACCAGCAGACACTAAATGGGCTTGTCTGATCTATACAACAGAGCGTTCAACCCAGCGATTTGAGCACATCCTTTCTGCTTCGTTGGTCACCAATGGATTTTCTGTTAAGTTCAATTGAGTCTGGCACTCTTTTTAGCCTTTCTCTTTTGAGGGAAAGGCTGATGCTGTTTAAAGGTCTTACTCAAAAGCAGAGTCCTTTGATTGAGAACCTCAAAAAAGACTATATCAAGAGCACACCTTTTAATACAGAGCTACACACTCCCTTATTTTAAGCCCAGCGAGGGAAGCCTAATTGTCAGAAGGATTTTTTTTTATTAGTTCATTTTTATGAAGTGCACATCCCCACTGTGGCAGTTGAATCTGGGGAGAAGACTCAGTGAGAACACTGATCCATTGTATAAATTTAGTGCAGTCAGTGGTTCTAGCTCTAAGAGCTATTTGGGCAACCAAATCAAATTTGTATTGTTTTTGGCTCTTCGGGCCTCCTAACCTAGGAAAAAGGCACAGTGCTACAGAAATGTCACAATATAAAAGTCCTTATGTTGTGAAGTAATTTTAAAAGTGATTAGCAATCTACTTGCAATAGAGTTTTAGTTTGAAAAGGTATGTGGGTGCAAAAGTACTTGATTAATAAAAAAATCAATACCATCTCTTGATTCTCTACTTTTATAATTATGATTTAAAATAGGAAAAAAAATACTAGTCAGAGGTATGCTCCTCAATTGTCTGTTGGCTCTTAGATCTAACTAAATCTTATTCAGTTCTAATCACAGGGGCTTAAAACTCACCCATAATATTTCTCCAGGCTTCATTGCTAACTAGCTTTAAATCACATTCTTACAATAAGAAGAAGAGTCAGAAGAAGTGGGAGGAGAGAGAAGCCTACTCTCTCTACTTCAGGAAACATCTTTACCAACAGCTGTACTCCCTTGGGGCGGGGGGTCTAGTTCCCACAAGACAGCCCCTCCCTCTAAAGGCAGACTTGGCTCCTGAGTTCTGCTAACAGTGCCTCCTCCCCTGGTTCCTCCAGCTCTAAAGGTAGTAGTGGCTTCCTGCTCTCGCTCGTCTCCATCTTAACTAATGCCTTGTGCTGAATTATCTCTACAGAACCATCGGACACGGGCTCTGTTTTCCTGACTGGTGCCCAACTGACACAGAGACAGTCCAAAATTACTTTAGAACCAGGTCCTAATTTATGGCCACATATTGTTCTAGATGTCTTGTTTTAAATTCTTTCTGCCCAGAATTTGCAGGAAATCTCAAATTATAAACAACGCCAAACATTGGGATTGGGTTCTCAGATCGGCCCATGAACTTTGATTAAAACTTTAAAAAAAAATTTCTGTCACTATTTTTACTTATTTTTATTTTCTCAGTTTTACTAGGGATAATTGACAAAAACTTTAAGATGTTTAAAGCGTACAATGCAATTTGATATACATGTACACTTTGAAAAGATTTCCCCCCTTTGATTTAACACATCCATCACCTCATATATATCCAATCCCCCCCCTTTTTTTTGTAAGCTCTACGCCCAACCTTGGCTTAAACTCATGACACTGAGATCAAGAGTCACATGCTCTACCAACTGAGCCAGCCAGGCTCCCCACCCTACACTCACTTTTAATTACTTCATCCAAATTCTTTAATCTCAATTTCTAACCAAATCTACACCCCCTATCTAGACTTCTCTGCTGAGGTGCAGACTTACATTATCTCCATTTTCTTACTAGTTATCTGTTTTAAAATTTTTTTAATATTTATTTATTTTTGAGAGAGACACAGAGTGTGGGAAGGGGAGGGGCAGAGAGAGGGAGACACAGAATCTGAAGCAGGCTCCAGGCTTCAAGTCATCAGGTCAGCACAGAGCACAACATGGGGCTCAAACTCATGAACCGTGAGATCATGACCTGAGCCAAAGTCGAAGACTTAACCGACAGAGCCACCAGGGGCCTCTCTTACTAGTTATCTTTAATGGGATGTCCTACATGCATCACAAATTTACTCTAGACCCATCTGAACCAATTGTCATCTTGCCCATCTTGTTTCTTTGATTATTTGCTATTAAAATCCTCATAGTTATCAAGGTCAAAAACTTTGACATAATCCAAGGACTTCCTCCTTTCTTTCACATCCGGTTGGTCACTAAGGCTTACAGAGTATACATCCTCAATAGCTCTTAACATATCTTCCCTATTATCTATTCCTCCTGCCACTGCCTTAGGTTAGAAAGTCCTCTCTTCTTTGGCCACTTCAACAGCTTCCTAACTGACTTCCCTGATGTTAGTCTTCCTACCCTTCCATTCAACTCCACAATGCAACCAGAGTGATCTATCTAAATTATAAATCTGTCATTCATGTGATTTGTATTTATTTATACGATCCACAAAGCATTCAGAATATACTACTAAATAGTAAATTAAAAGTTTTATCTGACTCCTACCTAATTTTCTTAGGCTCATCACTTCCCCATACCTACACTTCCCTCCTGCCACATCAGACTCATTTCACCATAAGTATGCACCTAATACCTACTTAACATCATTTATGCCTGTTGCTTAGAATGCATACACCCACTTTTTAACACATTTTTTTGAAAAAGAAAGCAAGTGGAAGAGGGGTAGAGGGAGGAAGAGAGGGAGGGAGAGAGGGAGGGAAGGAGAGAGGAAGGGAGGGAGAAAGGGAGAGAGACAGACAGACAGATATCTCACAACTGTGAGATCATGACCTGAGCCAAAATCAAGAGTCAGACACCACTTAACTGACTGAGCCACCCAGGAGCCCCTATATCCACTTTTTAAAACTAGAAATTATCAATTGTTCTAGAAAGAAAGTTTAATGCTCATCTCATCTTATATCACAAATATATATATATGGAAGTAAGGGATTAGCATTATGTATCTAAAGTGTCATGTGAACTAAGTGCCAAGCTAATGGCTTGTGTAGTCTCCTAGAGGTCTAGACTGTCTTCTTACTCAATGTCTTTGTCTTCCTCCACTCCCTATGATAGATCTGCATGTATCACTTCTCTTCGAGTTCTTCTCTTGATAATTTATTCCCTCTACTTTACAATCTTTCATTCAAGGTCATGGCAACATAGAGAAAGAGAAGTAAGGTAAACCAGCTTGCTCCTTGGCTCTTTACTTCCTCCTGGTCCCAACTCATACCCTTTACTGTTTGAACTCAATACAGTCCTTTAGGGAAAGACAAACTGAGGACACAGAAGAAATTCACATATATATATAGATTATATATTATTAACATGGTTTTTGGTTAATATATAATATGATTAATATATTGTATATGATTTATAATCATATAATTATATGATTGATAGGTGATAAATATAATAAATAGAACATATATCTATTTGTAAAACTGAGCTAGGGTGTCATAACATTCAGTCAAGGTCATTAATCTGCTCTCAGCTTCACATCTGGTAGATTATGTCTTATTGAATCCTAAAGACAGTATAGGCACATAGCAGAGACTTAATAGAAAGTTCCTGTCAAAGAGTAAGCATCTCTGCTTGAGCCACAGCTAAGAAGTTGGCTCTGAGGGGACGAATCCAAGGCAGAAATAAGCAGTGAAGAAAGGGAAATATTTGGTGGGAACAGGGGAAGCAACACTTGCAGCCAGGAAGCCAAGTGCAAGATGTATAAAGTGTAAACTTGGGGATTTTTGGCAAAAAGGTTTTAGTACTACTTTATAATTTTCGAGGATGTAAGAATTTAGGCACCTGAGAATACATTGCCATACACATCAAAGAAATGGAAATCATGTGAAACACAAATGATGCCTTGAAAATCTCTTTTATATTCCTTATCTTTCCACCATGTGCTCTCATTGCTACTTGGCCAGCTTGCAATTTGGTATTTGGAACAAACTGCAACAATGTGAAGAGCGTCTCTGGCAGCACCAAGGACTACTGTTCTCTCTGAATAGTGCCACACCAAGTTTCCAAACTAGAGAGGAGTACAGATGACCACTGCATCACACCGTTTCACTGACAACACAAAGCCAGAGAGACCAGCCCCCATGATCTCACGAGTTGACCTTTTTCAAACATTCAAATGACTGTACAGTTCTCATCACTTAGAGAATGCTTCTGTGCTTCTCATTCTAAGTGGAATTCGCCAACTGAAAGGGATGTGCTTGGGTGGTCTTTTTTTAGTGCACACCAATGTGCTCTGAATAACTGAAAAATATTTTTGACAAAGGTCAAAAAGGCTTCAGGCGGAAATACAAAACAAAGGCTTGTACTCTAAAAGCAAAACTTGGAGGATGTTGATTCTGCACCCAATCATAAAGCGTATTATTGAAAATGAACTCTTATCAGCAAATGAAACCATCTAGGTCCCAGTTATACTTATAAAGAGGAAATCTGGGTTGCTTATAAAGCCCACCAAAATCATACAAAAGAATGTGTACACATACCATATGGTACGAGAGACTTTTAATGATTAACAAAAACAAACAAATAAAAAAAAAACCACCGTATTTGCTCAGCCTGATTACATGCTAATGGCCAAAGAAACAGGTTCTTCTGTTCAAATGCACTGTGATACAGTACAGCCATATTTCTCAAACTGGTATGTCAGCTGGACTCCTGAGGCTGTGTGGTGGTATGATGGAGTAAGGCAATATCGTGGGTGAGACAAGTCTTAACTTCCTGGTATGTCAGACTTGGAAAGAAAACTAAATAATTTGAATGTAACTCAAACATTATTTTATTTTAGCACGAACACAACTATGTTGTAGGACAGGAGGCAAAATTCACAAGGAATTTTATCAGAAATACTAAAGTTCATAGGACTTTCACTTTACAAGATTTAGGGTGACCCGATCTTCAGGGCCTCTGACTACAGACTCCAAGGTTCCGCTCATGTTCTTAGTGCCTGAACACTCTCCAGGGACTCTGGACCCCCCAGCCCTTTTTCTCAGCTGGTTTTTCACTGCACAGCCATTCAAAAAGTGCTTTCTTGCTCAATTACTTCATGTTTCAGCTGAATCTTCCAAACTATTTAAAAATCTCATTAAGAACAGGGTCAAGGTCTTCTCATACCTTTACTTGTTAATGAGTATATGAGGTATTACCAAAAGTCATTTTAACAATAAAACTATGAATATTGATACTCCAAATGAAAAATTTAGAAATTAACACTTGTGAATTCTAAAAGAATGACAGTGTTATTGCACGTAACCATTTAGTCTTCGTATGTAAAATTACCTTAAAAGATTAAATATTTTCATCTCCATTATGTCTTTTGAAATACTTAAATTCTTTTTTTTTAAGTTTATTTATTTTGAGAGACACACACAGACAGAGACAGAGAGAGAGAAAGAGAAGGCAAAGGGAGGAGCAGAGAGAGAGAGAGGGAGAATCCCAAGCAGACTTCATGGGATCAGTGCAGAACCCAATTCAGCACTCGAACTCACAAAACTGTGAGATCATGACCTGAGTGAAAATCAAGAGTCGGATGCTTAACTGACTGAGCCACGCAGGTGCCCCTGGGTTATTTAAACTCTTAAACTGCATGGAGATAAACTAGGAAGTTTATCCCCACCTCACTGAAGGCATTAATAGAATTGTCATGAAGGAGGACATACCAGTCTCGGGTACCACCGACTTAATTTGGAGATTGTTCACATTAGCTGCACGCTTTTTCTGTTGCTCCTTAAATACACCTATTCCTTCTGTTCTACTGTTGCACATTTAGTGTAAATGGGCAGCCCAAAAAGGTGTCCTTCTCATTTCATCCCATAAACCACTCATACTGCGCTGTCTCAGGGTTTGATTGTCTGATCCAAGTATACTTGCACTCCATCAGCTGTAAGTTTCCACTGATATGTCATCCTATTATGAATCTGTTTCTGCTTTTCCTCAAAGTCAAACTTCCAATCCTCCAGATTCAGACTCCTCTATTGAAATGCAGGGGAATGAACATCACTGATGCATTGAGGGAAATTTTCTCAGAATCCTTCCACGTTACTGATAATCTTAGATAAATGTCAGGTGAGAAGTGGGTAAGAAAGGTCAGATGACAAGTTTCAGAACTGCCATGACGTTGTGAATCATGAATAGTAGAGAATGATATTCCAAAGTAGGATAAAATTTCCAGACATATTTAAAACAGAAAAAATATATATGAGGACTATAGCATAAATGTATTATTTTACTGAGGCAGATATACATCTTTTCAGAGCTACTGATACTTTAAATAATGTTTTTTTTTCCATCAAAGAAAATCAGTATGTAAGGGGTATCTGACAACAAGACACGTTTGAATTATAGTAACTTTTGCTTTTACTTAAGAAAACATATTTAAATGATCATAGCTGTCATTCTGGTAAACTTTAAAATTCCATATGATAACAACTCTAAGATGAGACCACAGTATTAAGCTATATGTCATGAAATGACCCTGCTAAGTGAAGTTCTAGACAGTTTTCAGCAAAGTACCCAATACTAATCGCTTAAACTAGGGCCTCCAGAGTCTCTGAAACCACTGTAGTGAGGATTAATGAACTGACCTGGTCCCAGAAAACTTCTAGAGACGCTTTGAAGTACTTTCAAGTATAAAATGAATGCAATGTTTTAAGTAGTGGTTCACTGGTATTTTACCAAGGTAGACAGATATAAAAGGAAATTCTTTCAGGTTGCAGTCACTTCAATAACAAGATAGTTAACAAATAAAAATGAAACCTCACCAAGTTAACATACCACTTCTCAATATTTTTTAATTGTGCAATAAGAGACATGAACCATAACATTAATAGGTGAGTCAATTACTATTTTTGAAACAAAATGGATAACGTTTATCATCTCCTAAGATACAAAGAGCCCTACGAAGGAAAGCTAAAATGTAGTGGAGATAATGCAGTCCAAACTCCTTCCATGTCTAATGGTCCTTCTATGATCAACCTCTTCTACGTCCCTCCAAGAATATCATCTGCTACTATGTGACTATCTTTTAATTCAAACATACCTAGCTCTTTCTCAGTCCAGGGATTTATATTTGTGGACTGCTCTGCCTGGAAAGCTGTCTTTGGCTCAGGAGAAAGCGGGCTCCATGGCACAGGGCATATCTTGGACACGGCTTTGCTATATTCACAACAACTTACCTAATGAGGTGCCCCCCTTTTCCCAGGTCCTCTCTGTCATATAGTCTTCCATACTTCCTTTTTTAAAATGTTTAATATGGTTAAGTACATATACTATTTACTATCTTAACCATTACGGTGTACCGTTTACTAGTGTTAAATATATTCATGCTATCGCGCATGCTATCTCCAGAACTTTTTTCATCTTGCAAAACGGAAACTCTATACCTGTTAAAAAACAAATTCCCTTTCCCACCTTGTCCCAGAACCTGGCAACTACCATTCTACTTTCTATGATTTTAACTAACCTAGGAACCTCATATAACTGGAATCATATTGTACTGTGTCTTTTGTAGCTGGCTTATTTCCCTTAGCCTAATGACCTCCAGGTTCATCCATGTTGTAATATGTGTCAAAATTTCCTTCCTTTTTTAAGCTGAATAATAATCCATTGTAGGTATATACCACATTTTGTTTATCTATCCATCCACTGATGGGCATTTGGGCTACTTCGACCTTTTGGCTATTTTGTTTAATACCATCATGAACATGGGTATACAAATACCTCTTTGAAACCCTGCTTTTGGGGTGCCTGGGTGGCTCAGTTGGTTAAGTGTCTGACTTCAGCTCAGGTCATGATCTCACGGCTTTTGAGTTCAAGCCCCAGGTCGGGCTCTGTGCTGACAGCTCAGAGCCTGGAGCCTGCTTTGGATTCTGTGTCTCCCTCTCTCTGTCTCCCTCCCTCCCTCTCTCTCTCTCAAAAATAAATAAACATTTAAAAATTAAAAAAAAAAAAAAAAAGGATAAACCCTGCCTTCAATTACTTTGGATACCTACGCAGAAGTGTACTGCTGGATCATATGGCAAATCATATGTTTAATTTGGGCTCCATACTGTGTTCCATAGCAGCTATCCATTTTGTATTTCTACCAATAGTGCACAAGAGTTCCAATTTCTCCATATCCTCATGAACGCTCATTTTATATTGTGAAGGGCTTTTTGTAGTAATCATCCTGATGAATGTGAGGTAGTTCTACATTCCTTTTTAGCGTGTATCTACCTTTGTTCATTTATTCATTTTTAAAAAATTTCTTACTAAAGCAGTTTTTGAGATAGACTTGCCAAAGGAGATAGAGAAACCAATAAAAAAGATGTGATAGCTTCTTTCTGAAATGGTTTGGGTATAGTCTGGAATTAAAAGCGAGTAAAATCAAGTCAAAGTAAGTATCTTACTCAGTGTGTACTGGCAATAAGCACCAGAGCTAAAAAGGCTCTTCATTATTCCTTCCATAGAAAGCTTAAAACTGAGTGAGCCCAGCCTGAACCGGGATCTGCTCTCCCTCACTTACTTGTTCAGATGATGTTTGGTCAATTATTTCACCCTCACTTCCTCATGTGAAAATGGAGATAAAAGAACTCACTTATTGGAGTGGGGTGTCTGTTTGTGTGAGAATTAAATGACCATATCTGGGACATAAGAAAATGGACAATAAGTAGTAGATATTATGTTTAATTACACACTTTTGCCTGCATTGTTATGTTACAAAATTCCTGCACATAGTCATGAAATTTAAATACCACCAATTTACTATCTCTTATGGTCTATGGAGCAAATGAAAATTTAAAACTATAATAAACTTACTCATTAGTCATGATTTCCTGCTTTATCATCTGTACCTCTATCCTTATCTTATTCATCATTGTATCCCCAAGTCCTAGCAAAATATTCAACCCATAGTAAACATACAACAAAATATTTAATAGGCATGGCAATGATTATTCATATATCCCTAGTTAGGATTCTACAACTTGCTTGTCACTTTTGTGCAGAGTTCTGTGGGACTATTCCAGGAACTCCTAGAAAAAGAGTTAAGAAATAGAGACGAATTTTGATATTTTTCTGTCTGAGAAGCAGTCCCAGATCATTAGCAGTTTGTGGAGAGCCACCGAATTAGAGTGGCCTTTAGGTAACTAGGTTGAAAGAACTGCTTAAATTCCTTTCCACTATACTTAAAGTATCATTTTTATTGTTATTAAAAATTGCTAATGTCAACTGAATGAACATGTTACCCAGTTCATGGCAGCCTAAACTGCTGAGGTAAGAAATTATAATGAATAGTTATTAGAGTGCAAACCATTACATGAATGCAATGGGGAGTCACAGAGCAACAACTAGATAATTTCTGTCTAACTATTGGGTAATTAATGCAGTAAGAAAATAACATGTACATATTGGAAATGAAGGATTATAGATTATTTGCACTTATTTTCTTTCCGTGGCAATTAAATTAACTATCTTTGATTTCTCACCTGTTACCATGGTTATTTTCGGTGATCCAGGTCATTAATGTCTTGAATATAATAGTTACATTAAAATTACAGCTCTTTCAACTTTGCAGAAAGATTCTAAAGGTACTGTGAAAGAGAAAGCTGTTGGCTTAAGGGAAAAGTGCTGCCTGTTGAATGAAATTGTTTAATCATCTTAAAGCCAAGCAGTCCCATACTTTGTTCCTTCCTGATTTCCTCCTGTAGTATCACTGAGATTTTGTTCACATAGCACAGTAATGAATAGACAGGTGTTTTTGTGACAGTAAATTTTAACTATGCTATTAACTACCTACTTATGTTGTTAATTCTTCCTCTCAATAATGAGAATGACAAGTTCTCACTACCACACTATAGAAAATTTGGGGGTGGGGAGAAAGGGACACTTGTGTGGCTCAACTGATAAAGCATCTTACTCTTGATTTCGGCTCAGGTCATAATCTCACAGTTGTGAGATCGAGCCCCATGTTGGGCTCCATGCTGGGCATGGAGCCTGCTTAAGATTCTCTCTCTTCCTCTCCCCTTACCCCTCTCCTGCTCATGCACACACACATGCGTTCTCTCTCTCTCCTTCTCGAAAAAAAGGAAGAAGAAGAAGAAGAAAGGAAGAGAAAATACAGGGAAAATAATATATATTAATTATATTATGAGAAACAAATATTGAAACAAAATCAACTCTCAATTCTCTAAAAAGAAAAAAAAATGTGAAAAACAAACCAAGCTCCATTGGGGCCATGACAACAGGGTCCAACAGCTTCATGCCATAAATCACTGCCATGAGACTTCTCTCTGGAATATATGTCCCACTAATCATGGCCGATGCTGACTAAATGTGAGAGTCATACTGTAAAAATCAAGGCAGTATTTTCCTAATTCTTTTTTTTTAGTTGATTTCTGTTTTCAAAAGTTAGTTTACTCATATACTTATGGGTTTATTTATCCATCTACTCAATTATTAACTTGTTGGGGCCTTGATTTTATGTTCTGTGGGGCTTTGTACTCTGTCCTCTTCTTCTCTTATTATATGCCTTCTTCCTAAAGCACCCATCTAATCTCCAGCATCCCCCTAATATATCTGGGCCCAGGGCAAGCAGATAAATGGAGGCACCCCTTCTCTGTGGCCAGCCCCTCTCAAACAGCTCTCCTCTGGCCATCCTTGGACCTAGGGTTACACATTCCAGGGCAAAGTATGACCCCTGAAGGACAGACCACGCAAAGAGCTTGCACAGGCCTCATCAACAGGTATGAAGTCTTTGGACAGAGAATTACAAGGTATAAATTTCCTGGAGCATGTCTAAGATAGGGTCTAGTAGATTTTTCATCTACCCAGGAGCGAAGGAAGAAGCCGAGAAGGGTGAGGCAGAAGGTCCTCTAACGCACAGGGTACATAGAAGGGGTTCCAGTATCCCAGATCATATTTTACAAAGAATATGATATACCTGAAAAGCAGACAACAATAAATTGACTGCCTTAACTAAATTCCATATCTTAAATCCTCTCTGTCTCCAAAAGCTGTCCTTCTTGCCAATAACTTGTATCAATGTTATTGGATTGATACAAAACAGGAATATGACATGGTGACTCACGAGTTCAGATACAAGATTTGTATACCCTCAATGCAACAACCTTTTTATTTGAACAAAGGAGGGAGTCCAGAAGATGAAATCTTCATTTCCTGTAAATAAATTTTTGAGGGGCCTCTTTGCTACTTATACTTCTTGCATTGAGTTATGCACAATTTAAAAAAAATTTCCAATGTTTATTTATTTTGAAACAGAGAGAGAGAGAGAGAGAGAGAGAGAGAGAGAGAGAGAGAAAGCAAGGGAGAGGCGGAGAGAGGAGACAGAATCCCAAGCAGGCTCTGCACCATCGGCACAGAGCCTGATGCAGGGCTCAAACTCAGGAACTGCGAGATCATGACCTGAATGGAAATCAGAGTTGGACGCATAACCAATTGAGACATCCAGGTGCCCCATGTTATGCACAATTTTAAACTTCATCTCAAGAGTGCACCAACAAGCCTAAAGCACTGCTTTTACATTCCTCTTTAACGTCAGAAGAATATAGAAAAGGTTTGAAGCCAGGCATTCAGATGTTGCTGGAACAGAGAATGAGAAATGGTGGCAGGTTGACAGATTACTAGAAATATGTGGCAATGGGGGAGGTCCCCTGCATAAATGAGCACTTTTCTTCTGTTGATTCATTCATTCCTTTACTTAACAAATATTTCTTAAGAACCTACTATATCCTACCCACTGTTTGAGGAATTAGAGAATCAGTGATGAACAAAAGTATCAAAAGTCCATACTCTTGGTTATAACTCAAGGTTATAGCCTAAGTGATTAGATTAAAATTGGCCAAACCATTGTATTAATATAAAATTACAAACTGTGAAAAATGCTCTGGAGGAAAATTCAAGGTATTCTAGCCTAGTATATAACAGGTGGACTCAAGGGGTGCCTGGGTGGCTTAGTCGATTGGGCATCCAACTTCGGCTCAGGTCATGATCTCACAGTTGGTGGGTTCGAGCTCCATGTTGGGCTCTGTGCTGACAGCTCAGAGTCTGGAGCTTGCTTCAGATTCTCTGTCTCCCTCTCTGCCCCTCCCCTGCTTGCCTTGAGCGTGCTCTCTCTCTCTCTCTCAAAAATAAACAAACATTTAAAACAATTTAAAAAACAACAGGTGAACTCAATCATATCTGGGACATCAGTAAAGGCTCTCCTGAGGAAATGTCATTTCAGCTGATCTGAAATGAATAAGTTGGACATGAATAGCTTACTAGCCAGAAAGAAATGAAAACTCAATGGCCCTAAGATGGAAAGGAAATACACTATGTGTGAAAAACTGAAGAATGGCCAGTTGGCATAGAGAGCAGAAAGCGAGTTCTACAAGAGTAGCACAGATCATGCAGGGTGTTGCAGGCCATGTACACATTCTGGTCTTTATCCCATGCACAGTGGGATAGAGAAGGGGGAAGGCCTATGATCAGATATGCATCTTTAATCTTTTTGTAGTATTGAGCATCAACTAGAGCACAGGGTGAGAAGATATAGAAAAGACTCTCAATAGAGAGGTGATTGCAGAATCCTGGAAATATGGAACCTTGGCCCAGGATGGATGCTGGTGAAGATAAAAAGTTGACATATGAACAATAGTTTAGGGGGGTAAAATCAACCTAGGATGTCAAAGAAAAATGAGAGGGAGCATGATGCTTTGGCTAACACAAGATGTATGGGGATGTCATTAGTTAAGACATGCACCCTGAAGAAGAATCAAGTTTGGGCGGGTGGAGAGGAGTTCCATTTTGCATCTGAAGGCCTAAAACACAGGGTGGTAAATCCTCATTTCCCTGATAAAATGTTCATGATTGATATCATAAAAAGAGAGGTCCAATCAAGAACTCTTAAACTGAGAATGAGAGATTTTTTGTTTGCTTACCTCTATCAACTCAGTCTAAGAATAAAAACTAAGAAACTATGTGTGTGTGCATGTGTCTTTTAACTCTCAGTTTTTAAGTTTAAAACTTTTTAAAACCTCATTAATATAATGAATTTGCAAGAGTTTAAAGCTGGAAAAGATCACACAAAGTGTATAGAGTTGAAAAATGTGCTTCCCCAAAGCTTGTGATTTGCCCAAAGTTACTCAGTGACTGAATGATATTGTCAGAAACCAGCCCCAATTCTGGTAACCAGAGCAGTGCTCTTTCCGTGACAGGGATGGTGTGCTTCCTAGTCTGGTTGACAGCCCACATCACCTGGGGGCGAGGAGTAGGGAGTGTGGAATGGATTTTACACACACACATGCTGGACCCTCATCCCTAAGATTCTCTTCCCCGGCAATCTGGAGTAGAGTCCAAGGGTCTGTACTTTTAAATGCCTTCCAGGTGTTGAAGACTGGCCTAATTCAGGACCTGGTATTTTTAATACCCTATACTACCTCTCCTTAGACCATTATATAAGGTTTGTAAATAGAGATTTAAAAAACAATTTTTTTTCTAATTAAATACCTCCAGTTTATAAGGCAACTAAATGTGTTCATTATAAAAAATATTCATCACTGGAGTGAAATCAAAGGTTGAAAATTCAGTTTGACATAGATGTGAAATATAAGAGGCTTTACCATTGCTATCAAAATATAACATATTTCCAGTACAAAAACAATCCATTATATATCTCCTTTTTATAAAATAAAAATCACTTGGTTGTGCTCAGTTTTTTTAGAAATTAAAAATAGTTTTGTATTCATTAAGAGTAAATGTCTAATTTAGTTATTTCACTTTATGCTTTATTTTTTATTTTTTCTTCCTTTAAGAAAGATACAACAGGTCAAAATCCAGTCCAACCTATTCTTTGTGTATTCTAAAAACACAAAATGACCCCCCCAAAAAATATGGAGGGGGGATGTTGTAAGACTGAAAACTTTTGTATAAGCAGCATTAATACCAGATATTATAAACAATGTAAACAAGAGAGTAAACTTGGAAAATTGAGCAAAATTGGATACTACCAATAAAGCAAAAAATAATCCTTTAAGTATTGATAATCAACCTAGACCTCAGTGAAAGGAGTCACAGGGATCAAAGTGAAATGAAGCAGTTATGAAGGACATAAACGAAGGCACAAAAGGGGGCAGGGATTGTAGGTAGGGAACTAGCACATCTGGCTTTAGTAGAGAATTGAATATAGTGAGTTATTTTTGTCTGACTGACCATTATGCCACAGAAACATGCAAATGCTTTCCTGGTTTCTTTCTTTTCAGATTCCATAGCACCTTTGTTTCTCTCTGTTCCTTCTCTCTCTCTCTCTCTCTCTCTCTCTCTCTCTCTCTCTCTCTCTCTCGGTGGCCATTAACTATACTGACAGTTTGACAGGCTGAAATAAGGAAATAAAACACTTAAACATTGTTTCCTGATGTATGCATTCATCTCTGCTGCCAAACACAGATATTGAGGAGATACTTCACTCCTCCTGTCAGCTCACTAAATTACATCCCAGCTCGCAGGCAACACTGAACTCAGGTCTCTCCCTCCCAATGAGGCTCACTCAGTTCCTTCCAGAAGAATATGCAAAGGCTGCCTTCCTTCTTGTTGCCGAACTACTTCCTTTATCATTTTGAATACCGAATTTTCTTAAGCTATGGATTAGATGTCTAAGAGCTGGTTACTTTCCTACTTTTTAAAAGCTGTCAGAATTCAGTTTTATTTCTTAGAGTGTGATGCGATGAGTAATGGCAAATGAATACTAAACCTTTGGTTAAAGGTCTACCCGTTTTACAGCCAAGGAAGAGTTCTGACCTTTCAAAACTAGATACTGATTAAGCTAACACTGATTCTCTGGATAGGTCCAGTGATAGGCAGAAGAAAGGTTGATCAGGACATCCCAAAATGTACCATATCACAAAAAACAGATGCTTCCTCCATTATTATTTGCATGGGGCAGCTAAAGTCAGACACCTGTACAGCAAACGTGGAAAGTCTTACAAATAAAAATTTATTTCAGAGGAGACTGATGGGGATTAAATTTTGAGAGAATAATAGATGAGAGGGATAAAAGGAGGGATAGTGGCTTTCAATTGGTTATTACCTGCTTTTAACCACATGAATATGAAGAAGGAGAAATTTCAAAGCAAAATATTTAAGAATCGAAAACAGAAAGGATAACAGAAGTAAATCGCTCACACTTCTTTGCTTTATTCTCTCAACAACACTGATTTAGCAACTACTATGTAGAGTGTACAAGTGTATGTCCTCTGAACGATGCTAAAGGCACTCCCACATGTAGCCTGCCTGGCTCCTAAGGAACTTCCAGTCCTAGAAGACATGCCACAGTCATAAGGAACTAAGGGCAAGGTGGAAGGTATTTCCAAATGGAGGTACAGATAAAATGCTGTGGAAATTCACAGGAGGAAGGAATGCCCCAACCCCCACTACCTACAATTAGGAAATCACAACTCTGTTGGCTAAGAGATCAAAAAACTCCCCTATTTGGAGACTTAAATATTTCATTGTAATTACTTGTTTTATGTTATGTGCCTTCTCTGTCAGGCTGTAACATCTGTGAGTCCCCATGCCTTATCTTCTCTCTTCATGACTATACTTTCAAAACTGACACAGTGGGTGGCACATGACATACTTACTCCCAATAAATATTTGTTGAATGGATGAGTGAATTATCTTGTGATTATGAGCACTGACTGAATCTGACCTCCTGAGAATGGTTTTCTGAGTTTCCGATTCATATAATTCCCTAACTTCTAGAGAAGATCACCAATAAAACAGATGGGGGACTCGCATAAAACTGCTGGACACCCCAATGATCATAGCATACTATATTTAACTAGCACAACTGCCAAAACATAGCCATGACCAAATGACCAGGTTTGTAGAATTAGGGTTTCCTTTTACTCATAAGGAGCCTCTTCTACAATCAGATAATCGTTACTGATTACAGGATTAACCGTGAAGGTGATGCACAAGAAAACTTTCTGTAGTGTTTCTTTCTCTTCTTTGCTTCATATTTTTTCCAAGGAAAAATACTTTTTAAAAATGTCCTTGCACCATCATCCAAGAATGGCAATCCAGCTATTGCTAATATAAATTATCAATACAAGTGAAAAGTTACTACAGTGAAGATTAGAACACAGTAATGAAAGCATAGGTCATTAAACAAATCCATTTGAAGAACAGTTCAACCAGATAAGATTAAATACTTTTACAATAAACTATCTAGCATCCAAATCATTTTGCTTTATCAAATGTCATCTGAAATAATATTAGCTACTATTTACTAAGCATTTATTTATAGGCACTAGGCATGGTGTTACAGGACTATTTCTTCACGGAAGCCTCAAGATTACCTTATGAAAGGGTAATCTTTATCCCCACATCACAGATAAAAACACTGAGGCATGGAAAGACTCTCCTGGAAGTTGGCGAATCCAAATCCACCACGGTCTGAAACTCCAAACCATTTATTTCCATTCCAACTATTCCACTCTCAGCCATCATTATATAATGCAGCAATTATGTTTACTTTGTCTTAAAATTGTCAAATATTTCACAAGGAAATTCTTCTTAGTAGTGGTCATAACTTTAAACTGAGCTCTTTCAAGTTACTATAACATGCAAAATACAAGCGTAGCTACCTGACTTGAAAAATATATCAATCATAACATAACATTTGTTACCTCATTGAAGAAGACTGAAGCAAGCTGTCTGACTCAAAATACCATTTTGATTATGGAATAAGGGATTATACATGAGGCTAGGGTTGAGCAAAGCCCTGAGAGTTGAGTCTTGCTGGGGTTTGAGGGTAAGTCAGGACATAAACAGCAGGACACTTTTCACTAATTTCTCCCATGCCTCTTGCTTTTGCTTTGTCCCACAGTTTTCTGAAATATCTTGACAAGATGTTACCTTTTAAAACATTGAAAAGGGCACTTTGGGAAAAAAAATTGTTCTTCTTATTCCCCTTTAGCCATAATTTGGGTGAAGTATGAATAATTCTGACCACAAAAACTACACTCTGTTGTAATGTATCACCTTCTAATGGTTTCTTCTGGACTTAAGGGGTCAAAAGAAAAACCTTGGTTTTGCCATGCCCCCAGATCCTTCTCTAAATTTAATTAACATATATTTTATTAAGGGATAAGAAGGTTAAGATTTTTGTCCTCAGCTTCTGAGACAACAAAATGATTTTATACATATCCCACCCTTAACCAAAGACTATCTCCTATCACCACACTTACATCTCTCTTCAATTCTATTTATCTTTTTATTTATACATACTTTAGGGAGAGAGACAGAGAGCACAAACAAGGGAGAGGGGCAAAGGGACAGAGGGAGAGGGGGAGAGAGAAGGAGAGAGACAGAGAGAGACACTCTTAAGCAGGCTCCACATTCAGCATGCAGCCCAACACAGGCCTCGATCCCACGACGGGATCATGACCGGAGCCAAAATCAAGAGTTAGGTGCTCAACTGACTGAGCCACCCAGGTGCCCCTCTCCTCAATTCTATTTTAAAACTGAATATTCACTCGTAATACCACTAGATCTTTAGCTCATAATATGGAAATATAGGTAGTAGAGAGAAAATAGAAATGGCAGTGGAACTGTACAGAGACAAGAAAAAGAAGGAAGGAAAAAAAGATGGAAGGGAAGGAGACAGCGTTTTTTTGTTTAGTCCACACCCTCTGGTAAAGTTAGAGGTTTGCTGTAAGATAAAATTGCCTCTTTCACTACTCAATGATATTTTATGTCTATGTAACTTCCTTCTCAAATAGGTTAATTACAGAGGCAATTAGTCTAGCTACACACAGGATGTCACTATTCCCTTATATATATAGAACCAGCACACATGTTTCAGGCAGAGAAAAATATCTGTAAAGACCAATTTCAAAATGGAATAGAATTCTGTGCTGTGAGATGCTATTTTGCCTAGTTTGTGTTAAATTTCATTGTTTTCACCGTCCTTATTTACTGAATAGCCTTTATGTCTTATTATTGTCGAAGTCCTCTGTGTGAACTAGGTAGGTCTGCTCAAATCAGAATAAAAAATCCAAAAAGGAGAGGTATCGTGGCACAAGGTAACTGAATAGGAATAAGTTGAGGCCTTATTAGCAAGGCAAATGGATAGGAAAAAGGGAGCTGGAACTGAAAAAGCTAATTCTATATTAGTTTAAACAAATGTTCTGACCTATACAGCTCCTAGGTTTTTTGTGCAAGTACTGTATTTTACATATTCAGAGTTTGGAAATTAGGGACTACTGCAATTCTGAGAACAAAGGGTTCACAGCACGAGAAGCATTCGAAGTGAGCTTTTCTAAAAACTGACTATATGTAGCTCTGGGTAGCATGATCCAGTCTTGGTGACACATGTGGAATTCACAGGAAGAGCTGTTAAGTCACTAATAATGGCATCCATTTTAGCCTGAAACTACTAACTACTGATTATTGCTTATATATTTATCAAAACCAAAATGATAAAGTGCTGTTCAAAAGCATAAATTGCTGTATCTAGTACTAAATGCATATTCATAGAGGGCACTGTCCTTCTTGATGGTAGCTACCCAGGAAGACAAAACTGCAAGACACTAATGACACACTAACATCTGTGGTTCATTAGCTCGCTTGTTTACTGTGGCAATAGTGAAAGCAAGGTCCTAAGGTCAGATCCTCATATTAACCAGTGCATTCCTTTCTCTTCTTTGGCCATAGATTATTTTACTCACTTCTGACTGGCCGTCTCAAATGAGACTTGCCATTGGTCACAACAGGGCCTGAGAGAGAGATACAGTGACCATTAGTACAAGAAAAAGAACTCAAATCCTACTTCCTGCTGAACGATGGCTCCCCTGCCTTCTTTTCACAAACGAAGCACTACATACTGCTCAAAGTCAACCTGGGAGTGTGTGCGTCAGCCCCGGGGATCCCTCTGCCGGGGTTTGAATCCTGGCTCCACCTCTTACTAGCTGTTGAGTCATGGCAAATTACTCAATTTCTCTCTCTCTCTCTCTCTCTCAATTCTCTAAGCTAAAAAATGGGTATAATAATAGTACTTGGTTCCCAAGGGACTTAGGAGGCTTAAATTAGATGCTACGTGCAAGACAAAGAGCAATAACTGGCAAAAAAAGAAAGTCCTCAAAGATAGTAACTGTAAGTATTCTGTACTGAACACAAAGTGATGGGCTTTTTCTCATTTTACGTGCGTGTGTGTGTGTATTTAAATCTGGAGGTCTTGCATTTAAATTTAACGTCCTTTCAGAAAAAGAAGAATTTTACATGGTGGTTCAGATTCTACAGGATAAGAGAACTGATGTTTGTAAATCCCTCTCTCGGCACCAGAATCTTCCCACAGTCTAGTCTGGTTCAGCGGTGTCTCTGGGATTTCAATCCAGCTTACCTGAGTGTATAGCAGCAGCAATGTAGAAACGGGCTTTCTTCCTCAAAAACGAATCCAAAGCTACTGCTGATGACACAGGGATGAGCAGGGAATGCAGTGATCTCCCTTCTAGAAGATGAGCAGTGCCACTCAGAACTTCTTAAGTAACTTTTGTGTAAGAGATCATTGGCTTATTGCTTCTACTTGACCTTTTTGCCCTATTTCCTCTGGGAGTTTGTGAGTGGGTGAGTAAGCCAGCTTCGCAGCTAGGCAAATAAGTTGTTTTGACTATAGTGCCTACAGATACAGAGATATCTGCATATGCATATTCTTTCCAATGCATGCACCAGGATAGCTCCAGAAAGTATGACAATTAAAAATGTATTCCAGAAGTAATAAAGGAGCAAATTAGGAGATTTCCTTCAGTGTAATAGCCAAATAAATAATGTTTGTTACTACAAGTCACACACATGTGGCTTCAGTCTCATAATCTTTTCACGTGGGATTGCCTGATGAGATTTAGTCCTTTTGTGGAGGATATGCACCTCAAGTTTTAAAATTATTGATCTTGTATTTTTAGCCACCGTAACAGCTGATTTGAACTGACTTCATGGACAACCAGATCAATTGTGTAGATGGTACTACTTAGTCGGGCATGGGGGAAGGGAATCAACTGAAGCAGCCTATGAAATGGGCGATAAAATCACTATCAGGATAGACACTATAAACACAATAGAATTCTTCACAGTCCAGTTCTTCTTTACACAAATTAGGGCATAGAGCAATTCAAATCAGCTCCAATGCCAGGACTGTGTGATCAGGTAAGCAGTCAATACCAGGAGTCAGCAGAAAATCGCTATGAATCTGACAGTCAGTTATATGGGTATTATTCCTTCCTCTGTAACTCGACATTTTAGATGAGTTTGGTATTTAGCAATTACTCAGATATAAAGTGACCGATTATTCAGAGGGGTTTTTTTCTAATTCTTTCAGATCCCTGAAAGAAAATCACAATGAGTTTTCATGGTAAAAAAATGAGAGCTATTAGTGTAACAGAATTACACACATAATAAAATGGTCTCATCTACCGGTAGAATCAAATGGTTTATAAAACTCCATTCCTCAAACACTTCATGCACAGAAATGCAAAAAAATAAATACTATTATTTCCATACATACTGTATTTATAGATACAAAAATATACAATTACATAGCTGTTAATCTGTTATTACCTTTATCCTTATTTAATGTTATTTAAGTGATGGAAATTTACCTGTAAAGTGGCATGTAACTAAATTTTGCTGAATTGGTTTTCCTGGTACTTTTCTCCTATTTGCTCTGCTTTTTCCCCTTTTCTCTCCTACCTGGCTCTTGACTTTGTGGGGTAAAAAAATAATAATAATTTAGATTCATCTTTTTTTGCTACATAAAGTTTCAGTTTCCCCTCTCATTCTTCTTTCTGCCATTACCCCTGGAAGACAGCCAGAAGCCACACTGGAGAGGTGCCAGGATATCCTGCTCTCATGCAGTTTGAGTGCCTCTGTGTATATATCTCTGCCAGGCTTACCTAAGTCACCACTTACAATATTGAGTAGAAAGAGCAGGTTGGAATAGTCAGCATTTATAAGTCAACTGGTTACATGATACAAAAATATATAGCCAACTTCAGAATTTATAGCAATAACATTTATGTATCGTGTTACTCCTAGAACAATCCAATTTATAAAGTGCCTATCGTGTATACATAAGGAATAATCATAAATCATTTACATTAAACAGTGTCAAGTAGCAAAACACAACTTTCCCCCTAAATTCTGCACACTAAGATTAATGAGGTTTTTGAAAGGAAGCACACTAAAAAAAAAATCAGCTCTGATTCATCCTAGGTGGATAACATATCCATATAAAGGAGCAGGTGTCTGTAGTATGATTTAGAATACCTATGGAACATCTCTGGAAAATATTAACTTTCTCTGGAGTAGAGAGCCGTCCATGAAATAAGCTGGGAATGTGGCAAGAACCCAAGTCTGTCACCAACCTCAAGCTTTTTTTTTTATTTCCTTCTCAGTAAAGAATGGATTTAAAACAAACAAACAAAACTTTAGGCCCTATTTGACCAATTGTCTGACATGTTTTCATCTACAGGCACTTTTAGAAAATGTGGGAAAGATTATGTAGATTACCTGCTTTGTCTCTTTGACTTCTAGTTGGAGAAAAATTCCAATCAGTGACCAAAGCTATCAAAAGTTCTAAAGTGAAACTCAAATATGTATGTGGATTTTCTCCTGTTCACTACTTAGCTCATTCCTTATTCAGACAGGCAGCTGTCTTTGGAAATGTATGCTTTGGGGTCTCAGATTAAGCCCATTCCTTCTCCTTAAAAAGCCCTTAAAATAAATAATAGGGAATGCTTTGACTGTTCACGTCTTTAAAAGCATTCAATCTTATCTGAAACTCACACCTACACAGCTGAATTGGACATCATGTAAGAACAATATATAGTTTCAATTGCTCTTACGGTATTTTGGTACTCTATCTTTTGTCTTTAGCTAAAGCATTACAAGAGTGACACATTCTTCCTGCTTTAACTTACAACCTTAAAAATATCCATGGATTGATTTTAACCAAAATGGAAGAATAACAACATTTTAAATTATATATTTTAAAAAGCTTGTTCTTTACAAACCTCATTTCTCTAAACTCCACTGATGACTAATACTACCATGCAGATAAGCAATTCTCTATCTTGGTTAGGTCTAAAACTGAACCTGAGAAGCAAGCAAATGTATAGCAAGAAAATCTGTAAACCAGTTTTCAATGAATGAACTACCTGCTGTTTCCTATTCACAGATAATTGACACCGTGTAAAGATCTGCTATAATCTAGAAAGCAAAACAAAACAAAAACCATACACACACAGCAATAATGGACCCACGAACTTTTCAAGTCAAGAAGAACTGGTGGCAAACTGAGGTTTTCAGGAGGAGTTTTTAAAAATAATAACATGTCGATCTGGAAAGCCAGGTATATTATGGCCTTTGCAGAAATATTTTGAAACAAGGTGGACACCTTTTGAAATAGCTGTAGCATTTCAGTAGCATTAATCGATAGGGAAAAATAGAATGTCCTTCTCCACAACTGACAACACTGAACTGAACACGGAGCAGTGACAATTCACTTTAGTCTTAAGTCATCAGTCACTTGTGTCATAAGATTTGGTCACTTTAGTCATAAGATTTTGGTTAAAAAGGCTATCCATTCATGAGGAAGAGTATTAAAACCTGAGAAGGTTTTTGCTTGTTTGAAAGAGACAAAACGTGGCACAGAAAACCCATCTTCAATTACCATGTTTATTCTCTAAAACTTATCTGGCATCCAAGGCGCCTGGGTGGTTCAGTAAGTTAAGCATCCAACTCTTGATTTCAGCTCAGGTCATGATCTCAGGGTTGTGGGATTGAGTCCCGCATGGGGCTCCACACTGAGCATGGAGCCTGCTTAATATTGTTTCTCTCTGCCCTACTCGTACTCTCTATCCTCTCTCTCCCTAAAATAAAAATAAATAAATAAAAATAAAAAATAAAAATATCTGGCAACCACGGAATTCTTTTCCATTTTTGAGGAGTATTTTGATTCACTTATGAAGAAAAACTCCTTTTGTGCTCAGTGATGCAACTTAATATCCCAGGCTAACTCCTTCTTGTCAAAAAATTGAGAATCCATGTAAAAGTAAGGCATAATGATGACTGTTATCTTGACAATTGCTACGTTACTGCCCACATTATTAAAAGCTTTTCTTGTAACCAATATTAATGAGAAGTACATAATCACTATGTCAGTATTTTTTTTTAATTTTTTTTAACGTTTATTTATTTTTGAGACAGAGGAGACAGAGCATGAACGGGGGAGGGGCAGAGAGAGAGGGAGACACAGGATCTGAAACAGGCTCCAGGCTCTGAGCCATCAGCACAGAGCCCGACGCGGGGCTGGAACTCACGGACCATGAGATCATGACCTGAGCCGAAGTCGGACGCTCAACCGACTGAGCCACCCAGGCGCCCCAAGTATTTTTAAAGTATCCCTATTTTCCAATGATTGACCTATATTTTCTACCGATTCTCCTAAGATTTTTCAATTAAAAATAATTTTAAGGAAATAACTGACTTCACCAACACGTTCCAAAATAAAATTGAGTGAAAAACAAACAAAAGAGGCAAATCAACAGGTAGTTTGGACCAATTATCAAATAATCACAAATTATTTTCATAGACCTGATTCATATTTTTCTGAGTAATAATATTTCAGTTTTTTTTTTTTAATTTGTGTATAGTTGACACACAATGTTACATTAGTTTCAGGTGTACAGTTGGGTGACTGGACAAGTTTATACATTATGCTATGCTCACTACAAGGGTAGCTGACATCTATCCCATTACATCACTATTACAGAATCTTGACTACATTCCTTATGCTGTGCCTTTTATTCCTTCATTAATACTTCTTTTAATTAAACTGACCAAACTGAAGGGACTTAGGATGCACATAAATGCAGGTCCCAAGAGCAATAAAAGTTATCGACCCAATATTGGAAAACTTTCTTTTTCCTAATAGAAGTCTCCCAATGTTGCCTGTTTAAAGTTCTTATCTTGAATAAAAGATTTTGCCTCAGATCTCACAATGTGAGATTGAACCCCATTGTCAGGCTACATGTTGAGCGTGGAGTCTGTTTAGGATTCTCTCCCTCCCTCTCTCCCCCTTCCCTATTCATGCTCTCTCTCAAAAAAAAAAAAAAAAAAAAAAAAGAGAGAGAGAGAGAGAGAGAGGTTTTTGCTCTTTTTCCTTATACAAAACAATAGTTACAGAACCACCTTCAGGGTGAACCACTCATTTCTACTTTAGCTAACAAGAAAATACAACTTCTTTATCGTTGTTAATTTGATATTATCAAACAAGTAGTTATAGATTATACTCATTTTGTGTCTTTATTCAGGAAACAATCAAAGTAAAAGCTTATTTTCCTTAGACAGCTATGGATATCAATACTGTTTTTTGTTTGTTACAGAAGGCATAGATTCAAGTATTACTTTTTAGAGTTTCTTAACCTAGAATCCATGTATTGTTAGGAAATCTATAGGTTTCTGTAATTATACGTAAAGTTTCATGTGTATATACCCATTGTGGGGTTTTTTTTTCTGGCAGTAATTTATTTATTTTTTGTTTTTTGCTACCTACCATCCATATACCCTCATTCTGTTACAAGTACCCCCATTTCCCTCTGGGAGGCAATCCTAGTGCCTAGTCCATGGAAAGCGATAAAGCTGACTCTTTCTCTTGCTCCAAGAGAGGTGTGCAGGATTAGTCTGCGATTTAATCAAAACCAATTAGCACAAAGAGACTTTTGATAAGGCTTCCGGGAAAGAGGCTCTCTTTTTCCAGTTTGATCTGAATAAAGCCCAAGGGGATGCTAATACTCAGCAATGCCAATGCCACCATCTTGGTCGCAAATGAAGCCAAGACTGATGCTGTATTAGTGGAAGCAAAGAAATGGAGAGAAGCTGAGTCCTGCTCACATTATTTTAATACATAAGTTAGCTCTATGCCTAGACTTCCCATATTTTAGTAAACAACACACAGACATGCATGCACATTCATACCATCTTTCTCCCCAACATACGCAGAGCTGACTTCTTCCTTCTTCAGCTTAACTGCTACTGGCTTTCTCTGACCTATGCTATCTAATAAGAATTCCACTCTCAGTATCTTTACATCTGTCCATCCTACCTGTCTCCTTACATGTGCTCAAAATCATATGCCATATGCAATATCTTAATTCAATGCACAGGAATTTGGCCAGTTTTCCAGCCCTTTTCTGTCAAACTATACAAAGTACAGGATTATCTTGTAATTTGGGGCAGGGGGGATAGGAGGGAGGAAAACAGACTTTAAAAACTGAAGATTCAAATAGAGGCCATATTGTAAGTTTCACCAATGATGTACCAAATTGAAATTTTTATTAGACATATACGAGAAAACATATTTCAGTTAGGCAAATATCTTTAGCATAGATTAGGAACAAAGGATTTTTATGCATTTTAATCTGCATTCCAACCAGACTTAGCTGACATAATTATGGGGCCCCTAAAAGTAACAGTTAGGGTTTAGAAGCACGCCACTTCTTTTGAACTGGCTCTATAAATGCCAGGAGTGAGTATTTCAGATTAAATGAATAGATTAATAAACATCTTTGGAATATCCATCATTAAGGTTGATTTATGTTCTATTGCCAGCAATAATTCAAGGAAATGCCATGCTATTCAAAAAATATTTCATGCCGTTCTCCCCATTTGGCCAATGATATGACAACATGTAAGTATGACAGTATCTATATTCTTTCGTTGTACTAACTATACTCAAAAGCCGATAGAAATTAAACCACTTTAAGTTTACATGGGCATCAGCACAAGAACCACTCATATTTATAACTCTGATGAATGGCCTTTCATTTATAAATTTATAGCATATCCATAATTTCTTTAGGGAACCAAAATGCTCATTCAAAAAATTGCCACAACATTTATCTATGCAAAGATGATGGATATGGTTTACAAAATTAAATGCTTTTAAAAATTAAAATCATATTGCAAAAAAAAAAAAAAAAGGACAGGTTTTTTTCTTGGGTTTCTCACATTTTAAAATGATCACAACTGCACTCTCAGCACTTATAATGCTTAATCTAGATAGCATATTAATATATGTATTAAATATTTCCATATATATTGTTGCTAGTGTTGTGCAGCATCAGTGTGAACTACTGGACATCAAGTACTCATAAATTTATTTTATTTTCTAATTCTATTCCACTACATTAAGCTATAAAATATATAAGGTATAATTAGAATGTAATATTTTATATGTATATTACTGCATTTGCTGTACTTATTGCCTCAGGACCACTCCGAGCATACTGCATGGTGTGTTGTAAGCATGGACCATTGTAAGTATAATTTAAATAAAATACGTATTTGCCAAATATCAACATCCGATTGTTTATACTTGTTATTTAAGTTTATTTTTATTTATTTTTGGGAGAGACATAGAAAACAAGCAGGGGATGAAGAGAGAGAGAGGGAGACAGAATTCCAAGCAGGCTCCATGCTGTCAGCAAAGAGCCCAATGCGGGGCTCAAACTCACGAACCAAGAGATCATGACCTGAGCCAAAAGTCAAGAGTCAAATGCTTAACCAACTGAGCCACCCAGGCGCCCCAATAGGGAATCCTATTTTATCCCAGTATAGACTTTGTTCAATTGGAAAAATCAGTTAAGTAGAAGAAAATGAAAGGTAAAAATTATCGCTAAAGTAACCAGTCAAAAGCAAAGTATCAACATGACAATTGTGAAGAAGAAATGCACATTGCTGTTATGTATGATGTGTTCTGGTGACATTCCTATTCTCCCTTCATTTCTCTCACATACTATTATAAGTAGGAAATGCACACAAATCTCAGTGCTATGTTGTTGGTTTTATTTCTGAAGTAGTTTTACTTTTTAAAGATCTATCCTACTATTAAAGAATATATAAAACGATTGAACCTGAGTTTACTTATTTGATAGTCATATGCACAACTATCTCCAAATCGGTAACTTTATCATTAGCTCACCCAGTCCAAAAAAAAAATGTGTTCCAAATGCTTGCAAAATTCATACGCAAAATATTTCTTACATATTGCACTCTATTTTGCTTAAAACTGACATAATGTTAAAAAAATAATAAAAGAAAGAGTTTACATACCCCAGTGGATCGCTAGCTCCTTCTGGACAGGAACTTATTTATCATCATCTTTGGGTTACCAGTGGCCGGCACAGCACCTGAGATATAAGGCATCCCCCATAAATGTGTTTGAATTAATTCAATGATAAAGTGCTGACTAGAATCCATTTGGAAGGAATGAGTTCAATGACATAACCATTCTATACATTAATCCTCTTCCTCTGTATCCTACATTATTAAAATAGCAGTGCACGTTCTTATACATTTGAATGACAACTTTATTCTGAAAACCATTCTCAAGAATAACTGCTTTTAAATTATTATTATACACTCTTGCTGTCCTTTGGGTTTGGTGAAGGCAATAAAGTGTTTGAAATCATGTACTTTTGAGTTAGGCAGACATAGATTTAAATCCTGTTTCCACCATCATTTTATTTACATGGTTTATATCTTATTTACAATGCTTAGCATACTGCCTGATACATAGGATGCCCTCAATAAATGATAACTACTATTTGCATTCATGACTCTTTCCCTCCCTCCTTTTCTGTGTGGTGAAGAATGACCTTATCCAAGGAAAGATCTGGCTTTGTCTTTGGCTACAGAGAGGTGATCTCTAGGGCCTCCATGTGTCACATCTGGCAGGAGTGTCTTTGCTTGCCTGAGGGCTTTGGCCACACAACAGTCAAACAGTGTGATTTTGGATGGGGGATTGGGGCCATGCAGTATCAGTTTTGCCTCTAGAAGGAACTGGAGATTAAAGGTATCAACCCATAGTGACATCCGGGAAGGGCTGGAGACTAAAGGTCAACAACTTGGGCAGTATGTAATTGCATCCCAATAAAAACTCTGGATGCCAAAGTCTCAAGTGAGCTTGCCTAGTTGACAATGCATGCTGTCACAATGATACTAGAAAAGTAATGCCTCCTGACTCTATCAGGAGAGCTCACTGAAAGCTCTGTGGTTGGTTCTGCAGGCCTCAAACTCAGACTCAGTCTCAGCCTTATACTTACCAGCTTGAGACTCGGCCTTACATACTTTTTCCCCTGGCAGATTTTAATGGATAGCCTTTCCCTGTAGTAAACTACAACTATGAGTATCATCTGTTTTAGTGAATACTTCTAGCAAATTGTCAAACTTGAAGGTGGTTTTAGAAATGTCTGAAACTTGGGAGTTGGTGTCAGAAGTGAGGAGTATGTGGAGAAATGTGTTTGTAGTTGACCGAGTTTGTAGTTGACTAATCATACGGCTGGTTAAACTCTTGTACCTTCCTTATTTAAATCTAGAAATTCCCCAAACTTTGAAAGATATTTTACTTTACACTCAAGTTACCTTAACAGAACTCTCACTATTAAAAATCACTTTGAAGTGATAGTGTTTTATGGCCTTGTCTTATTTTTTTCGTTGCTCACAAACAATAAAAACCACCCCCACCTCCACACTCCCAGTAATAAACGCAGAAGCATGTTTTGTTGGTTTTGTTTTGTTTTGGTAATGTGAATGGTAGTAATATTCAGAAGTGAATGAGTCACAAACAAGTAAAATTTCTAAAAATTAGTAATAGTTGATCTGTCAAGGTCAGATGTTAGAAAATTAACTTCATCAAAAGATGTGCCAGTTTTCAAACAAAATATTAATTAAATCACACTTTCATTTGTGCTTTTACTAAACGCTTACACTGCACTCTGCAAGAGGCTGTTCACAATCTTGTTGTTGGTAGTTTTTTGTTTTTTGGGGTTTTTTAAGGTTATAAACACAAATTTGGTAAGCAGAATTTAAGATGCCCCTCCCAAATCCTCCCAATTGGGGAACATGCTCTGCATAGTCCCGAGATATGTGAATATGACAGATTTGACTCTCATGAATAGGTTATATTACATAACACAATAGACTTTAAAGCAGTGGGGTTATCTGGGTGGACATGACCTTTTAAATCTTGATCTAAAGGGCAAAGACAGAGAAAGATGGAGATTTGATGCATAAAGAGGATTCAATACACCATTGCTGGCTTCAGGATGGGGGGAGCATCTACAGAACCCCCAGGGAAGCTATGGACCACCCCTGATAGCCAGCATGGAAATAGGGACCACAGTCCTACAACCAGAAAGAGCCGAGTTCTATCAACAAGAATGAGTTTGGAGGCAAATTTCTGGTTCCCCAAGAATGTGCAGATAATGAGAACTCAACCAGGCTAACCTTGATTTCAGCCTGTTGTTCTCTGAGCAGAGAGAGCCATGCCACGCTAGAGTCCTGACCTAGAGAACTCTGAGCTAGAAAGTGGTCACTGTTTTAAGCCACAAAGTTTTTGCTAATTTGACACACACCAATAAAAGCTAATAAACACAAGAACAAAACTGCATATGTTTGACTGACCTCTGTTCAGAATTTCACTCTGAAAATAGGGACACTTATGTGCTAAGATTCATTCACCATGTAGCCCCTAGTTTACCATAGCCAATACTGAAAATTCATAAACCCACTCTGAACAAGAAATACAGACAAGATACTATGCCATAAGCTATACACTGAATATTTGTGTCCTCCAAAATTCCTACGTTAAAACCTAATGCCCAATGTAACGGTATTAGGAGGTGGGGCCTTCAGTTCATGAGGGTGGAGCCCTTATGAATGGGATTCCTGCTCTTATCAAAGAGACCCCACAGAGCTTCCTACTCCTTTCTACCATGTGAGGTTACTGCAAAAAGATGGCCATTTAGAAAATGGGCTCTCTCCAGACACAATGTGCTGATGCCTTGATTATGGGCTTCCCAGTTACCGTAACTGTGAGAAATAAACTTCTGTTGTTTATAAGCCACTCACTTTATGGTATTTTATCATATTAGCTAAGACTAAGTATGGACTAAGAATGGAATGTTTTTATTGCCTATAAACAGATAATTTGGAAACCTCAACTCTCTCTCTCCTATATGGAAGGTGTTCAAAAAGTAACTTGAATATGCTGTGAATTATCTCTTGATTTTCTTGAGCCATCTTAAGGGGTGGGAACAGGCAGTGCTCAAGCCTTCTTGAGACATACATGGGAAACGACCATATGTTCATTGCAGAATGACAAACTCTCTATGTATCTAGAAAGAGGTTGGAGGTCACTTAAGAGGAATCTCCCGAGAGTCTTCATAGAACCTGCTGCCACAGCTGCTCCCCGTCTCATTCTCTTTTCATTCATTACTACAATGATGCCATATTATTTTTAATAAAACACAAATCTTATCATGTGGTTCCCCCACTCAAAATATCCAACTGTGATGGCCCTCAAGATAAATTTATTCATCCACTTATATGCTAACTATTTAAGTGTGTACAATATGCCAGGTTCGGGGCTAGGTGATAGGGACACGATAGTAAGTATGACAGACAAGGTCCTGCTCTTCACTGAGCTCTGCTCTTTCAAAAATATACTTCCTGTATTATTCATAAAAGACTGTTTTTTAAATGTTTTTTTTTTTATTTTGGGGGGGGGGGCAGAGTGTGAGTGAGGTAGGGGCAGAGAGAGAGGGAGACACAGAAGCCGAAGCAGGCTCCAGGCTCTGAGCTGTCAGCACAGAGTCCGACACAGGGCTCGAACTCACCAACTGTGAGATCATGACCTGAGCTCAAGTCCAACGCTTAACCAAATGAGTCACCCAGGCGCCCCCTATTTTTTAAAAATGTTTTAATATTTATTTACTTTTGAGAGAGCGCCCACCCATAAGCGGAGGAGGGCAGAGAGATAGGGGGACAGAGGATGCAAAGCAGCCTCTGTGCTGACAGCAGAGAGCCCTATGCAGGGCTCCAATTCACAATCCATGAGATCATGAGCCAAAGTTGAATGCTTAACCAACTGAGCCACCTATGTGCCTGACTATAATTAGTATTTAATCCTTAACTTGGGTTTCACTCCTCTGGGAAGCCCTCTTTGACAATTTTAGGCAAATTGGGCACCCCTTCTCTGTGTTCCCATAAAATACTGTTCCTAACCATATAATAACATTGACCATATTGTAATAAAATTGCATGAGATTACATATCTGAATCCTCCATAAGCAGAATATAGGGAGAAAATTCAAGAAGTGTATACATTCCAAATTCCTAGAGTCAATAAGAGATTATGAATGAGTAGTGCCCCTTGAGAGGAGCTAACCCTGGATCTACTTCCTTCTGTAGGATGGGATATACAATATATATACACAATGGAGAGAGTATCCTAACTTGAGAGTAAGAACTAATCTGGGAGGCTAGCTCTCAGAATGAGAGCCTGTGCTAGCCCACACATCTTACATTATGTTATGCTGTGATGATAATTCCTCCTGACCCTATATACCCTCTGTCTCAATTATGAGCTCCTGGGGGTCTGGCCCTTTGAAGACTCCAGTATGCAGGCTGGGAGGTCAGCTACTATCTAGCACAAAGAGGCTATTAATCAGCTTACCTAGTGAGACAACAATCTTGAATGACAGAATTTGAGAGTGAAAAGTTGTTTCAAGTTTTCTAAAACATTCCCTGTGAGAAAACACAAGCACAATGTGGATCCTCACAGACAGAGCCAATATAGGAACTCTCATGTACTTAGGGAGGAAGGGGAAAAGAAGTCTAGGGCAAGGAGAGATGCAGAGCTCAGAGACAGGGGCCAGGGTTTCTGCACATCTTGTTATTTAACCTATAAGGAGGTGGGGCAGGAGAATGTCAGCTGGATAAAAGGAATCCAAGGGCCTATGGGCTAACAGTTCTCTTTCATGGACGTCACCTGTTGGGGAGAGGATGGAGGAGGTCAGAGGCCTCTCAGAGGATCCCTGTTGTAAGTCTTATACCCACCTAACCTGCGAAGGAGAAATAAAACACTGGGGAAGGAAGGTTCCCAGGCAGACTAACTTAAAATGGGCTATTCTTCACAGGTTGTGTGCATGTACAAAGGACCTGACAACTTCTGTGTTCTGCTCCATCTTCTCCATTCCCAACACGCCCCCCCCTACACACACAAACACACACATACGTGACACAGAGGAAGACTGAGAAAGCCCTGAGATGAGAAAAGGAAGAAAGACTTCAAGGTAATGGTAGGTCAATAGCAGCTGCTCCAGTTCAAAATCTAAGTGGGGCTAACTACACCATCAAGAACGGAAGCCTCTACTGATAGAGACAGTATCAGAGAGCAGATGCCAGGAAGGATACAGAGGACATCCCCAGGGTCAGCAGCCTTAGATATCGTGCTCCACACTCCCGTGTCAGCCACAATGATTGATACATAAACCCCTCAAGATGGTTTTGTTAGTGTGGACAGGGGAGGGGCAGCAGGAAAGTGAGGTTTGTGAGGCACCTAGAAGGGCACAAAATGTAAGGAGCCATCCCCCTCAGGGTCATGCAAGCACAGGGTCACCACCAGAGAGGGAAGCCTCCTTACATTTTACACCCAAGGTGCCTCTCTCACCCCACCCTAGTCCTGGGTCTGGACGGGGAAATAGAGAAACAAGCAGCAAGAGATGATTTGATAGCAAAGACACTGAGTTATTTTGTGTTATATTGCATTTATTTTTAGTGCCTGTCAATCTGCCCAGTAGGGTAGGGACTCCAGAATAAGAATGCATTACAGAAACAGCTCCATTTTCTTTGTATATTAGAGTATAAGTAGATAAATTGTGAATCTATTAGATGTGTCTCAAAAATTATTATAATGTTTAATCAGATTATCTCTCTATGTAAATTACCCAAATCACTATAAAAATCATTTTTTTCTTTATACTTTTATACATTCTCTAAGCATATCATGTGCCTGTTAAATCACACGCTACCTCACTCAACACTGAAACAAAATCAAGAACATCAATTTCTTAAGCGCCAATAAAAAGATGGCCACTTTACTCCCCTGCCAGCCTAAAGCATATTTCCTAGCATCCTCTTGCGAAGTCTGCCAAAAAGACACATGATCTAAAATCTTATATTGCTATAAATCTGAGATACTATGGCAATTTGCCTAATTTAAGCCATTAAGACACGTGTCGTGGTTCCTTCCACAAATTTCAAGAATGTTCACATGTTCTATTTAATAACTCCATAGGTAGCAGTATTATGTAGGAAACTGCTGCTAGGACCTGCAGGTTTTACCTTTGTTCTCTACCAAGTAGCTGAGTGTTCTTGGATAAGTCACTTATTCTTTCAGGGTATTATATTCATCACACTAAAAGGCTAACCTAAACAACTTCCAAAGGCCCACCTGCTCTTCTAACATTTCTACTTCAAGGAGGCAGTATCTTCTAATGTTATTGCTCAAAAAATTTATTTTCAAGAGGCAGTAGTACAGAAACACACACAAAGTGAAACTGTAAAAACAGGATCATTTCCTCACTGCATTCTGTAGGTGAGGAAAATTTGTTTACTAGGGTAATGACAAAACTGTGCCTGGAACCCAGGGCTGCTCTTTACCAGCTTGGTGCTCTTCCTGGTGATTTCTAATCCTTTTGGAAAGGCCATTAGGGCTGAGAGTGCCAGCTCTGAAGCCAGCCTGCTAGGTTTACATTCCTGTTCTCACTCATCAGCTGTGTGATCCTCGCCTCAGTTTCCATGTCTACAAGATATGAGGAATAACACCAACTGCAAAGGGCTGTTGTGAGGAGTAAAATAATGAGTACAAAGCAAACGCATAGGACCCTTCCTGGCAGCCAGTAAGTACTTAGCAAATGTTGGTCTTTATTACTACTCTGATGGCACACGTGGACAATATGGAGACCAAAACATTCTGTGTGTACACAGAAGAGAACATAAAAGGTTTGCTAATAAATACCACTGGAGATTTACTCATCTAAAAAGTCCATTCCTTACTCTCCTAAGCACACCATATAGATAGCAGAAAGGAAGTTTTTGTCAGGACTAGAGATAAAAGAAATGTGAAGTCATTTACTAGCAGAGTTTTAGGGAGGAATCCTAGCTTCCCACCTTCACTTTATCATTAGTAACTGGATTCTGGAAAGCTAGACCATGTCTCCAAGTCTCAGTTTCCTTCTTGGAACTTTTCCTATCCAGGGACACTTCTGGAGGTTTCTCAGACGTCATTCATAATTGAGGTCAAAAAGGAGATTCCATATATTAATTTTAATAATTCTCATTAAGTGAACAATATATAATCTTTAATTACCAAATCTTTTATTTCCTTGTTTCACATCAGATTTCCTGCCATTATTAATTTAGGCATGATTATAGGAAAACATGCATAATTTGCAATTCAAACAGTCTTTAATCTTAAAAGGATTTCCATGGGTGGAAGAAATGGTGAACAAGTGCCCCAGCTCTGTCCCTTGCATGGCCCACCACTTGCACAAGGGATCTCAACTCATAAAGGAGGAGCAGCGCTGTATGGCTTTAAAATGACTTCATTCCCATATTTACATATTTTTAATAGGGCTATGATGAATCTCCTTCCGCTTGACTCCTATTTTGAGCTGTGATATTTTAATCTCCATTCTTGCTGCAACTTAGCAGATGAATGTGCAGTGTGACAGAGCTCAGAGGAAATAGTATAAATAAAGCAAAGTGGAGCTATGACATCTCACATTTTATAGCTTTTTTATTGTAGCCGAAGCATAAACAGAGCACAGCTGTGTTATACTTACCGCTGTGAGCACTCCCTCAATCCGCACCCCCTATTGCTTTTAAAAAGACAGTGCTCTTATTCAGAAAGCTATGGCTGTGGGTAGCATGGCCCCACCAGGGCAGCCTCTACCCCAGACCTGTCCATTTAATGTGTTTCTCCTCTTATAGATGTAGATTTGTCGTGTTCTGTATCATTCGTCTGACTGAAAACCAATATGCCAACCGTAGCCCAGACTGTACTGCAGCAAAAGTGCACTGCTCTCACCGAGTGGAAGACAACACCACAACCAAAACTATAATTTTCACTCCTTCTCAACACACACGTTGCACCCAAATAATGTCCAAACACTCTCTTAATAGAAGACACACAACTAGCTGGAAGTATTCAAAATAGTGCACTCTCTTAACGAGAAGCCCCTTCTAAAATGAAGAAGTTATACTTCTCACTTTCACGTTAATTCTTAGTCATGTTTGGGTGAAAGTTGGAAATGCCAAGAGGGTGAAACAGAGCGAGAGCTAAAAGAGTGGCACTGAGATGACCAAAATAATTTCACTTGCTGAGACAGTCATCAGAGTTTATAATTTTCCAGGCTTGTTACATACTTCAATAAACCTGAATAAGACACAGTAAACCAAGCAGCGAGCACATTCCACATTCTGACAAATAAGAAATTATGTATACACAGGGTCCAGGACAAGCACCTGATCTAAGCAAAGCCAATCAGAGTCCTTCCCTGAGATATTTTATTTAAGTAGGATGGAAAAAGCAGCAAGCTATGAAATTCCTGAGCTGGCATCCATGGAGACATTCCTCCCCTAGGGAGAAATCTCTATTGCAGCAAGACAGAGTAAAGTCGCTATCTAAAGTGACAGGGAGACAAGGCAAAGGGATCAAACCCTGAAAGAGGAGGACTCCATGGTCCCAACTTCTCCCTAGGCCAGTCCTCAGAAGCCATTCCTGCCTTCCCCCAATTTGGTTACTTGCCTTCTTTGTATTCCTTCACCCAACACATTTCAGCTTTTTCTTTTAAGCCACCTCAAATCAGGTTTCATCATAAATAAATAAATAAATAAATAAATAAATAAATAACCTAACTATTACACCTTCTAGAAGAGACACTCTTTTTCAGTTGGCTTAGGATTTTTTCTTCTTTTTTTCAAATACCACCACACTCTTTGTGGGAAGGAGGGAAAACCCTCTGGGCTTGTAAAGGAATGTGTAATGAAAATTCAAAGACACATGCATCCAAGTGAAAAGAATATAGGGGCATAGTAGCCTATACACCAGCGAAGTGAACTGAAAGACAGGAAGATTGATTTGCATCATCATTAACATGGAAAGAGAAAAGCACAAGAACACAATAACCGCAAGAACCACCTCCATTGACAAACATAATTGTTTCGAAACAACAGGCCCAACTGGGCTAACACAGGGGCAAAGTTGGTACCCCAAGCTTCTCAGCTATCTATCCGCCCAAAGTTGCTCTTCTGCCAAGCTCATTGTTTACCAAGCTGCCAGCCCAGCCCAGGGATCTGATTAGCAATTTGCACTTTTGTGAGAGGATTAACAGAATTCCTTTGTTTTGATGTCGGATTATCAAACTGCATCTTTAAAGAGGTGTGACCTCATCCAGATTCATAAGCCTGCTCCCTTGAGAATGACTTGAATTTTACTCTACTTGCGCAACATATAATTTCATAAAGGAGTTACTGTCAAAACATGGTACTCAATTCTTGATGTGTGCGAAGAAGCACATTTGTAATGTAAATAACCTCAGAAGTTTTGTGATATTTTAAAATAACCCATCTGGTGGGAAAACAAGGATTTTCAACCCATTTGGTTCCAGCACTGTAAATTAGTGTGCATCTAGCTCATAGAACCCAGAGATAAACCCCATTCTCAAACAGAGACTCATGATGCTTTTCTTTTCAAGGGCAAGCATTTTTAATTGTCCCATTCTCTTGAAATATTTTGAAAAAGGAAAGCAGAATGAGCAAAAGAATACACTGAGGAAAACCAAAGAATTCGATGGCTAAGTTCAACACGATGATGATATCAAACTGTTTATAGTGCATGGTCTGTGTGTCCAGCTTTACCTAAATAAAGATAAAGGAAGAAAAAACAACTCTGGTTTATATTTCATTGACTAATAGGCAACTAATCAGAAAGAGAGTCTTGGAAATTTCCACCAAAGTTGGGCACAAGTAAAACTTTCAAAGGGGGCATGTACAGGGTGGTATGCAACAGACTGAGAAAATTAGTCTGCAGACTTTGCACTGGTGTGATTTTTACTTGAGGTGGCCATCTCAGATAGAAGGCACAAGAACAGTCCGGGCTGTGAAAGGCATGCATTCCTGGTGTGAGAACTGTATCTTGGGAAGTACAGAAATGCTCATTCAGCTACAAATAGCAAAAGGGCAGTCTGGCCACAACAAATTCTCAAAAAGCCAGACACTGCTGCAGATGAAACGGCAGCTTTAGTTGTTGACAAACTAAAAATCAAAACAAACAACCAACCAGAACATCCTGTCTCATAAAGAGGAAGTATAATTAAATATGTGTCTATTTTTAATATTAATACAGATTGTTACCCAAGGTTGATAGATTGGGAATGTTTCTTTCAGTTAGGCAGGCCCTGATAAATCAGGTGAAAGGTATGTTTCTCTGTACATATGTATGTTTATAAGTACAATGCATATACACATGGCTATTAAATCGATGGTTCTTTTTTAATTAATTTATTTAGAGAGTGAGAGAGAAACAGAGCACAGGAGCAGGGGAGGGGCAGAGAGAGGGAAACAGAAAGTCCCAAGCAGGCTCCACGCTGTCAGCTCAGAGCCCGACATGGGGCTCGAACTCATGAGCCGTTAGATCATGACCTGAGCCGAAGTTGGACACTTAACCAACTGAGCCACTCAGGTGCCCCTGAATCCCTCTTAAACAGCTTTCTCTTATATTTGAAAATAGCCCTTCTACATGGATTATTTGCTAGTTTTGCCTTACTAACTAAATTGGAAGTATCCTTTAAAGGTGGATCATGGGGCGCCTGGGTGGCTCAGTCAGTTGAGCATCCGACTTCAGCTCAGGTCAGGATCTCACGGTTGGTTGGTAAGTTTGAGCCTCACATGGGGCTCTGTACTGACAGCTCAGAGCCTGGAGCCTGCTTCAGATTCTGTGTCTCCCTCTCTCTGTGCCCTTCCGCCACTCATGCTCGCCTGCGCTCGCTCTCTCGCTCTCTCTCAAAAATCAATAAACATTAAAAAAAAATTTTTTTTAAGTGGATCATGTCTCTTAAGAGTCTCATCCAGTGGCCTGCATACAGTTTGGTGTTCAATAAAAGTTGGATAAATAAATTCAAAAGACTTGTAGTTAATTAAACAAATACGTCAGGGAGAGTGGGAGGAAAAAAATAATTTAGTAAGAATTTGACTTTAACCACAAAGCTGCCTATATGGAATTCAAGAAGAAAACAATGTGCATTATTTATACTTTCTGTAACCATAAATATAGAACACCAGCCAAAATCAACCTTGAATTATTCATTTAGTCAACATATATCTGTAGAATGTCTCCATTTGCTAGGAACTAACTTGGGCTCCAGAGATAGAGCGGTAAACAAAACTAACCACCTCCTTGCCCTCGTACAGCTAACATTCTACTCGGGGAGAAAAAAAAAAAAAAAGATAAATGAATTGATATTATGCTATGCTAGTTAGAAAAGGGCTAAGGACAAAGATTCAAGAGGTGATAGAAAGTGTTTAGGGAAGTGCTAGATAAAGTTTTAGAGGAGAAGGAAGGGCCTCACTGAGAAGGTGCCATTTGAGTCAAGACCTGAAGGAAGGGCTGGTATGACTAATTCGGTAATGGAGCAAGAGCATTATAGGTAGAGGAAACCTTGTAGAATGCAAAAGCCTTAAGAAGGGTGGTGCCCAGCCTGTTAGAGAAAGACCAATGGGCAGTATGGTTACTGCTGAGTGAGTGAGAGGAGGAGAAGCAGAAGGTGAACTCAGCAAACAGAAGGATAGGGGCTGACTCTGCTCCATGAGGGTCGCGGTTAAGGACTCCACTGAGGAAGGAAGCCATTGCAGGGTCTGGAGCAGAGAAGGACAGAATATGACTAATCTGATTTACACTGTAAAGGATCACCCTGGCTGCCGTATGAAAACTGACTGAAGGGGAACAAAGGCAGGAGTTCAGTTAGAAGCCTACAGCCGCAAGCGGAAATGATTGTGGCTTGGACCAGACTGGAAATAGTGGAGATGAGGAAAGGTCCTCAGAGCTTGGAAATATGTTGAAGGTCATGCTGACAGAGTTTTGCCACGGGATTAGGTGGAGTACAAGTGAAAGATAGGAGTCGAGGATGATGAAAGTTTTGGGGTCTGAGCAATGAGAAGAATGGATTTTCCTTTACCTGGGCCAAGGAAAGACTTCCAGGGAAACAGGTGTGAAGGGCACATCCAGGGCTCATATAGATGTGCAGTGTGGAGTTGCCAAGGAGCCATTCCGGCATGTGTGTGTGGAGTTCAGGAGAGAGGTCACAATGTAACAGAAGTTTATATTTCCCAAACAACATTTTTCCTAGCTCTGAACACTACAAGCAATTGTTTTTGAACGAGTCTTTATTTAAAAGGACAGAATTTGCAGGGTCTAACATAATGGCCTTTTAAAAAGTACAGAAATCCGTATCCAGCCATTTGCCTTTAATAGAAACAATTTCTTAAAGATCATACACTGATAAATCATAGGCAGTTAAATTCATGCTGTCAATGCACATAATGAATGCTAAAGGAATAGCCTAAGTTTGGTCGTCTGACCTGATAGGTCTGGAGATCAGATAATTCAGAACAAATATTTAGCACCATCCCTGGATGTATATGTTTCACATTTTTCCAGGAATGGAAAGGAAACTTACATGCTCATGCTTCTGAAGGTCTGTTGAGGATACCTCATATTGAGCACATTTTATGTTTCAGCTTCAAGATTTATGTAAAATTTTAAAAATAAACTTAAAAGATTTTATGTTTTAAAGTTCTTAATTATATGACTTGACCTTTAAATCACTATGTAAAAATGACTTTGAGAACTGTATATTAATTACATTATAGTCATTATCATCATCACCATCATAGCTATCTTTTCTTAAGCTCTACTACATCCCAGGCCTTGTGTATGACTTTTATAATACTACATATCAGACTCTGTGTGCTCTATGTATTAAATCATTTAATATTAACCCCACATTATTCATAAATATTTGTTACACCCAAGCCAAATGTCTTATGAAAGAACTTTATACAGAAATGTCTTCTATTTCATTGTGAAATCAAAAACAACAGCGAAGAATAAAATGTACATAAATATGGGGAATTGGAAGCAATTGAGAAAGTTCTACTCCTGGGTACTTGTCATGTAAGTGGGAAATGTCCATCTGAACAATAATCCTATACTAAATGTCCTCTACCAAATTAAATGCCCTATTCCAGTGAAACATCATCCATGACAATGAATTGACAATAATTTGAGTTGCTGGTTAATAAAAATTAATATAGCACTTGTAGAAATAAAAAGTAATCTAAAACTATTGGCCTTTAGTAAAGAGCAAAATTACTGTACAAAATATTGAAAGGAAAAAAGTTACATTTCTAAAAATCCAACCAATCTAATCAAGTATTTATGATATGTATCTGGATGTCCAGAAACAAATTAAAATAGAAAATATACTTCCACAGTCTTCAGTATTTCTTCCAAATCCTATATCCACTCAAGTTGGCAGGACATAATCAGTGGTTTATTTGGATATTGTCCACAGTTGTAAATGAGCATCATCGTTTCTGTGTTTTGGCAATGGACCATGTAAATGATTATACTGCTATATATTTAATGTAGTAGATATAAAACATGGCACAAAGTAAAAGTACCAAGTTTAGAAAACCATCTCATCAAATAACTCCCCTAAATTCCTCAACGTAAGTAGCCTGCAGACGGTAGGGTTGCCAAATGTAGCATCTCCATTAACACAATCACTCAAGTAACTTTCCATTTCTTCTCCTATCACTTTCACCCCATATCCCAACCCTCTAGATCCCGTTTATAAAAAGGAGTGAAGAATGACATAAAGTGTGCCTCCTGGCCAGCACAGAGTCAGATGTGGGTTCCATGGCCGATCTAGCACCCCCTCTACAAATCCGGAAGGAAATCTACTGAAACACACGGGAGAGAAGACACACATGCTTCTTTGACATCTTTCATGCTCGTGAAAGCCGACTATAATTTTCTTAGAATATTAAAGTGCCATATTTTTACTGTCATTTTAAACTAAAAAGAAAAGTAGGGCTAAAATACATAATCAGTAAAATAGTTAAGTAGGCAAATTTTATTTCTCCAAATCTTACATCTTCCTTGACAACAAGCTTCTTTTTCTTCTGCCACTTCTTTCCTCAGACCTGCCTCTGACCACATTAGAGTTCAATTTATTTGTCAGTGAAGCTGATCTCAAGGCGAACACCCCATACTTATAACATTCCCTTTGCTTTTTCATTCTCATCAAAATGTACCTTCTTTTCCATGTTCTATTAGCCCAGCCCAAATCTTGAACTTCTAAAACCACAGCTAGCCAAGTGATAATACAGTCGCTGCCAATATGCCAGAGATTAGAAGCAGAAACTTGGAGTTGCAAAGGAAATTTCTGAGGTAATTAATTCAACTCTTCACTTCAAACTAGAATCCTCTATGTAATTTCTCTATAGTCATCTCAGACTCCGTACAACTCTATCCAGAGATCAAAATGCACTTCATTTTTTTTAAATAAGTAAATCCATGTTGACAGACTGGAAGGCTCAAATTTTTTTTTTTAAATGTCTTTATTTTTGAAAGAGAGACAGAGTGTGAGAGAGAGAGAGAGAGAGAGAGAGAGAGCAAGAGCGTGCATGAGCGGGGCATGGGTGGAGAGAGACGAGACAGAGGATCTGAAGTGGGATCTGAAGCAGGTTCCATGCTGACAACAAAGAGCCTTATGAGAGGCTCCAACTCAGAACCACAAGATCATAACCTGAGCCTGTCGGTCGCTTAAATGACTAGGTCATCCAGGCGCCCCCAAATGCCCTTCATCTTGGTGTAAAACATCCAATTTTAACTTTCCTCTACTGGTCTCGGTTCTAGAGCTATGCATAATCATTTGTGTTTCAAACCCAGATGCAAGCCCACCTTTCACCCAGCTCTGTGTCCTGGGTTGCTGACTTCTATAACATATCAAGAGAGCCCCTTGCTCCCAGGCTTCCAGTGGGGTTTTGAAAATGAGAGGCTTCAGCCAGAGATCAAACAGTAAGAAAAGAGTGAGGGCAGGATACGTTATTTCTGCAGCTCCCTCCTTGCAAGTGACTTTCAGAGTCTGGTGGTATCTATCTCCCTAGTCAGGTGGGCTTCTCCATACAGCTCCTTTCTCCTGGTCCCTTCAGACCTAGAGGTGGTGACAACTCTCTGCTATTATTATCCCCAGAGTACTTCACCACCCTTGTTGGTTCCTTTCAATAACTGCTTTATTGAGATATAACTCACATACTACACAATTCATCCATTTAAAGTGTACAATTCAATGGTTTTTTGACATATTCATAAAGTTATACAACCATTACCACAATCAATTTTGGAACATTTTCATCTCTCTGAAAACAAACTCCATACTCATTAGCAGTCATTCTCTGTTTTCTCTCAACCCCTCAGCCTAAGGCAAACACAAATCTACTTTCTGTTTTTAAAGACTTGGCTATGTGGCTATTTCATATAAACGGAGTCATTCTATATGTAGTCTCTTGTGACTGGCTCTTTTAGCTTATCAAATGTTTTCAAGGTTCATCCATGTTGAAGGGTGTATCAGTACATCATTTCTTTTTCTTTCTAAATAATATCCCATTGTATAGATACGCCACATTTTATTTATCTATTCATCAGTTCATGGATATTTGGGTTCTTTCCACTTTTTGGCTATTATGAGTAATTTTGCTATGAGTATTGTGTACAAGTTTTCATGTGGACATGTTTTCAACTCTTGAATGAACTTGAGAATGGAACTGCTGAGTCATACGGTAACTCACAAGGTTTAACCTTGTAAGAATCGGAGACAGACTCTTCCAAGCAGTTGCCCATCTTATACTCCCATCTGTGATGTACGAGGGTTCTGATTCCTCCATGTCCTCTACCAATACTTATTATTACGTCTTTCTTATTGTGGAAATTTTAATGAGTGTAAAGTCTCTTACTGTGGTCCTGGTTTTCAAAACCCTGTCTATATCCTTATAACTATTCCTTTTATTAAATTCTCCTCAAATTATTCCACCTCGGGGCGCCTGGGTGGCTCAGTCGGTTGAGCCTCCCACTTCAGCTCAGGTCACGATCTCACGGTCTGTGAGTTCGAGCCCCGCATCGGGCTCTGGGCTAATGGCTCAGAGCCTGGAGCCTGCTTCCCATTCTGTGTCTCCCTCTCTCTCTGCCCCTCCCCCGTTCATGCTCTGTCTCTCTCTGTCTCAAAAATAAATAAACGTTAAAAAAAAAATTAAAAAATTAAAAAATTAAAAAACATTAAAAAAAAATTATTCCACCTAAGTCCATCATCTGTTTGGGTTTTATTTCATCATCTATTTCTTGCCAGACCCTGACTGACTCCAAGGCCAATCCTTTTTGACATTTTGAAGGACTGTTTTGGAATCCTTCCTAAGTTTCTCTTTTTCAAGCTAAACAACTTCTTATAGTAACTATTAGTATCCAGATTATCTACCCCTATAATTCACCAGCTTTAGGCATTAAATTGTCAATGTCCTTAAAATTATTTTACCCATAAGTGACATATGAACTGACTAGTATACTTTTCACCAGGTGATTATTTCATTGGTTATAGACACTATACTTCTTCTAATAATGCTGTTAAAGGTGACACTACCTCTTATCTGAGCAGATAGATCTTAACTGTTGGTTTATACTGAACATGAAATCAACCTGAATATCTTAAAAATGGACTGTCAAACTCAAATACCCCCTACCTATAATTGGCCAATTGATTTCAAAATTATATGTAGAATTACTTTTACACTGTTAAATTTCATCTTGTTAAGTTTGGGCCAACACTGAGTCTATCACTGACTTTGTAAGTACCAAATGAGATAAAATGGGTTAAAGTGGCAAGTGTGTCCTTGAACAAAAATGATAAAGTGTTAGTCCTCTTGCTTACTTTCTTCCTTCATCAAAGCTCTTTTTAATGAATAGACAAGGCTTAGCATGTCATATGTGGTCAAGTCTAAAGAAACAATTAGATGGACCCTACCTAGGAGTGTCCATTCTTTCTATTACATCCATTACAAGCCAAGACTCTTGGGGTCCCATTGCTATGCTAACCTACCCTAATAGCCTAAATTGTTATTTCTTGTCTTTTTGACACTAGCCATTCTGACAGATAGAAGGTGATATCTCACTATAATTTGATTTTTATTTCCCTGATGATTAGCGATATTGAGTATCTTTTCATGTGTCTGTTGGCCATTTGTATGCCTTCTTTCAAAAAGCATCTATTCAGGTTCTCTGCCCGTTTCTTAATTGAATTGTTTTTTTGTTTGTTTGTTTTTTTGTTTTGGTGTTGAGTTATAGAAGTTCCTTAAATATTTTGAATATTGACCCTTTGTTGGATTATCGTTTGCAGGTATCTTCTCCCATTTAGCAGGTTACCTTTTTATTTTTTTGATGGTTTCCTTCACTATATAAAAGTTCTGTTGTTGTTGTTGTTGTTGTTGTTGTTTCGTTTTGGTGTAGTCCCAGTGATTTATTTAATTTTTTTTTAGTGGTTTCTTTTTTTTTAATTTTTTTTTTATTTTTTAAAAATTTACGTCCAAATTAGTTAGCATATAGTGCAACAATGATTTCAGGAGTAGATTCCTTAGGGCCCCTTACCCATTTTAGCCCATCCCTTCTCCCACAACTCCTCTAGTAACCCTCAGTTTGTTCTCCATATTTATGAATCTCTTCTGTTTTGTCCCCCTCCCTGTTTTTATATTATTTTTGTTTCCCTTCCCTTATGTTCATCTGTTTTGTCTCTTAAAGTCCTCATAGGAGTGAAGTCATAGGATTTTTGTCTTTCTCTAACTGACTAATTTCACTTAGCATAATACCCTCCAGTTCCATCTACGTAGCTGCAAATGGCAAGATTTCATTCTTTTTGATTGCCGAGTCATTCTCCATAGTATGTATGTATGTATGTATGTATGTGTGTGTGTGTGTGTGTATATATATATATATATATATATATATATATATATATATACCACCTCTTCTTTATCCATTCATCCATCAATGGACATTTGGACTCTTTCCATACTTTGTCTGTTGTTGACAGTGCCGCTATAAACATGGGGGTGCATGTGTCCCTTCGAAACAGCACACCTGTACCCCATGGATAAATGCCTAGTAGTGCAATTGCTGGGTCATAGGGTAGTTCTATTTTTAGTTTTTTGAGGAACCTCCATACTGTTTTCCAGAATGGTTGCACCAGCTTGCGTTCCCACCAACAATGCAAAAGAGATCCTCTTTCTCCGCAACCTCACCAACATTTGTTGTTGCCTGAGTGGTTAATGTTAGCCATTCTGACAAGTGTAAGGTGGTATCTCTTTGTGGTTTTGATTTGTATTTCCCTGATGAGGAGTGATGTTGAGCATTTTTTCATGTGTCGGTTGGCCATCTGGATGTCTTCTTTGGAGAAGTGTCTATTCATGTCTTTTGCCCAATTCTTCATTGGATTATTTGTTTTTTCAGTATTAAGTTTGATAAGTTCTTTATAGATTTTGGATACTAACCCTTTATCTGATATGTCATTTGCAAATATCTTCTCCCATTCTGTCGGTTGCCTTTTAGTCTTGCTGATTGTTTCCTTCACTGTGCAGAAGCTTTTTATTTTGATGAGGTCCCAGTAGTTCATTTTTGCTTTTGTTTCCCTTGCCTCCAGAGACGTGTTGAGTAAGAAGTTGCTGTGGCCAAGGTCAAAGAGGTTTTTGCCTGCTTTCTCCTCAAGGATTTTGATGGCTTCCTGTCTTACAATGAGGTCTTTCATCCACTTTGAGTTTATTTTTGTGTATGGTGTAAGAAAGTGGTCCAGGTTCATTCTTCTGCATATTGCTGTCCAGTTTTCCCAGCACCACTTGAAGAGACTGTCTTTATTCCATTGGATATTCTTTCCTGATTTGTCAAAGATTAGTTGGCCATACGTTTGCGGGTCCATTTCTGGGTTCTCTATTCTGTTCCATTGATCTGAGTGTCTGTCCTTGTGCCAGTACCATACTGTCTTGATGATTACAGCTTTGTAGTATAGCTTGAAGTCTGGGATTGTGATGCCTCCTACTTTGGTTTTCTTTTTCAAGATCGCTTTGGCTATTTGGGGTCTTTTCTGGTTCCATACAAATTTTAGGATTGTTTGTTCCAGCTCTGTGAAGAATGCTGGTATTATTTTGATAGGGATTGCATTGAATATGTAGATGGCTTTGGGTAGTATTGACATTTTAACAATATTTGTTCTTCCTATCCAGGAGCATGGAATATTTTTCCATTTTTTTGTGTGTCTTCAATTTCTTTCATAAGCTTTCTATAGTTTTCAGTGTACCAATAGTTTATTTTTGCTTTTGTCTCCTTTGCCTGAGGGGACATATCTAGAAAAATGTTGCTAAGGCCATGATGGCTAAGAGATTACTGTTTACATTTTCTTTAGTTATTTTATGGTTTTAGGTCTCACATTTAGGTCTTTAATCCATTTTGAGTTTATTCTTGTGTATGGTGTAAGAAAGTGGTCTTCCTTCATCAAAGTTCTTAATACAAATAATAAAGAGGATAAGCCAATGAATAGAATGGGTAGCATCTGAGTACAGACCACTCTTTAGATTGATAACCATTATACTAATCTATATCCTTTAAATAAGGTTCTTCAGCTATTAATCCATGTTACCATACTGTCCACCAAACCAATTTCCTTCTTAATTTCTCAAAATTTTATGATATATAAGTACATTTAATAAATGATGGTATCTGTTAATAGAGTAACTGTATTTAAAAGAATTAAGTTACATGATTAGATCTTAGACAACCCATACTACCTTCTTGTGAACACCATTTTGTTTTTGTGTTCAGAAATTATCTACATAAAAACACAATCTAGAAGCTTACTTAAATCCTTAAAGTATAAATAAAAATAAAATATAAATATAAAAAATAATCTTTTCTCATTAAAATTTTTTTTATTTATTATTGTTGAGAGAGAGAGAGACAGAGAATGAGTGGGGGAGGTGCAGAGAGAGAGGGAGACACAGAATCTGAAGTGGGCTTCAGGCTCCGAGCTGTCAGTACAGAGCCCGATGTGGGGCTTGAATTCAAGAGCTGTGAGATCATGACCTAAGCCGAAGTCAAGCACTCAACAGACTGAGCCACCAGGAGCGCAATTTTCTTTCATTTTAAATTTCAGGTAACATTTACACATCTTGAGTCTTCTGACACTTCTCTTCTCCTACATTCTGTTTCAAATTTTGCCAACAACGGGTTTTTAAAAATGACTTCTATTTAGTAACCACCTCACTCCATCCTATATCCTTCCCCAATACGTAGGAGTTAATTATAGGCACTCTGACCATTCAACACTTGAAATCAAAACATCTAAAAGTCACCCTTGATTGTTCTTTTTCAACCCCCCCCCCATCCAAACTCCCATCAGCTAGAGCTCTTCAAAATATATGAAATATATACCATTTGATTACTTCTCACCAACTCCACTACTGTCAGTAGTACCAGCCAGAATTACCTCTCACTGGACTACAATAGTCTCCCCACTGATATCTGTTTCCACTTTTGCCCCTCTCTAGTCTACTCTCCACACAGTAGTGAGTAAGCTCTTAAAACTGTGTATCTGACCAAGTCACTCGCTCACTTACAACCAGCCTCCATCTCACTCAGAATTGAGTCCAAGTGACCTGACCCTCTTTCCTTCCCAATGTCATTCCCTTGATGCTCCTTCCCACCCCCACCACCTGCTTCAGCTACACAGGCTTTCTTGCTGTTCGTGAAACTTAACAAGCTCAGTGTCTCTTCTGGCTCTTTACCTTTGCCACTTCCTCTCCCTAAAGTCTCCCCATAGAAATTTCCATGGCTTGTCATAACTCAGGACTCAGGTGTCATCTCCTCAGAGAACTTTGCCTGGCCTCTTTATCTAAAATGGCGCTTCCAACTCTACTCCTTACTCTACTTCATCTCCTTCTTCATTCATTTGGTTTATCACTATCTTGAAGTATTGTGTATTTATGTTCTTATTTCTGTCTTCACCCCTAGAATCTAAGCACCTTCAGTGCAGGGGCTTTTTCTGCCTTGTTCATCCAATATATTTCTGGCCATCTATAATAACAACCTACACATAGTGAGCACTCAAAAAAATGTTTTAATAAATTGAATGAAAACCCCCAGGGAACAAACCTAATACTATAAATTCTGATCTTGGTGGAAACAGGGAGAAATACAGAAGAGTGAGGACTGCTTTGGCAAGTCTTCCAGTCACACTGTGCTTTAGGACCCCCACATGAGAACACAGTCTTCATTCATGAACTACATCAATCAACAGACCAACAGGTCCAGTCTGAATCTGCTGATACCAGAGAACTGCAGCATATGAGAGCCTTCAATCTCAAGCGTGGGGCAGGAGTATTTTTTTCCCTATCTCAACCACCACTCTCCCAATTATAATAAATGAATAAAGTAGATTGAAGTTAAGGAAAAATAAAGCAAAATTAGAAGCTGGCAAAAAGCAAACCCACTGCCTGGGGCAGCCTGGGGCTGATGGATGATGACAGCTAGCAGACAAATCCTGTTCCCCATTCTAAATTCTGTCTACTACACAAATTAGCAAGCTCATCAATATCTGCACGGCATTTACCTTCTGCAGCAACAGCTGCTGCAAAATCACGAAGCTGACTTTTTGGGTTGTGGTCCTGCCGATGGGATGCAATTACAGGCCAATCGGGGTCCAAGATAACAGAATGACAACCCAGTATTACAGGAAAGGGTTTTGCAAGGGCTTGGAGGATGACCAAGGGTCACCTGTATTGAATCTATCACTTGCCCCCAACTCCTCAATAACTAGATGTCTGAATGAGGAGATGTAAGTTAGTAATTAACCTGTGCTACCATTTAAACCATGTAAAACTTAAAAACATTACGTCATTGAGCAGAAACTTGTAAGATATATAATCTCATATCTGGATTCTGCTTTAAACCTGGTTCTTTTTTTTTTTTTTAATTATGGTTCTTTTGGGGGTGCCTGGGTGACTCTGTTGGTTAAGCATCTGACTTCTGCTCAGGTCATGATCTCAGAGACTGGAGCCTGCTTCAGATTCTGTGTCTCCCTCTCTCTGTCCCCCCCCCCCCCACCCCCTGTTCATACGCTGTCTCTGTCTCTCTCAAAAATAAAAGTTGAAAAATTTTTTTTAAAATTATGGTTCTTTTCATGAAAACTTGTACTCAGTGTAGAAACTATATTTAAAATCGCAAAACTCTTGGGGCGCCTGTGTGGCTCAGTCGGTTGAGCCTCTGACTTCAGCCCAGGTCACGATCTCTTGGTTCATGAGTTCCAGCCGCACGACGGGTTCTGTGCTAACAGCACAGAGACCTGAAGCCTGCTTTGGATTCTGTGTCTCCCTCTCTCTCTACCCCTCCCCACTCATGCTCTCGCTCTTTCTCTCTCTCTGTGAGATAAATAAACATTAAAAAAATTAACAAAAAAAATCTCAAAACTCTTCCATCCTTTAAAAAATTATGACACAATACAATCTTATATTTTAGCATGAGAGAAGAAATTTTGCCCCTCATCTTCAGAGAAGGGAGAAGAGATAAGACCAAATACAAGAAATACAATATATCTTTCCCTAAAAGTTTAAAATGAAAATAGCAAAGAGGAAAGAGACTTTATGATTGATTTTACAAGGAATGGTTTATATGCACCTTTATGATGATAAGAATGGCAAAATATTCTTAAAACATCCTGCACTGGGAAAACAAAACTATGAGTGGCTTAGTTAATGATACACAGTAACAGTTTTGCCGAACTGAGACCCTGACCAGTACTGATTAGGAGAAAGGTGATTAAAAGAAAATAGAAGAGAGACTAGAGGGCCTGGGTCTATTTCAGGCATTTTCTCATTAAAGCCCTGAGATTTTTCAAAGCAGGTATCACTTATAACAAGAGAAACTTGTCTCTCTCTCTGTCTGTCTCTGGCTAGTCATGCCCCTTCAGACTAAGAGGCCACACAGCAGTAGAGACATCCCAAGAGAAGGCAAGCTATCCTCACCTGAGAAAGAAAAAGAAAAGGTCATCAAGAACCTTATTGCAGCTGAGAGAAGCCAAGACACACGATCCACTTACTCCTTGCCTTCAGCAAACTCTACTGATTTCAATAATCAGTGTGCAGGCTGCCTCCCAAGCTTAATGTGTGCAGGGACCCCGCTCCCTCCGGCATTGCTATTCCCAGCTGATATTTGTTGACAGTTGAAGATCTGGCTACTACTGGACATAGATGTCAAGATCCTTTTCGTTTGAAGAGATCTCACAGGGCAGGGGTGGTCACTCCTGCCTCTCCTCTGCTCTCAAGCATCTGGTACCTTTCTTAGTAAGGCATTTACCAACTCGTACAATTGATATGTATACAAGTGCTAGGATCCCCATCAGGTTGTGAGAAAACGTATGTTTCCTTTGGAGTCACCTCTAGAATACCACCTAAAAGAGTTACTCAATGCTCAATAAGTAGTGAGCTAAAGGGTATCCTTCAACTCACATTGCCGTTAGTTAAAAATGAAGATGAAAACATAGGAGAAGGGCAACAATAAAACAGTATTTTTATTTTTTCACAATGGCAGTATTCTTGTTGGCTCTCTACAGAAATCTAAACTTCTTTTTTTTTTTTTAAAGTATGATACATGTTTTCTCTAGATGGTGAGCCTCAGGAGACCAAAGACAATTTGTTCTCCCTAATATAATGCTTAATAACCTTGTAGATTCTCAATAAATGCCTGTTGATTAATGAGCATTCTACTAAAGCCAGCTAGATATTGATGATTCTCCCATTTTTCTTCCCGTCACTCATTATACCTTTCCTAAAAAGGAAACTTGTTTTAAATGATCAGTCCCTTTCTTCTTCAGTGAAGAAGACCTTTATGGAAAATATACCACCACAGGGGTGGGGTCTGTCGGGGCATTCACTCAGGCATAGAGCCTGGAGGATGAGAACAGATAACACAGAACTGTATTTAAAAGAAAAAAAAAAAAAAAATCCTGCCATTGCCTCCGGTCTTTGGAGCCCAGAAGCCAGGAATCAGTGCCCGGGGTCAGCCTCCACAAGGCTCAATTAAAGAAGATTTTAAGAGAAGAGCCATTTTAGAAATGAGAGTATTACTGTTGACTTGAAGGAAGTAGCAATAACAGAGAAAAGAGAAAAAAAAAAAAGGCTCTTTCTCTTTCCATATTGCTCTCTGATTCACTGTGTGACTTCAGACGTATCTGTAAGTTCTCTGTGCCCTACTTTCCTTACCTATGAAGCTAGGGGAAAAACCATGAAGTTCCATTAACTGTCAATAATTTGAATAGGATTAAGTTATATATTTTTACATTTTGTAATGTATTTTGACATTTTGTGACCCTTCTAAAATTCCCAGAAGATGGCTGCATGGTAAAAGTGATTAATACTATAGCATCCTTTTTGTGGAAATAAACCATCAATAATGCATTTTCAGGATTGCTATCTTCCTCATTATCTATTCTAGGGTGCTAGAAATAAGTAACTTGTGTTATTTTGTGGACTCTGACAGGCTGGTGCCTTGTCACACTCTTGCTTCTAATCTTCCAGAACTCTCGAGCTGAAAACCACTTTCAAACAGGGATTTCCTGGGTACTGCTAACACTGACATCAAAGCCTTCAGTTCAAGGGTCACATCTTCTCTCCCACTCCCCTGACGTCTCTGTCTGGCCTGAACTCACTGAACGAAATGCCCTCTTTATCTCGAAGAAGTGCAGGCTGCTATGAGAAGGAGTCTGGGGAGGGAGGTTATTGGTTGCAATTGTTTGAAAGATTCTAATAATTGCAGCTAGGGATCCATCCTCTCGTGTCACATAAGTTGGAAAATGGGTCAGACATAATGCATTTGGTTAAGTGTCTAAACTGAAAAGGTGCTATTTTATTTTAAATGGCATAGTCTTTACAAAGGCTAAGGTTACTGGTGCAATGCTCTCTCATTTTAAAACGTATCAGGGACATGCCCTCTGAGGGTCATGCTTTCATTTGCTGATGTTAATTCTCAGCTGCCTGCTTCTCGTCCTTCATTGTACCCTGTGTCTTAGCTGGGCACGCTCCTGATTCCCTGCTATATCCAGACGGTCCATGTAAATAGTGTTTATGTTAAGGAAGTCATGTTCAGTGTGACTGGAGCACACAGAAACTGATGTTGTTGTCACTTTAGATTAAGCTCTTATTTTAGTAAAGGAGGCAATTGGAGCAGGCAGCTGAGTGGCCGAATGAAATATTCAGCTCATTTCATTTAGAGCTGCCCGGTTTCCATTGTTCATGCTGGCAAGGCTGGTTAACTCTGTTGGTGCCGGCACGGCAACAGCCCCCACTTGCTCATGCACCCACACTCAGGCTTCCTCCAGCTAACATATTTTAGTCAGCCATCAACACACATAGAAGTAACCAGGTGAGGGGCGCCTGGGTGGCTCAGTCGGTTAAGCGTCCGACTTCAACTCAGGTCATGATCTCACAGTTTGTCGATTCAAGCCCTGCATCGGGCTCTGTGCCGACAGCTTGGAGCCTGGAGCCTGCTTTGGAGTCTGTGTCCCCCTCTCTCTGTCTGTCCCTGTCCCACTCATGATCTGCCTCTCTAACACGTAACCAGGTGAACTATGCAGGCACAGTCACCCCTGGGTGCATCTTTGTGACCTCTTATCCATTTATACGCCCCAAGTGCTGGTTTAAAAAGGAGTGTCTATATAAGCATAGATTATGCCTGAATCTCCAGGTACAACTGGAAGATAAGATGCTTAAAACAGTGTTTTTGTGTTAAAGTGAAAAATGTGTTTACCAAAGGAAGATGATGGGCTTAATTCCTTGAAACATTGTAAGTACTGCCTATAACAAGGAGTTGTTTAAAACACAAGTAGATACTATCATTCTAAAAATGCACTGGTTACATAAATTTTTGCTGGGAACTTATTATTTGGAAAAACTTTTACAGACAGCACCTTAGTAGCACTTTGCTACTTTCCTGGGAGTGTCATTGACTGTGTCCCCGCCACTTTTGGGAATTTGAGGAACCTGTTCTGAGACTCTCCTACCAGTCTGTTATAACCCAACTTGGTCAGAGTCTTCTGACTACTGAAGCTTTTTCTCTCTCTCTCCCTTTTTCTTTCTCTGTTTCTCTCCCTCCTTCTTTCTCCTTCCTTTAAAAAAGAAAAAAAAAAAAAAAAAAAAAAAAAGTTGAGCCAGAAAAGGTGACTGAAGGAAATGATTAAATATTGTTTCCATATATCAAAATTCTTGGTTAAATGAAGAACTTTTAATAGTTTTCACCCATAAGAAAATGTCTGGTAGAATGAATCATTTCATCAGCTCAAGATCTTGAGAAAGTAGAAATTCTTCTTAGCTACAGCTTACTAATATTACTTAATGTCTATATAAGGTGCCAGTCATCACTGAACAATAATAACAAATTGTTACTATGGAGATGCATTCAACTCTAAATACAAAAATAAGTGACAAGTATATACTAGGCTCTATGCCTTCATGGTATCTAAATATTTAATAAGTATTACGTAGATCCAGGTTTTGTGGGGCCACAAAGCTTATGCAATTTTAGAAAGAGAATACAAATTAAAATGATTAGTTTAATATGAAAGTAAACATCCACGGGCGGCTGGGTGGCTCAGTTGGTTAAGCATGCGACTTCAGCTCAGGTCATGATCTCATGGTTCATGAGTTCGAGCCCCGCGACAGGCTCTGTGCTGACAGCTCGGAGCCTGGAGCCTGCTTCGGAATCTGTGACTCCCCCTCTCTCTCTGTCACCTCCCCAGCTCAGGCTCTGTCTCTCAAAAAATAAATAAATGTTAAAAAAAAATTTTTAGGGGCGCCTGGGTGGCTCAGTCGGTTAAGCGGCTGACTTCGGCTCAGGTCATGATCTCACGGTCCGTGAGTTCGATCCCCGCGTCAGGCTCTGTGCTGACGGCTCAGAGCCTGGAGCCTGTTTCAGATTCTGTGTCTCCCTCTCTCTGACCCTCCCCCGTTCATGCTCTGTCTCTCTCTGTCTCAAAAATAAATAAACGTTAAAAAAATTTTTTTAAGTTAAAAAAAAAGTTTTTTTAAAAGAAAGTAAACATCCACAATGCAAAAATCCCAACAAACTACTATTTTAAAATGCTGAGAAATATGAAAAAAAAAATCACAAAATCTAGAATAAAACAGAATATTCATATCAATTAGGTCCCTGACTACAGTTCTCTGATGCTTTTTCCCCCTACAGTTGTTGGCTGCTTATTCCACCTCTTTGTAAATATCATTTTCCATACAGAAAATATAAAGGTAATCCATTCTTGTATCTACTATGTTGAATCAAAATTTGTTTTCAACTATACATAAGTGGAATTCAGAAAACATGCAATTGCACACACACAGTGGTTCTTGCTGCCTGTATCACTGCTATAAGTTTGTGCCCTAAAAATACAGATATTCGAGAAATTCTATTTGTGTAATATCCATCAAAAATTGAAAAAAAATATACAATGTGTTAAGAACAGTATAAACTGCATCAGTCATTAAATTCCTAACAGGAAGAACTTCTATTGTGACTGGGCATTGATACAAACCATATCCTCTGTTTATAATATGATACATCTAATAACAAGAAGGGTTTTTCCACAGAGTAGCTTCTGGCTCTGTATGTTCCAAACCTAGTCTCACCCTTCCATCTGCACGCATAGGACAATGTGGCCTCTGGCTCCTGGGCTCCATTGTGGCCTCTGTGTGTCAAATATTCTAGTCAAAGTTCCAAGGTGGAACATCATCAAATAGCTTCATGATACATGGAAGTGTTTGCAAACAACACAACTGTATTACACTTAATTTAAAATAACTGTATCCCCACTTTGATTCCTCCTTCAGTAGACCCTCCTCCAGACCAAAACAAAGCCATGGCCTCTCCAATTTCACCACAAAACAGAAAAGGAATGGAGGGAGGTTAAAGTTGGAAGCACTGGTCACAAATGATTGCGGTTAAAATAGCTTGCTTTGCAAATCTTACAAAATGTAGGTTCGTGTGTACACACTGCCTCCAACTTCTCCTCAAACCTACAGCAGAACTCCAGAATGAAGGGCTCTGGAGCTTTGTTTTGTCTCTGATGAAATAATTTATTCCTTTCCTGGATGAAAAAAAAATGTTTTTTTTAAATAACATCAGGTATTTGTCAATAATTGTGAGTATAAATATCTATTAAAATAATTTTATTTTAAGACACAGTAAATCCAACTGGTATTTAACAATAATTGGAGAATTCAGTGAAAAATTTTTAAAAATGGTATCTACAGAAAATTTTGTTCTTGGAATTATAAAGCTATTAGGTACCAATTTTCTGGAAAAAAAAAATCACAAAGACCTTCTGCATCTAAAGCAGAAACAAAATGTGGAATTAATTTTTTTTTTAAGATGGCCACATATTTCAGCAGCTAAAAACAAGATAATAGTTGAGAAGAGCATGCTCAGTTAGCCACCGGTGGGAAGACTGTGGAAAGATGAATTTGGAACCTTGCTTTCCTAAGAGCCTATGAAAATAAATAAGAGAAGGAAATAATTCCAAAATTTAATTTTGATGGTTTTTCTCCTGTGCTCTCAGAAACATACAAATTGCAGTCTTATAACACATTATCAGTAAAAAATACAGACCCCTTTACTCATTGTGTAAATAGGTATAGCATAGTTCTCCATTAAACAAAATATTAAATCAAAATATTTGATTTTATGAACTATTAATGTAAGAAAAAATTTCTGTATTTTGAAGAAATCAAGTTTCATTCATTTGAAGTATCTTTAAAGATCATTAGAAAGATACCCATTCTTTGTGCCCATATTGACTAAAAAAGATAAAATAAACTTTCAATCCAATTGTCAGCTCCTAAGAAATCTACTCTATAATTCAGCATACTCGTGAAAATAGCTGAACTTCCCTAAGTTTGAAAAGAATTCCCAAACCATTCATTGAGAGTTTAAAGGAAAAATTGGTCTTAGACTTGGGAATCAAATTCCAGTTGAAACTCTGGAGATAAATGGCCCATCTCTGAAGTGGGTTAAATGACCTGCTTATTTTCATATCTTTCCATTTCATTTCTTTTCTTCCTTCCTCCTTCTTTTCTTTCTTAAAACCAGAGGAACTGGGTAGCCTTGCCACAAAAACCATTAGCAAATGAAATGTAAATTATAAAAAGTATTTCAAGATATCAAGTTTGTGAAAGAGGGTCGGAAAAGAATGAAACATTTTGGAAAGTTGCTGAGGACCAGCAAAGCTAAAACCAAAGCAGAAACCCCCAAAAGTTAGCAAAAACAGACATTAATGAACAAGACCAATTATAGCCAAATCAAAGTCAACAAGGAGCATTCAAACTCATTCCAGTACCTATACCACCAGATCAAATTTGGACCTGTCAAATCTAGTTTCCTGTTTCACTTCTCTGGTAACCTAAATAGACCAAATGCTTCATTGTCATAGTGTTGCTACCCCGTTTCTATTGGTAATGCAGAATAAAACCATCCACACCCTATACACATATAACAAACACACACGCATGCACACATTTTGAGGAATGTTTTCCAAGGTGTAGATCTGCCAAAAAGTTCAAATAAAGTATGTAACAGAACTGAAACTTATTACCAAACTTTTTAACAAAGCCTAATGGAAAAATGACCTATAAATGTCACTGCCTAAAACAGAGGTCGGCACAGTATGGTCTATAGTCCAAATCTAGCTCACCACCTGTGAAATGAGATGATTTAATGAATGAACATTTATAATCAATTAAATGACTGAGAACATTAACTTTGAGCTACAATTATGAAATGTCTCCCCCTCAAAATAATTCAATATTTTCTCATTATTAGACTTCTATTATAAAAAAAATCCTTAATTATTATTATATATTTAACTATGTCAATAAATTTTGTGGAATTTTTTTCCTCTCTTAAAGTACTTACATAATATCCTCAAATTTGCCCTCTCATCGACAATACCTAAAATATTTACTATCTAGTACTTACCAGAAAAAATTTGCCAATACCGGTTTAAAACAATCTGATCTATAAAACTGTTCTACCCCCACTTATTTCTAACTTTTATAATATATGTATGTGTGTATATATGTATGCATTTAGAGTGTATAACGTAACGACTCACATAAAAGATTTATAACTACCTCCTAATGCTTCCTAAATCACTACCAGGAAAAGGCTACAATAACTACCCCCTGAAAATAGATTCCTATGCAGAGCTAACAAAAATGGATGGCATTTATCTCACCTCAGAATAAAATTGAAAGTAGGTACTAATTTTACCAAATAATTTAGTTTGAAAAAATTAAAATTATAATACCCAGTGCTAGTGGGGGCGTAAACAAGAAAACCCATTTCCACATTAACTGAAGCAGTGTTAAATGGCACAATCTATCTGAAAAGCAATTTGGTAATAGATAACAAAATCCATTGAAAATACTTTGACACAGGTAAATACCCTTTTTGTAAATCCAAAAATATGAAACATACACATAAAGATTTTCAATACCCAGTTACTTATGATTGTAACCTGCCCCTACCATTCACCAAGTATTAGAAGAAAACTTGGCACTATCTTTCCTTCATACCAACAGTCGATAGTTCCTCCCCCTTAGTCTTCCACATCCTTTGCTTCTTCATCTCTGCCTTGGTTTAAGAACCTGCCACTCATTTCTCATCTTGGGGCTGGATCTACCAAGTGAGGCCTAAGCTTACATAATTTGAAAATGACAGAAAAGACGGTAAAAATTGTGAATACAAAAACTGCATCACCGATGCCATCCAACAGTAAGAGAATTTTAAGAGAAGCATAACACAGGGTAGTAATATAGAAAGAAAATACGACTAAATGAAGTTAAAAACACACTTGTTACAAATTTCACAAAAACATATGACCATGAGAACATATTTTAGAGTTCCTACCCATGCTAGAGTCCCATGCAAGCCAAGAGTTTTTAATTTAAGCTTTATTTCAGCTTCTTGCTATATCTGGCTCCTTACCAAACCCTCAGTTCCTAAGGTTAGTAATTTCTAAGCCATCTATCCAATCTCATTGCTGAAGATTAATTTTTCTAAAATGAAATTCTAAACACATTCCTTCACTACCTGAAAAACTTTCTTGCCAACAGTGTACCTGGCACAAATCCCTCCATGAGATCACCTCCACCTACTTCTCCAACCTCATTCTCTGTTGTTCCAGACATGCTGCATTATTTACAGTTCCTCGTAATGTTATTTCAATCCTCCCATACCTTAGCAGATGCTCTTTCCTCTAACAAAAATATATTTTCTTCTCTTTTCCAGCTAACAGATTTCTACTCCTGGTTTTCTATCCCAGCTTACCTGTTAAAGGTTTCCCCGACCTGACGACAGAGTTGATAGCAAGCTTGTTGGCTAACTCTCCTCTAGTACTGCACTTACCACCCGTGATCAGGGCTCATTCACTGTGTGTTTCCCCTGATACATTAAAAGCTCATTCAGGGCTGAGACCTTGTCCTAGCCATCGTTCCCCAGGTGCCTGCATTAAGTACTCAGTAATCCTCAATTGAACAAATGAATGAAAAAAGAGGAGAAGCAAGTATGCCAAAAGGTTATTTTTGTCGCTTCTGCTTATTGATATTTTAGCAGTTTTTTTACCCTTGTTTTAAAATACTTTTGTTATGTGGCTCTATTTGTTTTATACTAGGAAATCTAATTTATAATAAAATACTTCTTTGAGACTTACTCTAAGTTTCATTATATCTGCTATCTAATTCTCTTAAAACTCTGCACACCTGTGCCAGGCTTATTTCTATGGCCAACAGTCTACTTTACTTGAAATCATATTTAGATCCCTGTACACAATTAGCTAAATAAATATCATTAGTGCAGCTTCATTAAAGTGTATTTTCTTAAATATTTCTCAGTGCACATATTTCTCAGTAAGTGAGCATCTATTAGAGTTTTGGCAAGAAAAATCTTATAATGGACTTATTTCTGTAGGTATATATTTCAAGCGCTGACTGGAAGGAATAATAATTTTTTGCCATCTGGAATAAAACAGTGACGAATACTACAAGACTCAAATTATGTTCAGATGCATGAAGCCACGTTTCCGAATCACCATTATAATTCCTATCTCCCACCTAGGATGCACTAAAGAATTGTTTTTAAAAGGAAAATATCCAAAATAATCTGATAATTCCCCTAAATATAATCCTCATTGAAGCTGAATATATTTTATCCTTTTTTAGTAAAGCTATCATTATCATTATCCAGTAACTGCCTGCAGAGACTTTATAGCAAACATTTTACCCTTTTTCTTGTGTATGATTTAAATATGTTGTTTTATTACATATTGTTTAAATATGCTCTACGTGAAGCAGCCCACATACACACAGCATATTTAGATATGAATACAGGTTAAAAGCACCAAACTGCAAACCACAGGCCATAGGAATAATATCCCCAAATAAGAGCTGATACCCTTTTAGTAGCTTCAGAGCCATTTGAATCCCATATCACCTAAACACTTAGTTCAGGTATAAGTTCATTTTCCAGCTTATGGTGCAATGGCTTCATATTGGACCTCTCCGCAAACATGTTCCTGTTTCTTCTTTGTTTAAAGCATGTTATTCTGAGTTCATGTGATGATACACCTTATAGATAAATATAAGCTTTTATTCCTGGATAGATCCATGCCTCAACCAGGCTGGTTTGGTTGTTTAAAGAAAAGACTGTATTCTCATTACACAAGCCTGCATGCAAGATCCATCCGAGATCAACTGTAGTACAGCAGGAAGAACACCAGCTTTAGAGTTACACAGCTATGGAATCCCTGAAAAAGCATTTCAAGGTCTGTGTGACACTGAGGTCATTGGGCCTCTTTGAACCCTGGTGCTATGGGTTCAGTTGTGCCCCACACACACCCTCCTCAAATTTATACGTTGAAGTCCTAACTCCCAGTGCATCAGAAGGTGACATTTGAAAATAAGGTCATTGCTATAATTAGCTAAGTTAAGATGGAGTCATAAGTGTGGGCCCTAACCCAATATGGCTGGTGTCCTTATTAAAAAGAAAAAAAAAAAAAAGAAGCAAATTTGGACAGAGAAAGACACTTCTAGAGGAAAGATGATGTGAAGAGACAGGGAGAAGATGCCATCTATAAGCCAAGGAGAGGGAATAGATCCTTCCCTCACAGCCCTCATAAAGAACCAACGCTGCCAACACCTTGATTTTGGACTTTGAGCCTCCAGAATTGCGACACAATAACAACAACAGAAAATCATGGTTTAAGCCACCCCTCTGTGGCACTTTGTTATGGCAGCTCCAGCCGACTAATATACCTGGTTTCCTCAAATGTCAAATCCTTAATGTAAAGGATGTAGTGCCATTATAAAGATTAAAAACCACATTAGAGGTATTCAAAAGAGGGTAGGATATATGTTTTTATCATTTGAGATATAATATTTGAAGTATTTTATTTCATATCCTTGAATCTTGTTTCTCTCCCCATTCAGGCAGTCAAGTTGCCATACTCTGCACTCATAGAATTGGAAAATTATTGTCAGAGCAGGGGAGCATGGGGTAGGAGAGAGTGTCCATTATTGGTTTTTGAGTTTCAAAAGCCTAAGATACCCTGGGAAATTGGAATGATTCCCATGCATAGAAAAGAGACCTAGAAGAGATTCTCCTATGTATTAATAAAGCTTAGAGCAGATTTAGATCCCTTTAGGTAAAAAAAAATAATAATAAGGTGATCAAGATATACATAGACATTAGTGGATCCAGGTCAATTTAGGGGTGGGTAATTGCACCTTTACCCTCCTCCTACCACCTCAACTCATCCTACTGAGGTCAGAATGACAGGCCTTAGGTTCAGGAGATTCAACTGAGTTACCTCCATTAAATAGATATAAAATTCCAAAGTAAAAGGCCAGATCAAAAATCAAGATTTTAAAAGAAAATCATGAGACTGGTTGGATGGCTCTAAAGCCAACAAGATAATGTAAAGGATCAAAAGAACAGAGATTAGGAGAAGCTTTATGAAGAGCTTCTTGGATGGAGCTGCTACTCTATGGTAAGTCCCACCTCCCCCTAAGTAAGAGGGATGGAAGGTGCTTCTTTTTGTCTCTCAATCATTTAGAGAGGCTTCAAAGGAACAAGTTAGACAGCCTGAATGCATACCCTGGAGTTTGGGAAACCCAATGGACTGCTGACTGATTCTCCCCTTGAAAATCCAGAGGACAAGAGAGTCAGGCTAGGAGAAGCTCTGGAATCTGAGAAGCACCTGCACCCCTCCTATCCACAGAGGTTCATAAGATCCATGTTTTCATCAAGGAGGTGTGGGCCACATATGAGAGAACCAGCCTGCAGCCCAAGATGACCATCTGGAAGTATCACTGATATACCAAATGAGAGTTCATGTAGAACAGACTGTCTGAAAACCAGAGGCTCCCCTGGAAATAGCTAGAAGAGAAGCCCTGCCCAAGTCAAGGGAGTTGAAGCCAGATGGGTCCAGCAGGGGAGCCACCAAAGTGCCCCGAAAGTGGCCAAGTGGGTGTCAGTTTTAAACATCACTAGGACCAGAAAGCATGGAGCCAGCTTAACATAGCACCATTTCAAGTACAAAACATTCCTAAGCTATTTATTTTCTCTTCTTTCCCATACTCCAACCAGGGGTTTAGCAGTAGCTAGCCAGTGGGAGAGGAAGTGACAGATAAAAAGAGAGAAAGAAAAAAAAAAAATAAAAAAACACAATTCTCCCCATACAACTTTTGGCCCAACCCATAAATGGCTCCAGATAAGAGAGAGGAGATGATTGATATTAAACTAACTTTCAAGCTATGGTTATGGCCTGAGATTAAACCTTCTAATTTCAAAATGAAGACTATGTTTGGAATCTAAAGTGCCAAAAAGAATTTCTTCTTCTTTTTTTAATCTAAGATTAGTCCTATTAGGGATGGAGCCTGCCTGAGACTGATTTTTTTTTTTTTTTCTTAAAGGCAAGGGAATACCCACCACCCTTTCCCAATTCACTTTAAAGAAACAAGTAAAAGAAGTAAATTATTTTTGATTGATTTCCTAAGTTGTGCTTGTTCAAGATACTGTTGCAGAGAGAAATCCAAAAGATGTTGGTGGGAGACAACGGTTTTGGGGGAAGGATCTTCTTTCTTGGATACAGTCTGGACCTTAGAAATGGCCAAGTGATATGTCCCGGCAGGTGGACCCAACTGGCCTTGCAAAGGACTTCATGCAATAGTATGAAATAAGAACAATACTGCAAGTATCCTGTGCTGAATTCAGAGTGGCATGCCAGGAGCAAAGAGTTTCATCCCACCCAGAAAGGGTCTTATGGTTCAGTAGGATATGCCCAGGAGGTACCTGAAAGAAGCTTAGAGAAAGAGAGCAGAAGATCCTCAAAGGAAGATCAAGGTATGCCTCAGCAGTTGGCTACAAGCACTGATGAGGGATAGGAGGAAATCTGTGGCTAATGAAGAGATGGCAGCCCAGGAACAGGTATGACACCCCTCAAAAGATACCCCTTGGTATCTCATAACCTTACCTAGAACTCAGATGCAACCTCAGATTGCTTCCACATGGTTAAATGGAAGATCAAAACATATGTAGGGGGTACCTGGGTGGCTCAGTGGGCTAAGCATCTGATTCTTTATTTATGCTCAGGACATGATCTCATGGTTCGTGAGTTCAAGCCCCGAGTCAGGCTCTGGGCTCTCTGCTGTCAGTGTGGAGTCTGCTTGGGATTCTCTCGTTCCCTCTTTCCCTGCCCCTCCCCCATTCATGTTTTCTCTGTCTCTGTCTCTCACTCTGTCTCTCTCTCTCAAAATAAATAAACTTCAAAAAGTACAATTTAGAATTAGCCACAGAAGAATAAAGAAATCTACATGTCTTGGGGCACCTGGGTGGCTAGTTGGTTAAGTGTCCGACTTCAGCTCAAGTCATGATCTCGTGGTTTATGAGTTTCAGCCCCGCATTGGGCTCTGTGCTGACAGCTCAAAGCCTGGAGCCTTCTTTGGTTCCTGTGTCTCCCTCTCTCTCTGTCCCTCCCCCACTTGTGCTCTGCCTTTGTCTCTCAAAAAATGAAAAAAACATTTAAAAAAAAATTTTTTAAAACCTTACACATCCTACATGCTTATTGGGTAAAGAGAGACATACCTGCCACATAAGGGTAAGCTTGTCCAAGACTTCTAAGGATCCTCTGGAAGTGTGTCTTTACACCACAGACTGGTTAAAAAGCCTAGAAAAGAATTAGAGTTAAGTCATTTAGAGGAAGATTCATTGTGTAAGGAGGCCAACTCTCACATCTTAGCTGTTGGGGAAATACCAGTAGATTGTGATAAGCTGAGCAAGACAGAATACAAAACATTTACTACTATAGAACCCATAAATTCAACCTAGACATCAGCTGAAGGAAAAAAAAAAAAAGTTAAGAAACTAGAAATCAGCTTCTTCAGTTTGTTTTTTAAATCAAATGCTCCAAATTCCGTAACACAGAAAAGTGAAGGAATACAAAGGAATTTAAGGTTCCCATCCTACAAATGTGAAATTTTTTAAAGTACCAAATATGTTTTTACTGAGAAGAAGAAATCCAAATAAGGGAATAGATTGTGACAGGAGTGCTACTTTAGAGAGAGTATTACACATAGACCAGGATAAAGTAAGTAAATCAGAAGGAGGCGTTTTCCCAGAAGATGGAATAGCAAGTACAAAGGCCCTGTGGTGACAGCATGCTAAGCATGTCCAGGGATAGAAAAAGGCCACTGCAGCTGCAGCATGATTAGGTAAGAGAGAGAGAAGCAGAACATGAGTGAGTTTGGAAAGGACAAAGGAAAGGCTTTGGATTTTGATCTAGGAGCGGTAGAGAGCTATCCTTTTCTTAATTTTTTTTTTTTTTTTTTTAGTTTTGAGAGAGAAAGAGCGCTCCAGAGTAGGGGAGAGGGGCAGAGGGAGGGAGAGAAAGAATCCTAAGTAGGCTCCACACTCAGGGAAAAGTCCAACCGTGGGGCTCAATCCCACAACCCTGGGATCATGACCTGAGCAGAAATCAAGAGTCAGGTACTCAACTGACCAAACCACGCAGGCGCCTTAAGCTGTCTGAGTAAAACAATTTAGTTTGAGATCATTAATGCTGTAAGAAACAGAGATTCCTATACTCTTTGCTTCATTTCCCTCAGTGGTAATATCTTGCAAAACTATAGTACAATATCAGATCCAAGATACTAACATTGATAGAGTCAAGACAGACATTTCCATCATCTTAAAAATCCCTGGGGCACCTAGGTGGCTCAGTTGGTTGAGCGTCTGACTCTTGATTTCAGGTAAGGTCATGTTGTAGGATCAAACCCCACATCAGGCTCTGTGCTGAGCAAGGAGCCTGCTTAGCATTCGCATATTCTCTCTCTCTCTCTCTCTCTCTCTCTCTCTCTCTCTCTTTCTTTCATTCTCTCTCTCTCCCTCCCTCCATCTTTCCCTCCCTCATACACTCTCTCAAAAAAAGACAAAAAATCCCTCCAATTTCCTTTTTATAGCCATAACCATTTTCCCTCCCATCCCACCTCCTCTATAAACAGTGAAAATCACTAATCAACTTACAATTTCTATAATTTTGTCACTTCAAAAATATTATAAAAATGAAATCATACAGTCAACAGAATTCTCTGGAGATTTATCCAAGTTGGAGCATCAATAGTTCTCTCAATTTTATTGCTGAGTAGTGTTCTATCAAACGGATCATTTAACCATTCACTCATTGAAGGACACTGCGTTGTTTCCAGTTTGAAGTTATTATGAGTAAAGCTGCTACAAGCATATGCATACATGTTTTTGTGTGAACAAAAGTTTTCCTTTCTCTGGGATAAATGCCCAGGAGAGCAATTGCTGGGTTGTACTGGAGTTGTCTGTTTAGTTTTCTTTAAAAATCTGCCAAACTATTTTGCAGAATGCTTGTACCATTTTACATCCCCATCAGCAGTGCATGAATGAGCCAGTTTCTGTGCATCCTTGCCACCATTTCATGTTGTCATTATTTTTTATTTTAGCCATTCTGCTTTTTTCTAATGATCAGTGATGCCGAACATCTTTCATGGGCTTATTTGCTATCTGTTATATATACTTTCCTATGAAATGTTTCTTCATGTCTTTTGTTTATTTTCTATTTGGATTTTTTTTTACTGTAGATTGAAAGATTATATTCCTAATATTAGTCCTTTGTCAGATACATAGTTTGCAAATATTTTCTCCCAGTCTGTAGCTTGTCTTTTCATCCTCATAGAAGGTCTTTCACAGAGCAAAAGTTCTTAAACAAAATCCAATTTATCATTTCTCCTTTTATGGATTGTGCTTCTGGCAGAAAGTTCAAAAAAACATCACCTAACTCTAGATCCTAAAGACTCTTTTTTTCTTTTAAAAATTTTATAATTTCAAATTTTACGTTTCAGTTCACGATACATATTGAGTTAATTTTTGTATAAGCTGTCAGACTTAGGTCAAGGTTCATTTTTTGGCCTGTGAATGTCCAATTGGTCTAATATCATTTGTTGAAAAGGCTGTATTGAATTGGTTTTGTACCTTTGTCAAAAATCAACTAAGTATGTTTGTGTTGGTCAATTTCTGGATTCACTGTTCTGTTCCACTGATATATGTATCTATTCTCACTACCAAGAACATACAGCCTTGATTACTATAGCTATATAATAAATCTAGATATTTGGTGAGTTAATCCTTGTCACTTTATTTTTCTAATTCAAATTCATTATACTCTGATTCCTTTGCCTTTTCATATAATTTTTAAGATAATTTTGTCTACATGTACAAAAAAATCTTTCTAAAAATTTGATAGGGATTATGTTAAACTCTATGTCAGTTTAGGGGAACTGTCATCTTTGTAATGGTGAGTCTTCCAATCCATGAACATGGTATATCTATTTTTAGATATCCCTAGATTTCAGCAGATAAGTCTTATACATGTTTTGTTAGATTTACACCTAAGTAATTTTTTTGAGTAATCGTAAATGATATTGTATTTTTAATTTTGGTGTCCAGGTTCATTGCTATTATAAAAGAAAATAATTGATTTTTGTATGTTTATATTATATCCCACTACTTTGGTGAATTCACTTATTAGATTGACAAGTGTGTTTTTTAAGTTCCTTGGGATTTTCTACATAAACAGAAATATCACCTGAAAATAGGAAAAGTTTTATTTCTTTCTTTCTGATATCTATGCTTTTAATTTTTTTAATTTTTTTTTAATTTTTTTTTTCAACTGGCTAGAAATTCTAGTACTATATTCAGAGTGGTGAGTAAGACATTCTTGACCTAGCTCGTGATCTAAGGGGAAAGAATTCAGTCTTTCATCATGAAAGGCAAAGTTAGTTGTAGATTGTTTTGCATCTTTTTATAAATGATCTATATCAAACTGAAGAAGTTCCCTGTTCCTATTTATCTGAGAGTTTTTATCATTAATGGGTGATAAATTTTGTCAAATGCTTTTTTTCTGTATGAATTGATAGAATCATATGACATTTCTTCTTTAGCTTGTTATATGGTGAATCACACTAATAGTTTTTCAAGTACTAACCAGCCTCGCATCCCTGGAATAAAACCCCAGTGATCATGAAATATATGCCATTTTATATATTGCTGAATTCTATTTGCTAATGTTTTGTTAAGGATTTTTGTGTCTGTGTCCTTAAGGGATATTTGTGCGTGTGTTTGTTTTTACTGTACTTCTTGGGTATCTAGATAATACTACCATAAAATAAATGTTTTCTGGAAGACACTGTAAAATTGGTGTTACTTCTCTACTCTAAGTGTCTGTTAGAACTTTCTAGTGAACACATCTGGGACCAAATATGCCTTTTTGAAAGTTTTAAAATTGTCTGTGCAATGTCTTTATTAATTATGGGGATACTCGAATTATCTATTTAATATTAAGTGAGTTGTGGTAGTTTGTGTTTTCTAAGGAATTGGTCCATTTCATCTAAGTTGTCAAATATATATATATAGAGTTGTTTGTGCTATCCTCATATTATCATTTTGATGTATGCAGGGTCTGCAGTCATACACTTTTTCATTCCTGATATTGGTAATTTGTGTATTTTCTATTTTTTGTCAGTCTTGCAGGGATTTATCAATATCATCAAAATTTCCAAATAATATTTTTTCATTGATTATTCTGCTTTCAATTTTCTTGGCATTTGTTCTTATTATTTCTCTTCTGCTTTCTTTGGGTGTATACAGCTCTTCCTTTTCTAGATTCTTGAAATGGAAGGTTAGATTAGAAAAAAGGAAAAATCTCAAATGAGTAATGTATGAATTTAGGGCTGTAAAGATCCCTCTCAGCACTTCTTTATCTCTGACCCACAAATTTTGATGTTGGATTTTTATTTTCATTCAGTTCAATGTATTATTTATGTCCTCTGAGACTGCCTTTGTGACTCGTGGATTATTATTTATAATTCAGAATGTTGCTGAATTTCCAAGTGTTCAGAGACTTTTGTGTTATCTTTCTGTTATTCACTCCTCCCCGCCCCCCTTTTTTTTTTTTTTTTTTTAGTTTAGAGAAAGAGAAAGCAGGAGTTGGGGAGAGAGGCAAAGGGAGGGGGAGAGGGAGAAAGAATCTTAATGGGGCTCCATGCTCAGTGCAAAGCCCGACATGGTACTTGATCCCATGATGCTGGGACCATGACCCAAGCCTAAATCAAGATTCGGTCACTCAACCAACTGTGCCACCCAGGCGCTCCTCTGTTATTCGCTTCTAATATGATTCCATGGTGGTCAAAGAATACATTCCATGTGACTTTAATTCTTCTTAAATTTGTTGAGATTTGTTTCTGATCCAGGATATGGTCATTATTGGTATTTATTCCATAGTCACATGAAAAGAATATGTATTTTGCTGCTGATTGGTGCAGTTTTGTGAATAGCAATTAGAGTCTGATGTTGAGATTTCTATATCCTTGTTGATTTTGTCTAGTTTTCTATCAATTGATGAGGTAGTGGTGTTGAAATATTCAACTATATGTGAGTTTATTTCTCTTTTCAAATCTGTCAACTTTTACTTCATGTATTTTACAGTTCAATAATTTAGTGCATGCATATTTAGGATTGCCATGTCTTTTTGATGGACAAATTCTTTTATAATTATGTAATAGCCTTCTCTTCTACTGGTAAATTTTTCTTTTCTCTGAAGTCTACTGTATCAGATATTAATATAACAACTCCTGCCTTTTTAATTAATATTTTCATTATACATCTTTATCTGTCCTTTTACTTTCAACATGCCTATATCATTATATTTGAAGAGAATTTCTTATAAACAGCATATAGTTAGGTCTGATTTTTAATACACCCTGAGAATCTTTTAATTGCTATATTTAGACCATTTATATTTAATATAATTATCGATATGCTAGGGCTGAAGTCTGAAATTTCATTTTTTGTTTTCTGCTTTTCTCTATTTTTCATTTCTCTTTTCTTTTTTTCTGCTCTCAATATTTTTTATAATTCAATTTTGATTTATATGCAGTATTTTTGAGAGTCTCTTTGTATAGCTTTCTTAGTTATTGCTTTAGGTATGACAATATATACATAATTTATCATAGTCTGATAGTGTCATCATTTTACCACTTTGAATGAAGTATGTCATGAATCATGCCCTACTAAAATTTTCTACAAATATGTGAGATTGACAAATCAAAAATATAAACATCAGAGTAATTGTAGCTAGATGAGATACTGTTTTGTTTTCTCCCCAAGCTCTCCTGTTTCCCTCCACCTAAATTGCACATATATTCATACCTCCACTAAAAAGATAACTGAGAAATGAATTGAGATTAGCTGGGGTGAGGAGTGGAGAACCTGACTCTAATTTGAAACATCAAGATTTCTGGCATTTGATGTATATAATCTTTTGGATGGACAACTTTTAAAGATAATCTCTAAGAGAATGTGTTTTCTAATGCATTAAAATGAATAGAAACTTGAAAAATTTTGAAGTCTGGACAAAATTTTGTCTCATTGTATTTATTGAGGATGTAAACCATCAACAATTCATAGTCTATTAAACTTGTGAGTAGGCTTAACAATTACCTAGACTATTATTTATTTTATACAAAACACATTTCAGAGAGATGAAGTTAAGTTACACAACGTCACATGTGTGTCAGTGATAATGTCGAACCTAGAACTAAGGTCTAATGATATGCAACTACAAAATGAAGAATAAAAATATTAGATTTTTACCTAAAGTATATATCAAAAGTCTGCTTGGGAATGCAGTTATGCCTCATTTCCTTAAGAAATGCAAAATGAGAACATGTCAGATGGAATATCATCACTCATCTACACTGGAATTTAACCAGGACACTGGGGTTTAAACTTATGTGCATGCCAAAAATAGCAATTGGTAACAAATAAATGGCCCAACCATTGATATTACTGCAGACACTCCCCACAAGAGGTTCCAAACATGAAAGTGTAAGAGTTAGTATGTCCTTTTCCATCGTGTATCAGTAAGTCTTATTCTATCTATTCAGTTCTACAAAGTGGCAAATTTCAAGGACACTGCCGTATTTTCCACATTATGCAGTTTTTACTCACTTTAGTTGTAAAAACACTTAATTGTGTGCAAAAGGAACTGTCCTCAATCCTAAAATATATTTTATACTCCCTGATTCATTTTATGAAGGATCAAACCTCTGGCATGTAGCTCAGAGTATCAGACTTCTCCTTTTAGCCATGAAATTTTCTATGATCCAAACTGCAGAAAAAGTACTCGCTCTACATCTCCCATTTATATTCACAGTCAGATACTATAATTAAATAATAGAGTTTCATTTACTTGGGCTCAAATCCATTAATTTTTTTTCTTATTTTTACTCATCTCTTTTCTCTGAAATGTATCCCAGTATTATTATTATCCTTGAGCACACAAATACACAGACTGTGAATCTGTAATGAGATCTTCCTATTTTTTTAGAATAGATTTTGCTTTGATTAAATGTCTACATTGCCTTTACTTAGATGCTTTCTAAATTTGAACAAATACCTGATCCTACTGAAAAAATAAAATCAACCTTTAACAGATGACCTCCTAGCCAAATACATGTATTATATTTACTCCAGAGAAAAACTGGTTCACAAGCTAACTTGGGTTCCTTGACCTGATGCCAGCAGAGGGTGAATGTGCTAATGCTCTGCATCACAGTGAAAATTCAAAAGCCCTTCCCTTCCAGCCCCATGGACTGGCCAAATGATGGAGCACTGCTCAGCATCCTGTACAGAGGGAGCCACCTACCTTCCTCTCACCCAGTGGTGCCACATGAGAGGAGTAGCAGGACAAGAAGGAGTAAAGGTGTTAAACACACCAACAGGGAAGTATCTGCATTGGAAAGAAAAACTAAGCTATCCAGCTGTCACTGTCTCCAATTCTTTAACCAGACGGAACCACCACACTCCTAGACTTTTTTCACAAGAGAAGAGAAAGCTTGCAAAATTTGTATTCACACGTCCAGTGTTGCGCTCTCACTGCATGCCTACGAAACTCCCTTGTCAACAGAGCTTTTACCCTTGCCTTTTTCTCTTTTTCAGGATTTCTACTCCAAATCCCCAGCACACTTAGAGCAGTGATCTCAGAGGCATTTCTATAGCTGATGCAAATTATATTTCTTTGTTTGCCTCCTGGCGATTGGGTGGGAAAGAGAAAGAAGTGTAAAAGCCCCAAAGTGGCCGCTAAAACCCAAACAGCTGACGAAAGCTCATAACATTTTTCACTAGTTTACTATGTAAATGCCCCTGCTAATTTAGAAAAGCCTTTGTGGTTTTTAACATTAGAAATTAAACTAGATGTACTCCTATGCTGATGTCCATGGCCTGAAGATGAAGTTATACTTTACCAATGAAAAATCAGTAAATGAACAGATCAAATACCTTCAATATGGACCATGAACTATTATCAGGAGGGCTATCTAAAAATGCATTTTTCACTGTTAATTGGCCATGTTTCTATAGAAGAAGACTTGTTTTCCTTTCCAGCCATAGTACCATCATGGATCAAATGTAAACTATAAAATAACTGACCTAGTTTCGATAAGATACAGCATAATATTTTAATGCTTTTTACAACACGAAGCCATTATTTCTGACTAGAAGCAAAAAAAAAAAAAAAACTAATAATACACCAAATTATATATTCAATGAACAAAAATTAATCCTAAACTAACCTCTCAGGTGATATATTAAAGACAGAAGGGACAAAGATGGTAAGAACTACATACCAATCTGTGGATTAGGCTGGTATACTTTGTTCACCCTATAGCTCTCAGCCCAAACTGAAAGTGTAGAGTAAAACAGTATTCAGGCCACCTCTATTAATAAGATGAAAACCCTGGTCTTCATATTAATGTCACAGACAGTTCACCCCATCTCTGAGTACCAAGTCAAATTAAATAAATACATTGTTGAGCAACACCTATAATGTACTTTGTTATATGAGATGGAGAAAACAAAGTCATTAAAACTTATTAATAAAGAAGCTGTGATCTAAGTACTTCAAAGTTAAAAAAGTCATTAGCAGAGAAAGAAGTAAAACAAGGAATACATTCCAGAACGCCAGGAAAGGGGTTGCTACAACAAAACGTATGTCTGTATGTTAAAATATAAAAAAATTAAAGAGCACCTAAAATACAGTACCAAAAGTATAGAAAACTCATTTTTGATATCTGAAATTCTTGGGTCACAAAGAGATGAAAAGGAAGGCTTGGAGTTGCAGTGAATCAGTAGGTGGTCTCTCCTAAGTACTGAAAGGGCAGGAAGAACCTGAAGAACAAGACCGCCTCAGGCAGGCCCAAGCAAGATCAGGGCAGGCCCTAGATTTTGGAAGGAGCCAGAGATAACAGGACCCAAACACTTTCATCATCTAAGGAGCTCTAAGCATCAGGGCTTCCACATCCACAGCTCAGTCTGCCCTTGTTTACTTCCCCAAGCATTTTTCCGTTGACAGATCTTGGACTAACATACTCATGAATCTCCACCTTATATCCAGTCACCTCCACAGAGAATGGAGGGAGAGGTCTGTGGCCAACCTACTTCTCTTCTGTGAGTATCTTCCATGGCCATCATCTGAAATTTCTTTGTCATATGCAGCACCTTTACAACCACAAAGAGCTATCAAAGTATTGCCGTACAAAGATCTGAGTAAGAAAACATAACTGAAATACAGCCTTAGGAAAGCGAATCCAGACACTTAACCATTATGCAATAATTCCAGATAATGGTTCCTGATTTGGTTGAAAAGGAAAGGAAAGGAAAGGAAAGGAAAGGAAAGGAAAGGAAAGAAAAGAAAAGAAAAGAAAAGAAAAGAAAAGAAAAGAAAAGAAAAGAAAAAGATGAGATTATATGAGGAAGGGTGGGCACTGAGTATCTTAAGAGGACTGCTACTTAAGATACATAAAATAAGGTCTATTCAATAGATGCTATTTTTATTTTGAGAACTGCTATTCAAACACAGTTTAATAAAAATACTGAAATAGAGCAAAGTGATTAGCATAAATTCTGGAATTTATGCTGGGCACAGTCTTCCTATGTGGATATTCTTAGGCAAATTACTTAATCTCTAAACCCAGGTTCTATCTGCAAATTAGAAATAATACTTACCAGAGTAATTGTCTACTCAGGATCTCATTGAAAAAAAAACATGCTGTCCCTATTCTCACACTTCATGGTTCAAGTGGGTCTGACCCACACCTCCTCTAGCTGTACTTTAGGGATGACTGTTCAGGCCTGAGTAATCCTCGACCAGTTATGGGAAGCTATGTGGGGATCCCCATCACCACAACAATTGCTAGATCTCCCTCACCACCACCATGATTGAGGTTATTTAGAATCTTTCAAACCTAAAAAAAAATCAACTAAGAGAAAAGTAAAGCCAAGTGACAGAAAACCAGAGTGAGAGATGGATGTCTTTCGACATACCATGAGTTTAAAGGTTATTTTCTGTTAGGGCACCACTATATTCCCTTTCTTACTTCAACTATTTAGAGATAGGCTTTTGTCTAAACTACTACATGGAGTTTTTATATTTGTATGTGAGGAAAAACTGAGATAATACCCATAAAGCACTTGTCATATAGCCAAACTTAATAAATGTGAGTTATTTTTAGGTCCAGAATGAGAGCTTATCTAAACTTCCCTTTCCAACATGACAACTTGGAAAACAATTTTCATGCGACTCATTAAGGTATCAAGGGTTTCTATTTTCAAAAAAGTCATAATCAATAATAGAAAATGTTGGGGCGCCTGGGTGGCTCAATCGGTTAAGCATCTGACTTCGGCTCAGGTCATGATCAGGTTATTGGGTTGAACCCTGCATCAGGCTCTGTGCTGACAGCTCAGAGCCTGGAGTCTGCTTTGGATTCTGTGTCTCCTTGTCTCTGTGCCCCTCCCCCACTCGCACTCTGTCCCTCTCTCATAAATAAACATTAAAAAAATAAATAAAATAATAGATGTTAATAATAGCTCAAAGACATAGAAGAGAAGCCTCAAAAGGCAGCAGATAATTTGACCAACAAAAGAACTGAAGACAAAATAATACTTATGTCTACAGAGAAAAAAGAGAGAAGAAGACTCTTGGGTCTAGGCTGGTTACTGAAAGGCTTCATAGACATAGTATTTCAGCTGGGTTTTGAGAAACAGGAAAGCTCTGGAAAGTTGGAGGGAAGAGTAGACAACATTCCAGGTTTGCATCTACAATAATATGGGTGGTGGTGTTAAAGCCCAGGAGGACACTCTTTAACCTATAAGACAGGTTTTTCGAGAAGAAGCCAAAGAAGAAAAACTAGAACAAAAAGCTCAATTCAGATGACAGCTGTGAAGGGCAAGTTTAATCATATTGCACAGAAAGTGGTTTTTCACTGAGATCATCTGGAAGTACAAAGGGATGACATTAGGTTGCTCCTATAATTCACAGTCAGCAAAATTTTAAAAATTAATAAAAATCAGAGGAATGTCTTGAAAGACTTTTATAATCAAATCATACATCTTTGGATACATTATATCATATTGGCTTTTTCCCTCCTTTTTACTTATTCCGACTGTAATTGGTCATTATTTTACTCAAATTCTACAGCCAAACCAATTACAATAAATGCACAAATATACTCTAAGGCATAATGCAAAAGATAGTGTGGTTTTCTCCTCAATATCCCTTCCTCAGCATATAAAAGCTATGTGATTTGAGAGATTGAGCCCAACCCCTGTGGTGTTAAATTTAAAGCAACCATGGTAATCCCATGCTCCTTACCAGTGATTGCTAGTAGATGTTCCTTACCAGCAATCTATCTCCTTCAGTAGGGTTGCCTTTTCATTTGTTGATGGTTTCCTTTGCTGTTCAAAAGCCTTTTATTTTGTTAAGGTCTCAATAGTTTATTTTTGCTTTTGTTTCCCTTGCCTTAGGAGACATATCTAGAAAAATGTTGCTAAGGCTAATGTCAAAGAAATTACTACCTATGTTCTCTTCTATACATTTTATGGTTTCAGGTCTCACAGTTAGGTCTGTAATCTATTTTGAGTTTATTTTTGTGTATGGCGTAAGAAAGTGTTCCAGTTACATTCTTTTGCATGGAGCTGTCTAGTTTTCCCTCACTGCTTTTTGAAGAAACTGACTTTTCCCCATTATATTCTTGCCTCCTTTGTTGTACATTAACTGGCCATATAAGCATGGATTTCTGAGCTCTCTATTCTGTTACATTGACCTAGGTGTCTATTTTTGTGCCAGGAGCATACTGCTATGATTATCACAGCTTTGCAATATATCTTGAAATTTAGGATTGTGATACCTCCAGCTTTGTTCTTCTTTCTCAGGCTGGCTTTGGTTATTTGAGGTCTTCTGTGGTTCCATAGAAATTTTAGGATTATTTGTTCTACTTCTGTGAAAACTGCTATTCGTATTTTGATAGAGATTGCATTGAATCTTTAGATTGCTTTGGGTAATACAGACATTTTAACAATATTAATTTCTCCAATACATAAGCATAGAATATCCTAATGCAAATCAATACCATGAGATGTCACCTTACACCTGTCAGAATAGCTAGAATCAAAAAGACAAGAAATAACAAGTATTGGCAAGGAGGTAAAGAAAAAGGAACCCTTGTGCACTGTTGGTGGGAATGTCAACTGGTGCAACCACTATGGAAAAACAGTGCAGAGGTTCCTCAAAAAATTAAAGATAGAAATATCATGCAATCTAGTAATTCTTTTTTTCCAATGTTTATTTGAAAAAGAGAGAGAGAGAGAGAGTGCACATGCGAGTGGTGGAGGGGCAGAGAGAGAGAGAGGGAGAGGGAAAATTCCAAGTGGGCTCCACGTTCAGCACAGAGCCTAACATGGGGCTTGACCTCACAACCATGAGATCACGACATTAGCCAAAATCAAGAGTCGGACACTTAATTGACTGAGCCACCCACCCCACAATCTAGGAATTCTATTACTGGGTATTTACCCAAAGAAAATGAAAATTTCAAAAGGTATGTGCACCCCTATGTTTATTGCAGCATTATTTACAATAGCCAAGATATGGAAGCAACCTCAGTGTCCATGGATAGATAAGTGGATAAAGAAGATGTGGAATGTGTGTGTGTGTGTGTGGGTGTGTGTGTGTGTGTGTGTGTATGTATGATAGAATATTGCTCATCTGTAAAAAATGAGATCTTGCCATTTGTGACAGTATGGATGGATGTAGAGGGTATTATGCTAAGTGAAATAAGTCAGACAGAGAAAAACACTATATGATTTATTTCACTTATATGTAGAATCTAAAAAACAAAACAAATGAATAAATGAACAAATAAAAAGCAGAATCATCACACTTAAAAATACAGAGAACGGATGGTGGCCAGAGGGGAGGTGGGTGGAGGGATGGGCAAAATGGGTGAAGGGGATTGGGAGGTACAGGCTTCCAGTTATGAAATAAGTCATAGGAATTAAAGGTACAGCATAGGGGATGTAGTCAGTGATACTGTAATAGTGTGGTACAGTGGCAGGTCATAAGTACACTTGTGGTGAGCATAGTATAAACTTATTGAATGCCTGTGTTGAACATCTAAAACTAAAGTAACTTTGTGAGTCAACTGTACTGAAAAAAAAAGAATAAAGCTGGCATAGAGAGGATGGCAGAGCTAAGGGAATTGCAGAGATAAGATGCTGCAAGCACTGGACAAAGTCAAGCCAACAATCCGCCCTATCTCTAATGGCTGGATATGTGAAATAGTATTTTCCTTTATTACTAAATCTGGTTAGACTTGCTTTTCAAATACTGCCCTAATTTCTTTAAAAAAAATAATGAGGCAGTATACTTGTGTATCATTTGCAAATAACTGTGATCCAATAATACATCTAATCTCATGGGCCTCTGGTTATTCCTAGAGCCTCTAGAAGACTCCAAACAGTAAGAAACAGGATAAGTAAACAAGTGGAATGGAAGATCTCTATGTATCAGAAAGGTTCTGTCCAGGTGATTCATTTCAGATGAACAGAACACCATCTTCTGAAAAGATGGAACAGTTAGTTGTCAGAGTCACTCAGACTGGTCCTGGCATTCTTGTCAACAAGGGCAGTCCAAAGTCATACATAACCAAGTTTCTTAACACACACACACACACAAACTTTAGATCCTAAACTTCCTCTTTCCTCCTACAGCTAAGTAGGGGCATTTTATTCCCTGATCATATTAAGGAAAAGAAATCCTCACAGATGAGGCTCTGCCTGAAAAGGATTTTTTGAGCAAGCCGATGTTATGTTTTATTGCCAAACAATACTTTGTGGTGCAGTCTCTAGAAGTGCAATTAACCATGTAAACCAACTATGAAATGGACTATATGCAGTAAAATGATGAAATTTTCCTAATGTTCACTCTTGTGCAAAAAATAATTATGGAATTTTTAAAGAAATATATAAATAATATAATGTATATGCCAACTTCTGAGGAAATTACTGCAGCGGATACACACTGGTGAATGGTGATCAAGAGGAAGCAATCATGCTAAAAAATAAAGGTAGAACTCTATGCATAAGAGTCTATACACACAGTAACTTGTGGCAGATTATATCATCACTAGACAAAAGGGAGCCAAATATAAACTATGAACAAAGACTTTGCCCACAGTATTAAGCCAAAGAAATACTAAGATCAGAAACATTTTAAATGTATACATTATAGTTCATAGCTAAAAGATGATATTCTTCCATAGCTGAAATGTAGTTCTTTAAAAATATTAGAACTTCTGACAGACACCACATATATTGGGACCATTTTAATTATTTTAAATGTTTATTTATTCTTGAGAGACAGAGAGAGAGAGAGAGAGAGAGGAGAGACAGCCAGCCAGACAGACAGAGACACAGCATGGGCAGGGGAGGGGCAGAAAGAGAGAGAGGGAGACACAGAATCCTAAGTAGGCTCCAGGCTCTGAGCTTTCAGCACAGAGCCTGATGCAGGGGCTGAAACTCACAAGCTATGAGATCATGACCTGAACCGAAGTTGAACCAACTGAGCCACCCAGGCATATTGGGATCATTTTAAATGTCTTTGTTTTGACATGAAATTCGATAGCCCCAAATTAATACTTGAGTACTAGAAGTAAAAATTCTAAATTCACATAAAACAGCACTGTCTATTTAGGCCTATAAATAATGACCAAGCCAGTAGCTTGTGCATAGAAAACATACCTAGTGTTTAGAAAACAAGAAGTAGATGGAGAAGTAGATAGGGGCAGGATGTGTACAAAACGTACCTAGAACATCTTGACATGCCACATACCAAGGACGCTATCAAATATGACTACAGTTAGGTCAAAAGTACTCAGGAGTAAACCTGAAGAGATTTCCATTAGACAAGGGTGAGACAATTTGAGGCTTCAAAAAGACTAGGAATTGCAATAGATCAAACTCAGCAAATATGCTTAAATTCATGATTTCATGATGGTATTTAAAAGAAATTACTTGGTTACCTTCTGAGGATGACAGGAAGCTGTTCTATCCAAATGGTAAAATATTTGCCCCTCAAGGTGAAACACACCCTTGTTTTCATCTTACCCCCCAAAGGTAAATAAGATACAAACTTCTGTTACTGTTGCTAAACACCTATTAGCTCCAAATATTCTACTTTGTTTAAAAAGATAATGGGGTGGTGCACCTGGCTGGCTCAGTTGGTTGAGCATCCAACTCTTGATTTCGGTTCAGGTCATGATCCCAGGGTTGTGGGATTGAGCCCTGCGTTGGGCTTTGTGCTGAGCATGCAGCCTGCTTAAGATTCTCCCTCTTCTCCCTCTGACCCTCTCCCCTGCTTGTGCTCTTTCACTCTCTACAAATAAATAAATACATAAATAAAATGAAATAAAGATAATGCATTCATTATACTAAAGCCACGCTCTCTTTTCTTTGCAGATTCTAGCAGAATGAGTTGAAGAATGCACTGATTCTAATGTTGCCTTCTCTGGCAAATCAAATAACCCCTTTCCAACCTGAGTAACCGTTAACTGCATTTAATGTCACCAACTCTCATCACAACTGGACAAAGGCATTCTTCGGCAATGTTTATCATTATTGCAAGTTGGTTACAGCTACGGTTTAAAAGCTCAATATAATCCTGTCTGTAAAGGTTGACTGCACAGTGACCTTAGTCAAAGTACAATCTGTTCCATAAAACCTAAGCATGGTCCAAGGAAGTCTAAACAAATGGGTCCATCAATGAATAGGAGGAAAATCCTTTGTTTTTAATAAAAATCATTCATTACACTCCTTGCTGTAATTACACACACACACACACACACACACACACACACACCATGAGTAATGTTCCATATTTCACAGTTAAGAAAATAAGTCAATACTGGATATGATCAATATTGCTAATATTGATCAATATCTGGCTCTCCTCTTCCCATCCCAATGAAATTAGGAGTGACCATATAGTTAGTTCTAGCAAAGGAATATGAGAAGTAATGTTGGTCACTTCTGGAATAAAGTAACTGCCAGTGCTCAGCTCTCCAATCCTCTCTTCCTTGGCCTGGGAGCTCATGCAGCAGGCATATAAGGAGGTACCTTAAAATTAAGTCCAGAAAGCAAAGCTAACATGTGGAGTCACCTAAACTCACAAGGTTTGTAAATGAGACTTTAGGATTGTTCATAACAGCAGCATAACTTATTCTAACCCAAACGACATGCTACAATTCTGTGTTTTTCCCAAATATCCCTTCCACAAAGATCTAATAAAAACTCTCTTCCTATATCGATTGATTGAGGCTAACCAAATTAATTGCATTATGGAAATGAAAGGATTTAGAATTAATATTTTCAGGATGGCAAACTGTTTGAAAATGTTATTTACATTTGATAAATCATGCCTAAAAACTATAACACAACAAATCTGTACCCTTATAAATACAACTTTATTCTAGGATTTCTCTACTGGACAGAGAATGGCATGAATATAATATCACATGCAGTAGCCACTCTGAGCCTAGTTCTACCTTAACAACTATGGGCGGACATAAGGGAAAGAGCAATTGTTGATGACATTTATCAAGTCTCTCAATTCTCAACTGATTCTGAAATAAACTGATAAGGCTTATATTTTATTGACCTCCTAATCCTCGGAACCAAAAGTACCTGGTAAATGAAATTTGTTTTTCATGATTTCCTCAAATCTGCTTGCTTTGATGAATCCAGTATATACTACCAACGAGTATTAAAATATAAAAAATCCATTGTGAGGTTTCAATAAGGCTCAGTCCAAGACTTTTGTTTGATGCTTTCTCTATGTAAAAATACTAGGGCACTTCTAAAGTGGAGCTTTGTATCTTTCCTTACATGGAGAACATTTCGTATAGTGGTGTTGTGTGAAAACCATACAACATTCCCAGGAAATATAATCACCTTTCATCCAAAGCCTCAGCAATCAACAGTTTGAAATACTATTCCCTGCTGAACACACAGGTATTTACCTGGGTCATGAACTAAAGTGGCAATTGTCCCAAATATTTCTATTCATTTGATGGGTGCCATAGGAGCTTAAATGGACATGGTGGTGACAGCAATGTATGGACTATTGATTTGAGTGTGACTGAGGACTAACAGAATCGCTTCCTCAGCCACAAAGGTGTCCTAGGAGGTCTGCTAGCCCAGAATGACCTGGTGGCTTTTGAGGTGTATGGGTACCACCCGACACTACACAATAATGATAGAAATGTATGGAAAGCGGAGATAAGGGCTCCAGCATGTATCTTTGGCAGCAAAATTCACAACATTTCATTTCTTAAAAAAAAAAAAAAAAAGACAGTGGGCAATAATTACACAGTTTAATTACTCCTTTGGGTTCCACAAAGAGCTAAATAAAATAAAATAAAATCACCAGCCACCAATCTGCTACCTGTGGCAGCTGAAAAATATTCTAGTGGAATTCAGGGGCAAATAGTGAAATGAGCATCTCCCAAATTGTTTGGAAAAGGATCTTCAGTCTAAGAAGAACTGACAGCACAGCTTTAAGAACAGATAAAGCACTGCCTCAAGGATCTGTCTTGCTTCCTTACTTTTTTAAAGTAATACCTTCATTTGCATAGTAATAACCCAATTATTGTAAGATTAGGTGACAGGAATCTCATTATTGCTATTTCCACAAAACAGTCAATATTCTATTCAATATCTTTTAATGTTACGCACCTTAAAACATAATTATTTCAATATACCCTCATTCATCTTTAATGTAATTTTCTTTTTTAAAAAACCTTGCCATAATTGTTGGTTTTTATGGAATATATTAGTGTTTAAACAAGCACTTTTCCCCTCAGGCTGCTATGAGAACAAGCAGAAGAAATCAACAGCTTGGGGGCATTTCTGCCTCTCCACCCCCCCCAGGAAGAAGTCCACCAAAAGACCAAAGCCACCAACACTGCTACTGAAAAATCTGTTGTAACAACCTCCACAGTCTTCCCAACACTGCAGTTTCCCCTCCTGCTCTTTCACTTCATGCTCCACAAAAGATGCTCCCATAATGAATTTTCGTCTTAAGGCAACTTCAAAAGTGTTAGCAAATACATTCTGTTAAATTTCAAATTGTATGATCTGGGCTCTTTTCTTTGTGAGTGAGTGAGTGAGTGAGAGTGTGTGTGTGTGTGTGTGTTCCCAGACCACACTGCCACACTGTAGTATCAAAAAACAAAACAAAAAAAACCCCCACATCCGAGACAGCTGACATACTGGGGAGACCATCTGCCCGCCATAGGTTTACCTGCCATAGGCTTTTACAGTTTCAATTACAAGATAATCAGTACAATAAGTGGCTGGTTACCAGATTAACGTGGGAAACAAAGCAAGGAAGTAGAGGGGAGAAAGAGAAAGGACTGTCTACATTAAGAAACTATAGAGCCATACATGCTATTACTCCAAAATGATATCAGAATTAATGTACAGTGAAAATAGCAGTTAGATTTTGTCATGAGAGGAAGTAATATCAAAGGGCTGTGGTTTGGAATCTGGAGTTAACACTCCTTGACTGTGGCCCTACTGACTACTATATTCTTTAGGATGTTAATCTCTCTGAACTTTGTGAATGAATATTCCCTATTCATGAGTATTACCATTAATTTATAGAAAGAAGCACTATGTTCCCTAGTCAATGCCAGCTAAGTTTTCTCAAGATATAAACTTTATCAATCATTAACATGATTCATTAGTGTTTTTTGCATGTTCTGATGCAGAGAATCTCAACAGATGTCCCTGGGAGCATACCTAACCACAATGTTACCATCACACACCCAAAGCATCAAACCACACTCCACTCTTCCCATTCTTGACCTTTGAGTAAAACTGCAAGGCTGACCAAACACCTTTCTGCATGTTTAATGAATTTTAGGGGATGCTAATTGTATTTTGTCTTTTTTTTTTTTTTTTTACAACAATGGGAAACCACCATTCTTTGAAATGAGTTTGGTTGCTATAGACAATTTTTCCCCAAGCAGAAAAATTATATAGGCCAATTTCTGTTTTAGTAAGACTTTACTGGAATTAAGTTGTATAGCTTATCTCTTTCAAGTGGCTGGGCTGCTCCTCAGAAACTACTCATAGCAGCTAGGACATGAGTCAGGCAGACATTTAGGATAAACCCCAGCCCTTCAGAGAAGAATAAACTCACAGAGCACACTTTCAGTCAAGCTCACCAGCCTTAGTTTGTGGCGAATATAGAACTAGAATTCAGTCTCCAACCTCCTATTTCAGAGCTCTTTCAATTTCTCTCACACATCATTTACAATCCAGACTTCATGGGAAGAATGGCAGTGACACTACATTGATGGAGTGAGGTTGTATTTTTATCCCTCACTAATACCACCATCAGATGGTCAACCAAAAAAACTCAAACAGTGATAATTAAAGTCGACATTATATACAGGTATCAGACAATGCACTATTTTATGTTAAATATCAGAACCACCATTTTTTTAATGAAAATCTGAGGCCTAAGAGGTGTAGAAAACTGCTCAAGATCACAGAACAACAAGTTCCAGAGTCTGGATCCAAAACCGGGTCTGCTTTCATTTAAGTTGCTGTCATACAAAGTTTACATATATAATTTACTTTGTTTTTTGGCTTGGACTTTTACAACCCTGTCTTTGTTGAACACACCAGACACCCTCCAAGAATGCAGAGATTGTACATGGCAAAGCTAACCCCAGACTATCCGGTGTCCAAAACTCCATGTAGTCTCATGCTTCCTTATCTTTGGGCATGATATTCCCTTTTTCTGTAACACTCTCACCTTCTTCTATTGACTTTATCTCTCACTGTTTATCTACCAAACTTTTATCCATGCCTCAAAATCATGGTCAGTCATCACCTCTTCTGAAGCCTATCCTTACTACCCAACACATTCCAGGAGAATTAATCTTCCCTTCCTCTACTATTTCTGAATATTTAAGCTATATATTCAATTACTAAATGTAATGATTAGTTTACATGCCATCTCCCTGAAGGAAAGCTCCTTGGGGCCTGGTTTAATTCATCTTGGTATCCACAGTACCTACAAGCAATATACTTGAAATGGAGGTGTTGTTCTATAAATGTTCAACTGGCACTGAACTAAAGATATCTATCCAAATTCACTTCTACCAATTGTCACATTCTTCTTACATGAAATATTTCTGTCTATGCCTTTTCTATACAAAAAAATAGTTCTTGTTCCCCTCACCTCACCAAGAATGCTTTATACATAATAGGTGTTCCAGAAAAGTTTGTAGATTTGCATTGCTTACAGGATTTTTTAAAAAAGAGAGGGAAGGGCAAATAAATAAGATCTTACAGATTGCTTTAAACTTAGTAGAGAATGTTAGTAAACTTCTCCCTTCTTGAATCACCTTCAAAGCATGGTATTGCATCATGTGAGGGTACAGAATAAGTACACTGTACCGAAAAACTCGATCACTGACTCCATGGTTAAAATGCTACTTTTCATGAGGATTAATTGAGTGCAATCTTTTATCTGTTCCTATTCAGCATATGTACTGTATATCTGCTATGCATCCGAGGACAGCTGCCATTCTATTTACAGCATTATCTAAAAATGGCAACATTAAATCTATCTCCCATCTCTTTGAGATCTTTTTCAACCACAGAATCATCTCAGATGTTCTGCTTTTAGAGCAAAATATATGAGGTGTGAATGTGTGTAACAGTAAAAGACTAACAGGCAGAAATTCACAATGGTGGAATTATCCACTGGGGGTTGATAAAACTTCCCTCCTTTTCCTATCTCAAGAAAAGCTACGGGAAGGGAACTCGCGAACATCAGGGGGCAAATTAAAGAGGTAGCCAACCCTGCCCTTACACCCCTATCAGGAGTCTAAGAGCCTAAATATTGATTTTTCAGGGCTCTGTTGCTGACGGTAGTGATTTTGAACACTGACTGAAAAACAAACAGCAGAGGTGTGTGCTGATGAACCTCCCAAATACTATATCGCATTCCAGATTTTTTTTTGAGAGAAAGTTAAAATTAATCATTCAGTATTGTAAGAGAAAGGAAAAGCTCTGTGTTATTTATTATAACTCTCCATATTATATTTAACACAAAGTCTGTTAACTTCACTGAGAGCTATTATCACAAGAGGCAAAAACCTGATTTTACACAAAAACAAACAGTACTACAATCCTGACCAATCTGAACAACTTGGGAAAATTTATGCTCCTTTAATTGCTTTGTATTCAAAATTTCAAATTTCAAAACAAATTCTTTTGTCTCATCAAGCTTAAAGCCCATTTTGAGAGGCAACTGGGTGGCTCAGTTGAGTGTCTGACTCTTGCTTTCAGCTTAGGTCGTGATCTCCTGATTTGTGAGTTCAAGCCCCACATTGGGCTCGCACTGATAGCACAGATCCTGCTTGGGGTGTTTTCTGTCTCTCCTCCCCCCCCCCCCCCCACCCCCGCCTCTGCCCCTCCCCAGCTCTCTATCAAAATAAATAAAGAAACTTAAAAAAAAAAGTCCATTTTGAAAATCAGTGTGGCAACTAGACAGAGCAGAGAGCTGTCCTTTCATGATAAGGATCAACTACACTTAAGAAAAAATTAAAATTTATGGGGCGCCTGGGTGGCTCAGTCGGTTGGGCGGCCGACTTCGGCTCAGGTCACCATCTCGCGGTCCGTGAGTTCGAGCCCCACGTCGGGCTCTGTGCTGACAGCTCAGAGCCTGGAGCCTGTTTCAGATTCTGTGTCTCCCTCTCTCTCTGCCCCTCCCCTGTTCATGCTCTGTCTCTCTCTGTCTCAAAAATAACGTTAAAAAAAAAAATTTAAAAAAAAAATTTAAATTTAAATCCTTCCTTTAAGAAGATAATTTGTTCACCATGGAATTGGTCTTATAAATATGGAAGCCATCATTCTAAAAGTACTTTGCAACTTGGGAGTAGTGCTGTGAATTGGTTGAGGGTAGAGCCAGACTGCCTGGGTTCAAATACCAATGCTACCATTTACTAGCTGTGTGACCCTGGGCAAGATAAATAACCTTCAGTGACTTACTTGCATGGTTTCGAGGAATAATTGAGCTAGCACGTATAAAAAGTGGTTGGGATAGTGCACTCTATGTAGAGAGAAATAAAAGTATGTTACTAATTTTCTTTATTAGAATAGTCTCTGACTCAAAATGTAAAAATACATGAATTGGTTTCAATATTTCTCAAATGGGAATGGGGTGAGGAAGACCCACAAAAGAAAAGCTTTTACAAAAGAAATTACAATGATAGTCACTGCATGTTGCTTTCTCAACTAGCTCTTTTGGGGGGAACAAATTATACACACAGACACACACACACACACACACACACGTCTGAACTTTACATAAGCACAAATACCTGCATTTCAAAATGCTAGCCTTTATAAAAAGGCATGTTTTGTGGATCATGCAATATGTTCTTTACAATGTCTAATGCAGGCAAATATACAAATGTTTTTGTCAATAAACCTCTACATTATTTTTATTTAATTAAACAAACAAAAAAGCTAAAGGATCCTAAAAACAGCATCCAGCACAACACGTGACATATATATTGTTCCCAGTTCGGCAAATGGCAACTCAATAAAGGGGACAAGTTGCATAATGAAACACTCACACCCTACATCTGTCATTGGCATTTTCAACTGTTTCAAAAGCTAGGTCAAGTGAAGGTGAAATTACTAGTTATCAATTTTTCACTGATACGAAATTTGAAGTTTTAAAAGAAAAATCAATGTTATTCCAAAAAGCCAAATCCATTAAAACAGTTTTTTTTACCATGCATTTTACTCTAAAATTTACATTATCACTCATCAAACCATTTTTTAAAAAGTCTTGGGAGGAGCAATTTAGGTACACACCAATAGTCTATTTGAAACATGAGCTAAAAGTTAAAGATTTCAAAGTGGAAAATACATGTTACACTTCTTTAAAGAAAATCTAATGCATAATTTTTACAAGATGCCAAAATCATCAAATCATTCATGTTATTAATCTTGTGTGTTTGCTGACTGGCAAGGCTTCCAGGGAGTCTGTCTCTAAAGGACTATAAAGCTTTCAAAATACAGTTATGAAAAGTGGTAAATCCACACTTATATTACCACTAAGACAAGAAGGTAGGTTTTCAAAAACTAGTATGAAAATTTAACCGCAACAAAATTATAGTGAAGAAAATTCTAATTTCATGTATATGATATTTATGAGTATGTGTGTTTAATATGTAAAATTCATTAAACCTAAAAGTATCAATAAAAGTAAAATAAATATCCACTCTATGAGGTAAAACAGAAAAAAAAAACAGTACCACACGCACATTGATGTAGTTATGGTCTTCTGCTGAGGACAGTAATTTTGCTTCATTACAAAGATCCCAGTCCTTGGAGTTAAGAGATCATTTTCTGACTTTATTGTATTCTCCTTGTTGATGCATTAGCAACTACATTTCCTAGCCTCTAATTTTCATTTGGATTACAGAGGTCTGTCTGGCAAAAAAAAAAACTCATTTTCAAAGACCATTCACAAAATAAAACTTTGTAAATTTTATCTCCTTTGACAGCCATCAGCAGTAACTTTATTATTTATGCCAAGATAGACAACCATGGTGGGGTCTTGGTTCTACCACTAATCAGCTTACTTGCCAGTTCTGAGCCACAAATCTAGTCATATCTGAAATCCGAGTGTTGAAATGGATTATATCTGAGGTGTCTTTATGCTTGAAAATTGTATAATTAAGTTACCTTTTCCATATGGGAATTTAACCAAAATTCAGCTTTACTGCAGAAAAGAGGGTTAAAATGTGCTCCCCAATCCCACAGAAGAGCAAATACAAAGCAGAAAGCTGTCTTAGTATTGTTTTTAAGAAAAAGGTCATATTCTTTGGTCTACTACAGCCAAGCAGTGTACATCTATCCATCTCTGTGTATATTTCAGATGATAAAACACAGGCTCTGAGAGATTATGCAATATACCCAAGATTATAGAGCTAGCAATTGGTAAAGCTGGGGTTCAAACTCAGACCCTTCTGACTATGAGGCTTGATGCTTCACTTCTCAGGACAAAGCTCATTGAGAAGATGATAACTGAGAGGTAACTCTATTGCTAAATCTATTAAATAGCCCACTGATGCTAAAGTTCCCATCACTTTCTACATTTCTTATGAAAGTTCTATCCATTCCTTGGTACCCAAGAAGGTAATTTCTATCTTTCACAGGGAAGTTACATTCAAGTATTCCACACTAGCTGCTAATGACTGGCTAGAGAGGCAAGAATTAAGGTAAATGACTTGGTACTTGATAATGCATTTTATGATGATAATGGTACTTCTTGAAAATTAGTCAGACAGGTATGGGGGCTTGGTAACAGAGCCCAAGCAGAGAAAAGAAACAAAACAATGTACTTTCTAGTGCTTTTCTAGCAGGATTTCAAGATCTCTCTGATTACCAGGGGGAAATTATTCCACTCTTTCCACTGGCTTACGGTTTCCTCAAAGCTTCGTGACAATGTTACCTCATTTCAGAAATCTCAAAGACTAGCAGATTGAGGACACTGAACAAGCAAGCATGTTTAAAGTGACATCTTACAACATATATCCCAAACGTCCTCACTGTATTTTATTGTAGTTTTCAGCACAGACTGGAGCCCACAGATCTGGATCTGAATGTTGGTTCTGCCATTTACTAGTGCTACGAGTTTGGTCAAAATTATAAATCTCTTGCTTTAGCTTCTTGTCCATTAAAGACTGATATTGCCAGGAAGCTCATGAAATTGTTGTGAGCAGTCAAATCACATATATAGAAGGACTGAGCACAGTGCCTACCCCATGAGAAGCTCCCAGTAAAAGTTAGCTGTTATTACTATTATCAAAAAGCAATAAGGGGTGTCTGGGTGGTTCAGTTGTTTGAGCATCCAACTCTGGCTTGTCATAATCTCGCTGGTTCGTGGGTTCTAGCCCTGCCTTGGGCTCTGTGCTGACAGCTCAGAGCCTGGAGCCTGCTTCAAATTCTGTGTCTCCCTGGCTCTCTGCCCCTCTCCCACTCATGTTCTCTCTCTCTCTCTCTCTCTCTCTCTCTCTGTCTGTCTCTGTCTCTCTCTCAAAAATAAATATTGTTTAAAAAAGCAATAGGATATGAGAATTTGTATTTTTTAAAATAACCCTGATGACAGAATGCTGTTCATAGTAGTAATTAGGTCATGGAAAAAAAGTTCCACTCTAACAAGTTGCATACAAGATTAAGGACGTACATAATGTCGTATTTTTTTTTATTTTTTTAATGTTTATTATTTATTTTGGGGGGGGGGGTGGAGCTCATATACAGCATGAGCAGGGTAGGGGCAGAGAGAGAGGGAGACACAGAATCTGAAGCAAGCTCCAGGCTCTGAGCTGTCAGCACAGAGCCGAGGTGGGGCTCAAACCCATGAACCGCGAGATCACCACCCCAGCTGAAGTCGGACACTTAACCAACTGAGCCACCCAGGTGCCCCCATAATGGTTCATTAAAGGGGAAAAAATATACACATACAACTGATCCAATTATTAAAAAAAAAAAAAAAAAAAAAAAAAAAACCTATATTTCCACAAAAAAGCCTGGAATGTCTAGATGCATTCAGCAGTTGTTATTTGTGAATCAAATTTTATTTGCTTCTTTTTTGCTCACCGGTGTTTTCTCAATCTGCAATGACTATTTTGTAATAAAAATTTCATCTTTAATTTTCTTAAAATAAGAACTATATTCATACTTCAAAAATTAAAGTGAAATTTAAAAAAATCTATATAAAGACAATGTCAGGTAATAAATATCAGAAGTTAATGCCCTGATAGGATTTATGATCTACTATAAAATTAAAAGCTTGAAAATCAAGGTGATTATTTTCAGTTGGTTAAAATAGTGCTTAAGGCTTTGTATTAAGCAAAACAGATGATATGACATATTAACACTAAATATTTTTAAAATCCAGGGCAAATCTATAATACCTTTTAAAATTCAACATGTATTAGTTTCTAATGATTTTTCCATGGGTGAAATGTTCCAGACTTATCTTTTAGCACCAAAAGACACCCGATTTGGTTTGTAGTACACACTCACGTATGGCTTATTATCTACTCCTAGAAGTTGGCCACAGCAAAGTGGGATGTTTCTACAAAAATGAGTAGGAAAAATTACTAAAATTGTTTTCAAGTGGACTGAAGAAAAAGTACTGTTAAACGGACATTCGAAACATGCTTTTTGAAGCAATCAACAAGTAATATTCTTTTTGAAGGGGATCATGGGAGTTAACTCGATAAAAGCAGCCCCTTGGCTAAGGATGAACTGTTCATCTTGCTTTGGTCACGACAGAGTGCTAAGGATAGATGTCCATTTAAAGGTTGTGATGTAGTAATCAATATTGAATTCTCTGATGTTTTAAATGTAAGGCTGATTATGCAGGGAAACTGAGGGGGAGGGTGGGGAAATCACAGAAGTAAGAACCCAAGTTCATTTTGCAGCCCTACACTTGAAAATGTAGCAGTGCCCCTCATCATCTTCCTGAATCTCGGTGACTTCTCAGTAGTTCTGCCCACGTTAGACCTTCTTTGTAAATTATGCAGACCAAGCTGTATGCCTTGTTCTCTCTATATGCTTCCCCAAAAGTTTACTTCTCTCATTATAAATCTTTGTTTTCTATATAAAACTCAACCTAAACCTGAAATGCTAGCTTCTTGCCCTTTAAATGTGAACAAGGACATGGTCTACCATGTCCAATGTCACTGACAATATGGGATTATTCAGAGATACACATGGACAGAACAGAACAGGGAAAGAACTGTGTCTCAGAAGTTGAGAGAGGGGAAATTTCCCAGATGAAAGACGTGAATCACAGTGTCAAACTATGAGATAGGAAGTCAGGTAGCACTGCAAAGAGACCACACAATCTGCATATGAGAAGGTCATCAGTGTCCTTTACCAGAGCAGAAGAAATGACTTGGTATGAGTGGAATAGTGATCATGGTGGGAAAGGAAAGGTAAGGGAGAAATCGAGGAAAACAATTACAGAGAATAGATTGCCTTCAAGGTGTTAGGGCTATGTATAGAAAGAGAGTCACAAGGCATTGTATGAATTTGTTTGAGCCTTGTAAGTGTCATGGTTTGACTCCTCTGCCTGAGAGGGAAGCCATCCTCTGTGTCCCAACAGACCCTTTGTTGAAATCTCAAAAGCTGAGCTATTACTAGCACTACTTCATGGACATTTTCTGCACTCACCAGAAAGACCCCTCTCTTCTCAGCACTGCCCCTCCACCAACTAATGGAGATGTGGTATTGCCTGCATATGTTCCCTTCCATTCTCTCCTGGTAAAAGGACACCTTTCCTTTCAGAGAATACATTCCAAGCAATTTGACTGGAACCAGCCACCTCCACTCCAAAACATGGAGGCATTTAACTGAGGACAGCTCAATGGAAGCATGCCATCTCCCTGGCCACCTGGAATGATTCAAAAAAGGCACAGAATCCTAAGTAGGCCAGTCATAAGAAACCTCCTGGGCCTACCAAACAACAACAACAACACTATACACTCTTTCTCTGGAAATACTAGTTAAAAGAGTGTCATAGCCTAGAGCTGCTTCTGTAAGAAGAAAGCTGCCTGTGCACAAAGCTAATATGGAGAGGAACAGAGTAATGGGAAGAGGGATGTATACTCTGTCCTGATGATATTAGTTGTGCCTAACGTGTCATTTCCTGAACTTCCTCGTGATATGAGCCCATAAATATCCTCTTTGCCTAACTTATTTCAAATTGGGTCTTCATCATTTTCAAGAAGAGATTCCTAATCCCATTCACACCTCACTGATCTTATGTTTCTGAATATTGCAGGAATCTGTACCAAGGGAATCCCTCTATTCCACTAGATTCGACATTTCTTGAGGGCAGGAAAGACATGCATCTACCATAATGACTTGCACATAGTATCTGACCAATAAATATTTACTAAAACAAATGAGCAAAAGCAGTTCCTTTATGGTGCACCATCAAGAGCTAAAATTAAACAACTCAGCAACTAAATGAGAAGATCGCAATGAATAATATACAGTGATCTGGTTTGCTGTGCTGGTTCCCCTCCATCTGTCTAACAAGACTGTCCTAAGCATGTTTATTCCTGTGCCACTCCTAGCTCCATATCCTTCTCACCTTATTCACTCAAGTGGGAATGGAATATTCATATTCTAAACTGGATTTACAGACGTGGAAATTGTCTGTCTACGCAATTGTCAATCTTTTTGAGAAGATTAAAATTGCATTAAGAACAAGAATAAGGGAAAACTCATTGCTAGACATAGCCCTCGAAATCAGGAAATATATGTGCTAGCATGATGCCCTGCACATACTGCCTGTTGTTCAATAAATATCTGTTAAATAAGGAAACATCCTAGATGGGGACAATTTGAAATTTCAGTCAGTAAAAATCTGAGTCAAATTTAGACTGCTGACTAAATGGAGAAGAAGAGAAAGGCAAGAGGTAAAGGACTAAAAAAAAAAAAAAAAGTCTTTCTTGGCTTGGACAGCCATATTCTGCTACTGGCCAGTGTCTCAATACTGGCTCTTCCTTGTAGTGTGTGTTTTATGAATCCCTAGAGAATCACCTTGCTGTGGTTCTTGGGCACTGGCAATGCCATAAATGCTGACTGAAGGAACCCCCTCAGCTCCCACATCAGACCACCAAGCTCTAGTCTTTCTGCTAAGGGTGTCTTCCTCTGGACAGGAAATTCTTCAGAGCAGGGGTGGGAGTGGGGAGAGAGGCAGTGGCTGAAGACGCCATAATTGGCTCCCTTCTAGAGGATTCACATATCACCAATCTCCAGGAGACCACAACTTTTTCCTACTAGTTGTGGAAATGGGGCTTATTCCTACTGCAACCCTGTCTCTTTGCCATGGGCTCTTGCCTTCTGACTTTTGCATGCTTATGATGGGCACCAGAACCTATGCTCCCATAGGCCAGCCCATACACCAAGCTCCCTGAGTGGTTCCCCCACATCCTGTCCACATGAGTTTTGTGGGAGCAGGAGTGAAGAAGAGGGAAGAACGAGAGCAATACCCATGCAGCCTTAATTCTCTAAACTGGAATTCTCACTACCAGACTCTTCATCAATCCTATTATACTCTTCCTTCCTCTGCCCCTCACATACCCTCTCCAGGTGAGAGAGAGGCAAGCTGCAAAATAAGCACACAAATGAGATTTCTCAGTCTCCTAGCAAATCCTGAAGAGACGGTTTGACCCACATTATTCTTGGTCCTTTTGGAGCCCTGCCACAGCTCTCATACAACTCAGTAAGTCAAATATAATGACCTGTTATATAGGTGAAATTACTGCATATCCTGGTTTTGAAAAACATGACTTTGCTATGATTTGGGCCACATCCCACAAAGTTCATGGATCCACCTTTTACCAGATAATCATCTGAGGTTGCAAGTTGGGAAAGAATTCTTACCGTAGGAAATTCCCATTTACTTTTTTCCACTGGTAGGGCTAGGATGAGAACCTGGGATTTATTTCCCAATCCAGAGCCTCTCTCCTGACACACTGATGAAAGGAACAATAATTTCCTAATATAACCCTGGAAGCAGAAAAATAATCAGAAATGAAAAGAAAAAAAATTCCTCCTCTGTCCTTCTGTATAAAACAAATAATCCTCTACATCATCCTACACTGCATGTGTGATAAGGGGCTCCATCCTCTCTTGTATCATATTTGGTATTCATGCAATCTTTCTCCTCCTACAGTCCACCTAATCTTATGAAACATAATTCTTTTCTCTCTTCCTCCTCCCTACAAACACTAGATTCCTGATTCTCCTGGAGTATGTGCAAACTATTACACTAACCTTCTTTTAAACCAAGAACCATACTTCAACCTAAAACAGCTGTTGGACAAGTGTGTTTACTATTTTATATTATGAGCTTGGTTTTTAGCATCTTTTATGACAAAAGGGTTGATTTTTCCCCTTTACAAAGTGGCTGTGGCATTCTGTGGCGGCATGCTACAGGCACAAGTTCATGGCAAGTTCAGAGGAAAGGAATGTTCAAAGAAAACCGAACCCAAAGCATTGTGGGTAGTGATATGGAAAGTTGACAAAACAATGATAAACAATGGGGGGAAAAAGAAATAATTAAGTGTTCTGAAGCACTGTATCAGCATTTTATGCATTGTTAACTTTTTTTTAGGAAACTGTTTTATTGTGTGTGGTTTCATGGAGAGATACTAACCCAGTCTGTTGAAACACCCTTCTGCATGTATAATGATTATAAAACTTTTTTTTTTAATAAAAAAGAAAATGGGCAAATATGTCTGCCTGAGATAAGGCCTTCTGAACAAAAATATAATACATGGAAATCCTTTCTTGAAGTGCTTTGTGGATTTAAGGAGGTAGGAAACTTAAAACAGTAGAGTTACAGTAAACACATAAGTCTAAACAAGGTGTGAAAAATTGAACTATATGCTGCAACAGGCAAAACAAGAAGTAAAAGTAGCTAACAGAGGAAGGTAAATGCTTTACAGATACAAAGGTACTTCTAAAAAACAATTTGAGCTCCTGAGATCTGTCAAAGAGACACATTTTGAATACTGGTAAAATGCAATCCTACATCAATCACAGTTCAGCCTATATTTACTGTCTTGTTAGGTCCATTTCAATGTAGATTATGTCCTTTTATTTGCACTCATTTAGTTTCTGGAATGATTTTAGGCACTACGGATTTGTGAGTGGACAGAACACACAAAACTCCCTGCACCCATGAACATTACATTCTAGTGAGCAGAGAATACAATCAACACAATAATGAAGCATATGTGTATGAGAACATGGTCCATACAAGGAGAAAATAAAGCAAAGAAAACAGATGTATTGTGAGGGGTTGGGGCAGTAGGGGGAGGTCTGCTGTTTTAGGGTTTAAAAGTCATAAGAGGAGAAGTTAATGAGGTCACAATTGATCAGGCTTGAAGGAGGTAAGAGAGTAACCGTTCACTTAACCGAGAAGTGTGTGAGCAAAGAGCATATTCAAAGGTCCTGAGGTGGGAGCCATCCCAGTAAGTTAGATGAATATGAAGAAAACTAGGGTGGATGTTGGAGAGGAAACAAGGAGTGGAATGGTTCATAATGAGTTAAAGAGGTAACTAGGGAATGGGAAGGGTCAGGAGATCATAGGTATTATAAGGACATTAGCTTTTATTCTGAGGGAGAGGAGAAGTTATAGAAGTATTCTACAAAGTGACATGATCTGAGATATCATATGCTAGCCATTTCTTTCCATAAGACATTACAATATACAAGTTTTGAAGCCTTTTAAAAAAATGTTTGAGAGAGAGAGAAAGTGCAAGCAGGGGAGGGGCAGAGAAAGAGGGAGAGAGAGAATCCCAAGCAGGCTCAGCACCATCAGTACAGGGCCCAATATGGAGCTCAATCCCACAAACTTCAAGATCATGACATGAGCTGAAGTCAACAGTCAGATGCTTAAATAGCTGAGTCACCCAAGCACCCCCAAATTTTCATTTTTTTTTCCATTTTGTGCTATGTTTTTTAAAACATCTTTTATGGGCCTCAAAACCTAAAAGGACAAGATGGGGCCAGGAAGTAAAGAGAGAAGTGAAAATATTGTATAATGGTTACCATAATATCACTTTCTTTCCATGAGTACCTAAGATACTACATGAATTAAGTGATTTTCATGACACCCTGCTAAAGATCACTGATTGAATCCATAGTACCAGCCAGTAAGTGTGATCTGCCTTAGCATACCAAACCAACTTGATTCTGTCATATCTTAGAGAGACAATTTACTTCTTCTTTATATAAAACAGGTTGCTAGAAAGAAAGAAGGGACATACATTGTTGATGTTGATGTCACTCAGGTATCTGTTCGTTTTGTTCAGCACATGTAAGATGCTAGAACAAGAATGAGAGAGACAATTTACTTCTTCTTTATATAAAACAGGTCGCTAGAAAGAAAGAAGGGACATACATTGTTGATGTTGATGTCACTCAAGTATCTGTTCGTTTTGTTCAGCACATGTAAGATGCTAGAACAAGAATGAGTTGTCATAGTTTTAGAGATGTTTGATAAAGAAGCACTGAGACTGGATAGCTGGAGGAAGGATAAAATCTCCTAGCAGGCCAGGCTGCACAATAATCAGTATTGACTCAAATCAGATGCTATTGTGCATTATCAATATAACAGGCTGAGACTGGAGTTTTCTTTAGAGGAAAAACTGTTTTGAAATAACACGGTAAAGCAGGCTTTTTCAACACCCATTCTAGTACAGTGCTACCTACAATAGCTGCAAAATGTACTGCTTTCTTGTCAACTATAAATACAGGACTTGGTCAATAAATCCTTCACTTATTATTCCATATTCAGAAATTTGAGAAGCTTCCAGAAACCTACAGTCTTTAAACTAGTGTTTAACAAGGAAGTGGATATCGGGGAGGTATGAGGAACTGAGCTAGTTCGGGATAGGAGGTTGCTGATATTTCAAGGTTCTCTAAACACATTTCATATTTCAATGCTACAACCTTCTTGAAGTATCTCTAGGATAAAAGACAAGGAACTATTCCCTTTCAAACAGAGGAATAGGGGTCTGTAAAACCTAATCATTAGGGACTTAGCCAAGTTAAAGATGCATTTCAAAGTCTGAAGAGAAGAAACATTCCTATTAAGCATTCACCTATAAGCCAGGCCACTGTATTTGTGTGTATGTGTGTTTGCATGTGTGTGTATTATGATTCCCACTCTATACATGAGGAAATTGAAGGACATATTCAAGGTAGATGCAGGAGCTTGGGCAAGAATGGGAATGCAATATTTCGAGGGTGAATGCAAATGGCACAGAAATAGAAAGTTAGCAATGGGACATGAAATTTATACGAATTTACCTGTAGAAGATGCTCTTGTGTACTATTCACCCAACAACTAAAGATCTTCCCTTCAGTTTGAAGCACTCACTGTCCCAGCTGCTGGCAGCACTGAATGCTAACAGCTCACAGCTGATCCCCTCTCTGGGCACTGGCTCCGTTGAAGGGAGCTGCCTCGCTGGAGGCTAAACTCCTCCCCGGGGGCAGCAAATGTCTAATGACTGCTAAATAAAGAGGTACAAAGGACAGCCCCCTACCTCAACTCAGGATAACTCCGAATGGCCAGCCCAGCTCTAGAGCTCCCCATAGGATTGGCTGTGTCCTCTGCTGCAACTGCATCTCAATTCAAACTCTCCATCTGCCCATCCTGCTTCCCTCACCCCTCATAGGTATTGTTCCCAAGAGCACACAACAATAAACCTCATAGATGCAAATACCAGAGGCTGAGAGTATGTTTCCAAAGGAAGCAGACAAAGGCAACACCACAAAAAAATAGGCACTAGATGATAACGTTTCCCACTCTCTGAACGAATGAGATTAAAACGTAGTGACTGATTCTACTAGGCACTTCCATGGGCTAGTGTTAGTTTCTAATGCAATTCCCATTATAACTGGAAGCAAGTCACAAGTACTCATACTGTTACAAAATGCTTGTGTTTAAGTCAAAATGATAATGAGTCATTGACTTACATGAGGAATTGTCAATTAGTAAGTGATTTTATAGGGACTGTGAAGTCCCTCTGTATCTCATGGAAGCTATCTGGTGGTCAAATCTGGTATCAAATATATCTAATTAACTGCATATCCCTTAACACAGTAAAACATGTTTTCTTGAGAAGCTTGATAAATATTTTATTAATTCTGTAATTGTGTAGGAGTCCAAGGAGAGTAAAAAAAATGTGGCAAAAAGAAAAATATATTTCATAGTAACAGACTGCTGAGTTTCATGTAGATCCAAAGAGAGACTCATTATTAAAGAAATAACTTGAACATTAAGACCAGGAAATAAGGATCATAAGGAGTCAGAATGGGTTAAAGTGGTAACATAAAGAACATATCAGATATACCATACTGGGCATCAGTTGAGATACCTCATGATGATTTTGCTGAGGTCAAGGCAGAGATATAAGCTGAAAAATAATATAAATAGCTAAGGTTATAAAATGCTGGACAACTATATCCAGAGAGAACAGCTACCATAATTGATAGTTGGAAGGAAAATTTTTGGTGGCTCCACGTTTTCTCTTTCTCATCTTGTCTTGGTGATCTACAAAGGAATGGGGGCACATAGGGAGGGCCTGGATTTATAGGCTAGAAGCAAGTGTTGATGCAAACAGGGCTGGCTTTATTTTCTAAGACGAAAATTCACTAGGACAGGCACAACATGTTATCTAAAGAATTATTATACAATCTTAATCAGAACTGTACAATACAATCCTACAACAGGCAATAACATGAAGTAAAAAAGGTATCACAGCACAGGACTTTCCAGATTATGGAGACCTCAAAGATTAAGTGTTACTCAGAAGACACTGGCAACTGACATTTAACAAATATATATTGAGCTTCTCACAGATGCCAGGAACTGCTCTATGCACTGAAGATATAGCTGTGAACAAGAGATACAAGACCCTGTTGCATTCTAATGGTGGGAGAAGCAGAAAGATAATAAATGGCTAAAAAAAATCTATTATGAAAATATCCTGTCATGATGACTGCTATGAAGAAAACAAAAACATGGCACTATGATAAAGAGAAACTGAAGCTACCTTAGACTGAATTCAAGAGAAAGCCTTCCTGAAAAGGTGGCATTTGAGCTAAGGGCTCAATAGCAAGTTAAAAAATCAGCCATTTGAAGGTATGAGAGAAGAATATTCCAGTCAGAGAGGACCAATGCTAAAAGGCCTCATTTGGATAAGCTTGGAGAGGATACTCATTTGGCTGAAACATACCGAGTGAAAGATATCAAGGTTAAGAGTTGAAATCAGAGACATAAGCAATAGTCAAAGCTTTATGCATTGATACATGGAAGAGACATAATGGATTTGTTTGGAAAGATCACTCTGGCTGATATTCCAAGAACCAAATACTACAGGGGGAGGTGGTCAGAATGGAAGTTCAGAAACCATATAAGAAGCTATTGCTCTATGGGGCTCCTGGGTGGCTCAGTCAGTTAAGCCTCCGACTTTGGCTTGGGTCATGATTTCATGGTTCTGGACTTTGAGCCCCGCATTGGGCTCTGTGCTGACAGCTCAGAGCCTGGAGCCTGCTTCAGATTCTGTGTCTCCCTCTCCCTCCTCCTTTATGCCCTCTCTCTCTCCTTCAAAAGTAAATAAACATGTAAAAAAAGAAGAAGAAGAAGCTATTGCTCTAGTAGGCAAGAGATGATGATAACAGGAAGCTCTAAGAAAGTGAAATTTAACGAGACCAATCATAAGGCTTGTTTTTATACCCACAACCGCCCCCCCCCCCAACGACAGCACAATATAAGATAGGAGATTCATGAGTGAGAGAAGCACAGATTTTAAAAGAATAGGGTAAAACAAAATGGTGGGGGTATGTCAAATGGACATGGAGGCCAACCTGCAAAAGCTTCCAATGGCCAAAGCTGGAACAATTTGAGCCACAAAATGAATAATATAGTACGGAATTATAATCCAAAGTATCAAATATCCATGAGTCCACACTATTTTTAAATAAATGATTGAATGGATAAATGGGAGAAACTGACAAATTTCCCATATAGAATTCCAAACAATTTATGTAAATACTCTGCCTCAAGGAGATGGAGTTTAACTATTCACATCTTGAGTATGGACTGCTCTTCCAAAGAGTACAGTATAGAAAGAGAATAAAGTAACCTCACAATAGAGAAATCATAGCCAGGTGATCAACATTAGTGTCAGTGATAAGTCAAGTTGACAGTAAGTGCCCTTGATATAGTAAAAAATAGTACATTTTTGTGATCTCCCTAAAACCCATAACCTCAGTACAATCATAAAAAAAAATTAGACAAACACAAATTGAGAGACATTCTATAAAATACCTGATTGCCAAGGTCATGGAAAACAAAGAAAATCTGAGAAACTCTTACACTTCAGAAGAAAGTACTGAGACATGACAGCTAAATGTAGAATGTATCCTGGATGAGATACTGGAACAGAAAAAGGACATTTCCCTACAAACTAAGGAAACCCAAATAAAGTAGACAGTTAATAGCAACGTGCCAATGTTGGTTACTTAGTTGTGCCAAACATAGCACAGTAATATAAAATGTAAACAGCAGGAGAAACTGGATGGAGAATATATGGAAACTCCATACTGTCTTTCAACTTTACAATTTAAAACTATTATAAAATTAAAGGTTATTTTATTTAAAAAAAATCATAGGGACCTTGGATTGGTTCCCATCAACAAAAGTATGGCATCTAAAAAATGGAAGCCAAAGGCCTCCTTCACTCAGTCTTGTTGAAACACAGCCATAGTGCTATGGGGAACACAGTACTGCTAGGTGCCATGCTTGGAGAAGAATGCAGAAAAATGCTCCAGAAACGAGAGTAAGCAGAATGGACAGAGGACTTAAACTCATGACACGTGAGAAACAACTAAAAATACTGGGAATACTTAACCTAGGAAACAAGGAAAGCAAAACAGCTATCTCAAAATACATGAGGGGTTTTTTTTTACAAAGAGTGAGTATTGGACCTTCTCCTAAGTCTGAAACTGCAGCACTTGGTAAAAATGGAGGGAAGACTGTGAGTGGGAAAATATCTATTCAAGAAAAGGAAGAACATTTTAAACCTAGCATTGCCTGCCCTGAGAGGCAAACACATGCCCTTCCAATATTGAGCATTCAAGCTTCTGCTGGAAAGATGTTTGTCCAGCAGTTGTAGAAGACGAGATGGATATTTGAACTCCACGGGACTTTCTAGGTATTCAATACAAAAATTTAATGTCTTCCTGCTTCTCTACCAGCATTTAACTGTTGATAAAACTGGTAGTGCCCCACATCAAGGTTATAGTAATTTGTATATTCTATTCACTTTTAATTTTTTATTAAGGAATTTATTAATTTTACCTTTTAAAATGTATTATAAGGTAGATAGTAGTTAGACCTTCTCAACTCTGTTAATAGAATAATAGGGAGTAACATATTCATACTTCTTCAGCACAGACCTCACTCTTGAATTCAAGATTCACCTATTGGGGGCACCCGGGTAGCTCAGTTGGTTAAGCGTCTGACTTCGGCTCAAGTCACGATCTCATGGTTTGTGAGTTCAAGACCCGCGCTGGGCTCTGTGCTGACAGCTCAGAGCCTGGAACCTGCTTCATTTTCTGTGTCTCCCTCTCTCTCTTTGCCTCTCCTCCTCTCCCTCTCCCTCTCAAAAATAAATAAAAATTAAAAAAAAAAAAAAGATTCACCTATCCAATTGTTTATTTGACCCCTCCACTGGAACGTCTGATACACACTTCCAATTCAAGTCGCCCAATACAAAATTTGTTTTTCCATCTAAACCTCCCTCAGTCTCATCAACAAATACCAATCTATACCTAATCTCTGTCCATTTATCTCCTACATCCATTTCATTAGCACAGCCTCAAAAACCTGTATGTTGTACTCACTTTGGCAGCACATACACTAAAACTGGAACAATACAGAGAAGATTAGCATGGCCCCTGTGCAAAGAGAACACACAAATTTTTGAAGCATTCCATATTTTTTGTATAGTAACATGATAGCTATTCTTGTGGTGAGCATAGCACAACATATGAACTTGGTGAATCACTAAGTTATATGCCTGGAACTAATGAAATACTGCCAACTATACTTCAATTTAAAACATTTTTAATTTTTTTTTTAATTTTTTTTAACGTTTATTTATTTTTGAGAGACAGAGACAGAGCGTGAGCAAGGGAGGGACAGAGAGGGAAACACAGTATCTGAAGCAGGCTCCAGGCTCTGAGCTGCCAGCATGAAGCCTGATGTGGGGGCTCAAACTCACGAACCGTGAGATCAAGATCTGAGCCAAAGTCAGATGCTTAACTGACTGAGCCACACAGGTACCCTTAAAACATTTTTTAAATAATAATTTAGGGCACCTGGGTGGCTCAGTTAAGCATCCGACTTGACTTCGGCTCAGATCATAATCTCACGGTTCGTGAGTCCCAGCCCCACATCGCGCTCTCTGCTGGGAGAGAGCATGGAGCCTGCTTGGGATCCTCTGTCCCCCTCTCTCTCTCTGCCCCTCCCCTGCTAGAGCATGCTTGGTTAGGCTTTCTGTCTCTCAAAAATAAACATTAAAAAAACAAAAATTAAGGGGCACCTGGGTGGCTTAGTCAGTTAAGCATCTGACTCTTGGCTTTGGCTCAGGTCATGATCCCACAGTTCCTGAGACTGAGCCCCACATTGGGCTCTGCTCTAACAGGAGGGAGTCTGCTTGGGATTCTTTCTCTCCCTCTCCCCTCCTCCCCACTCATGATCTCTCTTTCTCTCTCTCTCTTTCATGCTCTCAAAATAAATAAATTTAAACACTGTTAAAAAACAAAAATTAAAAATAAGTAAATAATTTAAAAACCTTATATGTTTGTTTGTCAACTTCTCTCCATCTTAACTACCAACCCTAGTCTAAACTATTCCTTCCTACCTAGACCATTGCAGTGGTTTCCTAACTGGTGCCCCTGCTTCTACGCTTTCTCCTTGAAATTTATTCTCCACAAAGCAGCCAGAGATTATGTGCCCATGTGTGCAAAACACACACAGACACACACACACACACACACACGGTCACATCTTCTTACACACACACTTCTTACACATCTCTTATAGTTTACCATCACACTTCAAAAAATTTCTAACTCCTTACTCTGTGGTCTGGTTCTTGTCAATCCCTATAAACTCTTCTTACCATTTTCCTCTTTGCCCATGCTCCAACCACATTAGCTTTTTCTCTATTCCTCAATAACCTCAATTGGTTTCTCCCTTAGGGATATTACACCAGCTGTTCTCTCTGCCTAATATGTTATCCCCATGATCTTCAAATGTCTGGTTCCTTCTTGCTATTCTAAAATAGCCATTAAGGCACTCTTCACCACGTTTTATCTCTCTGCATAGTACTTATCACTAGTTGACATGGTCTTGTGTTGCTTTTGTCTGCGAGTTGTCTGAGAACAGGAAGCTTGTATACCTTATTTACAGTGTAGCCTCAGCACCCAAAACAGAATTGGAATATAATAAGCAGTCAGTAAATATTTGCTCGATGAGTAATTTTAATAGTATGAGAGATGATGACTCATGTGTCATCTGACTTGAAATGTTCAAGTGCACTTTTCTAATATTCGAAAAAATAAAACCAATCTTCTAAAATACAATGAACAGTTAATTCATAATAAAAATCAAATGATGCTTGTCTCCTATTTTTCTTCAACATTTCTCAAATTCACCTTGGCACATTCCAGTCTCTGTGTGTATGTCTGCAATATTGCCTGACTAAAATCATTTCTCCTGGAATGCTCTCTAATGCCCAATATCATCCATGTAAATATAATTTGTGAAACCATTATCCACTTTTAAGACCCAATGACAAATGTTACCTTCCCTTTGATGCATTCTCTGATTAACATCTATCTTGTGTGCACCCAAAATACTTTGGTCTTTAATGACAACCCTCATCTCAGTGAGAGAGCTAGGTATTAACGGATAAGAGTTTCTCAAATTTGGTTCCTTAGGACACCAGGACTTGAGACAATGTGTACAATTCACATGAGCTTGGGAAATACTGCGAAATATATATACTACTTTGGGGGATTCACAACACAGTAAAATTAACGGATCTGGAAAAAGTCCCATGGTAAGTACTGTGTAGGATTTAAGTTTCTGGAACCCAAATTTTGTTTTCATTATTTGATCACAGAATCATCAACTATTTAAAAAAAAAAAAAACAGATATCATTAACATCTCACAGAAGATAGCCTGAGATATACCTGAATAATGGTTAAGACCACAGGTTTGGGAAGTTGCTAAGTTGGATGACTTCAATTTTAATCTGGCCTCCAACAATTATTAAAGGAGTAACTATGCACAAGTAACTGATCTTCTCTGGGGCTCCACCTTCCCATCTTTGAAACAGAGTTGAACAGGACGATCTCATAGGATAAGTGTAAGGATTGAAAAAGAGCGGTATGGTCCCTGAGACCTAGTAGCCACTTTGTAAATGGTAGCCACCACTAGAATAGTCATTTTTATCACGGTTGTACATCAGTGTTCACTTGAGTATCTCCCACAAGATGGAACATACACCATGCCAAGAGACTTAAGGGTTTGCAAACTGTGGGCATGCTTTGGGCAGAACAGCTAAGGCAAGAATCCTCACACCAGGTCCCAAATGCCTCAGGCCTCACACCATCCCTATTGCCTTACATAGAGTTCAATCCAAGATTTATGTTACCATCCTTGTCTTCTGAGGCATTAGAGTTTACAACCCCTTACTTGGAAGTCCTCAAATAACATTTGTTGAATTGCTTGATCTCAATGGATTCTGACCTCCTTCAATTCTCATCCACCAGAAACTCCCCACCACCTCAAAACAACACCTGAAATCTTTAACATAGATCTCTTTCAAAAGAGTGGTTCACTCAAGCAATGATTTATATATTTAAAACCTAAGTTACGAAGAAGGTAAAATGTATAGCTCGAAAAATTCTCAAGTCTGATGTGCACTTCCTTCACCAACTGGTCAATAAGACAGTCCATAGTGCTGAAGAAATTCAGAGAATAAAGAGGTCCCTTGGGACTGGCTGTTAATGCCAACTCCCAGAAAGTAGGAGGCATTGTTACATGGAGGGAGCTACAGCTGATGACCTCCAGAGGGCCATTTCACCCCTGAGCTTCTATTCAATCATTGGAATTTAAAATAGAACACTAAAAAGAACTTTAAGAGATCATCAAGGCCATCCCCCTGCCTGTTAGAATATTTTTATATCTCCAAGTTCAATGTTGAAGTGTGAAGGCTCAAGCTGCAAGAGAAATTGATGGGTTAGAGGGCAGGAAAGCTTAGGGGGAGAAAAGAGAAAGGAAAAGAAAAATCTGAGGATAAAGGAATTTATGCCCTTCCAATTAACCTTACCAAGGCCCTCAAAATTCCCAAGGCAACCTTGATTCTACCTTTCTTTCTTTTGTTTTCAAATATGGAATTTTCCCCAGGACTAATGTTAGAATTGAGCATATTCTTCCTTTGATTTATGAGAACATTCAGGGAATATAAGGTCATGAAAGTTACCAAACCAGCTGGCTTCAATGCAAAGTAATTAAATAGAAAGTCTTAAAAACTTAAAATCCTTACTAGACTTGTTTCAGAAGAATGTTACATTTATCTTCTTTCACATTTAAAGTACTCATTCTTATATTTTTAAAATATTTATTCTAGATTTACGTGAACCTTCCCCTGATGATGCAGTGGACCCAATTCAGAAAATCTGAAATTAGAGCATCTGTATTTGTGGTTAAAACTACTCGTGAACAACATTTCAGGAAATACGTGGTTACGGTAATTAGATAACCATAAATGTCTGTTAGAGTTCAGAAAAGCAAAGTTAAGTGCTGGAAATTTTTTCCTAAAAGAAAAAAAAAAAACCACTACAATGGGACATAAACAGAAACAAAAAAACAAACAAAAACAATAACAACCCTGATTTCTTAAGAAGTTGAACAAAGCTACATACTTAAGTGGTTATGCTCTAAACCTAAATGCAATCTACTCAAAGGGGCATTAAGATGTGGGTTTATAAGCTTCCCTATACTGGGTAAAATGCACATACCAAGAATTGTGCTATTTATTTTTAAATTCCTTTGATATGATCCTTAAATTGTACTTAATAATACCTTATAGACCTGGGCCCACCCAGGGGCTTTCATGACCCCTCTACTCTAATACTGTCTTTAAGGCCACTCAGACCCTTTGATAGCCTCTTACGTTCTAGGTTTTATAATTCCTTTGTAGTACACATATTCAGATACGCACAGGTTAGTAATTTCTCTAAGAAAAATGATGTTTGAAACAACACTCTTGCAGGCGTACTCCTGAGTACACACGCACAAGTAAATCACCTACATCCAGCAGCTGGAAAACAGAGCCAATTTCTGGTAAATGTACATGATAGCCAATTAAAGGAAACCAAGTGGTAGCAAGTCTAGATGGTGAAACATGAGACAATTTTCTGTGACTTTTGCTTGAGGAACCAAGGCATGCTTTAATAGAGTGGCTTCAGGTGTTGATACTCTATCAATGTCTATATCTCTCTGATTGAGCATGACATAATAGCTGTTTCATTTTTGAAGACCTAGCATTTCCATTTTCTTATATCCTATAGATATCCAAGAGCAAAGAGAGTTGCCACATTACATATCTCCAAATAAAACCATAGGGTAGTCAAATTAATCTAATTATCTGTGACCCAATTTGATAATACTGCTAAAAGCAATGTTAGAAAGGACTTCTCTAGAGTATGTTCTTTCTTTTCTCAGTCATTCTCTTGTTCTAATAATCTGGGTGAGAAAATACTCTTTCACACTGAAAATGCACCTGCTGAGATATTTTATCCATAAACTTGAACTATGAAAATGTGTGCTCTATTTACAGGTATTTGGAAAATGTAATGATGAGACACTCAAAATTGTCATCACCTTAATAAAGGTCTGAAAAATTCTAAAGATTGATCCAACATCATTTTCACATTTAACAATTATACTCAAGCAAGTATTCTCAGGTGACTTAAACAGGTTCAGCAAAGGTCAGAAATATCACTTGCTCATAGCTCTCTCTATGAGGCTGGCTGGCCACAGTGAGTTTTCTACTTGCTTCTTTCATTTCTCACTTTGATCCACCCTTGACCCTATTGACTTTGGTCTCTGACTCACAGATACAAACATGTGGCAGGTTTTATGGTATTTTAGAAAATAATTTTGTGTTCTTTAACAGAGATGAACAATTCTTTATGGGAATCTTTAAGGTTTATTTATTTTTGAGAGACAGAGAGCAAGGGAGCACGAGTGGGGGAGGGGCAGAGAGACAGAAAGAGAGAGAGAGGAAGAGAGAGAGAATCCCAAGCAGGCTCAGCACTGTCAGCATGGAACCTGAAGTGGGGCTCGAACTGGAGAACTGTGAGATCAGGACCTGAGCCAAAATCAAGAGTCCCCAGTGCTCAACCGACTGAGCCACGCAGGCACCCCTATGAGAGGCACTTTCATTCCAATTGTTCCAATTAGGAATTTACACTAAAACCTCATCTTTGTTGTTGTGTTTTTGCTTTGTTTTTTGTTTGTTTTGAGTGAGGGAGGGGCAGAGAGAGAGGAGGGGCAGGAGAGACTCCTAAGCAGGCTCTGTGCCTGCCCTGCGAGCCAGAGCCCTTCACAGCGGCTCTTGAGATCATGACCTAAACTGAAATCCAGGGTCGAATGCTCAACCGACTGAGCTACCCTGGTGCCCCTGAAACTCCATCTTTGGAAGCAAAAGACTTACTCCAAAAACCTCTGTATTTTTTTTCTCATTTCTTCTCCAATGTACTGTCATTGTGAATTTTTAATATTTATAATGAGCAAAATTATATGCTTGGAATGCACCCTTCAACATAATGGTATTACAACTAAATATTTATTTGAATTACGTTTATGGTAATAATAACTAATGTGTTTTTTTTCACACCATAGGTTAAAAGTCTGCAGCCTCTAATTTGACAGGAACTCTATTATCACTTTCTGCAAAATTAGACAGGAAAAAATATTAAGACATCTAAAATCTGACACAAATAGAAATCTTTCTCTCTTTTTTTGAAAAAAACAAGAAAGATGATTAGATGCTGCCTGACGTCCCATTTTCAGGCCAAGAAAGGGGATACAGAGGTTCACTATCTTTTCCACCAAGTAAGACCCTTGCAAGAATGCATTGGTATGTAATAACACTGAACTTCTTTAGATGTAGATAAAGTTAGCTTTATCTTCTCGAGGGTCTTATCCATTCAGCCCCCTGTTTCAACTAACATCAAAATACCTTCACTACAAGGCCCCAGCACAGAGGGCTAATCCACAGCACATCATCTGTGAAACATACCACCCTCAAACTTGAAAACTGACCAACTAGAGGTGAATAAACAGCACGGAGACAGAAGAATTCCCCTACTCAAAACTGGAACAGAATCTAAACAAAATCTTTTTTTTGTTCTTTAAGTTCCAAAGTAGGCTGATTTTCTCAGTGATTTGTAAAACTACCTACTTGAATTTTTTTTTTAATGCCTCTTACTGTACTTGAGCACTTTTTGTTTTGGTCACAATTACAAACTCTAAACTCTAAAAGCCAATGCCATTTTTCATGATGCTCTTGGAGAAATCTGTAGGAGAGACCTCTTAGAAATAAGTCTACCCTTCTGCAAAGCTTAGCAAAGTTTAACTTTCTAAACTTAAACTTTTGCAAAGTTTAGCAAAGACTTCACATCAGATTATTTTGATTAATTTTACTTCAGAAAATGCACACACATAGCCTATGTTCAAAATAACACCCACAAACACACCCGGAGATTCCAAAGTTTAGCATTTCCCCCAAAACATCTCTGAAAATGATAGCACTCCAATAAAGACTGATATTCTGCTGAGGATAAGGCCATGACCCCAAGATGCTAGAAAACCAAACTTCTGCAGTAGAGGCTGAGTCAAATGCCCGTCCAGGATGGAGGCACTCACTCCAGCTGCCACATGGTCTAGCTGCTGCTAATTCCTAAGTGATTCCTCCTCAGGATCTGCCCCCCGGAGGAAGAGAGATGCCATGGCCAGAGTCTCACACACCTATGAAGGGTTTAGAGTGATGGAGGATGGGCACCCTTGCCTCCTTCACAAAAAGCTCTGAAGGGCCAAGAAGTACCCAAGATCTCCAAGGTTCCGTTGAGGCCTGCGTGATAACTACATGTCAGTATAGCTCCTCCCTCTGCCTGGTCCCGGGGGCCTATTCCCTCACAGCTGTTGATCTCAAGGGCACTCCCAGTCTCCAACTTAGCACCTCAAGGCACCAGACCCAAGAGGCATCACAATGAGAGGAGCTGGAGGGATACCAAGATATATTACAATGCAACATTACTTCTTTTATAAAGGTAAAGAAACCTCAGCCAAGAACAATTAAATAATTTGCATTGAATCAAGTGTCTAGTCAGTCCTGGTAACAGCTCCTCCGCCTTTTCACTTCCAGGTGGGTGTCCTTTATTAGAAATTATTTTCCTGGGGCACCTGGGTGCCTCAGTTGGTTGGGAGGCTCAGGTCATGATCTTGCAGTTTGTGAGTTCCACGTCCTCGGTGGGCCCTGTGCTGGAGCCTGCTTCAGATTCTGTGTCTCCCCCTCCCTCCCCCTCCCCAGCTCGCACTCCGTGTGTGTGTGTGTGTGTGTGTGTGTGTGTGTGTGTGTGTGTGTGTGTGTGTGTGTGTGTCTGTCTGTCAAAAATAAATAAACATTTAAAAATTTTTTAAAAAAAGAAAGAAAGAAATTGTTTTCCTCAATGGACTTCAACTAGACTTCACCTGAAAAAATCACATTGGCTTTTAAGTCTGGCCAAGTAACAGTTAACAGTTTATCTCTTTACAGCCTCCCACGTGCCATATTTAGATTTCTAGAAACTCTCCCAAGGAAGGAGAATCATCCAAATGGGTTTGGAGAGATTTAGGGGATCAGGATGGTTGAGGTAGAAATTAACATTTTCTTCTGAATATCTACTAGCATGATGCAAGGAACTTTACATAACATTATCTTAATCTTCATGACTCAATGAAGGAATATTTCTTCTTTCATTTTATAAATGAAGGAACTGAGGTCCATTTGGGTCATGTAAGATCTGACTCTGAAGCCACTGTATGTTCATCCCACTGCCTCACTGGGACTACAAATAAACATCCTCTGTACCCCGCCCCCTCTTGTTTACCACGTTTCCAAGTGTGAGGCCTTGGTTATAATTTACCTTCCTGATGGTCCCAAGTATAGCTTCACTACATAATATACTTATTAACTTGACTCACTAAAAATCAACAATTGCAAACTTTTCAGAATGTTGGTTAACATTTATGATCTCATAGTGCCAAAAATAAATAATTTACTCTCAGGGGTTAGTAAAGCTAAGACATATTGTTACAGTGTTCCTCACCAGGATAAAAATTTACAATGACATCCCTTAACTAGGCACTTAAGAAATCATTTGGCAGTTTACTTTTTGCCAAATGCCATACATTGTTCTAATGTCAGATAGGAAGTAAAAGTTATTTATAGACTGAAATATAACACTATTAAAGCTCAATCTTATATGCAGCAACACATTCCAAATAGAGTTCTCAACACTACATTTTAAAGCGCAAATCACTGTATTCAATACCAGCATATGAATGTCTTCTTAATAGAGTACCAGAGGTGTTACAAAGACTCCAAAAGGGGAGACAGTTGAAAGAAAAATCTAATAATGTCAATGATATGTTTTTTACCTTAACCTAAAAATTAATTTTTGTGACTAAACTTTTATAAACTGGTTTTTTTGCTATCTGTGATTCATAAGACTGCTATTGACATGAGCCAGGTTAAATGTTGCTTTTAACAATGTTGAACTTTGGGGACGCCTGGGTGGCTCAGTCGATTAAGCGTCCGACTTCGGCTCAGGTCATGATCTCACGGTTCATGAGTTCAAGCCCCACGTTGGGCTCTGTGCTGACAGCTCAGAGCCCGGAGCCTGTTTTGGATTCCATGTCTCCCTCCCTCTCTCTCTCTCTCTCTCTCTCTTTCTCTCTCTCTCTCTCTCTGCCCCTCCCTGGCTTGCACAGTCTCTCTCTCAAAAATAAATAAGCATTAAAAAAATTTAAAAAAAAGAAACAATGCTGAACTTTGACATTTTAATTTATCTAAGCAATTTTTAAAAGATTAGCATTTCTGTTTTGGATATATAGACACAATATTTTACAGCCTGTGGGGCTGTTTTTTCATAGTAAGATCAGCCTTTGTATAATTCTCATTCAGGGGAATTCTGGTATTTGTCGTTTTATGAGCACAACCAAACTGTTACACTTTAGTTATAACAAGGGGGCTTCTGAATTCCTTAAATAAAAGGATTTTAAAATCTGTGACAATTCTTTAAATAAATTTAGGAGAAAGACGTAAAACAATTTTTTAATGTAAACTGATGGGCACGCTAACAATGGTAGAGCTGTCTCCCATTCTTGCATAAATACACAGAACAGTACATTCTTATTTGCTCCTAACACGCAGCATGACATCTTAAGGCCTATCAGCTGGTTTTATTTTACGTTAGGCTTAAAGATCAGTGGACACTGCAGACACAGGAAGATTAGGCAAAACAAGAAGCTTGACATTAAAAGTGTTCTCTAAACTCAGAATACTACTTTCCATCTTATTCTGTAATGAAATAAGTGTTAATTACTTCCTAAATAGAGCTGCAAGATAAAAAACACAGGACACCCAAGTAAATTTGATTTTTTTAAGCGTATCCCATGCAGTATTTATGTTGTGCTTATGAATCACCTGAATATCTTGTTAAAATGCAGGTTCTGGTTCAACAGCATGGAATGGTGCCTCAGTGTATCTTTTTATTTGCTAAATCTGCCAACCTATCTTAAAGTATTTTGAAAAGAAGAAAACACTGAAGATAGTATTGGTAAATGTTCACTGGCAGACTAATAATTGCAGTTAATGAATGGAATGATAAATTTGATAAATTATTTTTTATTTACAAATTTGTCTCAGTGTCTTCTCTAAAACCTCCAAATTAGTAGTAAAAATAAAACACATATTTTCCCCCACCTTCACAGGTCCATTATCTAATCGGTGATGTTCACCCTTGACTAAATATCAAAATCACCTGGACAGCTTTTAAAATCCTGATACCCAGCCACACTCAATTAAATATTAACCTCTGGGGTAGGATGGGACCCAGGCATAGATGTTTTAATCTTCCCAGGTGATTCTAACGTGCACTTAGTCGGAGAACCTGCCCTAGGTCCCTACTCTACAAAGTATATAAGCAACATCAGCCCTGGCTGGCAACTTGTTACAAACACAGAATTTCAGGCCCCACCCCAGGCCTTCTGAATCAGAACTTGCATTTTAACAAGATATTCAGGTGACTCATATGCACATTACAGTTTGACAAACACTACTCTAAATCATTTACAGATAACAACTAAAGGCAGCCATGTTTATGACTTTCACGCTATTGCTAACTGGAATCTAGAATATTCCAACATAGCGAAACTGGTCTAATTAAGTACAGTTACTACAGCAGAGACCAAAGAATTGTCAGTACTCTCCCACTGCATATCACTTTATAGACTTCCAACAGAAATAACAGGAACTAATCAAACACACATTGGATTGAATGCTGGAGGCAATACCCAAAGGGCAGCATACCTGATTCTGGCCCAAACCCCACAAACCTGGAAACCAAGATCTAAATAGCAATTACTGCTTCCTTTTTCCCCTAATCCCAATCCTAGTCAATAAAGCTACCTAGTCAAGGTCCTTTGCCCCCAAAGTGCTGGTGTACCTATAGTAATCACTGACTTCTGTGTTTTCCAGCTATGAATTCAAAGGTTTCTTGTATATGTTCCATCAAGCAACTGAGGACTTCTTTCACAAATGATAGTCTATAGAAACCTAACATGGTAACCTCCTAAATGCAGCAGAACCAAGCATTCACATCAAGGCTGAAATCTATGTATCATGATTTGAAAAGCATCTGAAAGGCTTCCTGTCAAATTGTCCTCCCCAGTTTATTACCAGAGTTCTCCTAAGTAAGTTTCTTGCGTTAAATAATGTTTTTCCTCTCCTCCGGTGAAATATAAATGCTGCACTCCTAAGGAGTTAACATGTTTACTTTCTCAAAACTTAGTGTTGAATTAAATTTTCAAATTGTGTTTTTTTACCTGAAAGAAGAGATTGATGAGTTCTGGGTTACTGAAGGCAGTAAGAGTCAGGGAAAAGAATAAAGAAAGCAGCAGAAAGCAGTACAGGATACCAAAGAAAAACTTGGTCTAATGTCTAATGTAGTATTTAGAATGTCTAATGTCTAATGTCTAATCATTTTGCTTCCAACTTACCTTAATACTTAAGGATAGCACTTCCAATCCATTCAAGCAAAAATTAATACTTCATATTTGTATAATTTCATTTTGTAATTTATTTCTGACTCACTTAAACTATAAAAGAACTATCTCAAGAAGTAGACAACTGCAGAGTTTATCTTAAAAAATTTTTAAGGGAAACAGAAGATAGTAATTTTTAGTTTTCATACATTATATATCACAACTTACAAAGCACGGAGCTGAAAAAGAGAAAACTTGAGGTTATACAGAGTGTACTTTTGAGTGAATAATAACTTTTGAACATAATTCTAGTTTTATTATATTTCATGAAGTGAGCAAGGGAAATTGTGTCTGCATCAATGTAGTGAAGGAGTTTCTCATCTCAAAAGCCTATCTGTATTGATATCAGAAAAGGGTAGGGGTGCAAAATGACAGCAGCTGGCCTGCCCTTTCACCTTCCTAACACGGCTGGTGGCAGCAATGAAGCTTAATCAATGCAATGGAAGTGACATTTTGCAGTCAAATCAAATTAAATGGAAATGAAAGGAAAATCTGAGGTCCAACCTAAAGGCTGTTCCTCTTACCACTGAGGTCATCTCCATGGCAACTAAATGCTACAAATGTGTAGAGTAAATCCTTAACAAATCTGCAGAAAGCATGTCCAATTGAATATGATAGTGTCTGTCACTGTACTTTGCAGCTTTCCAAGAGCTTACATTACAAGTAACAAAAACGACTTTAGCCAGCAAGTAAGCAGGACAGCCCAGTTAATCTGACCACTACTCAATGACAGGGGTGCTCGACTTCTGAAAGGATGAACTCTAAGTAAGTGGAAACTTAAAGACAGACCAAGTTAAGTGGATTAGGGTCACACTGCCGTGTTTTCTAGAATTGTTTCCACTTGGACTTATTCAGTTCAGAATCTTCCTGGTCCCTTTAGCAGCATTTTCACATCACAAGGAATAATTTATATGGGGTACATCTGATCATGCCATTATCCTTTCTCAAGTACTCCCTCGGACATTGCACTTCCCCCTCTTTCTGAGAATGCAGTGAGAGCAGATAGGTTGCAGGGTTACGCGAAGGCAGCACGGTACTGGCCAACTGCAACAGAGCAGCAGTTCCTCCTCATGTAGTTTCCTCTGCACAGACTCTTGCGGAAGACTTTAACTCATCCCTCTATGCCTCTAGGTAGTTGACTGTACCACGTGGCCAGTCCAAACCACCTTGGGTAATCTGGAATTCATTTCTTGTCGGAGACCATATTTTGTTGAAGAAAGTAAAATAAGATCATTGAATACTCTTCCCCTATAACTGAACAACCATTAGAGTCTTCCTATCCCAAGGACAAGAATTCTCATGTATCTGTGTATGTTTGGCTTGAGATTTGGGTGCCCTCTACTACATGACAATATCTTTACAGAAGGAAGAAAAAAGATCAACGTCTCAGTACACCGAGTTCGCCCACTGACACATACTCAATTCGTTGTTCAAGCTATACAACAAGAAACGTTACTTTGTAGGAAGATTCACTGCACTACATTTGGCATGCTCTCCATTGGTCAATTAATTAAGTCATAAAAGTGGCCACTCTCATTCTTGGAGTTTGCTACTGATGCTGTCACTTTGCAATATGAAAGATGTCAACAGATTTACACCTTAGGATGACAATTGGATATGAAGTGACAGTTTTTGCTCAAATGCATAAAACCATGGGTCGTTATATTCTATCCCCATTAAAATAGCAATTCATACTAAATAATTTCTAGGAAGAAATCCCTGCTTTCTGAATGGTGATTAAAATAGCAACAATGCTAACTTAACATAACAATAGTTCCCATAAATATATCATGAATTATCATCTTTTTTTCAGTAGCACTAATTTACTTTACTTGGGGTGGTATGTCTTGGAATTTTCCAAAATCTTTGTAACAGTAATAATAAGGCCTAACCTCCATTGAGCACTTACTCTGGCAGTGATGAAAGCCAAGCAAAATAAAAGTCTGTTGTGTGAAACATCTTGCTCCCACATAGCACCAATGTTTTAAGGTTTATAATAACTACAAACTAATTCTGTTTCATATTATCATCACCATAAAATTATACTTCAGTTTAATATAATGGAATATACTCTGCTCTTTGGGACTTTAATCCCGGTTCAGTTATTAATTAATAGCATCCTGGCTTGCATCATTTTCTTCTCTCTTGCCAATATTCTAAACTGCAAAATGAAGCTTATTCTACTGGTCCTTCTTACCTCATGAGATTACCCAAGGATGCAGTGATAATGTGGAAGACCTCTGGAGAGTATCCAACAATATACAAGATCTGTATCTCATATTATTATATTGAAATAATACATATTTATTATACTGAAATATTTACATAGCATAGGATTATATTATTCTTTCACAGAGACTATTCTTGTGATGTTAGGAACGGTAAAATAGTAAGCCTCAGTTTAACTGGAAAACTTCAGTTTTCCTAACTCCATACCTATAGCTCCTAGTAAAAATTAATTCTTATTTAGCAATTCTGTGTATAAAATTTGATAGAAAATATAATAACCCAGATGAACACTCTGCAATTTTCTTTTCCAAAATCATTACTGGGTATCACATTACTCCCTTAGGATTCACTTCTATTCCTACGGTCAAATGCTAAAAGAGAAGAAAAATTTAAAAAACCTTATTTAGGTCTTTGAACACTGAGTTCTGATAAGTTTTTATTGTATTAGACCTTTTTGATCATTTAAAGAAGATGGAACAATATATTAAAGAGGACCCCATCCTGCCCCCAAGGTTATTTTCTCTTCTGACTACTGCATTCATTATACATTTAAAGACCTGGGGCACCTGGGTGGCTCAGTGGGTCAGGCATCCAACTTCAGCTCAGGTTATGATCTCAAGGCTTTTGAGTTCGAGCCTCACATTGGTCTCTGTGCTGACAGTTCAGACCCTGGAGCCTGCTTTGGATTCTGTGTCGCCCTCTCTCTCTGCCCCTCACCCACTCATGGACTGTATCTCTCTCTCTTTCAAAAATGAATTAACGTTAAAAAAAATTTTTAAGCCATATTTACATTTTTCCAAAGAAGACATACAGATGGCCAACAGGTATATGAAAAGGTGCTCAACATCATTAATCATCAGAGAAATGCAAATCAAAACCACAATGAGTTACCACCTCACACCTGCTTAAATGGCTATTATCAAAAAGACAAGAAATAACAAGTGTTGACAAGACTGTGGTTTTAAGGAAACCCTTGTGCACTGTTTGTGGGAATGGACACTGGTACAGCCATTATGGAAACAGCATGGAGGTTTCTTTAGAAAATTAAAAAATAGAACTACCACATGATCCAGCAAGTACGCTTCAGAGTATTTATCCAAAGAAAATGAAAACATTAACTCAAAAAGATATGTGCTTCCCATTATTTACAGCATTATTTACAATATGTGCAGCATTTACAATAGCCACAATATGGAAGCAACCTAAGCATTCACTGATAGATGAATGAAGAAACTGTGGTATATATATTTAATGAAGTATTATTCAGCCATAAACAAGAATGAAATCTTGCCATTTGCATCAACACAGATGAAACTTGAGGGTATTATCCTAAGTGAAATAAGTCAGAGAAAAATAAATATCATATGATCTCACTTATATGCAGAATCTGAAAACAAAAAACAAAAAAAACAAAAAAAAAAAACCCCACACATTCACATAAACACCAACAACAAAAATTTGAGCTCATACATACAGAGAACAGATTAGTGATTTCCAGAGGCCACGAGTGGGGTGGGAATTGAGGAATGGGGGAAGAAAGTTAGAAAGTGTAAACTTCCAGCTATAAAATAAATAAGTCATGGGGATGTAATATACAACATGATGACTATAGTTAATATGGTACTGTATATTTGAAACTTGTTAGAACTGTGTATCTTAAAAGTTTTCATCACAAGAAAATCTGGTAACAATGTACGGTGATGCATGTTAACTAGACTTACCGTGGTGATCATTTCACAATATACAGAAATATTGAATCATTATGTTGTATACCTGAAACTAATATAATGTCATATGTCAGTTGCATTTAAGTTAAAAAATAATCATAAAGCCATGTTTGTTTTCCCTTTGAAAGTTCTGGCCCGCCTTGATCCAAAAAAAATATTTGGGGCAATCAGAAGTGTTTTATCAATCATAGATTCTAAGTTTCAGTATTTCAGTGGTACTATGTACAGCTGAATTTGAAAACAAAGACAGGAAGCCCTGCCATAGATTATCACAAATCACACACTCAAGGAAACAGAATGACAAGATTTAAAAGTTACTGTGTCATATTTACTTTGGAAATTGCCATTATAACTGAAATACAGTTTGACAACACAGTTTAAAACTCCTGAACGCTTAGAGATTTTATCTAACTAATAAACTTGTGGCTTCATAAACCCACAAAGCTCCTGTGATACTATCTTATTCGAAAAGGGTGTGAGCGTGCCAGGTGTAAGGAAGCAGATGCAATCTACGGATTGGTGAACCGCAAAGTGTCTGTCTATTTTCAGAGATTATAGGGATAGCGCTGGTGCCATTGGTTAAGATAGCAAATTGATTTCTTCAATAAACTAGTGCCCTCATTCACTCACCACAATTTTCTAAAATTGCCCTTTTGATCTGAAGCTTCCAATCCTGATCAGGCATCATTTTTTATTTTGGAATGCTGAAATCTATACTCTTCAGCTCTTTTTTTCCTTACATGACCAGAAACACAAACCTTTCTCTCCTCATTCACTCCTCTGAAGTTGGATACTTTTCTTTAAATTTCCTTCCATGTTTATTGTTTTTTTTAAAGAAATAAAAGTTTAAACCCCAATCTTAAATTTCATAAATTTAAAAGTGTGTTGACAAATAGTGTTACCTACTGGCAGTCACATACAAATTAATGGCTGCTTCAGATAAGATGTTTAGATTTTCAGCTTCCCTCTGATGGAGTGTGAAATCTATACTCTGGGAAATAATGGAAAATGGGTATCTGCAAAAATATGCATATGCATGTGTGTTTATGCAGGCTTACATGATGTGTGTATGTAAGTACATATATACCAGTATTTCACATTTTGGAACGTAAAGTGTGTGTTCGCTTTGTCTTTTACTACCACTGCTACTTCTAATAAGTGTTAGTTTCCTGAGAACTTATTATACATAGGCACTCGCACTCCTCTAATTACACATATTAATAAAAATCCCATGAGATAGGAACTGTCATCAGTCCCACTTCATACATGAAAATCAGAGGCGCAGAGTTTAATCCCTTGCCCTAGTCTCATAGTCAGTAAAAAGGGCTAGTAACACAGGTGCTTTCAAAAGGAATCATGCTGATGTGCACACTGAAATGAGAAGTACATGAAAAGTAATCATTTTCTGACTTTCTGGTTGGTTACGTGTTTAGGCTGTGGGATACCACCGATGAATCCAGGGCAGCTACAGAGATGGTGGCAATGACAGCGGTTGGAATTGGGCAACACTGGAGGCTGAGGACACTGCAGTCATTGAGACAGTGGCAACTGGCTGATGAGGAAGCATATTTTACAGATATTTAAGAGCTGGACTTATCAGGATTTGGTGACCAGCTGGACGGGGCTATGGCAGTATAGAGAAGCACTGCATGGGCTCTGGACCAAGTTGCCTGCAATGAAAGCCTTGTGCTGTGTGAACCCAGGCAAGTTAGCTAATCTCTCTGGCATCTCCTCTTCATCGGTAAGATGGGAATGTAGCCATGGCATACCTTCTACATCAGGCACTGTGAAGATTAAATTAGTTAATATATGCTATGTATTTAGAACAGTGCTTAGAACACAGGAAGTACTATGTTGGTGTTAGTTTTTAGAGATATGATTATCTACAAAGATTTGTTGATTTCCCACGCATGGCCCCAATATTAGAAATGCATAAGACTAATCCTAGCCTTCAGAGAATCCAGAACCCCCCTGTATGCACTCAGATCAGAAGGGTTAAATATAGCCCCACAAAATAGCTCTTGAGGTGTCTTCTCCTATTCCCACTGTTGTTTATTACTTCATATATGCCTAGTCTCTCAGTACTTAACATCTTCGTTATGTTTATGTTGTCTACCATCTATTGCTTTAACTGTTTTATTTTAAAATATTCATATTTCTTTTCCTGTGTTTCCATTTTCTTGGTCTTCAGGGATTCTAATGATGTTTTCAAAAAAGAAGATGAATTATTTCTCTACTGAACTTTACGATGCCTGGCCTGCTTTTGCCCTAAATTTTGTAATCTGCCCTTTCTTTCCTTTATTTCTGCTTTGGTTCCTGATTTATATTTGAGTGTTCTCCACTTGGCTTCTCTCTTTTTTATGGACATTTCTGGGTTGGATTTCTCCCCCTTGTGTACTCATGTTCTAGGTTCACAATTTTGTGATGCCTTTTATTTAACTCATGCCTTTAAACCTTCAATTCTGTAGAAAAGCACAAAAAGAACCACTTTCTGTAATGCCCCAGGTTAGCACATTATGAAAATGTTAAACAAAACAAAACAAAAATCCCCAGACATAGAGAGCTTATGAACAAATATCTATTCTCTGTGGAATGAAGAAATCTGGTTTCACTTTGTAAAGCTCACTTTGTGGGTGCTCAATACACTACACTAAGCTTTAAATTACTACACAGGGCATCCACAAGGGAGGATAAATGCCGTATTCCAAAAATCTCTTCCTCCATCAAGCTAACTGATTACAATTGGAGTTTCCTCAAATGAGCTTGTTTGATAATTTGTCTCATTACTACTGAAAAGGAAATGGAAATCAAGGACTTGAGGGCAGGAAGCAGGAAGCAAATATGATCAAAGGTTATATTGTATGAGATGCTGATTTTGTGCAAATGATAAGAAATGAAAGATCGGTGCAGTATCAGATAATACATATATATAATAAACTTGTAAGCTATTAACTAGGCTAGCATACACTAATATTACAAGCCATACAAAGTCACTGTATGTGAATAAGCTCAAAGTATCAAGTACAGATGTCTTTAAATGCAAACTGAAATACAGACGACGTAGAAAACCAACACTGAGTGCCATTTATTACTTTCCTACTAATTCTAGGTTTAGAATGTACTTTGAATTTGATTGCCCAATTACCCACATCTATATTATATCATCTCTAAGCATCATTACAACATCAGCCTCAATCTTGTGGGAAGAACTGTAAACAAAGGCCAGTTGGCTAAAGATAGATCATTACTGACACATCCACAATAAGGGAGGTAACTAGGAGTAATGAGTATAATCAAGAGAAGTAAATTTAGGCTAAATACCAAGAAAGAATGTTCAACACTGAGGACAGATTAAGGCAGGAACCTTCCAAGATAAGTGATGAAGATCACTAAAACACTTAAATCCATTAAGAACAGCTTTTCATTCATAAGGGTATCTGATAAATGATTCCAAACAGCGAGAATGCTAGAAATGAGGGAATTCTCTCTTGTTAGCTTGGGAAATTAAACATAAAGATATAAGATGATGATGTGATTTCCTCACAAAATAGGAAAATATTGCTTTTACAAAAAAAAAAAAAAAAAAAAAAAAACCTTGTTATTGACAAGTATTAGGAAATAGTGTCACGGAAAGCATTTGGAGTCAGAATGATCTGAGTTCAAACCTCACCTCTGTCATTTACCAGGTAAGTGAACTCTTTAGCAGGAGTTTCCACAACTGAAGATGAGTACACAAAGGCTGACTTGCAGGGTTCCTGTAAAGTTTAAACATGATAATATATAAATGAATCCAAGGATTAATTAATTACTGAGCACAGAATACTCCCTGGATTACTCTAAAAATTAAATAAATGGTAGTTAGTAGATTTTCAACTCTAACTTTAGTGAGACATTTTGATCCATTACCATTCATAAATAAGCATATGTTTTTCTTCAAAGTAGTCAATCAAAAATCAGGATTTATTGCTGTTTTACAGATGATCTGAGGCATATGTTTTAAATCCAAAGTTCTCCCAGACATCTAGCTAAGTTAGGTTAGGATAGGTGCTGCTATTTTAACATAATTCATAAAAGTTGCACACATCCAGAGAACTGGGCCTTTTGTTCCCTGACACTCTTCTTTGCTTTTTAATGTGAAAAATGATGAATTTTAAACTTCAGTTAACCAGAACATTAGATCTGAGCTATTCTGGAGAATTATATTTTATTTTGATTTAATTTTTCTGACTATACAAGTAGAAATTTATCTTTGTCTAAATCCTCAACATAAAAAATTATGCTAGTATATATTATTATAGCTTTCTGCCTTAGAAGTAATATATCATGAACATAATCTTCCTGTAAAGGAGACTTATAGTACTCCCACCATCATTATCTGCATATTAATTATCACTGTAAAGTACCAAGGATGTTTAAGATGTATGACACTGAGTCATGTCATACTGACCCATGGTCTTGAAGTTGTTTATATTAAATACCTAGAATCTACTTGTTTCTTCTAAATGTTAAATGTGGGGCATGGTCGGGGGTTGCTCTGGGGACTAACGATTTAAGATGATTCTAGAGTTGTGGTGAGTTGACAGTTTAATAAAAACAAATGCTAGTATGTGTTACTAATGGGATAAATAAGCAGACTTTGTACTCCAACTTATAAAATCATAAATGAACCAATTAAATGAAAATGGTGTGGATTCCACACATCAATTATATTAAGTTAGCAAAAAAAAAAAAGTTTTTCAATAACTTTATGCACTTTTAATAAGCAACGGCATTAGTCAGTAAAAAATAAGAACTCTGATGCATTTAGAGCCTATAGATCTAAACCAGACAAAACAAAGCCTCATAAATGTGTTTGTTCATTAATTTTTAAAAAGCCAGACTTTGAGTTGTTATCATGTCAACTGGCACCAAACCCTACTCAATTTAGTGCAACTACAAAGTGGAACCCATAGTCTACAATGGCAGGGTTTTTGATCACACTAATTAACAGCCATTTTGTTTAAAATAAACAGATACGAGTCTAATTGCCTTTTTTACATAAGAAAGAGAAGATCTTAAAAGTAAAAACATGCAAAAGGAAAGATCAGACAAACACCACTCAGACAGATAAGCAAAGTGTGTGTGAAAGGAACCCAGAGGAAGTTGGGGTTGTTCTTTGGATTGACAGCCCAGTGGAGCAAAGGGAATTAGTCTCTCAGAAAGGTTAAAGGGAATTGAGAAGTGCACGTCCTGTTGGGAACCGTCCTGTCATGGTTTCCCCTCACAAAGGATTGTACCTCAGTTTCTAATGTGGTAAGCAGTTAAGTAACAGGTCTGATAATGTTAATTAGGAGAGAACCTCTGATTATGGACAAATCATCCCTTCTACCCTCTAGAACGCCCTTTAGGACAGGGTGTGGTACAACTAAGGGTTCAAAGAGAAACTGCACTGGTTCACTAAGTTCCAGATGTTTTCCTTGAATTTTCTGTCCAAATGAACCCATTGATCAGTGGCCTGTGTTTTCTAAGGGTCCCAAATAGTCATTAATATAGATGATTTCAGGGGCGCCTGAGTGGCTCAGTCGGTTGAGCGGCCGACTTCGGCTCAGGTCATGATCTTGTGGTCCGTGAGTTCGAGCCCCGCGTCGGGCTATGTGCTGACAGCTCAGAGCCTGGAACCTGTTTCAGATTCTGTGTCTCCCTCTCTCTCTGACCCTCCCCCGTTCATACTCTGTCTCTCTCTCTGTCTCAAAAATAAATAAACGTTAAAAAAATTTTTTTTAAATATTGATGACTGTACTTCGAACTTATTTTGATTTATACACCAACAGTTGAGTTTGTATACATGCTGAATTTTCATCTCCCTAGCCTGTCAGAGCAATTCCCAGAGACAATTAGAAAAGGTTTCAGTTTCCAAAGCCTTCAATAAGAACATTATCGGGGTGCCTGAGTGGCTCAGTGGGTTGAGCGTCCAACTTCAGCTCAGGACATGATCTCAGTTTGTGAATTTGAGTGCCGCAGCAGGCTCCATGCTGACAGTGCAGAGCATGCTTGGGATTCTCTCTCTGCCTCCCTCCTCCTCTCTCTCTCTCTCTCTCTCTCTCTCAGAATAAACTTATTTTTTTTAATTGTTTAATGTTTATTTATTTTTGAGAGAGACAGAGTGCAAGTGGGGGAGGGGCAGACAGAGAGGGAGATACAATCTGAAGCAGGCTCCAGGCTCTGAGCTGTCAGCACAGAGACAGATGCAGGGCTCGAACCCATGAACCATAAGACCATGACCTGAGCTGAAGTCAGATGCTTAACCGACTGGGGCCACCCAGGGGCCCCAAAAAAAATTTAAAAAAAGAGCATTATCAGATACGGTTCCTTATTTTAATTAAGAAACAATATGCTAATTAGTCATCACCATATGTATACATATATAGTGTTATATATGATGTAACATAAGCCACAAAATAACATAATTGAAAAATTATACCTACCGTGTCACCTATGGTGATTTACTTTAATATATAATCAGTATAATAAACATGTCACTCATTCTGCAGTACACAAGAGAAGATCTTTCTTATACTAAAAAGTATATGAAATTATAATAAAAAGTCATCATCTACTTTTAACCTCTGCCAAGATTTCCCCCTTTGGTTACTCACAGAATATTAACTACTAAAAAGCATTTGTCTTTCTATTAATCTTTATATCCCCTGTTTCTGGAATAGTACCATACAGAGGAGGGGCTTTCCAAAGTTTTGGGGGGAACCACTTTTAAAACTAAACTAAGATGATCAGTATAGTATTATCTGCATTCATAATAAGGTAAAAGCTGAAACAAATGCTGTGCTCCTATATGTTAACAATCAGTTCTTCAGGAGGAAAACCTGTAAATTTCACAGTGAAAAACCCACTGATGGCTGATTTCAAGCTTACCACCCCACCATGAAGTCCTTGAACACAGAGTTGGGGAGAGATACAGACAAGTGGCTCCCAGGAGCCAGCCTGCAAGAGCCAGCTTTGTCATACCGCTGGTTCATCTCAAAACCCCGTAAAAGTACAACAGCAAATTCCTGGCAACAGGATTTAAGTTGACTATGGTGTTTTCAACCACCTACATCTACGAAGCTGTTCGAGTTAAATTTAAATATTTAAATCTGTTGCCTTCAGATCTCACAAAACATTGGGGCATTTTTGTGTTTCAGGTTTTCTCTTCCACATCAAACAACCAGAAAAAACAAAAACAAAAACAAAAAAACCTCTGATCACTCTTAAATCCAAATGATACTCATCTTTAAGAGTCCAAGTACAGGGGCTCCTGGGTGGCTCAGTCGGTTAAGCATCTGACCTCAGCTCAGATCATGATCTTGAGGTTCGTGAGCTGGAGCCCCACATCGGGCTCTCCACTGACAGCTCAGAGCCTGCAGCCTGTTTCAGATTCTGTGTCTCCCTCTCTCTCTGCCCCTCCCCCACTCGCACTCTGTCTCTCTCTCTCTCTCTCTCTCTCAAAAATAAATAAACATTAAAAAAATTAAAAAAAAAAAAAGAGTCCAAGTACAGGTATAAGACTGAGCATCTCACAACTAATTAGAGTTGGCCAGTGGTCAGAAAGGAGTCCACAAAAATCTAGCCTCTCTAGTCCTCATCAAATATCCTAATGTATTTTCTAATATCTGAGATTCTCAAAAGACTTATAACCTGAAAAGGAACTGGGTGATTTTAATGTTAATTTATCAAGCTTATATGCATATCTGACTGCTATGTGGATACACAAAAGAGGAAAATTGAGCACTACTCAGGAAAACAATAAAATCATTATATATGTGATCAAATTCCTGATTAATCAAAAATGTGTCCAATAAAGGTTGGTACAGCGTATTAAACTTTAAAGAAACATTTACTTAAATGTATTTTATTAGTATAAAGGGTGCTATAAATTATTGTCTTCTTAAGGACTGAATGACTGAGGGGAGCCTGGGTGTCTCAGTCAGTTAAGCACCCAACTCTTGATTTTGGATCAGGTCATGATCTCTCAGTTTGTGAAACTGAATCTTGCATCAGGCTCTGCACTGACAGTGTGGAGCCTACTTGGGATTCTCTCTCTCCCTCTCTCTGCCCCACTCAAGCTTCCTCACTCTTTCTCTCTCTCTCTCAAAATAAATAAAATAAAGTTTAAAAAAAAAAAGCACTACTAAATGACTGAAGGATATCAAGTAGAAATCAATTAAATTATCCAATTTGAAGAATTATTTTTACATGTGAAATAAAATAGTTTTATACATATTTTGTTGCATAAATAGTAATACTATTAAATATATTTAATTTTGGCTTAGATGCTTGGCTTGACAAGATTTATTAAACATAATCCTTCTTAGAATGACTTACCTAACAAAAAATAACTTGACTTATAATCCAAGAAAACTGGTTGCCTATGTCTGGTGCCTTAAAATCTTGTTTGAATAACTGCATCTCAATGACACACCCAATGCAATATCATTTTAAGTCTTGATAGTTATCATGGGGAAAATGTGGTCTGTAAGAAAAATTTAGAAGACCACTATATCATGATTTTAATAATTTTATATTGCCATATGCTTCACTCTATACCTACATCTAAAATTTTCGCAATTCATTTGAAATGAAAAATAGTAAAATTCAATAACTATCAAGTTAATAACATTTATTTTATCTCACTTTTATGAATATGTCAAAATTTAGTGTATTAAACATATACAAAAACAGTAGTTGGTCAGTCTCTCCCACAGGAGCATGAAAACTTTGAGGGTAAGAATCACGTGCTATCCATCTAAATATCCCCTGTGCCTAGCACAGTATCTTGCGATAAATAAGCACCAAAAAATGTCTGTAAACTGAGCTGAAGACTGATAGTGATGAGCGTGATATGGAAAGGAACAAAAGACACTGTGAACTAAGTGTGGGGACCACTTACTATCACCTCTCCTTGTTTTCTTGGCTCTGGCCATTCTGTGTATTAACAATGTACTAGAACAATGAGTACCTAGCAAGAGAGAGACTAAATTTCATCAATACAGAAGAAAAATGCATTTTATTAGAGGAAAGTCAATAGGCTAATTCTAAAATTTAATTAGAAACAGAAGAGAAAACTTTACCATCAGCTCCCTGGAAAGAAAGCCTAGCATGCTGAGCAGTGCTACCTGTTATAATGCTCTGAGGGTCACTGCCCCTTCTCCAACTGTTCCTTGTTTGCAAGGAGAGAGGTACAGCATCTAAGAGTAAGACATAGAAAAGTCTGTAACAACTTGACAAAGTCCCCTCATGTCTGTTGAATCTAACAATGAAAAATCAGGGCTTGGATTTTGTATATCCTTGGATTTCTCCTTTCCATTTTTCAAATCCATGGTTACGGCATTTTATAACAGCATCAGTCCATGACAGGTTAGAAGTTAAAAAACAAAAAAACAAAACCGGTCCTCATCACGGATAGTTTGCAAAGCCCTGGTGTAGAGTGCAGTGATGCTCTGGAGAATTCAACGAGGACCCACAAAGAGATGTTCTAAGGTGGTCAATTTTTGGTCAACCATTAAAGCAAAACAAAATAAGGCAAAAGAGCCTTTTAACAATGAAAACTGACCAACAGAAGATGTGGCTGACAATTACCATTGTGGTAATTGTTCAAGAGGAAGTTGGACAGCTAGAAGCGAGTGGGACTCCAGCCCAGCTCTTATGGTTGGTTGTCTCTGCTTCCACCTTCCCTCTTGTCAGAAAGCACACGACACTGCATGCATACCGGCCTTGGCCTCCCCCAACAGTTCCTTGAGGGCAAAGACAGTATCCCATTGGTGTCTGTTTCATCCCTCGACACAGTGAGGTTCACAAAGTTTACTGGAAAAATAAATGTCTGCCATTGAGATGGACTAAAATTACATTGAAGATCTAGTCTGTGATTCAGTGATTGACAAGAATGAGAATTCCAACCTGAGGAAAGTTTCATGATACATTTCAGAAATAAGGTTAAACATTCCAGAATTAGTGGGTTAAGAGCCTCCCAATATCATTTCTATTTGCATACTCATACATAACTTCTAGGATGGAGATTTAAATATTTTTTATATATTGCTACATATTAGATTTAGTGAAAGAATTTTATGACTCACATACAATCACAATTTCACTATCAGAGTGTTGAAAATGACCACTGTTTGGCAGCTTTTAGAAACATTAAATGCCCTGGCTATGAAAGATGCATTTTGAAAATATAAATTCTTCATGACTGTACATGAATGACAGTCTCAGTTTTATTATAAGGAATAACTTTTAAATAGGTGAATCCCTTAACTTCTCTGGGTTTCAGGGTCTCTTTGGAGTGAGATAATACTGTCACTTGTGTTGCACAGTATTATAAATTGAAGAGCTTGGTAAACACTGTTCAGCTGTTAAGTATTTACCTATTATCTACTTATTATTTGTATTTATACTTCTTTATATCCAGATACAAGCATTAATCATTTAGCTAAAAGCACAGTATGCTAGATTCTAAGTGATCAGTATGGTTTGTCTTTCTCATGAAGCCTATTAAAACAACAACAACAACAACAAAACAGCAAATCAAGTTACCTTCGATTGGAAGCTACCAGTTAATTAAATAATTTGCCTAAGAATCATAAATTTTATTACTTACCAAATTGTAAGGAGGCTAAAAAAAACAGACAACTATACAAAAAACCCTCAAAATAAATATAATTAAGCATAAAAAGTGAATTTGTCCAACACCTAAGGAATCCAAAATTGAGGACTATCTATCTTGTCACATCCCAAACAATGTTTCTGGTACTATATTGAAAAACCTTTTTAAATTACTATTGAGATGCTAGAATTAATCTTGAATTTTGTTCTTTCACCTGACATATCATAAAGTCTCACCACTATTTAAACACAATTTACAGTATTTGACACTCAAACTTCAAGTTCCTAAAGGAACAGATTTCCATTTATTCATTAAGATCACTGAAGAATACATTTACATCTTTCTGTCTGTACTTCTCTCATTATTTTCTTGAAAGAAGGAGTAGAAACAAAGGGAGTCTTCTATAATGCTGTAACTCAATAATTTTATCAGAAGACTGCAATATTTACTGACCATTCACATATTTCACAGTTTATGAAAAGAACTCTATTCTTTCCCACCTACTTAAAGGAAGAGCCCCCCCACCCAGGTGGCCAGGATGGAAGTCAGTATCTCAAGCTCGATGAATTCTAAACAAAGGTCAGAGCTTATTACTGTTCCTATTCCTACTCAACCTGCTCTATATCCTGTGTTCCCCATTTCTGTTAATGGCAGCTTCAGCCTCTTAGTTACCTAAAACCAGCAGTTCTGAAGCACTATTTGTCCATCCTCTCACCTTCCACATCCAGCTGCCAAGTCTTGACAAGTCTTCCACTGCAATGTCTCTTTCCATCTGTTCCTTCCCCTGCATATTCTCACATACTAGCTCAGGACCTCATTATCTCTTGCTTGAACCAGTGCCGAAGCCCTTCTCCATTATACCTTACTTATAAATGCCTTTGTTTCCAGGATCTCCATCTCCCTTCCGTCCTACTTATAAACGCAAAATGACAATATCCTGAATGAATTCAGAGAAGTTTGATCACGTGACTCCTCTGCTTAGAAACCTTAAACATCTTTCAAAATCCAGACAAAGAACATCCAACTATTCAAGGACTTCTGTTATCGGGTCCCAATCTACCTTCCCAACTTTATTTCTCACTATTTCCCTTATTGATATAGTATGAATGGATGCCTCCTTCAGTCTAACCAAGATGAACTCCACACTGTTCTCATTAGGCACCTGATTTCCTAACTCTGAATCTTCATTTACGTTGTCCCTTCTACCTGAAACGCCATCTCTCTGCACAAAGGATGTCTAAATTTCATGCATTCTTCAACATAGAAGTCAAATGCCAGCTCCTCCTAACCTTCCCCAACCACTCCTCTCCGCCTCCTATTGCTGCCTGTTAGAAATATGCTCCGCTAACACCTTAATCTCTCTTATTGTGCATGTCATTTCCCACCCTGCATATTTGTTTTCTACATGTTTTACCTCCCATACTAGAAAATATGCTGACATCTAAGTGTTTACTATGATCAGACACTAGCTAAGCACTCTACATATGTGTTTCTGTATATAGGATCTCATCTACTTGTTGCAAAAACCCTGTTACAGTTGAAGAAAATGAGCTAAAGAGAGGTTAAAGAACTAACCCAAGACCACATACTTCTTAAATAGCAGGCGTAATATAGCTTCAACTCTGAAGTGCTTAAGATAATACTTGCAAATATTAGGACTTAGATAAAGATATATTAAATGAAACAGAAGTTCTACAAAATTTTACACACAGACAGAATTCTAAGAATGTGGACAATATTAACTCATTTAATTCCGAGAGCTATACAATTCCTATTTTTAGAAGAGGATAACTGAAGTAAAAAGACACAGCTACTAACTGACTAGCTAACTAGCTAACTTGCCCCAAGTCTGGCCCCAGAGTCTACATACTGAACCATGGGGCCATTCTGCTTTCTCAACACTGGGCTTTCGTCTACCCTCAAGAATCTCAGTACAGTCTGGATTATCTGCTAGTATGGGGCCATTTGACTAAATTCAGAAAATTTTGAAATTAATTCTTAAAATATCCTTTGGTAAATCTGTCTAATGTGATCCGAGAGAACTCTTTTGATTATTTATAATCATAGAAGCTGATATATATGCCCATCGAAAACCTTACAGGTTGAGAGGTCTTAAGTAGAAACGCAAAACATGAACAGAAGAACTATGTTTAACTTCAGACATTAGAAGAAAATTGCCATTTCCCCTCAGTATCCATCCTACGCAGCAACTCTCAAACAGCAACGACTCCTAAGACAACAGAAGAAGAAGAAGAAATGCTGCCATTTATGCATGGATAAGCTGTACACTCACACGCTGAGAAAGATTCCCATATGGGAAAAGAAAGAACATAAACAAAAGAAATATGCCAGCATAGGAACAAAAATTGCCCTTAAATGACAGTTTCTCCTGACACAGAATGAAAGATAAGTATAATTCCCTAGAGGAGAGAATGGGGAAATCAGAACAGCCTTCATTTGGCAATGATAACATATTAAGAACAATTTTACTCATAGATTTTTCAGTCTTTGAAATGCTGACACTCAGCATTACCAGAAATGACATTCTACCCACTACGATTACTATTATACATATCAATAAATATCAGAGTGAAGATGTAAGAAATCCTTGATCAGTGTGGATGCAATGTTAGATCTCCTAAGGAATAAAATCTTCACACTTTCTCACTGAAATTCAATTTCAGTCTGTCCAACCCTTCTACAAACAGTATATTTATGAGTCAAGTATACAGAAAAGTAGACATTCCAAAGTTCTTCATCCTAGAAAATGTATATTTCAAAATATTTTTTCATTCATGTGACTCCATTTTATAATACTTTTAAAATTTATATAGAATGTGTCTTTAAAAGACCACAAGGAGCACAGGAAACCACATAAATGTGGATAATTGACATGTTGTATTTGCACACTTGAAAATTTACAGTAAGAGTACTGTGAATAAAAGGTTGCTCTAAATTATCTCACTGATATATGTCACTTATGTCAATGTTTATTTTTTAATGGAAAATCACTTTGGGATGTTTTTGTTCTTTGATGTGCATGTGTGTCAATATATAAGAATATATACATACGTAAATAAACATAGAAAGAAATATATTTCCAGGGCTACGAGTGTAGCAGCTAGAGTGAAAATACAGAGAACCACAGTGAAAATGCAGAGTTGAAACAATGTTTAAGACAACTCAAATTCAGTTACAATGCTACTTATTTCCTCAGTTTGTTGACTAGTGAGAGACAATGTAGATAGATGCCTTTGTTTTCCTTTAAAAAAGCAGAAGGCTTTTCTAATCTTCAAAAATAAAACTGTGTGTTGATGATAATGTTTCTTTTTCTTTTACACAAAACAAAAGAAAATAACAGCATGCAGAATTTTTCTGGAAAGTGAAAACACCAGGTGAATTAACTTAACTCTTGAGCAATTTTCTCTTTCAGTGAAAGTTCTTAGGGGCTTTTCTGAATCACTCATCACAGAAACTAAACCTTGTTTGGGGCAACCCCATTCTTTGTCACTTTATTTCAGTTATTTAAAATGCACCATAAGTTTTCCTCTCAGATGAGATGCTAATCATGGGGGGTGGGGGGGGAGGGGGCGCCATCTTCTTAAAACTGAAAAGTAAATGAGGATTTGTATACTTTACTATTATTCCAGTTTCCAATGGTAGAGGAAGTCCTTTGTTTAAAGGATGCATTAATGATCATCTATAGAATCTTTCAACTTCTTTTAACAGTGATCTGTCCACATAGATCATTTTACTTGAATGGTACTAGGCTCAGGGGATGAACATCTACATTATTGACACATTTGTTTAGAAACCAGGTGATGATTTGCCTATATTGAGTCTAAATTGGCTATAAATTGGTATTCTAAGCAATTTCATATTGTAAGTTCCACACATAAAACTCATTTTATAATTAATTTGTGCATTTTCTTCATCAGTTCTGTCTGTCTCCAAACAACACACGAGGTTCTCAAAGTGATTTTGATAAATTAAAAAATATATATATTCTCTCTATACTAAAAGCTATAGTAATCAAAACAGTATGGTGCTGGCACAGAAACAGACACACAGATCAATGGAACAGGAAAAAAAGTCCAGAAATAAACCCATGATTACAGTCAATTAATCTTTGTCAAAAGAGACAAGAATATATGGGGAAAATGGGAATATAACGGGAAAAAGTCTCTTCAATAAGTAGTGTTGGAAAAACTGGACAACTACATACAAAAGAATGGAACTGGACCACTTTCTTACATCATACATAAACTCAAAACGGATTAAAGACTTAATTGTAACACTGGAAACCAAAAAAACCTAGAAGGAAACATAAAGAGTAAATTCTTGGACATAAGTCTGAGCAACATTTTTATGGATCTGTCTCCTCAGGCAAGGGCAAAAAAGCCAAAATAAACAAATGGGACTACATCAAATAAAAAGCTTTTGCACAGTAAAGGAAACCATCAATAAAACAAAAAGGAAACCTGCTGAATGGGAGAAGATACTTGCAAATGATACAACCAATATAGAATTAATATCCAAAACATATAAAGAACTCATACAAGAAAGTATTTTTACAAAAAAACAATAAAAAATAGGCAGAGGATCTGAAAACACATTTCTTCAAAGAAGACACACAGATGGCCAAAGGCACTCAACATCATTGATTATCAGGGAAATACAAATCAAAACTACAATAAGCTATCACCTCACACCTGTTGGAATGGCGATTCTAAAAAAGACAAGAAAGAAAAAATGTTGGTGAGGAAGTGGAGAAAAGGGGATCCTTGTGCTCTACTGGTGGGGATACAAACTGGTGCAGCCACTATGGAAAGCAGTATGAAGGTTCCTCAAAAAATTAAAAATAGAACACATGGGGGTGCATGGGTGGCTCCGTCGGTTAAGCGTCGGACTCTTGGTTTTGGCTCAGGTCTTGATCTCAAGGTTTGTTGGATTGAGGCTTGTGTCAGGCTCCCCACAAACAGTGTAGAGACTGTTTGGGATTCTCTCTCTACCTCTCTGTCTGTCTGTCTCTCTGTCTTTCTCCCAAATTAAATAAATAAAACTGAAAAAAAAATAAAACATACGATCCAGCAATACCACTTCTGGGTAATTATCCAAAGAAAACAAATACATTAATTCCAAACGATATATGCACCCCCATGTTCACTGCAACATTATTTACAGTAGCCATGATATGGAAGGAACCCAAGTGTCCACGGATAGATGAACAGATAAAGCAAGATGTGGTATTTATATACCATGGAATATTACTCAGCCATAAACAGAATATCTTGCCATTCACATCAACATGGAAGCTATTATGATAAGTGAAATATGTCAGACAGAGAAAGACAAATACCATATGATTTCATTTTTATGTGGAATCTAAAAAAACAAAACAAACAAAAACAGAAACAGACTCATAAACACAGAGAACAAAACGATGGTTACCAGAGAGGAAGGGAGTGTGGGGGGAAGAGGAGCTGGGCAAGAGAGACAAAGGGGGTTAAAAGGTGCAAGCTTCCAGTTATAAAATAAATAAGTCTCAGGAATGAAAAGTACAGCACAGGGAATATAGTTAATAATATTATAATAAGTTTGTATGGTAACAGATGGCAACCACACTTAGGACAGTGGGAATTGTGTAATGTGTAGAATTGTCAAATCACTGTGTAGTACATCTGAAAATAAAATAACATTGTATGCCAACTGTACATCAATTAAAAAAAAAAGACATAAATAAATATATATAGTATACTACATATAATATAGTATATACTACATCTATACATCTATACAACTACACATCGATCTATATACACACACCTATGAGCATATGCATGTATATAGATGTATAATGTATATAATACATACACATACAATGGAATAATACATAGCCATAAAAAGAATGAAATTTTGCCATTTGCAACAACATTAATGAACCTAGAGGGTATTATGATAAGTGAAATAAGTCAGACAGAGAAAGACAAATATTGTGTAATGTCACTTACATGTGGAATCTAAAAAACAAAAAAATAGAAACAGACTCATAAATACAGAGAACAATCTGGTAGTTGTCAGAGGGAAGGGGGTGGGGTTGGCAAAACAGGGGAAGGGGATTAAAAGATGCAAACTTGCAGTTATAAATAAGAGGATACAATGTGCAGCACAGGGAGTATAGTCAATAATATGCAACCCTTGTGTGTGACAGATGATAAGTTGGATTTATCATGACAATCACTTTGTACTGTGTATATAAGTGCTAAATCACTGGGCTGCACACTTGAAACAAACACAATATTCTGTGTCAAGTACACCTTATTAAAACAATTCGTTCTCTATGTAAGAAAAGCGTGTTTAATCAGATATATGTTATGTTACAAAGGCTTAGGTACTGATGATATTTGTACTGTACATTATATTTCGAGTTTGTAAATGCTGCTGACTTAAAGGTGCTGCAAGATGCTGCTAACTTAAAAGGTCTGCCAGAAACGTACGAAGTCTGTAGTATGGATAAACATCACCTTCCTGTATGGAGAGCCTTTGGTCTCAAAAGCCTCACAAAGGAGTAAATCTGGTTACTTATCATGTCTCCTAGCATAGTACTCATTTAGCCACATTATACATATTCGGTTTGAGTCTTTTCTTATAAGTCAAACCTGTCAACTTCTTAATCTTTTCTGGTCCTTGCCTCTGTTTCCATTAGACTTAGCAGGAAGGTAGCATTTTACTAAAGACTTCCTTCCCCTCTTCTTAATTTTGATTCAAACTTCTCAAGGGCAAGGACCAACCATGTTTGCTTGAATTAAAAATGAGTTACAGAATAAGATACTTTATTGGAGATAATCTTGAATCACCTTGCATTTTGCTAGGTGACAATGTTTTAAATCACACTGATCAGGAATACTGCATTTGTTGCTCCCTTCTGCTAGAAAAGAATGGATCACAGCTGAGCACATTCAGACTTACACTTACACAGGAGCTGTGTGTGTCCATGTGTGAATGTATCCATGTGTTTGGAGATCACTATTACCAAATGCCTTGTGATAAAATCATTATCCCAAAGAAGTTGAATTACATTTTCCTAGTGGGAATTAACATCGTACATGCATCATAACAAGCCGTCCTTGTTTTTCCTTAAAAAACCATTGTTTCAAAATGATTTGTGAATTCAGTTTCCAGTGAATATGCAGTACCTCTTCCCCAAATACACAGCAGCCTGTCCATCAAATGACTATAGCCATCATCAGTGTGTACTCTTCTCAACCCATTGTTTTGTCTAAGATTCAATCCAAAAAGTAGAAATCTCAAGGTGGAAAAAAAAAACCCATAAGTGAATGAAGAAATTAAATAACATAAGGCCCTTTATTGAAGATAATTTTAAAAACCTATGATGGAGAACGTATGCTTTTGTGTTCAAAGGGATGAGAAACTCTAAGAGAGAGAAAGACTTACAGCAGATTCAGAAATTGAAATTCAAGGGAGGATTCACAACCTTCTGATACTTGGAGAAGGGAATAAGAGCATTTAAGTACTGGGGAAATGGCCTGTTCAAAAAAAAAAAAAAAAAGAGAGATGACTTCAGGTAAAATAAAGGAAGGAAGTAAATGCAAGTTATTAAGCAGAGCACTAATAATATATCACAGCAGAATGAAGACTGAAATATGTGAATACTGAATCTCAACAAATAAGAAAAACATAGGCTAGATAAAATAACATTTGGGGGTTCTTCGCTCCAAACGTGTCTCAACAATTCCAAGAGTTTCTAGCCCTCATAATCCAAACTCCAGTCTTGGAGGCTATGAAAAAAATAACTTCAGCAGTAGTGCAGATTAGGACAGGAGCAGTTCAGAATTGGCATTAAAGCCATAGAATTGTCCAAACTGTTAGCAAGACTTTTTAGTAATGTAGAAAGAGAGCAGACTGGACCAGAAAGGCTTTACTGAGTCTCTGCCATCGGCTTGTTATGGCACAACCATTCTACACTCACTTGGTTTATTCCTCTGTAGAGTTTGTCTAACAAGTACGCCTCCCATTTGTTGAGATGGCCAGAAAGATGTGCCTAAAAGTACCCACCAAAAATGTCTAACATATAATAGGTATCAATAATTGACTACTATTTCTAGTATAAGTCTAAGACCTCTTTGCATAACATGATAAATGTTTGTTGCCACCTCTCCTCTCAACCCTGAAAGCTTGTCTTCTCTTTTCCACCTGTTACAAATGTGTGAGTCTTTCAAGCAACTATTATTATAGTAATTTTATACATATCCACTACATGTCTCCTGACAATAATTTTTCCCTAAGGGCCTTTTCAATTTTTGTTACCATTTTGGGATACAACATATATAATAGATTAACTGACAACCCATTTCCCTTTTCAACAAATAATCTCAGAACTCAAGAGTCTCAGAACCTAAGGAGACTCAGAAGTGACCTGGTACAACAATTACCAGATGTGGAGTTTCTTCTCCAATATCCTAACAAATAATTAAATCAACCTCCAGGGCCTATGTTCAGGAGGTCCACTATTTCTAATGAAAACCCACTCCAATCTGAAGCAGTTATAATCAAAGGCTCTTCCTTTGACTGAGTGCCACCCCCCCTCCCCCACCTATCTTCCTATAATGGCAGAACAAGAAAGAAATCAAAGTACACTTGTGTCCAATGGTCTTCTGCATTTGGGAGCCAGCACCTTGACCCCTGGGGCATTCTCCTGTCTCTTCTCAAGCTTCCTCATCATTCTGATTGGGATCTCCAATAATACTTTTAATGTGTGACTTGAAATTAGTTAAAAATAAGACTCCTAGAATGTTACAGAATAGATGCACTTCTATATCAGTATTACTGCCCTTGAACAGATGCTCAACTTCTCTCAATGCAACCCAATACGAAACTAGTTTGGGGGGTCAGCCTAAACAATCTTAACAACACAATAATGTTAATCCATACTGAGTCCCCTAAAGCCATTAAGCCCTTTCCCTTGCAATACAGGGAAATCACTTCTTTGCTGTCTTCTTGTGTGTACAGACTTTATATTGATCCCAGTAGCAATGACCTATTCCACTCTGCTGAGATTGAACTCTGATACCGTCAAGCAACATACTGTTAATTTATTCCAGGAGTCTTGAAGGCTCTTCAAATGTGATTATCCTTCCAGCAAGGTGCTCAGTGAGAGAGTCAGTTGCATACCACAATAAGGGACAAAGTCCTCTCGCAAGACACCAAAAGTTTTCACTATTACATAGACCCATGTAATCAGCATTCTTTGACTCTAAAGTCACATTTTCCAATGTCATCAACAAATGCCTTGCTGATATCTAAATACAGTACCTCAACCATGTCTGGCTTTTTATTTCTTTAATTAACAAAGAAACACAAAACATCTTGTAGGATGCCTTGGCATCTAAAGAAAATAAATGAAAATTAGGTACAGTGACCTGTATGCCACCCAGAAAAGAACACTAAAATAACTTCCATGCCATAGGCATTTGTTAAAATCAGGGGTTAATCAAAACAACTAATCAAAACTTATCATTGACCAGCCTAGGTCTCTATACCCCACCAGTAAGGTAAGTCCCTAAATTATTCCTTGAAAACATTGTAGATTTCCAATAATCTAGAATTAGAACTAAAGAATTACGTCTTGCTTCATTTATCTGAAAATAAAATTTAAATTAAAAAAATTGGGGGATAAGCTCTGTTTATATTTTGTATTTTATATTTCATACTATTACATATCTTTATATATTTTATATGAATGTTTATAGTATTTTAACTTTCAAAATCCAACCTGCATTCTTTAAATATCTGCAATGTTCCTTTTACAAAAATCAAAAGGGAAAAACTATAAAGAGACTTTATACATGCGAAGTTTGCACAACACAGAATATTTTATGAATATTCATTAAAAGGGACACAAAACAGGTATACGAAGAGGCTGGATTTGTAAGAAAAAATATTACCCTAATATTTCTTTGACTATTTTCCATGGCCCATTTCTTTATTTAAAAACATGTAATCTTCCTTAATACTTCATTTAAAATCGGAAATTACCCCAGAGCAACAAAAATTACTTCTGTAATTACTAACACTCTACTTTAAGAGATATGTCACCCAAGGAAAGACAGTGAATATTTAGATCAGGGTCCCGTTCAAATAGGTTGTCATTGTCACAACTTTCAGTGTCTCTACCAAAGAAACAGCTGCCAGGAGATGAATAAATGTCTCTACCTATCAGGTTCATACCACAGTTGACCCCCTGTCCATGGGGGATATGTTCCAAGATCCCCAGTGGATGCCTGAAACCACAGATAGTACCAAACCCTGTATATACTAAGTTTTCTCCTAAACATACAAACTTATGATAAACTTTAATTTATAAATTAGGCACAGTAAGAGATTAACAACAATAAAATAGAATAATTATAACAATATGCTATAATTAAATTTATGTAAATGCAGTCTCTCTCTCTCTCTCTCTCAAAATATCTTATTGTGCTATACTCACCCTTCTTGTGATGTTATCAGATGAAAAAAATGTCTATGTGATGAGATGAAGTGAGGTAAATGACACAGGCATTGTGACATAGCATTAGGTTATTATTGGCCTTCTGACGATACCTCACAAGGAAGATCATGTACTTTGGGACCTTGGTTGACCACAGATAACTGAAGCCAAGGAAAGGGACACTGTGGACAAGGGGGGACTACTGTAACCAGTGTCTTTTTTTTTTTTTTTTTTTTTTTACCAAAAAGGAAAACTCAATACATTTTTAGAGTCAGGGTGATGTTAGGATTCATTACATTCCATACCAAAACTTAGAAGATAAGAGGAGTTTGGCTCTAATCCTTCTCTGATAGCAGGATCAGGGAACACCTTGATCTCCCAATTAAAACTCAGTAGAAGAAAACTAAATAAGACTTATTTCCCTGGAGCAAAACTAAAATATTTAGTTTCTAGTTTGTCAAACTGTCAAAGGTGTAGGCTTTAAAAAGAGGGAAAAATGCAGATAATTAAATGATTCATTATGGATCTGTTCAACCGTGACTTAAAATGTTTGCTTTTACTTAAGGTTAAAAAAATCCCTCCACCACTTATCCTATAGGCCCCATCCTATTATTTATTTGTTACAAAGAGTTGCCAAGTTCTCACTACAGATATATGTTCCATATGCATTTCATGCCTGATCAATGAGTTACAAAAACACCTACAATATCACTAAAACTGCAGTTAGATCAGACTAGAAATTTTGCTTTTAATTTTGAAGATGTTCAATATTAAATCTTTTATCTTGTCACAAGTAAGAATTGTCAACACTTAAAAATAATTCTGTAATCCCAACACTATTCCTACCCAGACAGCTTTTAAGTCCAGGATGTATTCTGAAGCATACAGGTGATCTTAGGTGATTTCCATTAAGTGACATAATAAAATGTACATAGAATTCAAAAAGTATCAAAAAGGGATACTTAATCCAAAGGGATTTCAAAGGTTCTATAGTTTTAAAATATCCTAATAGAAAGTTCAAGTCAGGATGGGCTGAGATCCCAGCAAACTATATTTATTGTGCTAATGTATCATTTGTCTTCTGGGCAAGTAACTAAAGGTCATTTGTTCTTCATGGCAAGTGTTGAAAATAGTTTACATTGAAGGTCTGACTTAAAGGAGCAAAGTGAAACCCCTCAAGCCTAAAATGACCTTTTTATGCCAACACAGATGTCCAAATCTCTTAAAGAGGGGAACAGTGATGTTTGCACTCTGATTTCTAGTTACTTCAACTCTCCTTTCCTAAATGACTTTGATAGAGATACTATGCTTATGGATCTCAGTATACTTAGCCATCAGAGCCAGGTATCAAAGTTGAATGTCCGACTGAAAAGGGGCAAGTTTCCAAGCCTACAATTGTCAAATAAGAGGGAGCTGATGGGAGACAGAGGCACGTGGTAAAATCTGTTGGGGGTGGTGGAGCAGGACAGAGGCACTTCCATTCCCTGGGGTCCAGTGGGCTTCTGGGAGACTGTTTAGACATCCCACACAGTGCCTGGCAGAAACCCAACAAGGCCTAGCCAGAGCATGCCTCCTTCAGAACAGTCAGGGTATGAGGGAAGAAAAATAGAAAAGGAAATAAGGCTGACAATTAAGGTTGCAGGCTATCTGACTTGATGAAAAACGTTCATGCTTCCAAATAGCTGGGAGCTTTTAGGGATTCTTGTCACCAGATATTAAGGAAAACTCAGAATTGTCAAGGGATGAAAAAGATACATCTATCCAATTAACCTCTCCCCATCTTCAGGGGACCAGTTGGCCATATTCCTTGCCACCCCAAAGAAGAGTCGGGGCACCTCTCAACAGAAAATAAGGCTCTGGCAGAGACAGAGGGGTATATGCTTTCACTTTTTCTTCCAGATCAGTTGGGGACGATTTTTCCCTTATGCTTTGCTAACCACACATTGGAGTTTCCGCCTATGGAAAATAACTCACAAAGGCACCCAAAACATTTTCTAACTTTTAATGGGATGCATGAAGACACCTAGACTCAAGTTCACTTTATACCGTCCACAGAGACAGATGGCCAAATTGATGTCCAAACCCTAACAGCAAACCTCCCTTGGGTTCATGGGTCCTCCTCCAGTTTAAGGCAGACTTCAGGCATTCATGTGCTCCTTTGTCACATTAGGGTGGCAAAACAATAGCACAGAACAGACATTTCGATGAACAGAGAAGAGACTGTTTGCCTTTGGGTTACATATTCTATCAAGACGCAGGGCAAGAAAATGTATCCAGGGCACCTAGGACAGATTCAGATTTTAGTTTGAACTTGTATGGAGTTCTTAACTAAAGAAAAGAATTGCTTCCTGTAATTTTGCACTGTGGTTTCCCAAGATTGTTTATGAGATGGGCATTGAACGTTCAGGGGGTAAAAAAGGGAAAAGACAGATTGTTTTTTTAGAGTACTTTTAGTATCATTTGTCTTCTATTTACTATAAAGTAAATTAGCCTATTGTCCCTTTTTATGAAGCATTTTCTTTAAAGATGACCATGAGTACTCTGCAAGCACATTTTGAAACAGGTATGAAGCCAGTATGCCCAAGTGTGGCTAAAACCCGAAGAGCTATTTTTTTCCACTTACACAGGAAAATTCAGGGAAAAATTGGTTACATGGGCAACTCACAGTTTCTTTTGGAATGCTTTCATGGAAATTCAGGCTGTATTTGATACACACACCATATTTTTTTTAATGGTGTTGTGTGGGTGGGTTGGAGGCACATGAAGAGCTTCAAAATCCATATAAATATCCCAAATGGGCATGGAGAAACTCTCTCATTTCCTTTTTATTGTCTATTGCTCATTTGCTAACTTACTTGTAGCGTGATACTCTAATACTCCTTTATGCCTATTTTAACTTAAACATTAGCACCAGCTTTCTAAAACACATGGCTAAAAATGATTCCACCCTCTCAAAAAAAGATTTTAAAAGCAACAAAACACCAGAAAGCTGCCACATTCAAAATAAGAGGTAAGACAACCTTAGACCTATTCTTTTTATCTGAAAGCCAATAAAGACAAACAGACAAACCAACAAACAAACGCCTAACATCTTTTTCTTTCTTTCTCTCTTCATGCCAGGCTTGCTGCCTGGGTGGTAGCTACTCATGCTGGTTTGTGCGCACTTGGAGTGAAGGGACGAGTTAATGGGGAAATTACAGATGACTCTGTGTGGTGGGTTCTCTGATTTACATTTGTGGTAAAACCCAAGGCAACTGATCTGTAACTCTGACTTGAACCGGGCCTTTACATGGAAATTTTCCTAGCCTGTGGCAGCACCTAAAGACTTTCTGGGAAAGGTTAAGGAGCCTCCTCTTCCTAAGGTAGCCTTTGTCAGGGTATTTTAACCTCCTTTATTTTACTAATCATGATCACCCCTTACATCCCTCACCACACCCATCTCCAAAGGTTCACCAGCATCACATGCTGGTGTCTGGGTTTAAAAAAAAAAAAAAAAAATTCTCAGGCAATGCAAATTGATAAATCTTGGGCTCTGAATTTTAGAAATAATATTTGAATCAAAAAGTGAAGATGCACAAAAGTTCTTTGAAGGACAGTAGTAACCAAAGCATATTTAATTGACCCATAAAGGACAACAGTGGGATAAAGGACAAATGGAGGGACAAAGGAAGGGACGTATGGAGTTCTGATGAACACTAGGATCACATTTCAAATCCAGGGCTGTCCGATGCAATTAACACTCACTCTAAAAGTATGTCTGTAATGGAACTCAGTCTACCTTCCTTGCATTGTTTTCCCTTGTGGCACAAGAAACTGCTTTGCCTTTCACCACTGTAGAGATTTGCTGTCTCACACCCCTAGTACATTTTTTTTTCCTTGAGGTAAATTATGAGCCAGCAAGTCACTACATGTTCAGAATGTATTTGCTGAATTGGGAGCTCAACATCTTCACTCCATTTAATTACTTTGAAGCAATCAAGTATAAGTGGCTTTGGTTGCAAGAGCTACAAGCAGACACACATCCTCACCAAATTTTTGGTCATACTGAGATTCTTAAGCTCAAGCTCATCAAAAGAGGAAGGAAGAACTACCATCTGTCTCCCCTTCATATTTAGCCTGTTAACTTCACATAATTCAAACTGGTTAAAAAGGGCTCCACAATTCAAAGTACAAGTGTACCACCAATAAAAGTTCAACAACTGAAAGAGCTCTTGATTTTGGTAACTAACTAAAATTCACAAAATAAAGGAAATAAGTGCCTTCTGATTGTTTACCTTCATTCCCCCAACTTAAAAGTCCCTCAGAAGTCTCACCCTCTTTGCTACAAAGAAGACAACAACATATTTCCCCATAGGAAATATCTTGCCTAAATTAAAATAAATTGCATACTATAGTACATCTATCTCTGGACAACTGCAAAGAATTGAACAGGTTCTCGGCCATAAGGTACAAGACCAGCAATGATCCTGAAATGATGAAAAGCAATCATTTCATAGACTTCAGTAAAGTTGCTTTGAAAAGTCAATGATTCAATCCCCTCAAGTATTAATAGAAACAGAGACTCGGGGTTATAATAAACACTTAAGGCCATCTTGTCATTGGCAAGTGATACTAAACAATCTTACCATAACTGAATCTCTTCTCGGAGTCTACAATGACACTTCATGTATTTTGTTCTTCATACTTCGAATGAAAATTGGCCTTTTGTGAAAGAATGAGCTGTAAAATAGTTTGGATTTATTGCTATACACGAGGTCTCATATGTTAAATTTAAGATATAAAGTTTTAGGGGTGTATTAAAAAAAATTTTTAAGAAATAACACATTGAAAAAAGAAAATTCAAACATATCTGAATACCATTCAAGCCTTTCGATGATTTCTTTCCCCCTTCTCTGCTTCATTAAGTAAAATATTTTACTTGCCATGAGTACAATTGATAATAGAACATGGTTTTTCTTGGTGTTCGATGCTTTTATTTACTTTACGTGCTGGTTTGCCAACAGGGCATCTTATCCCAGAGGAATCCAATCTCGTCTTAAGAGTTCCTTGCTTGGTTTTTGTGAGCCTTGCCTAGCCTACAGCTCCCAATAAATTATATCCTCCACACTCTGGGGTTTTATCTGGGGGTGGGAGAGTGGTGGGTCTCTTATCATTTTCTTCTAATGAGCAAGCTTCAAATCTCTAGTTAAAAGTCAATGTCAGCAGTATTCAGACTTGTCAAGATCATCAAAAACAAGGAAAAGTCTAAGAAACACTCACAGTCAAGAGAAGCCTAAGAAATATGATATTAAATGTAATGTGGTATCCTGAGTGGGATCTGTATCAAAAAAAAAGAAAAAAAAAGAATATTAAGGAAAAACTAAGGAAATCGGAAAAAAAAATGTGGACATTAGTCAATAATAATGTATCAATAGTGATTCATTAATTACAGTGTAACTAATGTGTCTTACTAATGTAAGATGTTAATAACAGAGGAGACTGTGGCTGGGGGCAGGCATAAGACAACACTTTGTACTGTAACTTGTCTGTAAATCTAAAACTCTTCTAAAAAAAAAAGTTTGCTTTAAAAAAGTCAGCATCAGTAATGATGCAATTGAACACTCTTAAAATGCAGAAGCACTGTATCAACTGATAACAACTTCCTCAAGTGTAGAATGTACGGACTGATGTGAAATAACTACAAAATTGAGATTAGCTCTTTAGAAATAACACTATCCATTGAGATTCCCTGCCCATAATGAAAGTAACTTCAAGGTTTTCATGCTTTAAAAAGAGTAAAAATGTCTGGATAAACCATACTGATGTGTAGAACATATACATGGAGCGACTGGATAAGAAGGAACTCCATACACTTCTCTTCCCCTTACAGCAGATAAGACTAGGCAGGGTAATAAAAAATATATACATAGCTCCTCTTGCATTTATAAAGTATATAAAGGCAAGAGAATCGTGAGACCTGATGGGTTTACTGCTCCCTATAGATCAATTGCCAAGGCAAGAAACTGGAATACGTTTTCTAATCCAGGCCATCCAATAAAAATGAACCCAGATAATAATACCTTTGAAAGTTTCAAAGTGCTTCACATTTATTTTTTCATTTTACCCGCACAAACACTGTCTGAAACATATAGCATATATTATTATTATCAGAGTTTATGGAGAAAACAAAGACATGGAAAGGTTATGAAACTTACGTGAAGTTACACCATAAATAAGTGACTGAATTCAAATGGGGATCTAGCCCTCCCAATTTCAACTACCCCATCTTAACTTGTAACTGGGAATAATGTCCTTTCCAGAAAAGTTTTTTTTTTTTAATTTTATTGTTGTATTTTATAGTGCAATACATGGCGTTCTAAGTATAACACAAATCTATGGTGAGGCTGTTCCAATGTATCACAATTTCCTGTAAAACATAAATGCTAAATGAAACGAAAAAAAGCTATGATAAAGTAAAACAAAATTGGTCATGCTTTCCCTCAATAACGTAATGAAAATAAATGCCAAAAAATAGTATCGCTTACAGAATTAAGTACAGAATTAATATTTGCAGAATTCAACAAATTTGTTTCCAAACGTGTATGACTGGAGTGTCAATGTTGAATCTGCTTATTGCATATTATACCATCGTTGCCTTGAAAAGGGAATTTTATTCTCTGGTACCATAACAGCATGGCACCTTGGAACACTCACTGCTAACTGGCAGTCAGAAGCTACTTTTGTTATAAAGTTGTTAACAGAAGAGTTAAAATTCATCTCATTCTCAATGACCCATTGTCAAGTTAAGGATACCTAGTTACAACCTGACATTTACTCAAGAAGCAGTGAAATTTTGTTCTTGTTCAATTTAGCTACAACTAAAAAAGTATCAGAGTGATTCGATCATTCAATGACTATCCACTGAGTGTCTACTGTGGGCACCAGGATATGGATCTAATATGAATAAATCATGGCCCCAGTATATTAGGAACTTAGTCTAATGAAGGGGAGTCAGTACAATTAGGCACAGAATCACAAGACTTGAAGGGAATATCAGAAACCCTCATGTTCTTACTCCTTTTCCTTCTTCCACTTAGAACTATAAATGAGCCCAAACGGTAATTAAAGTTCTGGGAAAGTTATTCACAAAAGATAATTCACAAAATGGTCCTTGGGAACTTAATTCCAGAGAATTTAACCTGGTTTCATTAGAGTGTATCAACCAATAATGAATCTGGATGTGGATTTCTTTTCAGCTTGAGTGAACATTCGAGAACAATGGTTTGTTTGAGGTCAACTTCGAGAACAACATCAAAATGATACAAGTCATTTCTAGTTTAGGTCCAAGGATCTGATTAAAGAAAGTGTTTTAAGTTGTCAACTAAATCTCACAAACACTAACATCTGATATTGCAGCATTCATGAATAACTGCCTATTAACTAACGTAACCAAAGAAAGTGTAGATTGGAGAATAAAAATCAAAAGAGCCATGGGGTTGGGGAGGGTGTATTATGGCAAGGAACACAGACCTACATCTAAAGTGAAGTTCTGAGAGAGTCTTTTCCTGGCAAAGTCAAAGATGCAGTTGGGATTTGACTCTGGATAATTTCTAACTACTATAAATCACTCTAGGTTTTTAAACTATATTTGAGGATACACATACAGCGGGTCCCATAACTTTATTCTATGACAATAAATTCAGCTGAATATGCCACAGTGATCTAAACTGTTCAAGAGAGAACAAACTTGAAACTGTCTAATGTCATAACCAGAGTTGAAGTAGAAGACCAATCATCTCCATACTTGTTGATCCAAAAAGAGTTTTAGGGGAGAGGGAGAAGTAGTAGAATTCCACAACCTTTATAATTACAACTCCTGCTCATTTTCAAGCAGCTCTTACACAAGCAAAAATACCTATAAAGAAGAGTAATGCCTGAACATTGAGAGGTTACTTAAAGTTTACCCAAACTTTCTGAAAAAGCCAAATTGGACTACAAATCCTTAGAGACACGGTTTGCCTCTCTCTTTTCTGACTTTAACACTATGGAAAAAGAACAATAATTAGAAAAAGTATCATTCACGTTTAACACGCCTCCCAGATCCTTCCTTATTATCTAAAAATTAACCAGCTTCACTCTTACATCTGAGGAAGTGAGAATTCCAGGAATTTTGACTGTCTGGCTCAGTGTACCCAAGCTTCACAATTTCCAGGTAACTTATGTAATGTTACTGGGAGTAGCAGAAGAGAAACAAAACAACCGTACAAAAAGCCTTAAGGGATTTTTCTATTTGGCTGGTTAAAATGTTCAGAATTATTTAAGAGTTGGAAAAGGAACAATAAACCACACCCTCAAAGAGCTCCAGTCTGAATTCCACCATTCGTTTAGACCAGGCTTTCCAATCCAAAAATTTAGGGTATTAATGAGAATAAAAGACAAGAGCACCCAAAGAATGTGCTGGTATAATCTGGGCTTGCCTGAAATCAAACTTATAAAACATAATTTGGTTAAAGAACATAGACTGAGTTTATTACTTTACACCTTGCTCTTTATGAATATACAAGTTCTACTGGCTTCTTCCCAAGGTACAAAAAAACTCATCTCTCCACTATTTGTGGTTTCTACAAGCACCACTAAGCATGGAATTTGTTATGACACAGAGCTGTCCTAGGCCTCCTACTAGAGGAAGCTCTGTGGGGAAATGATCTTACCTATAACACAGTCCTTTAGCAAAGACACTGAAGATAACCCAGTGAGGCCGCCACAGAGAATTATCTATAAACATATGTAACTATAGAAGTTATAGAGCATGGCATCATTGGGGACAAAGCCAGGCTACAGTTTGTCACATATTTTTAGAGTTGAATCAGTTATGAAAGAAAATTAATAAAATGCATTTAGATTGTCACTGTTTACAAAACTGCTGGAATCCCTGTCTCCAAAATATTATTTATTGAAGATACATCTGTCAGCTGCCACAAAAAAAAAGTAGAAGTTTTTGTCTCAGTCTGTTTCTTTTTTAAAAACTAAAGTTCTTCTGTTTCACCTTTTAAACTACCAACAGGGGGCGCCTGGGTGGCGCAGTCGGTTAAGCGTCCGACTTCAGCCAGGTCACGATCTCGCGGTCCGTGAGTTCGAGCCCCGCGTCAGGCTCTGGGCTGATGGCTCGGAGCCTGGAGCCTGTTTCCGATTCTGTGTCTCCCTCTCTCTCTGCCCCTTCCCCGTTCATGCTATGTCTCTCTCTGTCCCAAAAATAAATAAAAAACGTTGAAAAAAAAAATATTTTTAAACTACCAACAGAATCATCCTAAACTCCCAAAGTGGGAAGGAGGTCAAGGATTGGTTTGAGAGCCTGAAAGACTTTGAAGAAGAGCCTTCCAGCAATGACACGGTAAAGAGCCTTTGTCCCAATGTTTAGGGATTTATTTATTAGGCATCTGTCATCTGTCGGGCACCATTCTCAGTGTTGCAGAGGAATGATTTCTATTAAGACTCATGCTAGACTAATAAGGTAAATAATATCATTATCGCCATTTTACTGGTGTGGAAACAAAGTCTAATACAGTTAAGTAACTTTCCAAAGATCCAGCAAGTCAGTGACAGAGCTGGGATTCCAATTCAAGCAACCTGACTTGCAGTCACACTCTTTGCCCCTTTGCTGCACTGTCCCTATCAAATTAGCTTACACTCTTTCCAACCCCATCTTCCTCAAAGAAGCGTAAGTTTGACCGACAATAAAGAGCTGAGTGTGATCCTGATTCATTCGGCTTCAGTAAAATATTACTTCCAAACACTGACAGCAATAATTTCTCAGGATCCCCCCAGCTTCATTCATTCAACAATTTGACAAATATTTACTGACTGTTTTTTATCTATGAACAAAATTGACTAACACATAATCTCTGCCCAAAAAGAGTTTATAATCCATTACTTAAAAAGGACTATACAAATAACTGAAATAAATGAAATGAATTGCAAAGAATCAGATCATTACACTCTTGTGCCTAAATCTTTACCAAGAGCTTAAAATCCACACACACTGAATGAACACTGGCTCACAAATCTCTGCATGAGCTGGCCTCTCCCCACCTCTTCAGGACATCTCTTACTACTACGTGCGCCTACCCCCCCCCCCCCAACCACCGCCCCAGGCTGGATGTGCTGCAGACACTTGACCTCTCTTTTATTCTTGAAACTCACCAAGATTTCTCCTGTGTCAGGACCTTTGGGCCTTTTCCTTCCTCTCCCAGATCATCCCATGGCGGGCTCCTTTTTTGCATTCAAATAGCAGCCTTAAAACCACCTTTCCAAAGAAGCTCACCCTGAACCATTCAATTTGATCTGGCCTACAGTCCCCTCCCTCTCACCCCAATTCTAACATTATTATCTAAATGTATTCACAGCATGAATTATCAACAGAAATTAAGTGGGTTTTTTTTTTTAGTTTTTTAAACATTTATTTCTTTTTGAGAGACAGAGCACAAGCAGGGGAGGAACAGAGAGAGAGGGAGACATAGAATCCAAAGCAGGCTCCACGCTCTGAGCTGTCAGCATAGAGCCCAACGCAGGGCTCAAATTCACGAACAATGAGATCATGACCTGAGCCAAAGTCAGTTGCTTAACTGACTGAGCCACACAGGTGCCCCAGAGAAATTAAGTATTTCTAATTTTTATTGACTTGCTTATGGTCTGCAATCCCAACCTCAACCAGAGAAGAAGGCCCACAAGACTAGCAGCCTTGTTCTGAATCTCCCAACAAGAAAGATTTCGTAAAGCCAATAGCATGAGGTATGGATGTTAATAGGGATGTGACAGGTCAGCAAAGGTGGGGCATGGGCACCGCAAGGAATGGGAATCACACGAGCAAACACACAGAGGAGAGAAGTCTGGAGAATGCTCAAGAAAGACGCAACAGTCTAGTCTGGATGGATATGCATCCAAACTTTTAAGAAGTGGACTGAATCACTACCATGGTGTGACTTCAATATCAGGAGGAAGAATTCTGTGGGTAGTAGAGAGCCACAAAATGTTTCTCAGCAAGGAAGTGACATGGGCGAAGCATAGCATAGCACGGCATAAGGAAGATTAAAGGCTAATTTAATAGTCCAGGCAAAGGATATTAATAACATTTTAAGTCACTCAGATAAAACATTAAAAATCTCTGCCTTTTTTTAACATAGAAGACTCCCAAGAGAGAACAGGAAGAAAACTATGAACTTAGTGCTGTTAACTATTGGAACACAAAGTACAATGTTACGAAGTATAAAGTTGAACACAATGATGAAATTTGTTTCTCTAATATCTGTTCAAAAGCCTTTTGCAAAATAAACACAGATTTTATTATATCAAACCACCCAAAGTGACTCATCTCTTTGGAAATGCGTCTCTGGCATCTTCTTTCCTCAGGCTTCAAATTCTTTCAGAAAATCAAGCAGATTAGTGGCCTGATGACAGGACAGAAGTCAGAACTTGAAATCCTAAATCCACTTCTGCCACTGACTTGCTGTCTGACATGGAACTTTGTATCACTTTTGTATCTGTAAAATATCTTTATGTGGTGAGTGTTTTATAAATTAACGAATCACTGACTAGGAAGTGGTATGCATTTTCAAAATAATCTTGTACCTAGAGGCTTTTAATACAGTCCCTTACAGAAAAGTATTCTTGAATTATCCTGTGCCCATTTATTTCTCAATCAGGCACTGATAATAGAAATATTCACATGAATGCATACATGTGTGAGTGTATGAATCTCACAAACAGTGGCTTTGTCCTTAAAAAATTCCCAGATAACAAAATTGGAAAAAAAAAAAGTTTCTTTTAAAAAGACATGATGATATAAACACAAGAAAGTTTAAAATAACACTTGTATAAACTGTTTGAATTGAAGAGAAAAAAAAACACACCCCAAAAGAGTTTTGTCAGAATAAAAAGAAAACAAGTCCCAAATCCTGACAGCAACATAAAAGCCAAATTCCCCCCCTTCCTTTCATAATGGCTTTTCTATTGCACTTCATTTTGACCTTTCATTACTTTCCCAACATTGAAGAATATTGCCTTTCAAAACTCTCCATTTCTCTGCCGGCTGTACTATTATTCCTTCTCCCATTGTTGGGAGTTCTTAGCTACTGCTGTCCCAGCATAAAATGCACAATCTTTGGTTTCTCCCAAACAAATATAAACCAGCATCTTTACACACTTTCCACTTTAAATTCATACCCAGCATAAAAAAGAAAGATAATCATAGAACCATAAACATGCCAAGACACAGAAAACAGAAAAGTGGGTGATCTATTTGCTAGAAAAGCAGCAATCCATCTTATAATCAATCTAGAGCCAACACACCCTTCCCCCTCAGCTGCAACAGGATGTGTGTGTATGAAAGAACTCAAACGGCCCTAATTCATTAGTCAGAGCTTGGAGGGTGGACCAGCAGCATGATCTGATTGATAAAGTTTCATTACAAATTAGCCCATCTCTTTGATGAAAACAAGCAAGGCAGAGACTGTACCATAATTTTATTCTCATAAATTAGCCAACCAGACAAACACTAAACAGAGCTTGCCGCATGAGGGGCAAACTAATTTAATTAATTCATACACAGTACCTCGTTAAGAGCAGTTGTAGCACTAAGGGTGGAATCTTGTTGAGTTTACACTGTTTTTCAGAGAGATGCCTACTTAGTTGTCAGGGATGAGAGGCCAGGATAGGGACGAGATATATGCCTTTTTGAACTCTTTCAGTGGGGAAGACCAAGTACAGGGAGGAATGACATGAACATGCCCTCTATTCCCACAACCCAAACCAGCACATGCAAGACTTTTAACCTAAGTGTTCATTTTAATAGATTGCATTTTGCTTTTGCTTTTGTTACATGTTCCGTTCTTTCAAGGAGTACCGGAAGACTAATGCATTTCCTCACTGGCACAGTATAATTCTTACTTGATATGTTAAACAGAAGAAGGAGGAGGAGGAGGAGGAGGGTGAGGAGGAGGGCTAGGAGAAGGAGGGGGGGAGGAGGAAGAGGAGGAGGAGGAAGAGGAGGAGGAGAGGGAGAGAAAGAAAGAAAGAAAGAAAGAAAGAAAGAAAGAAAGAAAGAGAGAAAGAAAGTTGATTATAAAGATTATTAATAATTCTTCTAGATATTCTTGGGAAAAGATGCATATGAAATGCTCTCTAATGTCTTCACATCCTGAAAAGAATTCTCTACCTTCTACAGGTTCCCAAGACCTAATACTTGGAAACAGATTTCTTGGCTGTGGCTACACACTTCTAAATACCCTGATTTATTTATTTAATATTTCTTTCTTTTTATATAACTTCTTAAAAACACAATTCTTCATAAATTCACAGGACAAGATCTTAGTTTCTAATTACCATTCTACAATGACACATGTCTAAAAATAAGGGGACTCTTGGATATATCTGGTACCAATGATGGAACAAGAAAAATATAAGGTGGGCCTAGAACATCTTGTCATACAAGAAAATAAGAAAGTGCTGAAAAAAAAAAAAAAAGAATAAGGGTATCTCAAAAGGACACAGGAATCAAACTGTGAGGGAGTCCCAATGGCCAACAGAGAAAGAACTTGAGCAATAAAAATAGATATTATTAGACCATAAATCATCATCATAATAATAATTATCCATGAGTCCAAAATGCTGGAATTAGTAAAATTTTGATAAAAATTAATCACTAAATATGTAAATAAATAAGTTACAAGAAACAGCTCTTCATCATGACAAGTTCCATATAAATAATAGAAAAAAGAGGGATATATAAAATCACCATTAGAACACCAAAGTAATAAATGTTACAAGCAAGATCCACTGATGGGTACTAAAATTAGTGGGCAAAGTTGAAGAGGAAACAGGACATTTGCAGTTTCTTGTATTCTCTCAAGATATTTATTAATTCCCTGGGAAAAATAATAAATTTACAGTGGATAAATGTAGCAGATATCGCCTTAACATTGTGGCCAAAACTAACATAAACATAGTGTCATAAAATAAAATGTGCCCCCTCATGTGATGTCCCGAGAAAAAACACATCACGTCTGTGGTACTCTAGTCAAAAATATATATCCTCATTCTGATCATGGGAGATCAAACCCAAATCAAGAGAGATTCAACAAAATAAGTGACCATTACTCATCAAAGGTCAAGGTCATGAAAGACAAATAAAAGCTGAAGAACCGTCACATCTTACAGGAGACTAAGGAGATCCAACAGCTAAATGCAATGTGGGATTCTAGATTGGATCTTGGATCAGAAAAATAACAGTAATAAGAGAACTAGTGAAATTCGAATAAGGTTTATATTTACTAGTAGTAGTGTATCAGTGTTAGTTTCCAGATTTTAATTATCATACTATGGTTATATAGATGATTAGCAGAAGCTGGATGAAGGATGCAAGTAAACCCTGTATTATTTTGACTTTTCTATAAGTCTAAAATCATTTCAAAACAACTTAAAAAATAACAGGTCAAAAGGAACAAGGGAGAGTGTGAGGGACTCTAAAATAAAGCTAATAAAACTCATTGTAGAACCACCACAGTCTAAGTGAACAGTCATCAAGACTGAACAACAACGTTTTGAGTTCCCCAAATTAGAAGTTTTTTCCTTTCAAATTATAGGGGAACATACAGTAAATGTTTTATTTTCTTTAATTCCAGGGCTGTTTCCCCGTGGGTTTGCTTCATAGCAGTCTTTTTAATTTGATTAATAACTAGTTGAGTTAATCTGGCCATTTTACAGTCCAATTTTCTTTTAGAGCTATTCTGATCATTATTGTACAATTCAATAATTTCAACACTTATGTCTTTAAACTATGAATTTATCAGACTCTAGGCCATGTCAGGACTTCCATGGTTCTTATTTTTACAGGACTAAATGGTTAGTCTTCTAATATCAGCCCCAGGACAGACTTTAGAGTCCTGAAATTAAGATGTTCAAGGTATAAATGTGTACATTTTAAAAAAATTTTAAAATCACAGGTCACTAAAAGGCTTTTCACTTAAACAAATACCTAATTCACAGGTATATTTTTAAAAGTAAAAATAGTTATCAACTGGGGCGCCTGACTGGCTCAGTCAGTAGAGCATGCGACTCTTGATCTCAGAGCTCTGAGTTCAAGCCCCACATTGGGCATGGAGTCTATCTACTAGAAAGAAACAAAGAAACAGAAAAGAAAGAAAGAAAGAAAGAAAGAAAGAAAGAAAGAAAGAAAGAAAGAAAGAAAGAAAGAAAGAAAGAAAGGAAGGAAGGAAGGAAGGAAGGAAGGAAGGAAGGAAGGAAGGAAGGAAGAGAAAGAAAGAAAATAGTTAACAACAAAACATGCAAATGTAACTACTTTAAGAAGAATTAATAATATTCCACACAAATAAAGCAAGCCATAATCTCCTTCATGACTAACCTAAAATTTAAAGCCTATGGACATTATTTTCAAGACACCTACCATGTTTCCAAAATTGATGTCAAAAGCAAAAATAATGAAGATAAATTGTGTACATAATGCTCTTTCTCCCTTTGGCTCACAATGGCTAATGATGTGAACTCTACTTTTCCTCTTTGAAAACAAAACCTGATCTTTTTTGACTTCATATCTACCTTGATGAATAGATTAAAAAGCCTAGCAAACTGAGCTTCAAGCTAATCCAAACGAGGTGCAATTATAATATTTCTAACCACCCTGGTTGCTCTCACTTTTTTTTTTTTCATGCTGCATCTAAGATAAGATGAGGTGCAGGTGAGAAAAAAAAATCAAAACTATTTAAAGTATTACCTCTCAATCCTGGGGGTTGCAAATTGTGCATAGAGAGGAGGCAATACAGATAAGGAGAGACAAAAACCCAGAATCATTGTGGGAGACTTTAGGATTTACTTGTAGCATTAGCAAAACAGTTTTGAGATCTGAATATGTCATAAACCTATGCCTAAAACTGCATAAGACAAGACCCCGTTGTGCCTGCTTGTTCTTGAGGTGGGTTTTTTTTTTTGTAAGCCTCAGAAATAACTACTCAAACTGCTAAATTAAATCAATACCTGTATAATATCAGTATCGAGCTTGAACAAAAAGCTTGCAATGTGGAAAACCTTGAGTTATATCTGGAACAAAGAAAGAAGCCATAGAAACAACAGAGACAGTGAAGTGGAAACTCGCTGGAGGAATATAATCAATATAAGAGAACAGATGTCATGAAAATTAAAAATAAGAAAAAGGTGGTAGTTTTCGAGATGTTATTGAATTATGTAACAATTTTTAAAAAGGAAGAAGAGTCAATACGTATCATGCTTTTAGCATGGAACTTCTTTTGAATAGGTCCACATTTAGCCATCAGGTAGATAAACCTAACCATGCCAACTTTGTAAACACATCCAGGGAAAACAGGTGCTCTAATAACAAGAAACCACTCACACTGTCACACCACTGTTACACAGCTAAGTTTGTCAACACCTGAGGCATCCAACCAGCCAAGTGGATCAAAAGCAATTTTCTTCTTTATTTTACAGGCAATTATTACACAACTTCTCAAACCCATATGCACCAAGAGCCCATCAATTTTTATGTAAAATACTGTCCTAATGGCGTGTCATTAAGATTAAAATTTTATCACTCCTATACCTGGAAGGCCAAGGGTTGGGTATCTGTGGGAGGTGGGGAGCAGCAAGCAGAGGACAGGTAATTTCTCCTCCAAACACACACCATTACCTATCCTCCTTTTTTCTCAACCGCTTTCCACAGCTCTGTCCAGTACAGCTGAGGCACACGGTTACTGCACTTAGTTCTGAGCATGTTTATATATTTGCTAACTTAATCATCAAAGGAACATTATGATGTTAGTCAATTATTACAGATGAGGAAATTGTGATATAGAAGAATTAAGCAAATTATCCAAGGGAAATGGTCAGGCTGGGATTAAATTGGGGGATTTGGGTTCCACGTCTGATATTCTTTTTTCTTTTTCTCTTCTTTATTGAAGTAGAGTTGACACACACCATTACATTAGTTTTGTGTGCACAACACAGTGATTTGCCAAGTCTAGACACCGTGCTGTGCTCCCCACAAGCATAGCTACTATCACCATACAACGCTTGTTACAGTGCCATCAGCTATATTCCCCATGCTGTACCTTTCATCCCTGTGACTTATTCATTCCATAACTCGAAGCCTGTAACTCCATTTCACCCATTTTGCCCATCCTCCCCCCACCCCCGCCCATCTGATATTCTTTTTTTTTTTTAACGTTTATTTATTTTTGAGACAGAGAGAGACAGAGCATGAACGGGGGAGGGTCAGAGAGAGGGAGACACAGAATCTGAAATGGGCACCAGGCTCTGAGCTGTCAGCATAGAGCCCGACGCGGGGCTCGAACTCACAGACCATGAGATCATGACCTGAGCCGAAGTCAGACACTTAACCGACTGAGCCACCCAGGCGCCCCCCCATCTGATATTCTTAAGCCTTTACCGTCTCCCGTTTGGGGAATTTCTAAATACCATCTTTTGGAGTAAATGAATGGTACCAACACATGACACATAACTCACCATAAGTTTAAAGCACTAAAAGTCCTTCCCACTTCTCTCTCTGTCATAAAAACCCCCAATATAGTTTCTAAACTTCTGGGCTCTGAGCCTTTGACTCACTGTCACTTCTGGTTCGGCCTATCTGCCCCTGCCTCCTCAGTCCATTTCCAGAGGACAGATCTCCTGATTTCTATCTCCTAGATCCCTGAATTGGTGTGGTACTTTTCTTAACCCATCTGTTTAGTTACTATGGATAATTAAAGTAATATATAAGAAATTAAAGAGCTAGTTATTACTCATTGGAAAGCTCAGAACTAGTAAAAAACAATGACAAAAAGTTGGGGTGTTAATTAAAGTAGTTTAATTACTTCAAGCAGCAAACACATAAAATATATTTTCTAAATGTGTATATCATACACATTTACAAAGGATGTAAAATCAGGGTTTATTGGGATGGTACTATTACACAAACACTTCTGGCTTACACCCTAAGTGGAAGTTATGAGAAATCAGAATATATCTTTTGATATATTCATAGGCTGACCTACTAATAAAATTTCAGGTCAAGCAGCTGTTTCCAAATTTCCATATGAGTAAAAATCTGTTTTATTCCAGTTCTGGGCACAAAAACTAACGGACTTATTTTGAGGAATGGACACATTTGAGAATCTGATAAAGGCTATGACTTATTTTAAAAAAAAAAAGTACACACACCTAAAATTTTACACACAATTTCATAGAATCCATAAACCCCCTGAATGTCATCCATGCGCTCTAGTTTAAGAAGCTCTATCTAAGGCATAAACAGAACACAAAAACACATACCTCGGAATGACGACATTTACAAAGTTCGTTTGTATATCATTTTTCCCTTTAATGTGAGCCATGACTCTTCGTAGATATAATTTGTATTAACAGTGCTATCATGAGGACAATGCCCCCAAATCTAGCCTTAATGATACCTATTTGACCACGGCCATTTATAATTTATTCATCCAGAAAACTCACACTGCCTTTCATTCAGGGCCCAAAGTCCAGCCCACTCAGGGAAACACTGTTATCGCCCTAGCGTGTGTCTACCCAGATCCCTTATGTGCAAGCAGAGAAGCAGCGGCAGGCATGCATCCTCTTTTCCTGCCTGCTGTCCACCCACAGGGCTCGTTCGCCCAAGCTACGGTAGAAGGTGTGATTCTAGCGCTCCTCCGCACTGTACAGCCTCCTGAGCGTTCCCCCTGGTGTGAGCATCCTGCACTTCCATGAGAATTCAGGGAAATTTTATTTTTTTTATTATTTTTTTAAATTTTTTAAACTTTTTTTTATTTATTTTTGAGACAGAGAGAGACACAGCATGAACGGGGGAGGGGCAGAGAGAGAGGGAGACACAGAATCAGAAGCAGGCTCCAGGCTCTGAGCCATCAGCCCAGAGCCCGACACGGGGCTCGAACTCGCGGACCGCAAGATCGTGACCTGAGCTGAAGTCGGACGCTTAACCGACTGAGTCACCCAGGCGCCCCGAGAATTCAGGGAAATTTTAAAGTAATTTGACCCCAGGTTATGTTTGCTTTATAAATACACTTTGAAACTGTTCCTCTTAGTATGACAATAATAACGACAGTAATAATAATATAGCAACACTTCCATAAGCGACCAAAAACATCGATGGGACAATAGCATATTTGTTTGTAATCTTTTTCTGTCACTTCATAGTAGATCATAAAAGTCTTTACGCACCAATAGTTACATTTTTCACAATATTATTTTTAACAGTTGTATACTATTCCACTACTTGGGATACCATAATCTAAATAATATCCCATTTGGGAACATCTCTGTTGTTTTCAACTTTTACCTATTTCAAATCTAAGAACCAAGCACAGCTAACTGACAACAAAATCAAAATTAAGAAAACAGGGGTGCCTGGGGGTGGTTCAGTCAGTTGGGCGTCCAACTTCGGCTCAGGTCATGATCTTACAGTTCATGGTTCAAGACCCGCTTCAGACTCTGTGCTGATGGCTCACAGCCTGGAGTCTGCTTTGGATTCTGTGTCTCCCTCTCTCTCTGCCCCCCTCCTGCTTGTGCTCTGTGTGTGTGCATCTCTCTCAAAAATAAACATTAAATTTTTTTTAATGAAGAAAACAATTTTAAAATGTGAAAATGAACAAAAAGGCACCAATATGTATACAAGTTTGTGTAAAACTGCCTCAAAGAACAATGTACAGATTCAATGCACTCCCTACAAAAAGACCAATAGCATTTTCTCCAGAACCAGAACAAATAATACTAATATTTGGATTGAGCCACGAAGACCCCAAATAGCCAAAGTAATCTTGAGAAAGAACAAGGCTAAAGGTATCACAATCCCAATTTTCAAGATATACTACACAGCTACAGTAATCAAAACGGTATGGTGATAGCACAAAAAACAGACACATAGATTAATGGAACAGAATAGAGAGCCCAGAAATAAACCCATGTTTATATAGCTAATCAATTTACAACAAAGGAGGCAAAAAAATACAATGGGGAAAAGACAGACTCTTCAATAAATGGTGAGGGAAAACAGGACAGCTACATGCAAAAGAATAAAACTGGACCACTTTATTATGCCATACACAAAAATAAACTCAAAATGTATTAAGGGCTTAAATGTCAGACCTCAAATCATAAAACTCCTAGAAGAAAACATAGGCAGTAATCTCTTTGACATTAGCCTTAGCAACATTTTTCTAAATATGTCTCTTCAGGCAAGGGAAACAAAAGCAAAAATAAACTATTGGGACAACACCAAAATAAAAAGCTTTTACACAGTAAAGGAAACCATCAATAAAACAGAAAGGCAACCTGCTGATTGGGAAAAGACATTTACAAATGATACATCTGATAAGTAGTTAATATCCAAAATACATAAAGAGTCGACACAACCCAACACCAAAATAATAATAATAATAATAATCCAATTAAAAATGGGTAGAGGACTGGGGCGCCTGCATAGCTCAGTCAGTTAAGCATCTGACTTTTGATTTCGGCTCAGGTCATGATCTCACAGTTTGTGAGATCAAGCCCCATGTCAGGCTCTGTGCTAATAGTGAGGAGCCTGCTTGGGATTCTCTCTCCCCCCCCCCCCCCTCTCTCTCTCTCTGCCCCTCCCCCACTATATTCTCTCTCAAAATAAATAAATAAATAAATAAATAAATAAATAAATAAATAAACAAACAAACAAACAAACAAACAAACTTCAAAAAAATGGGGAGAGGGCCTGAATAGACAATTTTCCAAAGAAGACATACAGATGGCCAAGAAACACATGAGAAGATGCCCAACATCACTTATTATCAGGGAAATGCAAATCAAAACCACAACAAAATATCACCTTACACCTGTCAGAATGGCTAGTACCAAAAGGCAAGAAATAACAAGTGTTGGTGACGATGTGGAGAAAAGGGAACCTTCGTGCACTGTTGGTGAGAATGTAAATTGGTGCAGCCACTATGAAAAACAGTATGGAGGTTCCTAAAAAATTTAGAAATAGAAATACTATATAATCCAGTAATTCTCCTGCTCAGTCAGCATTTACCCCAAACAAACTAATAAACAAAAAACACTAACTCAGAAATATATATACACCCCTATGTTTACTGCAGCATTATTTATGATAGCCAAGATATGGAATGAGTAAGTCATGGGAGTAAAAGGTATATAGCATAGGCAATGTAGTCAATAATGCTGTAATAGTGTTGTATGGTGATAGGTGGTAACTACACTTGTGGTGAGCATAATGTATATACACTTATCAAATCACTATGTTTTACACCTGAAACTAATGTAACATTGTGTGTCAACTATACTTCAATTTAAAAAACTGCTTCAGAGGGGTGCCTGCGTGGCTCTGTCAGTTAAGCATCCAACTTTGGCTCAGGTCATGATCTCATGGTTCATGAGTTCCTGCCCCGCCTCAGGCTCTGTGCTGGAAGCTCAGAGCCTGGAGCCTGTTTCAGATTCTGTCTCCCTCTCTCTCCACCGTTCCCCACTTGCACTCTGTGCCTCTCTCTCTCTCTCAAAAATAAATAAACATTAAAATTTTTTTTTTAAAAATGCCTCAGAGAAAAATGAGAGGCAGTAATGAGTTTGAACAAATGATTTGGGTAGTTTGTGTTCTACCAAATTGCTTTCAGTAGCACTGCTTTAGGCAAATCATCTACAGTGAAATGAATTTCCAGTTAAAAAGTATACTTTCAACACAACATGAGAAACTGAAGGAAGAGTAAGTATGGGATTTCATGGAAGGGAAAAGTAACATTTACTTTAGCTCAACAGAATTAACAATGGCTTCCTACAGATGCAATCCCCTGAGCTGAGCCTTGAAGGATGATTAAAATTTAGCCAGGTAATCAAAGTGAAAAAACTAGCATTTTTTCCCATCCTATCCTTATGCAGTCTGTATTTCAGGGTAATCAAATGCTCTTGGTGATGAGGTAAAATTCGTCTTTATAGAAGAGTTCCAGCCAGTACATGTGGAAGAAATTACAGAATTCTACAATTAATATTTTGCAACCCTTAATGAAATAATTGATTCAGGCAGTAATCATCAATGGATTAAACCATTAGTTGCACAATGATTGATGGTGACTTTTACAAGGGAGGGCTGAGGCTGTCACCACTTGAACCCACTGATCAATCTTAACACCCTAAAAGACAGACAGACAGATAGGCAAGCAGATAGATAATGGAAACTAAATCTAATCAAGCCTCCACAACTAACTTATAATTATAGGAAATACAGTGGATATAGAGCCAAGTTAAGTAACACCACAGAAGATAAATAAATAGATAAATAAATAAACAAACAAATAAATAAAGGAACATTCTATGTGACAGCTGACCTGGATTCTGCAACAAGAAAATAGCATTAATAGAAGAGAGGAGTGAGAACTGGTTTTGGTTAAAAAAGAATTAGAGACTTAACCAAATTTAATATGTGGTATTTATTTGGATCATGATTCAAAAAATCTAATTGTAAAAATATTTTTTGCAACAACTTGGAAATTTTTATTGTTCACAGAAAAGTGGGTGATCCCAAGGAATTGTTGCCAATTTTGTTATTTGATAATGACGCTGTCGTTATATATGAAATGTCCATACTGAAGTAGGATGGTCTACTAAAGTAGGGGTGAAATTGTATGGTATCTTGGGTGTGCTTTTAAATACTTTTAAATTCTTCTGCAAAGGAAAAAAAAAGGGGTGGGGGTGGGGAGAAATAAATGAACCAGCCTGTCAAAATTTTAATGTTGCATACAGGAACGCTTTGCACTTTTTACTTTTCCTTCTGTGATTATTTGAAATTTTTTTATAATATTTTTCTCTCAGTTTAACCAAGTGATAAGAACAGGGAGGCATGAGTTGTAGTCTTGTGGACCAGTCAGAGAAAATGGCATAAGCAACCATTCTGACCAAAGAAACAACATGACTCAAGAAACAGCAGCACAAGGTAGCACCAGGTCACAGACGACCTTGAGTGCCATGGTAAGAATCTTGGGTTTTACCCTGCAGAATATGGGAAACCAGACAAGGGTTTTAAGCAGAGACTGCTGTGGTTAGTTTACACTCTAGTCTAGACCATCACTCCAGCATCCCTGAAAAGAGTGGATTTCAGAAAAATGGTAGAAAGGAAAGCAAGCTTAGAGAAATGAAGTTCAGTCTGGAGGCTGCTGCAAAACTAAAGAGAAGGGATAACAAAGGAGTAAAAGAGACTAGGAGTAAGGTAGAGGGAACACGAACTAGTCATTTCAAAGAAAAGAAAGAACAAGAATCGAAAAATGACTTCCAACTTTCTGAAGAAGTGGCCAAGTGACTTTGACATTGAGATAGGGAATTCAGGAGAAAAAGCATATTCTGAAGAAAGGGGAAGGGAGGAAATGATGAAGTTCATGTTAAGTATGCCACATTTGAAGCTTCTGTGGGACATCTGAGTTAGTTACACATGTACAGCTCATCAATCACAACCAGAACTATGGATTCAAGAATCTTCAGAATATGGACAGCAGCTAAAACCCCAAGAATGAACAAGAACATTCACTCCATGGTCCAGGTGTTGTGTCTGTCATGACCCAGTGTCTAGCTCAGTATCTAGCATGGTGTGGGATTCTTGAGAGGTACTAAATAAATGGTATATATGAATGCTTTAGGAGAACATAAAGAGTGCACAGATCAGTGAGCTCAGGGCAGAACTCTGGAGGCCCAAAGCTAAAGAGTGAAAGCATAAAGAGAACCCCTAAAGGAAGGAACTAATAAGGCACAGTTGAGAAGGAAGACAGAGAACCACACGGCCACAGAAACAAAATGTCCATTTGCTGGGCAAAATCGAGGTACCTGAGGATCTTCGCCTCCTGCATCTCTGAGGCGAATGACCTACTTTTCTCTTCCTAAAAATAAAGATAAGTAGCAGCATGATGGCCAGTCGGTAGACAATACCGCTATCTCTGTGACCATGACCATGTCATTTAACCTTTCTCTTCGTTCCTTATTTTTAAAATGAAGCCTATGAACTATATTATCTGTAAGGTTACATTCAATTCTAAAATTCTACAAAAGCAAATCCTTTGGTTTAAAGTGATCCGAAGATAGTAAGAGCCAAGTACCCACTTTGACATCCATTACATTTTATGCTGGACTTCTGTTCTACTCACTCTCTTTGCTTTGCTTCATCCTCATTTCCTCTCCACCTTTCTTTTTTTTTTTTTTTTTTCTATAAGTTGTCTCTAAATCGCTTCAGGGTGAAAGTGATGGACCTTATATGAACATAAAAATGACCGTGACATTTATGGCAACAAATAAAAGATGACAGATGAGGAGGTATGTCAGGGCCAGAATTTATTTATGTCAATATTTCACAGATATAAGAAATACCAATAGATAAGTTCCTAAAACTCTCTTTAGGGATAAAGACTAATTAACAGTGATAGCCAAAATGCCGTTAGTCCAGAGAGCACAGAATAATAATCATGAGAGCACAGAATACTGAACCTCCCAACCTATGGGAAGTTAGACAGACGTGCTCATGTGGAATGTGCTGGCCTCTCATCAGCAAGCTATAAAAAGGCCCTTGCTTTTATTTGATCTGCACTTCTATATGGTTGTCATGCTCTTGGCCCAGCAAATAACTAGAAAATTAGTTCATGTTACTGAAGCAAATCCGTTAACTTTGGTCTTATCTACACTAAATATGTAAATCATGTCAGACAGATTGTACTTTAACGTTGGAACCAGAAATCTATTTACAGTCTTAAACCCCAGACAATGAATCTGACATTCCCAATCTTCTAATATCGTTAGATGTTGAGAATGTCGACCACAAAATTTATTAAAAAATGATCTGATTTCTTTTCACTTAATCTGTATTACTGGCTTCACAAACCATTTTAAGAATAAATAAAGTGTCATTGAATGAGAAGTTTTATGTTTACTACATCAGAGAAATTATTCAAATAGACTGGAATCACTTTTCTCAAATTAATCTCACAATCGGGTAGCTACAGAAAACAAGCGGATTTCTTTAAATTTTTTTTAATGTTTATTTATTTTTGAGAGAGACAGAGACAGAATGCGAGTGGGTTAGGGGCAGAGAGAGAGGGAGACACAGTATCTGAAACAGACTCCAGGCTCCAAGCTGTCACCACAGAGCCTGACGCGGGGCTCGAGCTCACGAGCTGCGAGATCATGACCTGAGCCGAAGCTGGTCGCTCAACCGACTGAGCCACCCAGGCACCCCAACAAGTGTATTTTCATGCTCAAAATAGACATTTGTTCATCTTGCTACCAACAATCAACACACAGGTGAGCACAGTGTATTTTGGAATCAATTACACAACACGGAATAAAGACACACAAAAAAGGATATTCCACACGTTGACGATGAAGTATATAAATAAATACATATTCACGAACCAGAATAAAGGCTATGCATATGACAGGAATTTTTAACTGAGGTCTGGTTCTCTGTAACTCAATCAACTGGTTCCAATTTTCAAATTTCTAATGATCTTAAAAGAGTTATGTCCCCAAATGTTGATTAAGACAAATTAAATTAAACACCTAAAGGAGGGGTCATTATATAGGCAGGAAGAGAAAAACCAGGCAGGAAGGCCAGGTAGATAAGTAAATGGGATACAGATCACTGGCAACAGAAATTGGATAGTTAAAAGTTATCGGAAACACATGTATGCATCTTTAAAAATACACTGGCCTGTGTAACAGCCCCAGAGATTCTGACAGTGCCCGAATGTTAAAATTCTACAGGTGATTCTGATGATCATCCAGGACTGAGATCAGGGGATCTAAATCACAAGGTAGGAGACCTGAAGACAGGGAACACATGTCAGGTACTAGTATGTTTTTGAGGTGAGGATCTGGCCCCAACAAGAATTTCTTACACACATGAATCTTGATCAGGAGTTAGTCCCAGGATATGAGTACTTGCAGTGAACAGCAAGTAAGTGTTCCTGGCTGAAAGAGGAAATGAAAGAAGGGAAGCCAAGGACAATCTTTAGAGTGCATTCCACTTATTTTCACAATCACACAAATCTTAGGCAGTTGTAACAAATTGCTTCATATGTGAGCGTCTTGCCTTCTCTCCACTCCCAAAGAAAGCAAATTCTGCAGGACAAGGGAATGTGACTTATACTTCCTTGGAATAGGCTAGATATACAGAAGACATGCAATAAATTACTATAACTACTTTGTTACAAAAAAAATCTCCAAACTACCCCCCTCCCTTTGCTCTTTGTCCTCCTCCCTGAAGTCACACAAACCAGAAAAATTCTTTTGATTTTTGCTTTCAAATATCTGAATTTATTTTTAAATTCATATGATTTTTAATTTTCTAAGTTAACTATATTCTGAGAATCTATCCACCTCCCACTTAATCTACTCTTACATCTTTCTCCACAATACCCAAGGTTCCAGGATTATGTGAAATCTCTATGTCAATTTACGTGGCATAAACATAGAAATTACTGATCAGGAAGTATCAAAAAACACTTAGTGACTTCAAATTGCATCAATCTGATTATTTCTAAATATAACACTTGAGTTCGTTTTGCAAAATCTTAAAGGAATTAATTCAATAAACATTTATGGATCACCTCTGATTTTTATCATAAACTTTAGTGAGCCAGATACTCATTTATGTTTGCTCAATAAAAACCACCTTGAAATTATCACTGCAAATACATTTTAAATGATTATCCTTTATCTTGATCAAATCCAATATTGAGTCAATTATTGTTTAAAACAATGAAGTACCACTACTTAAATCTATATTCCAATCACAAGGGAGAACAAACAAAAGAATCATATTAAAAAAAAAAAACAAAAGATTGTTAACTCTTGGAACTTTGCAGCAAAGTATTCAAGCATGCCGACCTTCCTCTCTGCCAGAAGTTCAGAAACTTGAATCAATTCTAGGTAAAGTGATATTCTGTTCAGATGTCTTAGATTTGCCCAGTTTAAAAGCTGTCCTAAAATACTGATACTTGATCTCTCTACTACTGGAATAGTAATCTACATAATTTAGGAAAGTTGCTAAGACAGTCATAAGCTCTAAATCCTTTTTGAAATTAACCACAAAATCCTACCTCCATCCCTCCCGTTTTCACCAGAACAGAAGTTTAACAACTGACTCTTATTTTATTTCTAGAGATCAAAGTTTAATAAAACTGAAAAATACTTAAGACTTAAATGTAACACCTTTAACTTATGAAGACAATGTGGATATATGCTCCTTTTTTTTTCCTTCTGTATCTTGACACACTGCATATCTTCAGCATAGTTAAAAAGAGGTAGAGAGAATGGTACAATAGAAAGAGATGTGAATTCACTGCAAGTCCTAAGTGCTGTGTTCTAATCTTAACTTTATTTGTAACCAAAGAGAATTTGCTTGAGCAATTCATTTGCTCTAGAACGCAATTTCTGCATCTATGAAAGAAAGAACTTCATATTAAGTTATTTTTCAGGTCTTTTCTACATCCAGGATCCCAGGTATACAGTTACATCTAAATTCAAGAAGAATCTGTTCAAACAAGGACTCTGTAATCCAACCAGTCTTTTGTGTTAACTTCATAGAAAAAAAATAAAAATCAAGTAGGCAAAGTGAGGTTAATTTGAGCAACATTCAAAGTGGTTTTTAGGTACTTTCTTAAGGTAGTTAGGAATCCAACATGGTCTCTTCTTACAGATGAAACCTCCATATTTAACTCAATACAAAGGCACGGACTGTTGCTTTCCCAAATGAAATCTCTTGTTTGTAGCCTGGCATTTATTTCTTCTAATCAAAAGACAAGCTGAATACCAGAGAATAATTAAAAGGATCTTCGGGGTGCCTGGGTGGCTTGGTCGGTTAAGCATCCGACTTCCACTCAGGTCATGATCTCGCAGTCCATGAGTTCGAGCCCTGCGTCGGGCTCTGTGCTGACAGCTCAGAGCCTGGAGCCTGTTTCAGATTCTGTGTCTCCCTCTCTCTGTGACCCTCCGCCGTTCATGCTCTGTCTCTCTCTGTCTCAAAAATAAATAAACGTATAAAAAAGAATTTTTTTTAAATAAATAAATAAATAAATAAATAAATAAATAAATAAATAAAAGGATCTTCAATATATGTCTATGCCTTTCCTCTCTGACAAACTAGGGGTCAAATTCAGACCATTATGTTTCTTTACATTCTTTTATATTTATCTGGAAACAGCACAAGAATGTTTGAGGGACAATGCTATTACTACTCCCCATTCTGACTTTAATTATAGTTTTCAGGACTGCCACTGGGTTTGGTCTCTTTAAAAAAAAAGAAAAAAAAATGCCCCACTCATATGCATATTTTCCCTGGAGCAAATTCCTCTTATCTTCTCAAACTGTCATGACAAGTTTGTGAAATTACAGAACTACACAATTTTAAAGATATGAAACCCTAGAGATTTTCTAACACAATTCCTATCCTAACATAAATGGTCCACTTTTTTCTCTACAAGACTTTTTCACTACTCTACAATGTAGTCCTCTCCATTGTTGGACAACCCTAGTTTTTTGGAAGCTTTCCATTTCGTGGTACTACAATGATTTTCACTTAATTGCTGGTAGTTCTCTGAGAGCAACATGAAGCCAATCTACTATCTCTTCCACATGCCAGATCTTCAAATATTTGAAGACAGTTGTGGATGTCCCTACATAGGCCTCTGATCCTCCTTGAGTTTATCAGTGGGGCCTTGCAACAATTAGCCAATGGTGTCTTTCCACAGTACCATCAAACTGACTATTTAAACCTCACATTCTTTGTTTCTCAAGACACCACTCTCAGGAGTCTCTATCATTCTAGCCTTACCCACTACCTTTACATTTATCTGAACATTGAATCCTGATTGTTTGATCAAATATGTAAGCTACTACTCCAAGATGTTGTCACCTAAAGCTCTGGTGAGCACACTTTTACTGAAGTTGTCAATAAGTACTCAAAGACAAGGGCAAGGTCAGTGCCCACATTCCAATAACACTGATCTATTAATCATTTATCTATGAGCTCAGTTGTCCTTCCTGCCAAAAATCTACCTAAATATCTCATGTTCTTATTTACCCATTTAGCCAACAGGTTTTTTTTTTTTTTTCACAACTATATAAGCAAGTTCTTTTGTAAGCTGAAATATACATTCATCTTGGACTGGAAACTTGAACTCATTGTAAGAAGTTCTTATTCTATTCTTTATTCCAGTCTAGGCTTTCGTTTCCACTTAAGTATGCTGAATCCCTACTTTCCAGTTTGGAAACAAAACAAGAACTGAGTAGTTCTTCCTCTGCTATGTCAATTATTAATATTATAGTCCAATGTTATCATAGTAGATTTTTAAGAGCAAAGATCTCATTATATTTTAGTACTCACAGTGCAAACAAGATAATGTGGTATAGAAAAGGTTCCCAATAAACGTCTGTAGAATGAATGAATGACCATGATCATTAACTCTCCTCAGGTTCCTGCTTTTCTTAATAAGCTCTCACTTTGTACCCCTTCAATCTTGGATACTTACCCCATTAAATTCTGAGCTTATCAAAGGCTCCTGATATAGTTACACTTTTATTTAACTTCTTTTCTTTCTCAGCAGGATTATTCTCAATTATATAGTCAGAATTACAATTTTAGAGCATCTCATCCTTCATGAGCTATATTTCTTCTTTATAATCTCTGTACATGGAATTATAAATCAGGCAACATTCATGCTTAATTGGTATTTTCAGTACAATTTTTTGTTTCTTCCTGCATTCTTTATGTTTCAGCTTCCAAACATTTAGGCTCTTAACACTAGAAAAGATAAAAATAATAATATAAATTTGTTCTTTTGTATCTCTAAAGCTTTTATATTTTACTTGCAATGTTCTAACTCCTTAATCTGTAGAATGATTTAAAATCTTAATACTTACTAAACAATAAACAAGAAAATAAAAAAGTATTCTAAGGAATTTAAATACTGAACCTAAAATACACATTAGCTTTCAAAACCAGGCATATTATAACTGATCCTTAAAAATCATACTTAGTAATTTAAATTATAGAAGTGCCTCATTTACGTATCAAGTGTTTTCCAAACCTCAGCCGTCTGAAATGGTTGTAACACCCAGTTCTAGCCCCCATGTCTTGCTGCCTTTCAACCAAAGAGGAAACATCTTAAGCAGCAAATTAATAAATTCCGAATAGCATTTAAAAATGGAAATATCAAAAAAAAATGAGTCTCCAAAACTGCCTAAAATCATTCATAGCACTACATGACCGTGCAGCTCATATGAGAAGGGCCATCACTTGCTGAGTGTGAATCTAATGGTCGCATCAACAGGCACTAAACCCAGAAGCATGGAAAACTCAATGGAGAAAGGCAGAGAAAAGATAAGATAGGGGAAGTAGGAAGGCGGAGAAAGTAACAAAAGACAGAAGCAGAAGAAGTTTAACGCAATCATTATAAGCAGACAGAAAAAAAGTCGTATAACCTGCAATCCTTGAGGATCTCAAGAAAGGACAGCTTGACACAAGAATTCATATCCTCACGGGTGACTCAGACCACCAATGGATGTTTAACCCTGACAAAACATGTTACCTAATAACAAAGGAAACATGTTTCTGTCAAAGAAAACATATTTCTGTTTTTCTACCGCTCCCCTCTGCCAGTTTTAAAAATTAACAACAGGTAGATAAGCTTATATTTGTACCACAATTCTCTCAGCAAAACACTAAAAAGCTGTCCTTTCATCAGAATTCAAATTAACTTAAAAATTAATAACATTGGGAAGCCTGGGTGGCTGAGTCTGTTAAGCACCCGCCTCTTGATTTTGGCTCAGGTCATGATCACAGTTCCTGAGTTGGAGCCCCTCATCAGGCTCTGCACTGAAAGCACTGATCCTGCTTGGGATTATTTATTCCTCTCTCTCTCTGCCCCTCCCCCACTTGCGCTCTCTCGGTCTCTCAAAATAAATAAATAAAAACTTTTAAAAAATTAATAACATAATCCTGTTGTAACTCTACCTCTACAAACATTTGGAAATATTATTTATATCAACTACCACTATTTTCATGTAGAAAACCACTCCCATTTCACCACAAACAACAAATAGAAACTGTAGTTTCAACATACAGAACAAAGTACAATGTAGTATCTTTGAATCCCTGAGAAAATCAGTTTCTCACTATCTGAATTCGTATTTTATATATGGCTTATTAATCATAAATTTTATTAACCAGATTTTAAACAAACCTGATTTTAAGTCACCTTAGAAAAGCTCCATGTTAAAGCTCAAAATCTCCCATCGTTACTTAATCAGAAAATGCTGGGAAAAAAAAGAAGGGATAAGAAACTAAAAGGTAGTTTTTCTTTCCTCCAGGAAATACAGAGAATCACTTCTATATCAGCCAAATAATTTAGAATATTGGCAGCTCAAATTGTCATGATTGACACAAGTAGATAACACTCAAAACAAACCCAGGGCTAGGGAAAATTGTATCATAAGCAGTTTTGTGATCCATTTTTTTCCCCTCTGCAAAACAGGTAAGAGAATCCTCAAAGATATCACACATAGTCATTTACATACAGTATCATTTTATGGAATTTTCCAAGGTGTTAATTAAAAGTTTTAATGAATGCTAATCATCTGTCAATTTCATTGGCAATCTCTGTTCAACCATATGCTTCTCTTTTACACCTGTAAGTTTTTTTAAAACCATTACTTTAAATTGTTTTACTTCCTTAACATGATATTTGTATTAATATTTAGGAAACAAAACGTTTGCAATCCTATATAGCAACCTTCTATAGCTCTTTTATGTATTTTCTAACTTCCTTAAATAAGGTATGTGTATGTAAGATTTGCATGATCATTATAGTTCCAAGAGAGGATCTAAAAATCTTTACTCTTTTTTAAAGTATCTTTATTCTTTTAAAGTTAAACTGGTTTTATGCCCGGGAAACAATTCTGAGCCAGAAAATTAAACATGGCGTTGCATCCTAGAACCTGAGAAATGAAATCCCATCTCATTAAATCACTGTACAACTTTTGCTACCTTAATCTTTCTCTGGTTCATATGCTTTTACATTCAGTCCTTCATTCATACATTTTTATTCACAGAGCACTCAGAAGTACTGGGCATATAGCAATGGACGGAATGTTCAAATATTTCTCTCCTCAGTGAGCTTACTTACATTCTAGTTAAGGGAGGCAATAAGAAAATAAGAAAATGTACAGTAAATGCAAAATGGTAATAAGAACTGGAGAGAAAAATAAAGCAGGAAGCAGTGAAAGAAAAGAGGGAGGGTAAGTGAATTCTTAAAGAAGGGTGGAAAGAATGATGAGATAAGGTGGCCAAGGAAGGACTCACTAAGAAAATACATTCGCGTAAAGACCAAAGAGGGAGAGAGAACAAGCCATGCAGATATCTGGAGGAAGCAAGTTCAATGCAGCCAGAACAGCAAGTGCCAAAGCCCTGGGGTGGTAAAAGTGTAAGGAGAGTTTGAGCATCAAGTGTGGATGGACCAGACTAAACAAAAGGGAAGGTATTAGGCTATGAGATCCAAGAGGTGGGACAGTAACAAATTGTAATACCATGGCTATTGATCCATGAGACAAATGGAGCCATTAGGGGCTTTGAACAGAGGAGAAACATGATCTGTCTACATTTTAAAATGGTCCTTCTGTCTGTTAAAAATTGGCTAGAGATGGGCAATGGTGTTAGCAGGGACATGAGCTAGGCTACCCAAATAACCCAGATGAGAGATGATGACAGCTTGAACTCGAGTGATAACCAAAGAAGTGGTAAGAAGAAGTCAGAATTTGGATATATTTTGAAGGTGGAAAGGACAAGATTCCTGAGAGAATAGGATATTAAGGAAGAATAGCATAACAATGAATTCAAGGATTTCACCTGAGCAATTGCAAGAATGTAGCGGTCATAACTGAGATAGGAAAAGCAGAGAATATGAGGCAGGGAGGGGGAAGCAGCTCATTTTTGTACGTATTATATTAAATTGCCTGTTAGAAATTCAGTGACAGATGTCAAGTAGCCAGTTGGATATAGGAGCTTAAAGTTCAGGAGAGCTCTGGTATCCAGATATATATTTAGAAGTCATCAGTGTACATATGGCATTTAGAGCCATTAGACTGGATGAACAAAATTTTTCTTTTTGATAGAAATAAGAAGAGGTCCAGGGATTAAGCCCCAGGGCACGGCAATGTTTAGCAATTGCAGTGATGAAGAGGGACCAAATAAAGAACAGAAAAGCAGCAGTTAGTATGTACAAGAAAAATCAAGAAATGGAAGCCAAGTGAAAAAGCTGTTATGAAGCAACAAGAGTAAACAAGTTCCAGAGCTGCTGGTGGGACAAGTGAGAGGACTGACAAGCGATCATAGCAGCACGGAGGCCACTGTTGACTTGAACCAAGAGCAGTTTCAGTCACATGATAAAGGCAAATAAATGCCTCTGTGGTTTCAAAAGAAAAAGAGAGGGAAGAATTTGGAAGAAAAAATTACACAACGTTTTCATGGAATTCCTCTTTAAACAGATAGAGACATATGTGGAGTCACTGGGGAAGAGTGACATCAAAAGACTGTCTTTCCTCTACAAATGGAAGAAACAACAGGTTGGTAGGTTGAGGGGAAAGATCTAGCAGACAGAAAACAAAACAAAACAAAACAAGACAAAACAAAACAAAACAAAACAAAACAAAACAACAGACAATGCAAGAGTCAGAGTGGAGCGTAAGTGGAATAATGGATGGGCAGGCCAGAGGAAACAGACCACAGGATCTTGGGCACAGGCGGAGGAGCCTTTACTAAGATCACTGACACCTGATACACAGGAGAGAGGAGAAGGCAGAGTATACGCGGGCAGATCCATAGCTATGGTGATAGAAGTTTTGAGAATCCTCTTCTTGTTCCTTCAACTTTTTATAAGAAATAGAATGCAAGATCACGAGTTGAGAGTGTGGATGGCAGTGGAGGCACGACAAGTGTTAACAAGCATGAGACAAAAGGAGAAAAGTGGGTTCTCCCTGCCATAGCAAGCCAAGCTCCCCTCCGCCACCAAGCCCCGGCAAACACTATTCCTTTTCTCAAGAAATCTGTTTTCCTGGATCATCGCACAGATTCTTCCTTCTCATCATTCTGATTTCAACTCAAATATCATCTTCTCTGACCACCCCAACCAAAGCAGATCCTGGGAACTACTATCATATTACGCTATTCTGTCTTCATATAAATGATCATATTTCTTATTAATAGTTTATTTTCTGTCATGCTCACCAGACTGTAAGCTCCTTGAGGGCAAGGGCTGTCTAGTTTGTTCACTGCTTTATCCCCAATGCAAAGACAGTGCATGGCACATCATTGGTACTTAATTCGCCAATTCACGGGCTACATTTCGGGACATTTTAACCTACTCAGAGAAATGTTGCCTACATGAGACATCTGCTTATGGTACTGTGATTCTAGATGGAGAGAACCCACATAAATAAAGGATCTGGAGAGAAGTGGGGGGAATAGTAATTCTAGCTGGTAATTTTTATTACCACTTGAATAGCAGAGTTAAAACTTGTGGCATCATTGTCCTTGCTGAACACTGAAATTAGTTGTAACCTGGTTTGGGACATGACTTGAACTGACCTCTAATTATGTCACTAGGACAAGAATCCCATTTTCAAGTTCCACCAAAAAACACTACCGGTAATGGGGACGGTACTTTTGTATTTCTTTTCATTTTCTCTACTGTAGATTATTTTTGTCTCTTTAAATGTTCCTAAATACAATCTAAAGAAAATAAAGGGAATTTTCTGACATTCTGCAAGAAGCTCAAATCACATTACCCCGGACCATATTCAACATCTAGGTCCAGCTCTCCACCTTCGAGCAGCTTGGAGAGCATAGACATGAGCACTTAACCAACTAGTGTCTCGGGGGAGCTGAACGTCCCACTCATTTCATAAGAAAAACAGCTATATTTTTAAGAGACAGAGAGAGCATGAGTGAGTCACTACCAGTTGTAATAAGTGTAAGTATCAATTATTTTAGAAATGGTGAATTAAGTTTACATGGTTTTAAAGGTTAGTGTTCCTTTAGGGCACATTACTTATTTGATTCAAATGGATGACACTAGCAAAACATTCATTTACAAAAAGCTACGCTCCCCATGCACTTCCATAAATGCAAGTTTAATAATTTGACTTACTTTTGTTTTATTTCAGGGCCACCATCAAGAAAGAATCAGCTCTTATGGCTCATTATGCAGCATTCTCATGAGAAGGAAGCCAATGAACTTGAGAGGACACTGTGTGTTAATATAAGCCGTGACTAACGTGCTCTCTTCATAGCCATGTCTCAGGATCCCATTTATACAAAGTGGCAGAGTTGGCTCTGCTGATTTTGAACTGTACATCCCCTTTTATGGAAAATATCAACAGGGATTTTTTTTTTCATGGCTGGAGGTCTTTTCCTCATCGAAATATTAAAGTCTGATAAGTCTTCCCAACTTACTGGAGCATAATCATGCTTGCTACTTGTTAATGAGGAGCAGGGTGATAACTATTAAAAGTTGAAAGAGTTTCCTGGCTGTTGCAACAAGTTTCAACATGATCCTAAGCTCCGTCAATAACCACAAGGGGAAAAAGAAAGCAAAAGGAAAATGCCTCTCTAGAGTGCTTCATTCCTGAGAAAAGGGTGAATGTGACTGCTATTATATCACTCTCATTTGAAGGATGTCTTAACACCATAGGAGGCCAAAAGGTGGACCCAGCCATGTCCAGGGTGGAGGATACAGACCAGCAAGAGAGCCAGAAGACCTGGGTTCTATGATCAATTCTCTTACTTATCCATGTGACCCTCAATTTCCTCCAATGGGTTTGGAAGAAGAATTATAGATGTTCCAGTCTACAATTCTATTTTCTATCCACCAGTGTAAAACTTTGGAGAAAAATTTGCAAAACACTCCTAAAAGCCCTGGGCATTATAACTTGTCTCCTTTTACTAGGCAAATATTCATATTTTGATAGCTGGTATTGGTATGCCACTTTTCAATTACAGAATATTTGACCTTTTATATATATTACCTCATTTATGCCTCTGAGCAGCCTTGCAAAATGCATTATAACTGTTTCCTTCACAAGCTAGGGAAGAAAGAGAAGGAAGAAGAAGAGATCAAGTGGCTTTCATAACATCGGAATGGAGGTGTCATACCCAGAAATACTTGTCCCGTCACTTCGCTTGGAATTATAACTTTATCATTACAAACTGAAATGTAGAGACCAGTTCCTACATAGAAAATGGAAACAGGCAATAAATGTGGAGAGAATTGAAAATAAAAAACCTTTGAGAAAAGAAAAATTACAAATGGCCCCATGAACTCAGATATTATATCACATTACTTTACCACATTGGATTTTTTCCCCACCATTTAATTCACCGTTCTTCAGAGAATTCAGCCTAAAATAAATTTGTCTGCAGTGGCAAATTTCCTAAAACAAATATTATACATGGCTACTGGGATTTCTGTAGCATGTTATCAAAATAATGAGTTATAAATACTCGATTTATATACCACATACCTATTACCAAAAAGAAAATACACACATCATCCCCTAGGCTCGAACTAAAATTTACATTTACATTTAGTCAAGAAAAAGAAAAAGAAAACAAGAAGTAGAATCTGAGGAGAGTTCAGGTATAAAGGTCACAGGAGGTGCCATCAACACTCAGTGGTACCGTCAGAAACCTCATTCCAAACTGCAGAACAACCCAAATGGACATAACCCAAAAGCACACCTTGTATTTTCCCCCCAGGGGTTATAACTTGCAGGACTAGTGCCATTCCATCTGAAAACGATAAAGTTTGAACTTTATCAAGAGGTATACAGCATACAAAAAAGGTCATAAAGCCATCAACGAAAATAACCGTGAATATGGCTGCACTAACTACGGCTGTTCTATATGTCACCAAAGCAAGGAATGAACAACTGACATCTATTTGAATGTGACAGTTTAAAAAGGTGTTCATGTAACCGACTCATTTTAACTCTCACAAAAATCCTGTGAGTTGAACCCAATTATTACAAGTGAAGAAAGGGAAATTCAGAGAAATTAAGTGGCCTGAGACAAGAAAACCCAGATGATGGCTTGAGGTTCTTTCCCTGCGATGCTACTTCTCAAGCAGCAATACAAAACCAGTGGGGTGTGTGATAGGAGTAATGGGCACATATATTTAAGCCATTAAGAGCTAGGAGTAGTCTTATAAAAAGAATACATAGAGGTGCCTGGGGGGCTCCCTGGTTTGGTGTCTGACTTGGGTTCAGGTCATGATCTCACGGTTCATGAGTTCGAGCCCCATCTTGGGCTCCCGTGCCGACAGCTCAGAGCCTGGAGCCTGCTTCAGATTCTGTGTCTCCCTCTCTCTTTGCCCCTCCCCTCCCATGCACTCTCTCTCTCTCTCTCTCTCTCTCTCTCTCTCTCAAAAATAAGTAAAAACATTTTTAAAAATTTTAAAAATACATAGAACTTCCCTAGAAAGGCAATTTTTATTGCCCTTCTCCACTCACTATCCAATATGTAATAAGAGCTAATGTAGGGATTTAAAGTGTAAGAAAAACAGAAGGGAGGGAGAAAGGAAGTACAAAGAGAGGAAGAAACAGAGGAAGCATAAACTTCCTAACTCAGCTAAATAAGTCTATTCTCTTCCCTGGACTAGAGACTGTAATAGCAATATGCAATTGTAGAGGGTAGGTTAAAAAGTGATGTCTTAGCTCGGTGCAGTGGCAGTATGGTAGCCAGTGAGGTTTATCCAAGGTGCGACTATTGCTAACTGATAAACTGACGTCTTAAAATTGAAACCAAAAATATGTACTTGTAATTTACATAGAAATATTGAGGTAAAGAAAACTGTTAAAATCTATTAAAACTGTTGGGATCCCACTGTACTTAAAAAAAAAAAAAGTTGTCTAAGGTAAACCTGTGGCATTATTATGGAGGTAACAAAAGTTATTTACAAAGCAAAATCAAACTTAATTCAAATTTAAAGAAGTTGATAGCTAATTCAAACTAATTCAAACCTTATTTTCAGGGTACACATTAATTTCAATTTTCCCCAGTAGTCACCTCACTAGGAAAATTTGTTCTACGTCTTAATCCTCCTCAAGAAATGGCAATTCCCTAAGTAATTCAAGTTTTTAAATTTTCTGCAATAAGAGAAAATAGTACTTAGCTATTTTCTCTTAAGCCAACATTCTTTGTTGAACCTACTTCAGTTTATATCAACCCTTCTAATATTATTCCTGGTGGTAGAGCATTCCAAGGAACTTTAAGGGTATCAAAGTGAGGGATTTGGACATGGTGATTTCTGAAATCCCTCCAAAATGAAAATGATACGATCTGGTGAATAATCACTTTATTATTAAATATATCTACAAAATGATAGTCTTTTAAAATTTACTATAGAAGTTACTATAAAAGTTCTATATAAGTTAGTCATGAAATTTTATGTGTATATATAACTGCGTATGTTTCTTACTTTTAATCTATAGAAATGATCTATTTGCAAGCAACTGCAACAGTCTACAAGTGGCTAGACTGGTCTTGAAGAGCGAAAAAATAAACTCAGATGAAACTCCCTGAAATCAATAAAAGCATGCTATTTCAAAGGGGCATAGGCACCCCAATGTTTACAGCAGTGCTATTGACAATAGCCAAAGTATGGAAAGAGCCCAAATGTCCATCGATGGATGAATGGATAAAGAAGATATGGTATATATATATACAATTGAGTATTACTTGGCAATCAAAAAGAATGAAATCTTGCCATTTGCAATTACATGGGTAGAACTAGAGGGTATTATGCTAAGTGAAATTAGAGAAAGACAAATATCATATGACTTCATTCATATGAGGATGTTAAGATACAAAACAGATTGATATAAGAGAACGGAAGCAAAAATAATATAAAAACAGGGAGGGGGACAAAACATAAGAGACTCTTAAATACGGAGAACAAACTGAGGATTGCTGGAGGGCTTGTGGGTGGGGGGATGGGCTAAATGGGTAAGGGGCATTAAGGAAGACACTTGTTGGGATGAGCACTGGGTGTTATACATAGGGGATGAATCACTGGAATCTACTCCTGAAATCATTATTGCACTATATGCTAACTAACTGGGATGTAAAGTTTTTTAAATAATTAATTAATAAATTAATTAAAAAAGAAAGAAACTCCCTGGAATAACTTTTATTGTTTGACAATTGAGGCAACCTCTGACCAATAATAAGTAGAAAAAAAATCTACATTTAAAATATTTAGACCCTGGAAATACTGAATTATAATCCAAAAAACCAAAAAGACATACGATTTTTCCATTTGAACACCTTATCTTAGCTCAGAATTAATGGTTTTGAAAGACTGCGTTTTTTCTGGGGAACCTGGGTGGCTCAGTTGGTTAAATGTCTGACTTCTGATTTCAGCTCAGGTCATGATCTCACAGTTCATGAGTTCGAGCCCCACATCAGGCTCTATGCTGACAGTGCAGAGCCTGCTTGGGACATTCTCTCTCTCTCTCTCTCTCTCTCTCTCTCTCTCTCTCTCTCTGACCCTCCCCACTTGCACTCTCTCTCACTCTCAAAAAAAGAAATAAAAATAAATCTTTAAAAACAGAAAGACTGCATTTTTCATAATTTGGAAAGAGCAGGCACACCAATCTATAAAAACGGACACATTTTTGTATGTCTGTTATAATAAACACAAAAAGCCTTGAAGTATATTCTGCTTATGCAAAGTATAACTTCTAATTAATGTAACATATTTTAAATCTATTTTAAACCTTTACAGACAAATAAGTATGGTCCTTCAAATAACTGAACTTAAGAAACCATGTATTCATCTCCCTGTTGCTACTATTGCTTAAGACATTTTTGGAGCTTAACACTTTTCTAATGTTCCAATTAATGACTGACCCAAGACAATAGATCTGTTACTTCAGTGCCACAATTTGTACTGCCCTGCACACCCACTCCCCTTTTGACTACCTGCCTCTTTTATGCACTAGATTTGGCTGAAGTATATTTTTTGACTATTTGAAATATAAAGCCTTTCTTCAAAGTTAGAAAATTTGCCCACCGAGGTCATCAAAAGAGTATGCTGCAGGCTCTATGATAGCTCTAATGGAGGTGCTCCTGGAATATTCTGAGCAATTGCAGTATCATTGAAAGAATTACATACCTTTGAAAGTGACTATGCTGAATTAGTTCAACACTCCTTTAATACAAACTTAAAAAAAATTTAACATTTATTCATTTTTGAGAGACAGAGAGAGACAGAGTGTGAGCAGGGGAGGGCAGAGACAGAGGGAGACACAGAATCTAAAGCAGGCTCCAGGCTCTGAGATGTCAGCACAGAGCCCAACATGGGGCTCGAACTCACGGACAGCAAGATCATGACCTGGGCCAAAGTCGGACGCTTAACCAACTAAGCCACCCAGGAGCCCCTCCTTTACACGAACTTTTTGTTTTTAAAAAACTGAATTAGTTTCTAATCCTCTGACTTAAAAATGAGTCTTAATAAGTAAAAATGTAAACAAAACATTTTTAGGCATTCTATTTCATCCAGACATATACACTAAGGACCAAGAACTTCTCTAAAAATGTGAAAAAAAAAATAGCCAGAATTAACACGAGGACTTTTTGGGTAGAGGAACTATTCAAACTGACAATAAAAGCTGCAAAGTGATCAACTTTGTTAAGTAAGCCTACAGGGAGGACATATCAAATGAAAGTAGAAAGAATATAGCTTAAGACAGAAATCACTGAGTCCTTTCCCTCCCTGTATTACAGGAAAACATCCATATAAGGAGGTACACCCTTTTATCTACCTCTCTAATACTCAATTCATCTCTCTTCATCTGACAAACTCATATTACTCCAGACAAGCAAAATATCTAGATTTGGGTGAATAGCATATCCTCCACTGTCCTATTTTGAAGTCCAGCTACCTGTTATTCAATCCATCATATTTGGAACTATATCCAGAACCAGACAATTCTAATCTATTGACTTCTCAACATGCACATATGACCCAAGCAACTATGTAAAAGTCAATGGAGAAATAGAGAATAATATATGAGACAGGCAGAAAAGGTATTAGTCAGATGCTGCATCAAGTTTATATATCCTTTAGATTCCCAGAGAACACAGACACTACTGAAAGAGCTATTTTATCTGGATGCATACTATCAAACTTCCTGAAAAGAAGAGACAAGAAAAGAATGCCTTACAACATTACCACGGGTATGCTTCAAATTTTCAGTGAGATTGTTTATCTGAAATAAATTCACCAATAACGTCCAGCAAAACAGATAAATTTCATAAGACCATAAGTAAAACAGGTTACTGTTACAAGTGTCATTATCAATAAAAAGACTAACAGCCCTTCAAACTAAAACTACCATCTTCTATATGTTTTAACTCCCCATCTATTCCTAAACAGTTCCATAATGAAATAAAAAGTGGTCATTTGTAAAAGCACTAGATTTGGAGGAGACAAAATGAATTACAGAGTTTTCAAAGTGAACATTCTAAAATGAGTTTATTAGTAGCTAACCTGAAACCAGATGACTTCAAACTGTTTAAAAACCACCGCTAATGCTTGCAAAAGACTTAACCATTTCAATGACTCCTTTTACTATACTCTGCATTTAAGATTTCCATCATAGCATAACTTTTCAATAAATTATCATTTAAAGTTTTAAATGAATTATTTTACCTTTATGCCTGTGACACACAGATGTATTTCTAAGGGTTTTTTTTTCTTTCTATTCCAAATTAACATTAAAAAATATATAATGAACCTGATATTCTATTGCAATTAAACAGTAGTCCTTTCAACTCTGCAAACAAGATGTCCAAATTAAAAAGATAAAGTGCCAACCCTGAAATGTGTTAGAGTCAGTGTTGACTTTAGAACTCAGAACCTCTCAATCCTGGATATGGAAGGAAGATAATTTGATGTTAATGGTTTGATGTTAATTTCTCACATATATAACACAGTTGTTGCTGCTACATGGAGCACAGGCTCTTTATAACAAATACCCTACAGATCTTTAATTGGTAGTTAGGAAACATGCTTTTCCTAATCATCGAGTCTCTTTTAAATATTATATTTTTAAATACCCTTTTAGGGAAACTAATGAGGTAAAGATATGAGAGGGATAAAGAAGGTATGTTGTTTTCAAAATTAAAAATTTCAGGACATCAGTCCAGCAGGCATAAAACAACATAAAACAAATAACTGGATAATCAAACAATAAAAGCAAACTAGAAATAATATGAAGGCTTTTTTAGAAACTATTATTGCACATATGCAATAATTACTTCCATCAAGACTTTTATTATACATTTGTTTTTATGGAATCATAATGCACAAGTACATGCTATTGTTTAAACACATTCACCACATACCCCATAACAGAATATGATGACAATATGTATTAAGGATAATACAGAAAATGTGGCTAAATGCATTCTGTATTATGGTTCCATAATACAGCATGCAAATGGTTCTGACTAAGCAGACACAGGAGACAGTCGTTAGTGTGCACGCTGTGAATGTATATTATGAATAATGCATAAAACTTGGCTAAATCCTAATGAGTCCATTGACATCCTATGGGGTCCAAAGGAGGCTCAGATCCCAAAGCATGGCCCTGGCACATTTCTATCCACCAATCATTGTAAAAAAAAAAAAAAAAATACCATGAAAACAAAGGACATTAAACAACATGAATGCACTGTCATTCTAGGTAAAGCTTTTGAAATAAGCACAAAAATTAGGAGAAACTTTGAAAGGAGAACTAAAGTCGATCTTACATCATCACCCTACTCTCAATTTTTCAAAATTATCTATTGCAATTTAAATGGGACAAAAGCTGCAGTTGCAGGTTTGATGTTATTTCTTTTCTCTGGTTTTCTTCGGGGAGCTGCTATTACAAGGAAGATCTAAGCAATCCCTAAGAAAAGTGGCCAAACTCTTAGACCACGGTGGAAGAAAGTCTTCCTGCTTTGAATGAGTAATGCTTACAAAATGCATTACAGCCAATTAAATTAGAGATAATGCGTCTGAAAGCAGTCTTTATGGTAGAAACTCCTGAAAATTCTAGTTTTTACACAGCTTTTTAAAGAATCAAAAAGAATGCCATGGGCATGTCACTTGTAGCACATTAAAAAAAAAAAATCTGTGTCCCCCCCCCCACCCCAATGGCCATTAAATACTCTTAACAATGGAGTCCTTGAAAAGAGGAACCATGGCTATTATCCCTAGAGGGGTGTACCCCAAGATGAACACCTATATGAACATGCTCAATGCGTTCACGGAGCCAAAAATGCAGAGCCGAGCAAGCTGTGCTTGAGATGCACAAATTAAGGATGTGACAGAAGCCTGTGCATCCCAGCCTTCCTTGGAAAGGGAAGGCAAAGGACAGCTGCTCCTTGGCGGTGCCCCAGGGGTGGGTGGTGAATGGGCACTCTGGGAACACATCCCCAGAGAACAGGGGAGAGACCAGGGCTGGCCCCTCCGGGAAGCAGAAGGCCAAGAAAAATCCTGCACTCTCCGAAAACACGCAAGAGCAAAGGGCAGGAGTGAAAGTTCTGGGGATGGAGCCCTGGACAACTTGCCTGGCTCCCTGAGGTTTTCCCACCCACTCACCAGGTACAGAAACCAGGCAGAGTCAGGGCAAAGGCCGAAGTAGGAAGTTGCCATGGAACCCAAAGTGTGGAAATACAGGAACTCCTCCATCACCGAACAGTAAAACTAAAACGCAGGTCACTTACCAGCCCATATTTGGGCTCAGATCAGCTCTGGGCCTGGTTCTAATGGTAATTCAGTGTACACGGTATGAAGTGAGGGCTCCCTGGAAGACCCCTTCTGCAAAACAATATTGCTGTATTTTCCCATCCCTAACTACCAGAAGAGCCAGAAATTCTAAGTCTAGTAAATGTTTATGAAAAACAACCCTTCATACATTTCTATTTAAAGTACAAATACTCCTGGGTATAGTTAAGTTAAAAAAAAATGTATGATACATTTGTGTTTGCTTTCTTTTGTGAAAAGAACTAGGACAATGAAGAAGCCCAGCATGTCTGGGGTAGATACTGGGTGATTTAAAAACAGTTAAAGACGGGACACACTGAGAGATTAACTTTGCTCGCTTTTCCGATAGGACTGTCTCTGGCACAACCAAGGATTCTGTGATGAGGAATTAAGACTCTCAACGGACTCTTAAAGTTTAAAACTTCCCCGGCACTATCTTATTATGTTTGTATTTACACCTGGGTAAGCGCTGTCACTGTTGCTAGAGCATGAAGTATGAAAATCATACAGAAAAATAAGGTATCTGTTGTGACCACTTGTGCTGTTTTCCCTGTTCTAAAATTTGCCTCATAGCAAGTGCAACAGAACACAATTCTGTTCCTGATAGAACCATTCCTTAAAGCTAGTCTGCTTTTGAAAACCATTCTCCACCAGGGCCTGTCCCAGCTCCTCTATAAGCGGCTGACAATTGCTTCACTCCCCCAAGTGTTTCTTCACCCCTCCCAGATGCCACCAAAAGAAAAACAGAAAGTCTCTCAGTAGCACTTTGCTTCGCAGCAGGAAGCTGTACTGTTTGTGATATCCATTTTGATACAAACCTAAATTAGGCCTCTGGAAATAGGTAATGCATAAAAAGAAGCGTTTTGTGTCACCAAATTATTATTATAGGTTACTGTTAACCCTTGGAAGATAGAGGTGAGCTCTGCAGCTCCCCACTGAGGTGACGATTTGTCATGAAATCACAGGCCCTACCTCGAAAGATGGTTCAGGTGAGCTTGCGATAAGGCAAACTATCCGGTTGACCTATAGGATTCTGATAGCTAGTTTAAGCGGGGGAAGCTACAAGAAATACCAGTTAAACAAAAGGATCAGCACAGCATGAGGAGCCAGCAGTCGGCTAGCACAAGTTTTACAGCTGACAGAGCCTAGGGATGTAGGGAAACGAAAACGGCTCAGGATGTTTTACTATCAGACAGATTTAAGACTCTTCTCTTCGAAAGCTCTCCTTGCAAAGACATGTTGAGGGGCAAAAGTTCAGAGCCACGACTATTTTTTTAAAGGTCACTTGTGATAAAACTGGTAACTAGTCCTGTTGAGATAATAAATTGGAAAATTGAATACCCTGATGCTTCTATTTCTTCAGATAGCCCAGATGGTAAATAAATTTTGTTTTTGAAATTCCTTGCACAAAAATTTAAGTTTCTGGTCCATAATTGAGATTCAGAGAAATCTAAGAACTGACCCTAAAACTATCCCAGCATCTCAATCCTAACTCCAAGTTCTTGAAAACATGTGGCATTGTACCTTTTCTAGTTTAATCTTTGTAATATTTGATTCTCTCTTATTCTTCTTTCTTCATCACTACATTAAAACAAGCAGCATTCACGATGTTAATAATTATAAACATAACTGAATTCCAGGATTCAGTCGAAGACCGCTTTCTATGAACCTGTATGTAACCTGAAGGAAACACATCGAACACGCATGACCTCTTCTCGTCTTTCAGTCCACCTCGGATCACATGCCGATTAAAAAATGTACAGGAGTCATTATGTCATTCGATAATAACTTGGCTTTCCCTTCTTCCACAAGCATTCTCATTCCGTGTTTTGGTAAAAATTATCACATGTGCCTGGCTTATCTCATTAAAATAAACAGACACGACTGAGTTCATATCTCTTGAGACACAGTAAACACAATGCAAAATGTAATTCCTCAAATTGGAATAACTGATATCTACTGAATAAATAACTGAATAATTAAAGCTTCTTCAGAGTGAGAGTCATAAGTTTATGTCGAAGAGCAACAGAATTATTCTGCGACTGGTATCATGGAAAAAAAATAGCTAATAAGAACAACCAAAGTTTTATAAGGAGTTCAGTAGACTGTGGCCACCAGCCAAATTTCATAGCTGCACCACAGCTTTAGCTGAGTTGCTAAATTTGAAGGCAGAGTAAATGTTCTTCTCCCCTTTCCTAGACACAACCCATAAAATAATAGGTTCTCTTTAATGTCTAAGAATGTTGTTTAGGTCTCATTCAAGTCAACAACAAGAGCTTCGGTCTCGGAAAAAGCCTAGGCAATCGCATTAAGCTGCAGTATGTAACACTTAAACAGCAAAAGTCCTGGAATCACTTGCTTCAGAGTGAGGCCATCACAGGATCCCGGTACAATTTCATTCAAGGAATTCCGACTAGCTAATTGCTTGGCATCCTCAGGATCTCTAGGTATCATCTGAATTCCAGCTACTGAAATTAAATCTCCTATGTTTCCATTTTCTAAAATAATTCCTCCATTCAAATATCCAAGAGCATTACATATGGTCATAGTTAAAGCACCTTGCTGTTGACAAGGCACTTTCTTGAAAGTTTCTGCAGGCTATGTGTCACACACCGTGCTTACCTGGGCGGTCCATTCCCTGGGAAGTCGCTTTTCCTGCAGCCTCCTCCTTAAAAATATTCCTACACCCATGCTGATTTTGTATCTGTTCAGTTCAAATTTAGATTCATTGGTACTTTTCCATAGTTACATTTCTTGCTCAGTTGATATGTCCTTTTATTTATTCTGAAGTTTTCGATGTAAGACAAACAGGAATACCACCTTCTAAAATTACTACTATCCTACCATCCTCTGATGGAACATTAGTGGGAAGCAATATTCTCCAAAGCTATGAAGCATACACTGCCCTAAATTACATTGCAGTCGCTGCCCTGAGCTCACACATTTTTGAATAGAAAGGCTCCCAGGGATCTCTCTGTACTGACTGCATTTACTGCTTTAAAATATTTTTAACCCAGACGCTGAAGTGCCAGCCTTGCAGTTCCTCATGCTAATCCCAGCTTGGGTGGCTGTTCTTAAGGGAAAGCATTCAAAACATTGTAACAGTGCATCAACTTTGACCCTTTTCACTTAAACATGAGACTCTTAAAAAAAGTTTGAATTCCAGAGGGAATCACTGAACTTTGACCTGCTTAAAATTAGTTTTGTTTTAGTGCCTTCATGGTGACTCAACAGGCCAATTTTCCAGACACTTAAGACGTTTCTGCCCCTGAAGATTCCAGTTTAAGTCCACAGCTATGTTTGCTGGTCAGATCAGAACACTTTGTCCCAGGGTTTCAAGCAACAAATTCCCAGATCTCCATCTCTTTGCCAGATGTTGGCATTAGTTGGTATTAAGCTGGATCTAAACACATACACACACACACACACACACACACACACACACACACACACACACACAACACATTAAGAGGAGAGGCTCTATTTTTCTTTTCTTGCCACATACAGTCTTTTAGGAAACAAAGTTTTCCACTCAAAATTCGGTCATGGAGAAATGTTTATCAGGATTATATAAACATTACTTACTAGCCTAACTCCTACAAGAATAAAACTCCTAACTTTTGGTAAGCAGTACTATGATACATTTATAATACAAGCTTTCTGAATCTACTTTTCTTAATGGGGAACAAAAAAGTACTGGGGTTTTATTTTCTAATCTGTTACAGATTTTTTAAATTGTCAATGAATACTTATATTGCAAATGGACCCTGACACAATATTATACTTTCCTCCAATGGAATTTCAAAAACAACATTTTTTTGTGAAAAAATCCATGACAATTAATAGGTAAAATAAAGTTACCAAAGAACTAAAGGTATAGATATAGCACAATTCATTCAGTTTCATTTAACACCTCAAAACTGCTCCTCCTTTTAGGTAAACTTGCTTTTTTGCAAAAATAAAACAGCACCCAATTTCATTAATACAGTCTAAGATGTTTAATAAGAAGGAAGTAATTATTAGTCTAGAACAATTCTTGCATAAACTCTGTGCTTTAAATTTTTTAGAACAGTCGGGGATAAAGGCATTCAGGAAAAGAAAACCCATTTAGTACTACGAGATCAGAAAAAAAGAAAGAAAGAAATGTTAACACAGTTAGTTAGCCAGGAAAAAAGAATCAGTATAACACAAATCAGTCTACAAAACTTACATACCATGTTAAACAAGAAGACTTTATTGTCTCCAGGAGTTGAGTTAGCTATACTGGAAAGCAACACAAAAGTGCATACGAGACCATATTTGAACGCTGCTTTGCACTTAAATCTATCAATTTTCAAAGAGCAACCGATGACATTCTTGAAATACAGGCATTTGATCCCTATTGTCAATGCCCAAAGCTGGAAATCAGAAGCTACAGGGTACAGTGTCACAAAAACTGATCACAGAAGAATTTGTTTTCTCTATTAAGCAGCACTAATTCCAATGCTAATACTCAGAAAATAAAAACTACTCAACTGAGTCTCTCTGGCAATTATTTCTTTCATTTCCTACCCATTTAAGAAAGAACACAATAAGGATGTTCAGGGGTGCCTGGGTGGCACAGTCAGTTAAGCATCCAACTTCAGCTCAAGTCATGATCTCACGGTCCATGAGTTCGAGCTCCGCATCGGGCTCTGTGCTGAAAGCTCAGAGCCTGGAGCCTGCTTTGGATTCTGTGTCTCCCCATCTCTCTCTCTGCCCCTCCCCCGCTCGCTCTTGCTCTTGCTCACTCTCTTTCTCTCTCTCTCCCTCTCAAAAATGAAATAAACATTTAAAAAATGTTTTTTAAAAAGATGGTCAAATTGGGGTAAATGGTGAATGTTTTGGATATGTACATTACTGCTTCATTTTTATTTTATTCATAAATCATTCAACACATAACATTGTGAGTGGTAATGAATGGCCACAGATTTCTTAAATTAAGAAAATATTTTGAATTCAATTATTTTACATTTCAAGCACATGTAACTGGGTTCTTTACTGATGGCTAAGAAAACAAGCACTAATACTTTTAAAAATTGAGTCAATTACTTATGTGAAGAGGTCAACTAAAATGAAAATTTCAAATGCTAGCAAATAGTACCTCCAATGACATGAAAATAAGTATGAATTATGTAAGATGTTAATGAAAATACATATATTTATAGATAAGACAGTGAATGGTAGTATTTAAATAAAATTATATAGAGACATTCCCATGTAAGGACCATTATCTGAAGAATCTGCCAACAAAGGATTAACACTGTAGTTGCTTAATCCTTTAACTGTCTTAATAATAAAATATGCTACTAATTGTATAAGGTACTTTGGCCCTGCATTCCAAAAGACATATTTACATTTTTCTCTGTATACGTTGTAAAAGCTAATATACTGTGTCATTAAAAAGTAATGTGACTGGTTTTCATACAAACATACCATCTCATCCACATGCTTTCCCTTCACACTGGTCCCCTTAGAACACGATTCCCTTACCCTACAGATCAGCCATCAGTCACAGTATTTCTACCACCTTCTGAAAGTGCTTTCTAAGTCTGGAACACACACACGCGCACACACACTTCTAAATATCCTCAATGGTGACAAATTTCATAATTTGAAAGTCAATTTTAGCCGTTTTCATCATTTCAGGGAGACATTTATAGCCAACTCTGGTGAATAAAAAAAAGGATGATGAATCTTGGTATAAAATACGAATAGAAAGTAATGAGATGGATGTTTTAGTCAGGCTTGCAAATGATTCAAAAGACAATTCTGAGAGGAAGTTTTCCAAAATGTTTTGAACAAGGGCATCATTGAAATCAGGGTATTGCTTCTCTGGGTGACAGTCTTGAAAAACAACATTAATATGAATGCATAAGTGATAGCACAATTGTTTTTAAAAATCAAACTTGGTACTTTTCACTCATACTCTGCATATATGAAATAAGCAGATATGCATTTTCATCTAGATGGTCATATATGTACATTCTGAAGCTTCCTCTGGGTAAAACGAACCACAGGTTGATTTGCAAAATAATATATACAACATAAACTTAACTCTCGATCGTGCAAAAAAAGAAAAAAAAACCTTTATTTCCATAGTCAGATATTTACATCCATCCACAATCTGTAGACTTCTATAAACTTTTTTCTCTCCTATATACAGTCAAAATCTAACAAGAGCTCGCTGTGGGGTTATGCATAAAAACTGCAAATTTAAACAAGGTGCGATCGTATACTTTTTCACACATTATTGTATCATGCTGCACCAGAACACTAATGTATGCACAGTTCCAAAATAGCTTGGGCTATTACTGCACAGGCTTGAAAACTACTAAATCCCAATAAGAGCACGTTTCAAAAACTGTTCCTTCATTATTGCACGCTAGTAAAGGTTGCTTTCGCTATTTATATTTTACAAAAGAAAAAATGCAGAAATGTCTATGACATTGCCTCATAATTCTGAGGTCTTACTTATTAGACTCTTTGTAGTTATAAAAGTTGTTTCATCGATATAAATATGACAATTGGACTCAATACTATTTAATCGACTCAATTATGGAACAAGTGTGCTTTTTTCCTTATGCTGCCCTACTTTCTTTTAAGTTGCATTTGAATTATTGATGAAGTTGCAATAAAGCATTTCTTTGTTATACATAGTTTAGAAGTAGAGAATGATGTTTCACGGTTAATTTTTAGACTGATAGTGATAAAATAAACACACTTGTTGTCCTTTCAAAGAAAGTCAATAGCATGGTACAAGCTTAAAAGATTGACTTTTCCTTTTTTTCTACTGTCTTAAAAATATGTTGGGCAGAAATCATGAATATAAATACAAATATAAAAGGAGAAGATAGTGAGCAATGTGCACTATAGAAAACACAAGTAGGGTCTTCCTGGGTATTGAAAAGATTTACAAACTGTGATAAATTTAGGTTCTGTTATTCCTCAAGTATTCAGAGGACTTTAGTTATGTGGCAGGATGAGGAACCCAAAAATGGCAGAATGAATAGTTTTGGGGACAGGGACATTTCTTATTTAGACTACCTAATCATTACACAACTGATGCCACTTCCACTCCGTTTTCCAAACAGTCAGAATGATCTTTTAAAAATGCAAATCTAAATCCTTTAATCTCTTGCCCTTGCTTTTTTGATAAAAACTCCAGATCCTTAGCAACAACTACAAGACCCTACTTAAGACAAGTCCTGCCTCCTCCTCCAGTCTCATTCTTTGAAACTTTTGCCCCTCTCTTTCGCCACTCTGGTTTTCTTTAGTCCCTCAGTATTCCAAGCTGTAGCCCACCTCAGAGCTTTGCACATGCTGTTCTCTATGCCATATTCACCCACACCTTCTCCACCTAGTTACGTCCCCTTACCTCTCCTCATATCCCAGCCAAAATGTCTCTTCCTCCTGGAAGCTTTCTTTGAGCTCCAGAATAAATCAAGCTACCCTATAACCCCTTTATAATCTCCTATACTCTTCTGTCATAATGCACTCCATAGTAGTTATCACTAATACCATAGCACGACTGTTAGTCAACCTACATTCACCAAGTTACCAGAGTAATGGATGAGCTCCATTCCCTCTGTGAAACACACTATTGGCCATAGCACCCTCGTGGCAAAAAGGCTACTCTTAACACATACACACACACACACACACACACACACACACACACACACACACACACTCTCTCATACCATTTTAATTGCCTGCTTGATCCTAAGTCCATTTATGCCATTTCTACTTCCTATTGGGTAAATTCATTAAACATTACATAACTAATAAGAGGACAAAAGAGTTTTTAGTGGCACTAGATTAAATGTCTTAGAAAAAATAAAGGCAAATTGTTTTTAATAACCACTAAAGTTCTCTTTACTTCATAAAATTGGGATAAAACTCAAAAAAAATCTACGCAAATTCTGCACTTAAATTCCTTGCCAAATGCCTTTAAGCTTCCCTGCCATTTTTAGTAAAAAAAAAAAAAAAAAGCCATAGAATATATATTATGGGTGTAACTTACCCAAGAAGATGACACAGATCATCACTCAGGGGACCCATACTTAAAAGCCTTGACTATACATCAATTGATGGGCAAACTGATAAACAAGGATACACTGATTGATAAAGCACATGTTTAAAATCCTAAAATATTTAAAGTACATATCATTTCTTTAGTATTCTATATAAATAATTATGTTTATAATTTTTTAAAATCAACAGTCCAGCTAGCAGTCATAATTAAAATGAAGAAGAGAACGTTCCTCTATGCTATTTATTGACACAATTAGATGATTAACCTCCATCTTTCCCACTAGACTGGAAGCTCTGTAAGGGCAGGGACCAAATCTCTTTTGCTTACCATTGTAACCCCATTACTGAACATTTGTCACATGTGACAAAGACTTGCAATAAAAAGATTTTAAATGAGTGAATGCTAATATTAGTCAAGCACAACAACATTCTTTATTTCAAATTATTAAGATCAATATGCAAATAGTTATACAGAGAATAAGAGCAAATGTGAATGTAATCACCTGAAAATTTCAAGGCACAGTACTTCAAGATAACATATGTCCTCTACTCAATAATGGAAAGATCATTCTTGTGTATATTTTTTTAAATCTTAATTTTTTAATTATTTTTTTTAAAAAGCACTCTCTAGCACAGGGAAGTTTCTGCTTTTTAATTTATGAACTACACTTAAGATTATGTAGTTAGGTTTCCTTAGGTATCTAACCATGATTACCATATCATTATTAAGACTCCTGTATACTAGTTCCAAATCTGGCTACCATTTAATTTTATCTGGGCGCCTGGGTGGCTCAGTCGGTTAATTTTATCTGTAATACAAAGTAATAGTAATGCTACCTGAAATGTATTTATCCCCTTTCTTCAAGAAAGTCAAAGCAACCAATATCTTTTAAGCATACTGCTAAGTATATAAATGAGAACACAACTAAAATGAATTTTTATTAACAAAATAAAAGATATTAATCAGGAAGGTGAGCTATCTGAAGTTCAGGCACAAGATCAATCTGGGATAATTCTTTTAAGCCATGCTGAGTTTTGCCAGAAAATGTTTATAAACATTTAAAATTCCAAAGGACATGAAGGAATTCACTAAATTTATGAAAGGTTTCTTTTCATTGCTGAGATGATATAAATAAAGGTATCTTTTCATTATTACATGTAACTGATTTATAAGTTTATGAGTCAGAGAAAAATAAGTAAAAGCATTCTGGAAAATAAGGCAGGATATGGCTCATAAATTACAACCAGATATACACAGGGGTAATGGTGTCAGTGTGGCCCCAACCTTTTAGTTAATTATGAGGAATTGTTAAACAGAAGGAAACCCTAAGTCATTATGACCCTGGCTAGCACACACAGACACACACACACATAGACACACACTCCCTCCGTGATTTGTAAAATATTTTAAAGCAACACAACTGTATTCTAAAACCTGATTTATTTTTTAATACTTGGGAGTTCATATGATCTCATTTTAACAGTTACATGGGTCAAATGCAAAAAACTGTCAAAATTTTCTCCAGTACAATTTTTCCCCATTTAATATACAACTTATGCTCTAGAAATCTAGTTCAGAAGTCTTCAAGGTGGAGGCAAAAAATAATAATAATCTATTGGAATGCTAGTAAAAATATTATGACTTCTACTTACATTATTCATTCTATAGATATTCTTTATTCCCTCTTTATCTCATTCCTTTTAATTTCTATTTTTGTGTTCACCACTAGTAAAATAATAATCTTTTTATTGATGGCGTACATAAATGATCCTAAAAATTAGGAGAGCAGTGAATTAGATGCCCATCTGGGAAGCTGGAAAACCTAGGCCTATACTCTTGTCCACATACTGGGCCAGAATGCCTCCTCCCTTACCAATGCATGGAGACACCATTACCCCCATCACATGTTTACATCCAGTCAGCTGTCCTACTTCCAATTAAAATGTTCCCCTGGCCTCATTCATAAAGACATTTTATCCAAGGCTGGGATTATTTATTTTTTCCCCTGTCACCCATTTTGCCTGCCCTCTCTTCACTTACCCCTCTGACAACCATCAGTTTGTTCTCTGTATTTATGGGTCTGTTTTTGCTTTTTGTTTGTTGGTTTGTTTGTGTTTGTTTTGATTTTTAGATACCACATATAAGTGAAATCATATGTATTTGTCTGTCTTTGTGTGAATATTTCACTTAGCATAATACCCTTTAGGTCCATCCAAGTTGTCATAAAAGGCAAAATCTCATTCTTTGTTATGGCTGAGTAATATTCCATTGTGTACATATACAACATCTTCTTTATTCACCAGTTGATGGACACTTAGGTCACTTCCATATCTTTCCTGTTGTAAATAATGCTGAGATAAACATAGCAGTGCATGCATCTTTCCAAATTAGTGTTTTTGTTTTCTTTGGGTAAACAACCAATAGAATAACCAGTTCATATGGTAATTCTATTTCTAATATTTTGAGGAAGCGCCATACTGTTTTCTGTGTGGTTTTATTTTTTAATCTAATTATTAACAGATTGCCACAGGGGCCCTCATTTCACCACAGGAAGAAGTTCATGTTAATGCCATTCTCTTTCTTTCCTTCATCATTTGTTACACATTACAGTCTCACATGCTTTAGGAAATGGATTATGGATGACGTCATCTAATTTTTAGCTAAATTAACCCTCATGACATGGACAAGTGTTTTTTTTTTATTTTTTATTTTTGAAACTTATTGTCAAACTGGTTTCCATACAACACCCAGTGCTCATCCCAAAAGGTGCCCTCCTCAATACCCATCACCCACCCTCTCCTCCCTCCCACCCCCTATCAACCCTCAGTTTGTTCTCAGTTTTTAAGAGTCTCTTATGCTTTGGCTCTCTCCCACTCTAACCTCTTTTTTTTTTCCCTTCCCCTCCCCCATGGGTTTCTGTTAAGTTTCTCAGGATCCACATAAGAGTGAAAACATATAGTATCTGTCTTTCTCTGTGTGGCTTATTTCACTTAGCATAACACTCTCCAGTTCCATCCATGTTGCTACAAAGGGCCATATTTCATTCTTTCTCATTGCCATGTAGTACTCCATTGTGTATATAAACCACAATTTCTTTATCCATTCATCAGTTGATGGACATTTAGGCTCTTTCCATAATTTGGACAAGTGTTTTTAAAAGACTTCCTACAAAACAAAACAATAATCTAGGGATTTCCAAGTAATACGAATAATGTAAATATAAATGAACATGGGAAAATGGCAAAAGTATATCTCATAGACCACTGCTAGCTCTTTGTTAGTCACCTTTCAAGGAAAATCTATAAGAATTCAAAAAATAGAGGGGTGCTTGGGTGGCTCAGTTGGTTAAGCATCCAACTTCGGCTCAGGTCATGATCTCATAGTTTATGAGTTCAAGCCCCGCATCGGGCTCTCCACTCTCAGCTCAGAGCCCACTTTGGATTTTGTATCTCCCTCTCTCCCTCAAAAGTAAATAAACATTAAAAAATAATTTAAAAACATAGAGAAATTCTCTGGAAGGCTGTTTGTGGTGGATGCTGTGGTATGCTACCTGGTGGGTCTCATCTCCCAGATGCCAAGAGTGTTGGCTACTGAAGACTCCCTTCCTTAAGAACTGCCCTCATCTTGGGGCGCCTGGGTGGCTCAGTCGGTTGAGCGTCCGGCTTCGGCTCAGGTCATGATCTCACGGTTGGTGACTTCGAGCCCCACGTCGGGCCCTGTGCTGACAGCTCAGAGCCTGGAGCCTGTTTCAGATTCTGTGTCTCCCTCTCTCTGCCCCTCCCCTGTTCATGCTCTTCCTATCTCTCAAAAGGAAATAAACATTAAAAAAAATTAAAAAAAAAACTGCCCTCATCCAAAGTTCCATACCCTCCCCAAGGATGTCCCACATCCAACAACAACCTCTGTGAGGTTACAGAGGCCTGGTCCCCTTGCCTCATTTCAGGACATCTCTAAGAAGCCATCCAGTTCCAGAGCTCCCCATAGATTAGCTGTACCCTCAGATGTGGCACACTCAACTTCTCCATGGGCCCATCCTGCTTCTCTCAACCCCTCACAGGTGTTGTCCCCAAAAGCCCTTGCAGTAAACCCAGTGCACACAAATTTACATGTCAGAGTTGGTGTCCAGGAAATTCTGATATACTGCCACTCTTACTTCTACTGTCATTTAAGCAGACCCTTGCTCTAAGTGTTTATTGTGCCCTAATGAATGCGTGTGTGTGTGTGTGTGCGCGCACACACACACACGCTCTGTAGAATCATGCACTCTAAAAATTTTACAGATGGGACACCCCTAAAGTATTAATATGTCACCAAATATGCAAATACAGCATTATAACTGCTGACTTAAGGAGCCAGATTTTCATTTTTTGGCTAACACATCATTAGTTCATTCACAAGCAAAGCAAACCACATTACTCAACACTACAAGGTTCCCCAAAGCCCACAAGACAGAATCTCGTGAATAGGAGTCTACAATAAAAAGATCACCCTGATCTGACCACTTTCCACAATCACAGCCTCATCTCAGCTTGTCCCCATCATGCTCTACTGACACCAAACAATCTGTAATTTCACCAACACACTATGCCATTTCTCACCTCCTTGCATTTTTACTTATGTCACACTGCCTGGTTGGAATGCTCTCCTCCCTTCTTGGAGCACCACTCCCTGCCATACTTAGCTTAACTCAGAGCCTTACTAAGGGCAGGCTTCTGGGAACAGTGTGTCTAAGTGCAGGCAACACAGGGGTGCAAAGTCTGCAGAAATGTTAAGAAACATAAGTAAAAGGCAGTGGGCTTTTTATTATCATCTGGCTCCAACAATTCTAAATTATGTAATAATAAAATGGTCCTTCCCACCAGGGCTGACTGCCCCAAAGGCCCACCTTGGATATGCCACTCACCCAATTTTAAGCCTTAGACTCAGGAATTCCCAGTAAAAATTGAGCAATCCTAGTAAAACTTTAGGTTTGAATACAGGTTATTATTAACCCCAAGAAAACTAAAAAAGTTGTATAAAAAGTAAAAGTAATAAATTCATGATACTCTCAGAGATAAACAACATTTACAAAGTCAAAGTGACTGTGTTTACTAAACTGATTTAACCCCCCTACGCACACACGAAAAAAGATGAAATTATATTGGAAGAAAGGGAAAAGGAGTACGTGTGGTTTTAGATAGGTGAGGTACAGGAAGATTTGCAAAACAAAGCCAAATAGTAGCAAATAGATTGATAACTTTTTTTTTTAAATACTAAAATAAGGAGTAAACATTTTATTTAGAAATACAGAGTTGAAAGTGGTGGCAATGGGTAGACATGATCATTAGTAAGGTAGGAGTGCTATTTTATCACGGAACTTTGAGTTTATATAACACACATATAGTATTCTAATATGTATTTAACTGATGAATAAAATACTTAACTCATACATCAATTCACTTAGTAAACCTTCCCCAACCTGGCTCTCAAAATACTCTATCACTACACCTATCACACGGATACATAATTACCGGTTTATGTTACTTGCTCCCCTATCAAATCAACATTCCTTCAGACAAGAACCAACATTTATTTATATTTGTATCCCCTGGCAAAAGTGATACTTAAATTTAAATTTAAATCTGAATTCAATAAATATTTACTGAGCTCCAAGTAGACAAAAGTAGTAACAAGATACAGGTTTCTGATTTCAAAGGATAATATTTATAACCATAAAATGTCATCATATGGTAGAACTCATTATTTGCCAAGGATTGTTTTAAGTGCTTTGTATCCATTCTAACATTGATTCCTCGCAACTGCTTACTGATATGATTATCACCATTCTGCAGATGAGGGAATCACATACTGAGAGGTTAAGTAAATTGCCCAGCTCAAAAGAGTAAATGATGATCCAAAATAGGGGTATAATAATGAACTACAGCATCTACTTCCAAGGCACAAACTCACAATTATACCTCAAAGGATAAGACATGTTCACAACATGCGTACAATATGGTACAATATATAATTAAGTCATAAAAGTGTTTACAGATGTAAATAACGTAAGATCAGGAGAGATCTTCGGTCAGTATATTCTATGAGGATACTAAGAAAAAGTAAAATTTAATTTGGAAATTAAGATATGGGTAGGGTTTCAGGAAATCTATATGAAGGAATGTTATATACAAAAGGAACACATAGAAATGTGAAGGCAAATACAAAGATGTAGACAGAAGGCACTATATGTTTTGTATCGAATCTTTCTTCCTGAATACTTAAGGGCTATAACAGGTACAGATCCAGCCAGCAGAGATCCCAGGAGAGATATGGTCTTAAGCATCTCTTTTCTAAACCTATGAAACATGGAAACAATGGGTAATTACCAGAGGGAATATCCCATTAGGTTACTGGAATGAGGCTAAAAAGTAGGGTTAACAAAGCACCTGGACCTGGGCGACTTTCCATGGTTTTTTTGTTTTTTTTTTTTTTTCTTCTTCTGAAATCCTTCCTTGTGTCTCCATCTCTAACACTACTGAAAGAGTCCAAATTTCAAGCCTTCTTTTCCTTATACAAATAACAGCAATACCCTCATTATTAGCCTGTCCAAATCCATTCTGGCCTCTCTTAAATTTGGTCCACCTGCTATAGCCACAAATTTTATTAGTTTCTTGCTTAAAACTATTCAATGGGTTTCTTATCACCCTTATTATAAAGACTCAACTCTCCAACATGGCCCATCAGGTTTAACGATCTGATCCCAACCTACCTCTAGAGTTGCATTCCTTAGTCACTCGACTACAGCTATGCTGGCCTTCTAATTCCAAGAACGTATCCTTCCCCCTTTGTAATCTTTGCACATGCTACTCCCCATGTCTCAAAAGTTTTTTCTCTAGTCCTCTTTACCTCATTAGCCATTCTTCAAATGTGACTTCCTCATGGCAGCCTCCTCTGATTGGCCCCCCTAAATAGATCAGATACTTCTCCCACAGATTGTATATACTTGTGTGAAATAGAGTTCTACAATTTGCAATCATAAATGCAAGCAATTCATTAACGTTTATCTTCCTTTATAGGCTTTAAATCCTTGTGTACAAGATGTGTGTCCCCTCTACACATCACTGACATTTAACATGGCGTCTGGTTCATAGTAGGTGTTCAATAAGTATTTGTTGATGATTGAATGAATGAATGAAAGGACAAAACAAAAAGAGAAAGCCGAAATACAGAGACAAGTGGATTGAGAACCAAGGAAAGTCAACTGATGAGCAAGTCTGAAGTAGCTAGAAAAAGCAACTCTGGAAGAATTGTCTGAGCTGACTATGAGCAGTGGCTTTTTATGTAATGGCATGGTCTCTGGCATGAGCATTCTGAAAAGAGTTGATATGGCTGACATGTTGCAGACAGTTGGGGAGTCATCTGGGAAACTGTGTTCAGCTTGAATCCAGATCAGAAGCAAATTATTCTCAAAGGGTAAGTTTCAAATATGAGCCTAAAAAGATAGGAGACTTGGAGATAGGTTTTAAGGCCCCCAAAAACCAGACTTAAGAGTCTGGGTCCCATCTGGCATTCAGGCACTTTGAATTTTTGAGAAAGGGGCCACATGATCTAAATAGCATGTCAGGAAGATTGACCTGACAGTGGTAAACAGAGCAGATTGTAAGGAGAGACGCTAGTTTGTGGAACTTTGCAATAGGTCAGAAATGAGCTAAAAAAAGACTGTCCTCGAGTGATAGAAGTGTATATATAAAGAAAGGGGAAAATAAAAACATCATTTTGAGGGATGACTCAACAGCACTTAAAATATACTTCCTATATTACCATAGCTAAGAGCCCATGCTTCAGAATCAACCACTCTGGGTTCAAGTCTCAGCTCCAACACTAAACAGCTATGCTACTTTTGGGCAAACCCAACATTATCTGTATAATGGGGCAGCATTTGTATCTAAATTAGAGAAGTACTGGGAAGAATCAATGAAAATAAAAAAATAAAAAAACTGCTCAGCACAATGCCTGGCAATAGTGAACTATGAATCAATGTCAACTGTTATTTTGTGCTAGACAGAAGAAAGGGCACAGTGATGGCATGCCGGGGAACATATTTTTGGTGGGTATGTCTTCATGTCCAAGAAGATAGCCACCTATACTGTAAAGACTTAACTCCTGTCCTTCCTTCTTCTGCCTGATCTTCATAATGCCTCATAATTTACTTCTCTGGCTTCTGATCTGGATTCATGCTAAACCCATTCTATGCCAACTCTCTCAGAGACCTTGTTCTTCAAGCTGTTTGAGCCATTTCTAAACTTAGGCTTTCAACATTTTTTTCCATCTTGCCCTGTTACTCTAATGCTGCCTCCTAGAAGCAATCCTACATATGCAACTTGAAGGTAAACCTTCTGTGGCTAAATATACTTCTCTCTTCCTAAGAAATGTCAGAAAGATTATGTTGAAAGCAAGTGCAATGTTAAACTCGGTTTTTAAGAGTTAACAGTGAGTAATTTTTTTTTCTCTAAGGATAGGTAATAGCATCAGATTCTGAAATTAAGCACAGCAGGAAGAAAAAGGCTGCACAGATTTCAGAGTATCACAGGCCTCTGCAATAAAGCACTTAAAAATGCCTTGTATTGCTAATTCTTTACACAATCTCCTTTTATTTCCAAAGTAGTATGCGGGGCTTGAGCCATGAGACACGCATTGATGTTAACATTACACTGCCTGAATTAGAGCCATTTTTCTACTGAAACTCCTGTTAGGTTTAGAATTACTTTTTACCATCTTTCCCGCAATACATTTTCTGGCCTGACTTCCCAGATCAAATGAATGGTTGCCTCTTCTAACAAGACTGGACCTACCTTTGTAGTCATTATCTTAGCAAACATCCTTCCCCTCAAGATTCCAACAACCAGGCCTTGAGCTGTATGGGAAATGTGCCTACTCAAAGGTCTCTGAGTGGATGAGGGCAACTCTCTGCTTCACTGCTTTCAATCCCCACTTCCCGCTCCCAGGCCCTAGTCAGGACTCTTCACTCACTAATGGAACTATTCAACAAATACTAATTAAATAGCTAATGTCAGCAAGGCACCGCACTAGGCACCATGGTGGATTTTCGAAACAGTAAAGTGAAAATGGCACTGGAGGCAAAGGCCCACTTGGTGACAGACAAACTATCAGATGGAGACTTTACTAAACTCTAAAGAGACTGGGAATACACAGTTCTATGAAGATTTGCCAGTTTCATGATCACCAAGCTATTGGTTAGCAATTGGAAAGATTTTGTCCTCATTTTACAAGACGTTTTTGTGTCATTTAAAAGCTTTCTTTTCCAGTCCATGTGGAAACCCTGTCATTCGTTCAATAAATATTTATTGAGTACTATGATAGTATGGAGAACAAAACAGACTTGGTCCCTGTCCTCATGTAGTAATTGCTGCTCCCAGGATAATACACACAAACAGTGGCCTGATGATTTAATCCTATACAAAACTCAGGTTTGGTTTTGCATTGTTTATTTGTTTGTATGAAGGCACTTTCCTGTAAGGACCATATTAGACTAATTAAAACCCTGTCCTTGTCTTATCTCACTAGGATTCCTTTTCAGCATACCCTTTCTTGACTCTTTATCCACAGTAATCACAACCAAACTATCCTACTTTCCACATATCACTCTCTTCTTCTGTGTTTATTCATTCATTAAACAAAGGTCTTTAAGCACGTACTCTGTTCCAGATACTGTTTTAAGTATTGGGGATACAAAACTGGATAAAGAAATCAACCTCTGGTTCTCAGCATACTTAGCAATCTTAGATTTGTCCTTACAGAAAGTTCTTTCCAAACCTAGAATACCCATAACTACCACCCTTCCCCCAATCCCAACCCAATTTGTGACAGGTCCCCTCACTCTTGACTTTAAACATGCTAATGTTCTACACATTTAAATTTAATAAACGCAATTTATATTTTATTTCAAAACTTCTAAAACCACATCATCAAAAAAAGTACAATTCAGCAATCAGCTGTGCTTTATCTAGGCATTGCCATTATTCTTTGAGATCTTACTTTAATTTCAGATGCCATATACATAGCCTAGTACCAAACTAAGTCAATACTTTTTTTTATCACTGGTTCCCAAACTCCTATGTGCAAAAGCATTGACAGTCGTGCTCGTTAAAAATGTAGCATTACCGGGCAACTACCACAGAGATTCAGATTCCCTGTCTCAATGGGGGCCAGAAAGGTAGAGTTTTAAAAATATCCCAGGTGGTTTTCAACTGAGTGATTGAGTGATCACCTTTGTGAAATACTGTTCTATCATTTCCTTTGATGTCAGTTTTTAAGTATTCAGAATCTGTTTCAAGTCACAAAATATTTCCTATTAAGTGCAAACAACATGCATCTGTGTTATATATCACACACACACACATATTTGTTAATAAATCAACCAGTGGGGTACTTGATAATCATATTCAACATCCAGGTTTTAGTTCACATCTCAGGCATCACTTTCTGTGACTTCTCACCTGTTCCTTCTAATCATCCCCTGTGGTGGACAGGCAGGTAAGGTTCATGCCCCCACACCAGCATGTTGGCCACAGCATGATGGAAAGAACACAAGAAGCAGAATCAACTAGACTGAAATTCAGGCAATAATTCTCCTGCTTCCTAGCTGAGGGAAACAGGCCAGCGCCTGACCCATTGGAGTTTGTTCACACATCCATGAAAAGTGGATGATACCCACCTAACAGGGGGGCTGTGAGGATTAAATGAGATCCTGATCCATGCCTAGAACAGGATCAGTGCTCAACAGCTATTAGTTTTGCCACTTTTCTGTCATGCAGGGCCGGGCCTTCGAATCAAAATGAAGCTCAGTCTGCAAGGCATGTGGGCTCAACAATCATTTGTTCTGCGGCTGCTCTGTCCCAGGCATTGTGACTGCATCAGGAATACAACACAGTGCCTTCATGGAGTTTATCTTCTGATGAGAAGTGTTTTGTCATCCTACCAGTTACCCCTTTCAAACCAGGCAGCAATGCATGCAAGCACATCTTTCGCTTCTCACTTCGTCCACTGAGATTAACGCAATGCAGTGGCCAATGGTGCCATGATAATAATGACTTTGTGGTGGGGTGCCTGGGTGACTCAGTCGGTTAAGCATCTGACTTTGGCTCAGGTCAGGATCTCGTGGTCCATGGGTTCAAGCCCCGCGTTGGGCTCCATGCCGACAGCTCAGAGCCTGGAGCCTGCTTTGGATTCTGTGTCTCCCTCTCTCTGCCCCTCCCCCACTCACGCTCTGTCTCTCTCTCTCTCTCAAAAGTAACCAAACATTAAAAAAAAAAAAAAAAAAAAAAAAAAGACTTTGTGGTGACAGAAAGGTTAAGAAAATCCCAAAAGCAGTGATAGGGAAAGAGAAGCAGGGAGGGAAGAGCATTTCAGGGGTCTGAGTAAGTCCCTAGAAATAGATACTGGGAACATTAAGGTTCTTTACATATTGACAGAACTGTTTGTCTGTTTAGTATGCATTAAAATTAGCACTTCATTTCCTGATTTAATGTAGAAAAGACACTACTATCCTGCTGGTAGTGTAGGTATCGTGGAGTAAGGCTGAGAGAGAGAAGAAAGACAAGTCAAAGCAAAAGTATAAGAAATAGTATGCACTTGTTCAAAAGCAGTTCCCAGTGCAAGAGTAAATTAATGAGACTGATTGTGCCAGATCCACGGGAAAGACTGCCAATACTGCATAGTAACACTGAGCATCGCAAGAACTCACACTCAAACCTCAGTCACGCATCAAACAACCTCAGCTTTTCATAGCCATGAATTACACTGGGAAATCTTAGCACACATCAGACTTGGGGGCAGGCCCTAACCCAGAATGGGAATGGACCAGCAACTAGAGAGGGTATGAAGCCTGGCACAGCAGAGGATTAAATCAGACATTTAGTGAGAAACAGCATCTAGAAAACACGTCGTCAAAAGTACTAACATCTCTTTTCTTTTTCCTCTCACAAATGTGAAGTTCATCAGCCTTTTTTAACATTAAAGTAACCAGCACTCACTATTTGGGGAAAACTATGCCAAAAGGCTCACAGTAAGCAGTCCTCATCCTGGGCACAGATTCCCTAGGGGGGTCAATTTGCTTGAGGAATGTGTCAAAAATTAGCTCCCTTTTCCTGCCTCCCACCCTCCTTGAACTCTGACGTTGTCCCCATGCCAGTTTCCCACACAACACCCAGAACCATGTAAAAATCAGGGTCCCGTGAATCCCACTTGAAATTAATATGTTAAGTCAGTGTCTAACGTCCAAAAAATGCTCACCAGCATACACAGAAGGATCGCTCTCCATTGCATTACTGAGAATCAGTCTGCATCTGAACGACACGGTCTTCATTCCTCCACCACAACCTCCCCCCCATGCTGGCCCAAAAAAAATAGCAACAACTCAATTCTCAGTCCAATAACGTCTTTTCTCAGATGTTGTTCTCCCAGTGGGTAGAAGAATGAACTGCTGCAATGCCACCCGCTCCTCTACAGTTTCTTTTAATTTAAAGTTACAACAGGAGGGAAGAAAAGAGACTTTCTATTAAGGGACAACTCCCTGAAGGGTCTCTTAGCTGACAATCGAAGGACTGCTCATGGCAGTGATCAAATCTAACGCAACAAAGTGCTGGTGGCTCTGTGACTCATCACAGCAGGAGCTAGCACTGAGGGCCACTTGAGTTCAGTGCTTTGTGTGCAGCAAGTTGGTTTAGGAACAGTAACATAGGGGAGCAAAGACTTGCAAGGTGTTTGAGGCTCAAGATAAAATGCAGACTTACAGTGCAAGTTGCTTCTCAACTGAATAGGAAGCCTAGAGGGGTAAGGAAATGAAGGGAGCACTCTGTCTACCTCATGCTTCAGGGCAAATTACCTGAAGATGGCCAAGGTCAGTTGGTCTATTTGTTGTATGGTTTCTAACCTGATAAAAAATAAGGATTGAAGCAGGAGAAATAAACCGAGCTATTTTTAAAAGGCGAGCCTTAAAGATGTTTGCTTGCAAAAACAATGCCTTCTAATTACAGCTAATATCTATTGTTTGAGTATATTTACTCTCACCTGACACAATTCAGCTATACCTTTCCAGTTGCATATTATGAGTACATTAAAAAGAGTTCAATACAGTAAACCCCCCCTTATCTGTGGTTTCACTTATCTGAGGTCACCCACCCCCCTGACGCAGATGATCCTCCTTCCTGAAGGGTAGACTAACACTACGTCACGGTGCCCACCTCATTCACCTCACCTCATATAATCATGTGGGTATTTTATCATCTCACATCATCACAAAAAGGGTGAGTACAGTACAATACGAAATTGTGACAGAGACACCACATTCACATTAACTTTTATTACAGTATATTTGTATAACTGTTCTGTTATTATTAGTTATCGTTGTTAATCTCTTACTACATCTAATTTATAAATGAAATTTTATGATAGGTACGTATGCATGCATAGGAAAAAACATAGCATATATAGGGTTCAGTACTGTATGTGGTTTCAGAAAGGCATCCACTGGGAGTTTTGGAATGTATCCCCCCAAAATAAGGGGGGGGGGCTACTATATACTTTGAACATTTCCTCTATGCCATACATGGTACTATGGATTTATACGTAATTTCATACAACCTCATTTAATGTGACCAGGACTCAGTGAGGTGATACTATTGTTATGGTCATTTTACATGGGAGGAAAATAAAGCATCAAAGTGCTTAAAGAAATACTGGGTCTTTTTTTTTTTTTTTTTGGTGACAAGTCCACCAACCAGAGCTACTGCTACTAACCTCTGGGCTATACTACCAAACTAGAACCATACCACTCAGATCTCCTGTTGCAAGATTATAATGGACTCAGCGCCCCACTTGCTGCCCCTAGGTCTCTAGCAACACTGATGCCCAGAGGCCATGCTTCCAGGGGGCTGCTCCCAGCCAGCGAATGAATACTCCTCCAATGGCTGACTCTCTTCTGCCTTGCCAAACCTTTCCTGGATTGCACTACAGTACAGCTTCTTTCTACTCAACCCTCCCTCCTTCCGTCTCTCCTTGCATAAGTATCAAACATGGATCACAGCTGAAAGGCTCTCCCAGCCTTCTGCTAACTCTTCTTACTATCTAATCCCCTTTTGTCATCTGCTTCTCGAGGGATCCAAACTAATGTAATAACCAAGTCACTTACTTACTTTTTTAAAGCCCTTCCTTTATCTTTGGTCAGTTTTATAGGTTCCCCCCACCACCACCCTGCTATCCAAAAGTTTGCTTTACACCATTTTGCTTTCATGAAAAACCTACATTAGTACCTGTTTTCACTAATCCAAAGAGGATTTCTGCTTTTACAAAATGGTAATTGCTTCTTCACTTTAGGCCATTTCAGCTCACAAAGGGTTTCACTGGAATGCTCTACTTCCAGATAGCGGGGGGAAGCCTATACTTAGAGAGAAATTTTCTGTATCACTGGAAAGAGAAAGCATCCAGTAATTTCTCCATGTTACTATACATCATCTCTTCACACAGGTAATAGTATATTTATTGTGCCTTTCTCCTTGTCTCCAGTATAAACAAGTCTATGAGGTTCTCTTTGAAGAAACTGCTGACTCAAAGGGCAAACATTGCAAAGTCAGATTTATTTCTTTTTCCAAGTGGAATCTCTATCTACACGTACTATAACTTCATATTACTGCAAGGTATTTGACTGACTATGGATAAAGTCATGATAAATTTTCACTAGTTTGTATCTGTAATGGGAAATCAAAAAGGATAACAAGAAGAGAGATCTATAGTTAGGTCCTAAGGTTTTTGTTGCCTTTACCTATTATGTAGGATAAAATGCTAATTACTGAAGGAACATTTCTATGAATAAAAGATAGAATTCACACTTGCACCAAATACAGCATCTTAATAAAACCACATTGTCAGAGATCATATATAGACATTAACTGAATCACTATTTTAAAATGTTGATCTCAGCCTCAAGGAAGTGATATATTTTTCTTCTTGGACTCAAATAAGTCCAGTACAAAGCAAGTATGAAATTAACCTTCAAGTATTATTAATGATCAAAAAGACTTGACTGGAGGGAAGACAAGTGTTGCTAACATTTACTAAGCACCTGGTTCATGACAAACCGTATTCTAGGAATTTGACATATAATATCGACTGTAATCCATGCAATATCTCTATAAGAAAAAGCATTATAATCTCCACCTTTAGAGGTCAGTAAAAGGGCCACAGAACTCCAACTGAAGTCTTGGAAGAATTATACGTAGACCTAAACTGAGAAGCTCCAAAAGCTAGTGGGATTGCCTCTTACATCCTGGTTCTTTCCTGAGTTCCCTACCTCAAAGACTTTAATTGGTGCTGCAATGACAACACAATACCTGAGCTTCCAGAGAATTCCAACTGGAGAACAAGCCAGAGCCCTCCCATCCCACTGAATGAGACACTATCTGTCCCCTTTGGACATATGATACTACATAATCACAAAATAATTGAATGAGAAGTAATTGAGCATCAAAGATAGAATCAGGGTTTGTTTGTTTGTTTGTTTGTTTTCCTTTGTAACTTACAACGAACTTTAAGCAATGAAGAATGAATAGACCTGTATCTATAGAATTCAGTAGCACCTCTCCTGGAGATACGTTTTTTTTTTTTTAGGCTCAGTTTTTAAAGAGTGATTGTTTAATGTATTCTTTAAATGCATTTATTTCCCTCCTACTTTTATCAATATGCCTGCCCAGCATCCTTACCTGTAAGCAGAGTAATTACTTGCCTATAAGGTACAATTCGAGTAGTGCCAAAAAAATCCTTATATTCATAAATGTTTCTTCTGGCAGTTTCACTTGATACCTGTATTCACAACTCTTTCTCTAAGGAATTAGATGGTCATAATAAACTGCAACAATAATGGTAATAATAATAATAATAATAATAATAATAACCACATCTAGAGAATTAAACCATAATGAGCTATTAACACCTTTGAATTAATTAATGAGCCAGAGGTTAAATTGGACAAATGAGGCAGGAATTCAGAAGGGTCCTTCAGAGCAAACGGGGCTGTTATCAGGGCCCATCCTACAGTTTCAGGCCCCTGATCCGGAGAGCATTCAAAAGCACCCATGCAAGCAGGTACAGGTGTAAGGGGTTGAGAGAAGCAACTCAAAAAGCATATTCCCCTTAACTTTAAAGACAAGGAAACTGAAAATGGTAAAGTTTATTAAATACCACCACAGAAATGTCTGAACAAGGCCCAGCTAAAAGTGACTGAGAGTACCTGAATATCTGCCTGCTACCGACCCATAAGTGCTCCATTTCTCCCCCTTTAAATGTAAAAATTCATTATTTTTAAGCAAAAAGTTAGATCTGTGCTTTATATTCTTGAAATTTTCACTTTACTCTTCATTAAGAGCAACTTTTCATGCAAACGAATTCTTGGCTTAACTGAAAATCATTAAATAACTTTTCTACATCTAAAATCTTTCTCCTGTTAGGTATGAGTAATTATTTACGTTACATCACACACACAGAAAATAAACAACAAAGACCCCACTCACATTTGAGAATCATTTACCATTCCCACTCCCCAAAGCTCCCCGCAATGGGAAATGGAATAACAAGACTGATCATAATTGGATTAAGAACTATAATTCTTTAATTCATTCATCAAATTGAGGCATTTGGAACAGTTTATTTACAGAGTTGTTTAGACAGTTTTGTGTGGTGTTTTTTAAGATAAACCAAAATGTCTTTCTGAAAGAAGTTTCAGATCCCAAATCATTAACATATGAAAACCAAATGTAGACAATTTACAAATGGGTGTTTTAAACAACGTTTGGAACAAAATTGGACTTTTATTTTATTAACTATCTACAAATCTAAGTTCAGGATATCGTTTATTTGAAACAGCCAAGCACTTTCTTTGCCTTTAAAATAAGCCTACAATTCTCAGGCTACAAAATTGTGATGAGTATGTGAGGGAATGCTTTGACTTCAGGCCTAGAAATAAAGTTTTCCAGGTTACTCTCAAAACTCTAATTATAGCATTCCCTACCACTGCAGGTGATTGGATATCGCGTGAAACATCCAGGTTATGCCAATCAATTATACCCAACAATTTTACCTGATGGAAATCTAAATAGTGTTCAACCTTAGAACTCTAAGTTATTTAAAATCCAGTGTATTGGGGGAGATTACTAAAAACAAGTTTTATCCTGCTCTGTATTTTACTTTTATACATATATATAATCTGAACATGACTTCAAAACAGTGATTGCCTATCAAAGAATACAGCTTTTTCAAGAGGATGGTATATTCTTTTAATCATACCATAGTTTTCATTTGCTTTAAAAGAAAAAATTATTCAAGCATTCAAATCCATTCTTTTAACCGGAAAATGAAATTTTAAACTTTCCATATAGGTCATGTCTTTCCCCTCAAAAAGGACCAAAAAAAAAAAAAAAAAAAGCCATCATACTGAGTATAAACTTTACTCTTTTATTTACTATTTACTCCATATACTCCACAAATAACATCTTTATAAACATATATTCATTTTTTTCTTGTACAAAATAATGTGTCAGTCAAAACAGGATGTGCATTTACATGTATAGGACTAAGTTAACTTGAAATAACCACTGAATCTCAAATGCCTGGTTATTTACCAAATAAGTTTGAGAGTTTTGAATCCTGTATATAACACACCATTCAACCAGAACTGTTTGAGCTCAACAACAAAACTAATGCAGAGTTTCTACATTAAGAGTTGAAGCTCTTTTTTCCTATACTAAGAGTTTACTCTACAAGTCTATGTCAGATTGATTCAATATTGCCCATTCAAAAAGCTACAAAAAGATTTTTTTATAAACGTACAAGCAAACAAAAATCTCTATTAATTCTTCATGCACAAGATTGTTAGAAGACCACTGGAACGAAAGAAAAAAAAAGGATTTCAAGCGAGTATGCTACTATATAATTAACACAAATAACTAAATAATTATGCACATCCCTTCCCACCCCCACAATTAAATGTTTTTAAACAACTCATGTGATGAAAGATCTACCTTTTAGGCAAACAAAAGCAATCTCTACCAGTCTGAGGATTTAAAGCTGTATTGCATCAGTTTTAAGTGATGCTTATGATTTTTATCTTATATAGTTCTGAGGAATAAACAGTTGATGACATAATTTGCAGAACTTTGCACAATGCCTAAGAGAACTTTCAGTGTAAGTACTTTTGATTTTAAATCATTGTGGCTGAATTTATCTAGGCTTCAGCCTAGGAGCTATATTTAAATCAGGAAGAAGCAACCCCAGAAACTTTGTCCCATGTATCTACATTTGAAACCAGATTCTTTCCGTATCAGAGCTAACAACAGTTCACATACAGCTGAATTCCTTCAAAATTAGACAGATCAAAATTTTTGCACTTCTGTAAAGACTCTAAGACATTGTCCGTCCTCTTTTTAATTCTGTAAAAGTCAAACTTAAAAAACATTTCCGAATACTTTAAAACCATCTGGCCCTTCACCTAATCTTGGCAATCGAGCCTCACTCCTCTAATCCTGATCAAAAACTCTGCTCTGTTTTTTTCTGATTGAAATGCCCATTGCCTACAAATCTCCCACGCGCCTACTTCATTGGCTTGTTTTGTTTGCGTGGGCTTTTTTTTTTTTTTTTTTAAGGATACTAGGGGCCATTATTTATGAGCAGCAAGGAAACAAATCACTCTGTCTAGTCCCTTTGCAGATTCCCACACTTATTACCCAAAATCCCACAGATCTCCCTTGGTCTTGCCCTTGACTGAAGAATTGTGTTGAGCCTGAAGGCAGTCTCTGGGGAAATCCGGCTCATGCCTTTCTTGACAAACTACTTTGGATATCTGGATATTGTGAGGCTCTCAACTGGGATAGAACAAATCCCTAAACTTTTCTGAAGAAGTACAGTGGACTGCCACCCAGACTGCCTGGCTATGGCTCTGCATATTCACAGAGTTCCTCCTTTTGACCTGCTTTAGTTGAGAAAGAAAGACATTAAAATGAATTCACATTCACCACACTCTGCATTTAGTCACAGAGGCCAGCGTCTTCAGATACTCACCAGGGTCCATCTATTTATTAATAAATTCGCTTTGCAAAGTGCAAGGGAAACGACTATTAAAATATGTAAACAATGCTTCATGTACCTCCGACGCCAGCAGATCAACACTCAAGAAACTGCTGCTATCAAACGCAAATATTTCCAAATCCAATTTGATTTTAACTCAGATAACCTCTTTTCCTTGCTCATTACTCTAGCCCCACAGTGCAAGCGACATTTCCCAAGCCCGCGCTTAAAGTGACACAACACGTGAGTGGTTTCGCTTCGTACACGGAGGGAGGGGGGTGTGGGGGGAAAGTAGTTGCAATTAAAATTAACGCTTCCGGTCTCTGGAATCCCTAGAATTCTGAAGGATGAGACTGGTCTCCGAAATTCCAGGCGGGAGAGAGGAGGACTGGTAGGGAGAGGGAGTGCAGAAAGCGAAACAAAAAGACTAAAGGGGGGGTGGAATATTAAGGCTGTGGGGTGGGCTGGGGGTCGCCTTTATATTCCAGGAAGGGGAGAGAGCTTTGTCCAACTTTCAGGGTCTGTGGTCTGGCGTCAGCCCAGATGCACACGCGAGCCTCGGGTCTTCCCCGCACTCCTGCCCTCCTCTCGCATCACCACCTCCACCGCCACCACTTACAAAACAATACCGGCAACAGCGCGCAGGCTCCCCAACAAACATCTAAAGTTATCCCATTTCCTGAACGGGGTCCAAGCCCACGCTCCGGGGTCCCCCCCCCCGGCCGGCCGCCCCCCCGGAGGATGCCAGAGCCACCTCAAGTCCCGAGCCGCCTCCCGCCTCCCCACCTCCCCTCACCCCCAGCCCAGTCCCCCTCCCTCCGTACTTGAGGAAACTCCGGTGGCGGCCCCCTCCCTCCTCCGCCGGCTCTCCAGCTGGAGCCGGGAGCGAGTGCTGAGTGGCGGGCACGGCGAGCGGCTGAGGGGAGCTCTGCGCCTTGGAGGTCTGCCCACAACAACATCGGGACGAACAACAAAGTTAAAACGCTGCGATTCACGCACCTTACCGGGTCTCCTTAATGTCTCCTCTGGCGTGGGATGCAAAGTGGCACAGTGGCGGGCCGGGGGCCCCCGGGAGGAGACTGGAGATGGGTTTTGGTGGCTCGCCTTTTTCACTCTGTGTGTGTGTGTGTGCGTGTGCGTGTGTGTGTGTGTGTGTGTGTGCGCGCGCGCGCGTGTCCCTCTCCCCCCCGGCTCTCGCTCGCTCGCTCTCGCTCCCCGTGTGGCTCTCAAGGACGAGGTGAAATCCCTTTGCTGGTCATGAGGCGGCTTCAGAGACAAACAACACAATGCGAGTGCAAATAACAAAAGGCAAAAAGACAGTAGGAACAATGGGGGAGGCGAGGGCAGCGCACCAGCCGGCGGTCACCGCGGCCCGGCGCCCGCCCCGGGGGGTGCGGCGGGGGCGGGCGCGGGGGCGGCGCCGGGGGCTCCGACTCCCTCCAGGTCGCCCCCGAGCTCCCGCAAACCCACCCTGAGCTCCTTGCTGCAGCTTGCCGCCTGGCCGCCCTCTCTGTCCATCCGAAGGAAAGGAGCCCCAGAGTTTGCTTCCCCGTCTGCTGCAGAGTAACTAGATTGTAAATAACGCGGTGATTACCCACACCGTGCAGGAATGTTTAAAAAAAAAAAAAAAATCTGCCCTCCGCTTAAAGGAGCGATAAAATGAAATGGCAGGAGTGGAAGGAGGCTATCTCTAGATCTCGGTGGAGCTCGCATCTATAAATACGCATTCGGGTTTAGTCAGGTCCCCTTTGTCAACTTCTTCCCTGCGCTGGAACCTCACCCGCAGCCCTGCGACCATTACCTGGGCCCCTGCTCGCCCCTCACCCCCGCTTGCACAACCTTAAAGCTTGCACGGGGGGCGCGTGTGGGGGTCTGCGGGTGTCCGCGGAACCTTCTGGGAGGCGAGCCGCCGTCTGCCCGGCGCGAAGGCTGGAGCGGGGAGAGGTTTGCTTTTTAAAGCGACCACTACCTCCCCACCCCCGAGCCCGGCGGTGCGCCCGCGGGTCCCCGCCGCCGGCACTTTGAACCCACCTACTCCTTGGGGTGCGGGGAGGGGGGAGAAAAGTTTTCGTGTGCTCTCACCCCTGCCTCCGGGCTGGTTGAACTGGTTTTGTTCTGTGTGGGTGAACCCCAAAGACCCAATGCCTGAGGACCAAGGAATGATATTTAGGAGGGAAAGGCTCCGCGCTGGGCTTCGACTCCGGCGACACTGGAGTCAGCGCGTGAAGGCGAGAGAGACCCTCAGAGTTACATCACCACGGGAGGAAACTCCGTAGGTAATGCCCGGAGCATAAGCTGTGGGGCTGATTTAAGTGTGTGCTCTGACAGCTGCCGGGCTTATCTCTTCCAATCTTACTTTCATTGATTTATGACAGCTGCGGGTTTGCCAGGGGTGAAAAGAAAAGAAAAGAAAAGAAAAGAAAAGAAAGAAAGAAAGAAAGAAAGAAAGAAAGAAAGAAAGAAAGAAAGAAAGAAAGAAAGAAAGAAAGAAAGAAAGAAAGAAAGAAAAGAGAAAAGAAAAAAGAAACCCTATTAAATCTCAAACTAGGGTAGAGCAGGGATGGGGGGGTACCACTGATCTTCTTCACCAAGGAGGCAGCGGGTCTGGAAGAGGGTGATGGAGAAGGGGACTCAAACACAATACGAGCAACACGTTTCCTTTTCTCTCTCTCCCTTTCCTCTTCTCGAGCCGATTTTCATGTTCTCTTTCCTCATCTCGGTGATTTTCTTCAGTTGCTCATCCATTGACTGAGCCGTGTCCCTGGGCACCCCTAGCATTTCCCAGAGTGCAACAACACCACCAGGAGATCAATGACCACAGTCTGTTTATTCTTCACGCGCCTGGAAGAGCAGGGCGCTGAAGCTGCATGGGAGGGAGGCTTAGGGCTTGCCTGTCTGTACGATCTCTCTCAGACTTTTTCTGGCTGGTTTCTAAATGGCAGTTAGTAAGCAAATGCAGTTTCTTAATGCACGCAACACATACCAATCACAATATATTCACCTAGAAAAGTGATACATCCTTTCTCCCCCTTTCCACCCTTTGTAGATTTGTTTCTGGAACTGGATTGCTAATACCTGAGATTTTGCACTTGCCTAGAGTGGAAACTTTCTGGGGTGTTTGATGATTGATTATTTGGTACCTGCTTTCTAAAAATGGCTAAACACCTTTCCTTGGAACAAAAGTGAGAATGCAAATCTTAATAACTCAAGGCAAAATTTTCAAAGTGTAAGCACAGTTATTATCCACTCCCACAAAGAAAAGCTTCCTCTTCCACAAATATTTGATAGCACAGAGCCCAGTAATTAAGAGAACAATCAAATAAACTCAGGGCTTTCATGGGGACTCTAAATTATCATCTGCCTAGAATTTATAAGCAGTGTAATCATTTGCTGCTTGGATATAGCTCTGGATATGGCATTCTAAATGTGTATCCTTAAACAATTTTACTATGTTTTCTTAAGTATTTAATGAGACAGACCAGGGATAATAATAACATTCAAATTGCTGGATCAATGTGTCTTCACCAACTGTGTGAAAAAAATTCTCTGCACGTGTGCATGAAACACCTTTCCTATATGCTACTTTTCCTCACATTTATTCAATCATGCAAGCTTCATGTCAGACCCATTTGCATAATAAGAATATAAGAATTCATAAGAACTTAATAATTGCACTATACTTTGAATGTAAGTATTATTTTTATTCTAAGGAGTTCTTGGCATACATTAAATGATTTATTTTCATAGTACATATGTAGTTGCTTTTCACAGTTAGCTATTACTATGTCAGACCCAGATCCTTATATAATGTGCAAGAGGCGAATCAGTCCCAGCTACAAAAAAAAAAAAAAAAAAAAAGCCTTTTAGTACCAATTATATGAAAATATATAACATTTGAAGAGAAATTGCTGTTTACAAGTTTTAATCCACTTCTCTCAGACTCAGTGAAAATAAAAGGGACAGAGTGAATCTTTTTTCCCTGGCTCTCTAGACAATGGGAGACAAACATGCCTGCCTGGCCTGACCCCACCAAGCAAAGCACTGCTGTCTCCAGCTTCTATAGCTTGTTCATTGTAACAGCTCCTGGGGCAAGTGAGCTTCCTACTGGCAGGAGAGGTGAGGCTGGGCAGAGCGGGACAGGGTGCAAAGTTGCAAGCTGCCTGGTAAGATACAGATGAATCACCAACCTCTTCCCTTTTGCTCCTACAGGCAGCAACTTCCAACCATTAGGGTTATTGAAACCACATGCCCTTAAGACTCACTCATGATCATTACATAGCAACAGCATAGCTGATCAAAAACTTCCAGTGGGATGTTTGTTTGTGTTGGGCTTTTAAAAAATAGCCACGTTTGAAGTGGGTCTGACACATTAAAGATCAGTGTTTCCATTTATCAAGCATTTACTATGTGCCAGGCTCTTGGCCAAGTGCTTCTTCTATGTATTTTCTCTCTACTTCTTACCACAAACTTGCAAGAAACGCTGCATCCCTGTTGTGCAGATGAAAAAAAAAAACCAAAGCTCAGCGAGGTTAAGTGACTTGCCCAAAATCACACAGCTTCTAAGTGGTTGTGCCAGAATGAGAATCCACACCACGCCAGCTCTAAGCCTATGTTCCTCCACCTCACCTTGATGGCACTTACACTTTATATTAGAGTCAGTTTTCAGCGGGAAATGTTAATTCATTAAATGGGTAGATTTAAAATGCCAAATGTATCATATGGAACGTCCAGACATGAGCTGCTTTGGTATTCTCATATTGGTCATTACATAACTGTGAAATTTTCAAGAAAATTGAAATGTGCCATATATTAAGTATACATATCTACTATATATTAAACATAAAATGCATTTAGGAATGTATTCAAAAACATAAATTTGTCTTATTTTGTAGACTAAGCAATTGCATATTATGTATGCATATATATATGATGCATATTATAATTAACAATTACTAAAGTTTTTGAATCCCTATAACTTTACAAGCATATCCTAAGTGCTTTATGTGCATAAACTCAATCCTCACAACCACCCATGAGGTATGTGATTTTATTATATTATTTTACAGATAAGGAAACTGAGGCACAGAGATAAACATTGGAAAACATTAAAAAAAAAGAAATTTTAAAAGACTCTTAATCACTTTGCTATGCTAACTTATATACACACACAATATACCTACATATATTCATGGATATATATATATATATATATATATATATATATATATATATACTATGCATAGCTTTCAAAATATGGGGGAAATTAAGGCAAATCAACTGTGATTTGTATCAATCTGTGTTCCCATATTCTCCTATATTGATGGGAAAGAGCTTTAATTTTGTCCAAGGTATTCAAGATTCTTTAAAAATGTTTGAGGCAATTTTAATCCCCCCAACATATTTGGAGATATTGAAGAAATGCTAGTAAATATTAGAAGTGTGGAATATTTGACCCTAGCTGATTTGCACAAAGTTCACCTTGGATTTTTTTGGTCATCTGTGTTAAAGACAGCAGAGACAGCGTACTTGGGAATCCTAAAGAAGATAGAGAGGGATAATAATAAAAAAACATGAAAATCTGTGGTCTGAGAAGTGGAGGGAAATTTAGGTGATGCAAGAGACCCAATATGGAACACCATTCTAATGGTTATGAATTACCCATTAAAAAAAAATTAGTGTAATTTGTCAACCTTCACTCCATTAACAAGAGTGTACTATAAAATGGTAATTTAAGTTTAGTGATTATGGACTGAACCACTGACACCACTCAAAGAAATCTTAAAGTACTGGATAAGAATCCCAGGTACGTGAGTGGTTTATACCATGTCTATTTTTACCTGTCTCACCAAACACTGTATGCCTATCAAATTTTAAAAGTGAACTTCTTCAAATCAACCATCTTCGAGAAAGTATCTTAAGTCTTCTCTTCCTCTTCTTCTCGCCCTAAATGTAAGATAAGGGATTATCTATGAAAGAAAAAATAACCAACAACAATCTTCCTTCCCTGGGCATTCTTAATCCTGATTACACCCGAGATACCCACATCTAAACTATTAATTTTACTGAGTTTGATGTGCCTCTTCAGAAAAACCGAAAAAGACACACTATACCTAGCAGATGCCACATATTAAGTGCTTACTGAAAAAAAAAAAACGTTTAAAGCCCTATTACAGATACATATGTTTCCATTTAAAAACTACTATGAAATCGAGTGTTCTTTTATTTAAACATTCCCCTGTGGTCCTAAGAATTAAGGATCGGTAGTACTATTAACAACTCAGAGCCAGACTGAACTGAACTGGTTACAAACAGTTGGTAAAACTGCCAACACTGCTTTTTGCTGCCGAAGTTGACTGAAATGTGACAGAGCATATACCTTTAAAAAAGAATTCGCATTTTTTAAACTTTATCATCTTGGTAAGTATTTAGGATGAACTGTTTAAAACTTTCAGCCACAGTTTTGAAAAGGAGAAATAATATATAAAACCTAAATCCTTTACCAGCCAAAACCACAACTGCATTGTTTTTAGTATTGAAGTGTTTATTATTCTTATTGTTAAATTTTCCTTATTTGTGAGAAAAAAACAGAGAGAATGAGATTGGTTCTATTCAGGCAAAACATTTGTAGTCCCCACATCTTGTCTCTTAATCTACTCTTTCTCAATTTGTCTTCTGTTCTTTAATCTTAAATAGTGAGTATACAATGTGGGGGAGTTAAACATGTAAAAGTAGTGTTTTGGGTTTTTTTAATATGTGGATTTCTTTCAGGCCTAACGTTCACAGTATATTCTGTGTATCTACTGCTATAAAATTTGAATCATAAATATATAGAGGTTTACCTTCAGTGAGATACATGGGTCTTTATTAATATTTTTAAATTTTATTTATAATTACTTAATTTACATTGAAGTTAGATAACATACAATATAGTCTTGGTTTCAGGAGTAGAACCCAGTGATTCAGAACTTATAACATGACACCCAATGCTCATACCAACAAGTGCCCTTCTTAACGCCCATTACCCATTTAGCCCAACCCTCCACCCGACACCCCTCCAGCAACCCTCAGTTTGTTTCATGTATTTAAGAGTCTTTTATGATTTGCCTCCTTCTCTGTTTTTATCTTATTTTTCCTTCCCTTCCCCTATGTTCATCTGTTGTGTTTCTTAAATTCCACATATGAGTGAATTCATATGATATTTGTCTTTCTCTGACTGGCTTATTTCACTTAGCATAATACACTCTAGTTTCATCCACTCTGGTGCAAATGGCAAGACTTCATTCTTTTTCATTGCCCAGTAGTATTCTGTTATAGATAGATAGATAGATAGATAGATAGATAGATAGATAGATAGATGCCACATCTTCTTTATCCCATTCATCAATTGATGGACATTTGGTGTTTTTTTTTTTTATTTATAAGGAAAAGGATAATGACTGATATATTCTGCTAACTTAGAATTAGTAACAGAACTAATTGTCAAGCAAGGCAATAAAATATTAAGCTTGAGTCCCAGTAAGGTTTATGTATTTGGGTCTCTGAATTCATGATGACTCTTGTTTCTGTTACTTCTTTCAAATTTTTGGTACTGTATTACCAATTGTATCATATATTAGGTGAAATGTGGTAGAGAGTGAAAGAATGGACAAAATGAAAGGTCAACAAAAGCATATAAAATGAAGAGGATAGTTTTAAAAACACACAAAAATGTCCTTCTTATTGAAATCCCAGGAACTTATTTGAAGACAGTAAATAAAAGTTCCATATCTATGTATCTGGAATTTCTACCCCCATCTTCTCCTTGATGGTGATACACTTAAACAAATTTAGAATTTGATCCATAGGTTGATTTTCAAAAGAACATGTTAAATTACTGCACATTGTTTTGTATGCTCAAAATGGCTTCTTTCCAGGTAACTTCGCTCCAGGAAAGAGTAATCAATTGGATCATTACCCTAATAGTCAGGTTTGGTCACACTGCTTCCAGTTATTTTAAACACTTCTTGGATTGTGCAATATCCCCATTCATTTTTGAGCGACTTTTAATTTTTGTTGCAGAAACAAATGATCAAACATTTATACAATAAAAAAAAATTGATTCCTATAGGCAGCCTCTGAATTCTGAGTATTTACCTGGGCATAGCTGGAACCTACAATGTATTTTTCTGTCTCTCTATAGTAGGAAATTATAACTACAAAGCCTCATAAATTTTCCAATCCAAAAAGAATTAAAAAGAAATAATGAGATGATTTGTCCAAAGCAGGATGAAGGATAAAGACATAACTGAGTGTGGTATTGTTTGTATTTAAAAAAAGAAAAACAAACAAACAACAACAACAAAAAAACCTCTAATAGAGTTAACAGTAACATACATTGCTATACATTGCTAAAAGTTCTGAGCATGTTGGCTTGAAAAAAGATAAAAAGTCTTCAAATTCACATCTGAGGGTCTGGGTTTATGTGTACAAAATAAGAGAGAGTCTGGAGTACAGAAGGAAAAAAAAACTGGCTAAATCATTGGAAACAGAACGAACATGGTAGTGACAGAAGAGACAGATGATGAGTGATTGAGTAACTCTCTTCATGAATTGTTTAAGATAAAAACATTAACCAGCTGTTTTCCAACTTCAAACAGAATAGAACTAGATATAATATAGGACACTGGAATTAGAAGACCTGGATTTGAATTCCAGCTTATAAAAAATAAAAGGTGTGGATCTTTGATTCCGATTTAAATTAAAGTATGAAAAATGAGATAAAGGGATAAAGAGGCAGAGGAATAAAATGGAACCAAGAGTGAGTTCACCACAAAATGCACATCCTACTTTACAGTTCTGTATCCTTCATTCACACATTTATTGAAGACCTTCTTGTGCCAGAGACTGTACAAATTTGATTTTACTCTCTCCAACAGGCAAGAAGGAAGAAAAAGGATCTATTTCCATATATCCAATTGTTAGGGAGAAGCCCAAGTATTATTCCTCACATCAAGACCCAATAGAAAATTTTCCTGGGGGTGTCCTCTTCTCAAGGACACTGAGTAATGTTAAGACATGCTTCCCATTGGTCAAGATAGTAATGAGTTTCAGAGGATTGTTTCTTATAGTTCTATTGGAAGAGACACTCCTCTGTGGTCTCTCTTGCTCTTCTATATCCTGCAGCACAGGCCATGAATGCAGTGTCCACTCTTTATCCCAGGCCATTTCTCAGGGTTGTGTATACAACAAGCAAATTATAAAAGATGAAATAATGTCACCCTCCAAAGCAAAGAGTAGGTTTACTTACTTCTTGTTATAAAAGCAGTGGAGTCTCCAAACTCATTGTTCCTCATCCACCATGCAAACTCACTGCAAGCGTAGCATCCAGCCCTGACCATTCTTAGGCACGTCCAGCCTCTCTTTCCCAAAAATCAACCCTGGACCATTCTGGTTGGCTCATTCTTTGGGTGACAGCCCTGAAAAATGTGGGTGTAGGGAACCAAACTTAATTCTGGTTCAGCCACCCAGAATAGCTCTTGGGACAAGGTTGTAGATCATAAAAATGATAACCACTTGGTTTAATACACTGCTTACTGAACTTTCCTACATGGCCCATGTGGCCCAAAATGGAATACATAATGAGTCTCTAAGTTTTGTAACAATGCCTTCTCTCATGTGCATCTCTCCTTTCTAGACAAAAGGTCTAGGTCAAGTCAGAGATTAAAGAAAGATGGTTAAAGATGATTAAAGAAAGTAACTGGGGTGGACACATCAATTTCATAACTATAGGAGAACAATCCTGACCCTTGGAGAGGAAACACCTCAGATCTGAGGAGGCACTAAAGGTAGAGTGTGAAACAATTAATACTCTCTTTGTCTCCTGGACCCAAGCACCACAGTCTGGCAAGAAGCAGCTTCAACTCCCAATCTGACCCCTGGCTGGCTCATCATCCCCACCCATGTGCTACAAAAACAGAAAAACTCATGTGGACTTGCCTGGCCCCAAACTATGCTGCTATACCTGATGCCTTCAAAAACAGCTTCAAATGTGACTGCTCTCAAATATATACAAATACACACATTGATGCAACCTTGTTTCATTCTGACTGACACAAATTAATATGCTTCTGGTGCCCAGCTTCCTTAGGTTATGTCATGTGTAACATCAAGGCTTCAACTAGCTGATGGCACTACTCATAAGGCTTAAACATAACAATGTAATGGTGATCCAGCACCTACGTGGCTCAGTCAGTTAAGTGTCTGTCTTTGGCTCAGGTCATGATCGCATGGTTCATGAATTCGAACCCTGCGTCAGGCTCTGTGCTGACAGTTCAGAGCCTGGAGCCTGCTTCCGATTCTGTGTCTCTTTCTCTCTCTGCCCCTTCCCTCCCCTGCTCACTCACACTCCCTCTCATTCTGTCTCTGTCTCTGTCTCTGTCTCTCTCTCTCTCAAAAATAGACATTATAAAAATACAAAACAACAACAACAACACAATGTAATAGCGATCCAAATCAAGTCTCACAGCACATGCCTGACGGGAATACAAGCGTGCTGTCAGATGTTACAGCAGCCATTTTGTGACCAAGAATTATGAGTACATACTAAGGATGGCTTAGAAGAAATGAAGAAGCGATTTGGGTTCTAAAAGAGATTAAGTTTCCCAAGTCCACTTGACTGCCTACCTCTGGGTTTCTCATTTATGTGAGACAAATAGAGCTTTTATTTTTATGCCATGATTTTGCTATTTTCTGTTACTCGGAACTGAGTACAGTTACCAAGTAAACATTTTTCTTTGAGTCTAGCATTCTTCTCATCTTCTGGAAATTGCTCTCCATTCTCGATATGAGCAGGTCTTCCTCTGCGTCAGTTATATTCCTTTTCTTTCATGCACCACCTCCTTGGAGACTGGTGTGGCTAGGAGGAATAGCCCTTTTTTGCTCTCTGGCCTCATTTGTGAGACTTTAAGTGTCTGAGCTGCTTTCAGCCATGAATCCACCTTTGTGGTGGCAGTTTGAGAGAACGAAGAGACTGAGAAAGGTTCGAGGGGCATTTGAAGCCATTATTCCAACCTGAAAGGTCATCTGAGCCACTCTTGTTTCTATTGTCCATTCTTTTGGTTCTTCTACTTTTCATCCACTCTAGTATCTTTCTAATAGAAATGAATTTTATCTTGTTTCAGTTGCTTTAAGTTCAGTTTCTTTCATATGTGTGAGTATAGTAGCTAATAGAGGAGTTAGAGCAAGTTCCCTGTAATAGACTGAATTCTTGTGTCCCCTCAAAATTCATATGTGGAAATCCTAACCTCCAATGTGACGGTATTAGGAGGTGGGATTCATGAATGAGATTTAGTGCCCTTCCCAAGAGACCTCAAAGAGCTCTCTCACTCCTTCTACCATGTAGGAATACATTAAGACTGCTATCCATGAATGATGAAGCAGGTCCTCATCAGGTATCAAACCCATTGATGCCTTGATCTTGGACTTCCCACCCTCCAGAACTATGAGAAACAAACATTTGTTTTTTAAGACACTTATCCTATGGTATTTTTTGTTATAGCAGCCTGAACAGGCTGACCAGTATAGAGCTTATTTAGGAAACACTACCCCATTTGGATTGTTTCTCCCTTTCTCTCTGCCCCTCCCTCGCTCACACTCTGTCTCTCTCTAAAAAATAAATCAACATTCAAAAATTTTTTAAAAAAACAGGGCACCTCGGTGGCTCGGTTAGTTAAGCATCTGACTTCGGCTCAGGTCATGATCTCCTGATTGGTGAATTCGAGTCCTACGTCAGGCTCTGAGCTGTCAGCACAGAGCCTGGACCCTGACTTGGATTCTGGGTCTCCTTCTCTCTCTGCTTCTCTCTCTCTCTCTCTCTCTCTCTCTCAAAAATAAATAAACATTTAAAAAAATTAAAAAGAAAAAGACACGAGCTTATTCATAGGAGACCTGGACCTAATGTCACAGAGAGAAATATCCATGGAGCTCTTACTGATTGTCAGGTATTATTCTAGGTGGTGTGAATTCATTGATAATCCAAAAAGATCAGGTCCTCTCTCTGCAAAATCATTAATTCTACAGGAGCAAGGCACATAGTAAGGAAGGAAATAGCCAAAAGTATCAGAGAGTGCTTTGGAAGGGGGGGAGGGGGGAGGGGGAGGATGTAGAATAATAGATTCACTGAAAGAATTACTTTGGACTAGGGATTGCATTTTAATTAGGAAAGACCTTCCTAAAATGGTGATAATGTCATTTTTTTTTCCTCCTACTTCAGGGTCAGTTCCCTGCTTTCTGGAGTACCCTACATCTAGCCAGCTTTACACATGCCCAGTACCAGAGATTAGGGGCAAACTCTGTCTTTTCCCCTTTGGGAATGAGAATCCTAGAGGCAAAAGATGCAAAAATCCTTTATGCATCTCACCAGGAAACATCAGAGCCTTATGTGAAAACCATTCTAGAAGACTGCTGATATCCTGCAGTTCTAGAGGAACATTGTTGATTCAGTTATATCAGAATTCTAGCAATAGCTGCTTGCCCTTATTCATTCATGTGTTGTTATAAGGATCAAATGAGATGAGAGTCGCAAACATATTTTGAAAACTTCAAAGATGATCACATCAAGTGCTATTGGATTTTAAAAATAATTTGTCAAAATTAAAGATGCGATACACTTATTGAAGCAATAAAGAGATTATAGAATTCCATTCCTATTTAATTGAAAGAAAGTCGAGAAAACAGTCTTTGATATACTATTAGATTGGAACTTAGTAGGAACAGGACTAGATAAACTTTTACTATCCCATTAAGTGTACCAGTAACAGTATAAAGGGATTAAATACTAAGACATTTATATGTGTATAAAAATTTATCGTAATTTCAGGAGGAAAAAAATGACAGTATAATAGAAAAAGATAGGATAAAAGAGGCAGACAGGGAGAGGTTAGGGCCTGAGGTTCCTGGGTGGGGAAAAACACATATTTTGGAAAAATGCTGGGAGTTTGACCACAGCAAAACCCCCTTGGGTGTGAGGTTCCTCTTAAGAATGTAACAGGCACTACCTACTCCCCCTCAGGTTCCCCTCAGGAATTTGACAATCAAAATACCTAACTAAAAAAAGTAAACCATAAAACTTATACGAGGGACGGTATGACAAATCTGACTCCTCAGAAAATGGAGTTGGGCCAACCAGGAATGGACAACCCAGCACCTAGAGTTATCCAGCCAGTAAGGGTTGAACCTGAGAAGGAACCAGGGGAAAGTGATGAGGTGCTGACCAGAACCTTATCAAACAAGGACCCCTGCCTATAGTCTCGGGAATTCACCTTTGAATGCCCCCTCTCCGTAAAGACAGCTTTCCTACCATTCTTACTTTCTTATCTTCTACTCTAATAAACTTTTGCCTGCTGCTCATTCTGTGTCCACCTCTTCATTCTTCAAAACAGTAAGACAACAAACCCCAGGTTTTGAGGTAAAAAAAAGCCTACAACAATAGCATTGTAAACAAAGTTAAAATAGCCTCAAGGAATTAAATGTAATGTAAACAGTAAGAAATTATGACATAGGGGCTACATTTCTTCTCTTTTCTACATATAAATGCAGAAAACCTGCCTATTGAAAGTTCATGTAAAGACTTTCTAAGATTCAAGCATCTTTTAAGGTTGAATTTCTTTAAACGTGCCCTGGTCTGCACTGGTGTTCATCATCATTCAATGCCACAGTTTTCCAGGGAGAATGCTCCCCTATGGCATTGTCAGAACCTCCAGCCTTGGCCCCTGCTGTAAATGGAGTTTTAGAAATGAGCTGACGGTTATGCACCTCTGAATCTCACTACACCTTTTGTGAAATTGTTCACCCCATCTTCCTTCTACCACCAATACCTCTCAGTACAATACAATACTAGCAAAACTGAGAAAAAGAGGATGACTTCGTAGGAAAAGGAAATTAAAATAAACCGGTTGAAATCTTTCAAAGTATAATATTTCTAGCATAATTGAAGACTAAAGAGCTCTCTCTTTTTTCAATTTTAAAAATTTTGCAGGGGACTAGCAAAGAATACTTAGCGCCTTTCTTCAGGGGCCACTTTCATGTTGGATTGATCTGAAGCTATTGTGTATGCTGAATTATGCTGCCAGCATGTGGGAGGAGACAGGAGAGTTCAGAGGAGCTAATGCAGTGAACTGTGGCCCTCGCACACAATTAGGATGATGGCACTTCATCTGGCCAAGTTCCAGTGTGGTCAAGCCTGCAGCTCCCGCGTCTACACCACCAGCTGTGGCTCAAAGTGCAGAAAATTCTAAAACAAAGAACCTAGAGGTGAGAAGCACAGATTTGAAAAAAAACGTTTACTTCATTTGCTCTGTCTGGAGAATAAGATTAACAAAAGTGTTAAGAAGAAGTTAACACGGACTGAGAACATTTTTATGTCAGGTATTTACTGTGCTAAGTATTCATATATGCATTATCTCATTTAATCTCCATAAGAATCCTAAAATAAAGTACTATTTATAATCTATATTACCAGTGAGAAAACTGGGCCACAGAGAGGACGATTAACTTTCCCAAGGTAACACAGCTAACGTCTGCCTCATAGAAATGCTGGGAAATGCAAAGACAGCAACAAACCTTGGCGGTGTGCACTGGTATCCAAAGGGGGAAAAAAAAAAAAAAAAGCAGATATGTAAAGGAAGTGTTAAATTCTTATTTTATATTTTTCAATATTTTAAAATTCCCTTTTATAAATAAGCAGAAAGAAATTTAGCTTTGTAACACATTATTAAATATATTCCAAATGGATTTCTGGCTTTCACTCTGACACGTAAAGAACTTGGTAGTCATCATTCCAAACATTCTTAAGACAGAAAAGGCTATGCAAACAAAACTTCAGTGACTTTTCTTGGACCAATCAGAGAACTGAGATCACAGGGTAACAATCACTTGAGAGACAAGCACTTGAGAGACAAGGCTTGCAGAACACCGAAATGGTAATTTTGATGAATTGCTGGTGGCTGTAAGTGAACCAGTGTGAGCATGAGAAACTCTTATCTTAAATAGCCCCCACCTTGCTTTGGTGGACTTGACCTTCAAGTCTCATTATGAAGAGCCATTGTCTCATAGCTCTTTCCAGGGGAAAGGAAGTAATCATTGTGAAATAATACACTCAGAGACTTCTCCATAATAAAAGTCTACTCTCCAAGGGAAAAGACCTTACCAGAGATTTATTCTGGCTAGAGGAAGGGCACTCCTCCTAGCCAGCCACTCTAGCCTTCTGGTCTCATCTGTCTCACCTAAGAGGGGAAAAATATAGTCCACAGGGCTTTAAGAAAGCAGATGGAGAGTCCTGGCAGCCAAGGAAGGAAGTAGGGAATGAGGAGGAAAATCTATACCCACAGGAGAAATATTTGTGAAGGTCACAGCTCAGCCCCAAGACACAACCCCACTAAAAGACCAAGATTTAATCAGATTATAGAATGTTCTCCCCTCCCCTACACCTTACCATCACCATAGCAGGGCTTCTGTGGTTCACCCGTAACAGTGGTTCACAGCTGAAAGAATTGCAAGACGCAGACTCTCTCTGAGGAGGAGTATTTAGGGAAGCCCAAAGTCAGGGGGAGAGATGAAAACAAAGACACCAGAGAAATTTGAAGCCTTTGGCATTAGGGCTACAGCAAACACAAACCCAGCAAGACTCCTTGTCATGTTAATAGAAATCTTCACAGAAAAGCCCTATTTACCCCAGTCTCTAAGATCTGAAACAGCATGTCCACCTTTTAACAACAACAACAAAATTATGAGCCATGACAAAGGCAAGAAAAAAACAGTCTGAAGAGAAAAAATAATCATCATAATCAGACTCGGATATTAGAAATGTTAGAATTACCAGATAGTAATTAACATAACTATGACTAGTATGTTTAAGGGCTTTAATGGGAAAAAAGTAAACAACATGCGAGAACAGATGGGTAATGTAAGCTGAAAGGTGGAGAATATAAGAAAGAATCAAAAAGATATGTTAGAAATCAAGTGTACTGTGGGGTGCTTCAGCAGCTCAATCGGTTAAGTGTCCAACTCTTGATTTCAGCTCAGGTTATGATCTTATGGTTTGTGAGTTCAAGCCCCAAGTCAGGCTCTGTGCTGACAGCCCAGAGACTGCTTGAGATTCTCTCTCTGTCCCTCCCCTGCTCTCTCAAAAGAAATAAATAAACTTAAAAAATTTAAATAAGAAATCAAATACACTGTAACAGAAATGAAGAATGTATTTGATGGGCTTATAAGTAATTGCAATGACTTAGGGAAAAACCAGTGAGCTTTAACATAGGTCAATCAAAACTTTCCAACCTGAAATACAAAGAGAAAAAAAAAAATGAATGAAAAACAGAAGAATATCCAAGAACCATGGGATCATTTCAAAAGGTGTTACATATGCATAATTAAGAAGCCAGGAGAAGAAAAAACAGGCAAAAGAAATATTTGAAGTTATAGTAGCCAATAACTTTCCAAAATTAAATATGGATACTGTACTGGATTGAGTAGTGTTCCCTTAAAATCCATTTCCATCCAGAACCCCAGAATGTGACCTTATTTAGAAATAGAGTCTTGGTGGGTGGAATTCCTCAAGAGGAGATCACACTGAATTTGGGTGCGTGCCAAATCCAATGAATTCTGTCCTTATAATAGTTCATGTGAAGACGCAGATGTACTCAGAGAGAAAATGGCCATGTGAAGACAGACACAGCTGAACTAATGAGCTCCACTCCAAGGAATGCCAAAGATTCCCAGCAATTGCCAGAACCTAGGAAGAAGCAAGAAAGTATTCTTCCCTACAGCCTTCAGAGGGAGCATGGCCCTGTTGACACCTTGATTTCATATTTCTAGCCTCTAGGTAAGTGAGAGAATAAATTTGTTGTTATCAGCAATCCAGTTTGTGGTAATTTGTCATGGCAACTTTAGAAATTTAGTAAACATCAAACCATAAATCCAGGAAGCACAGATATCACCAAGCAGAATATAAATATATATAGAAATATGTATAGAAATCCAATAAATACATATATATAAATCCACACCTAGGCAAGCCATATTCAAACTTCAGGAAACCAAAGTCAAAGAGGAAATCTTGAACAAAGCCAGAGGGGAAAAATAAATCTTACCTACAGAAGCACAAGGATAAACTCTAGACTTCTCAATAGAAACCATGCAGGCAAGAAGAAAATGAAGTGAAAAATCTAAAGCATTGAAAGGAAAAAAAAAAGCTTACCATTCTAGAATTCTATATCCAGCCAAATTTGTCCTTCAATAGATTTATCCTTCAAAAGTGAAAGAGAAATAAGGACTTTCTGAGACAAAGACTAAGGAATCCATTGCCATCAGACCTGACCTGCAAGAAATGTTGCAAGAAATTCTTCAAGCAGAAGGAAAGTGATAGATGTCAGAAACTTGATCTACAAAAAAAAAAAAAAAGGAAGAGAAAGAAGAAACAAATGGAAAATACATGGAAAAATTAAGTGTTTTATTTTTTTATTCTTGATTTTAAAAATAATTGTTTCTATAAAGTAATAATAACAATGTAGTGGGTAATTAGAGCAAATGGATAAATGGAATGAGCAATGTCACAAGGGACAGAGGAAAAAATACTCTGTTCTAAGGAGCCTGCACTGTGTGTGAAGTAGCATTGCATTATTTGAAGGGGAATTTTTTTTTATGTATTTATTTTGAGAGAGAGCACATGCAAGAGTGGGGGAAGGTCAGAGAGAGAGGGAGAGATTCTGTCCTATCAGTGCAGATCCTGATGTGGGGCTCAAACTCTGACCTGAGCTGTAATTAAGAGTCAGACACTTAACCAGCTGAGCCACCCAGGGGCCCCTAAAGGTGAATTTAGATTAGTTTAAAACATATGTCTTAAGTCCTAGAGAAAACCACTTAAAAATTTTAAAAACAGTGTAATTTATAAAGAAGATAAAATTAATCACATGCAATGCTCAATTAGACCAGAGAATTAAGGGAAAAAAAGAGGGGGAGGAAACAACAAATGCAACAAAGAAAAAAGTTATAGATACAGATATTAATCCAATGTGATCAATAATTTCTTAAATGCAAATAGTCTAAATACACCAATTAAAAGACATATATTATCAGAGTGAATAAAAAAGAAGATACAACTGAATGTTATCTACAAGGAAACCAATTTATTTATTTTATTAAAAAAAATTTTTTTTACTGTTTATTAATTCTTGAGACAGAGAGAGACAGAGTGTGTGCAGGGAGGGGCAGAGAGAGAGGGAGACACAGAATCTGAAGCAGGCCCCAGGCTCTGAGCTGTCAGCACAGAGCCCGATGCAGGGCTCAAACTCATGAACCGCAAGACCATGACCTGAGTTGAAGTCGGGTGCTTACCTGACTGAGCCACCCAGGCGCCCTGAAAACCAATTTAAATATATAGACTCAGGTTAAGAGTAAAGGAATGGAGAAAGACATACCATAATGAAATTAATCAAAAGAAAATTGGAGTAGCCACATTAATTTCAAACAAAGCCAACTCCAGAACAAGCAAGATTTTCAGGAAGAAAGAGAGGCACCATATATTGAAAAAGGGGTCAATTTTCTAAGAAAACATAACAACCCTAAACATGTAAGTACTTAGCAACAGAGCGTCAAGATACATGAGGCAAAAACTGATAGAACTGAAAGAAGAACTAGACAAATCCACTATTATAGTTGCAAATTTTACCTCCCTTCTGTCAGTAATTGATTATCCCAGCAGACAGAAAATCAGCAAGGATATAGATGATCTAAACAGCATTATCAATCAAATTAATCTAGCTGACATTATAAAATATTCCATTCAATAATCCATCAGAATATACATTCATCTCAAGCTCATATACAGCATTCACCAACATAGACTACATTTTGACTATAAAACACACCTCAACAAATTTAAAAATATAACACTTACATAAAGTATGTTCTCAGACCAGTTTAATTAAAGGAGAAATAAGAAAGAGGACAGATAGCTGGAAAGTCCCCATATATTTTGAAATAAAAATGCTAAATAGGATACTTCTAAATAACCAATAGGTCAAAGAATAAGTTTCAAGAGAAATTTAAAAATATTTTGAACTAAATGAAACTAAAATGAAAACTTACTAAATTGTTTACTGTAGCACTATGTACAGTAGCCAAGATATGGAAGTAACCCAAGTGTTTATTGACAGATGAATGAATAAGGAAGACATAGCATATATATACAATAAAATATTACTCATTCATGAAAAAGAATGCAATTTTGCCATTTACAACAACATGGATAGACCTGGAGGGTATTATGCTCAGCGAAATAAGTCAGACAGAGATAGACAAATGCCATAAGATTTCACTTATATGTGAAACCTAAAAAACAATACCAATGAATAAACAAAAAACACAAAAGCAGAAACCCATAATAAAGACAGGAAATTGATAGCCGCCAGAGGGGTTGAGAGTGGTGAGATGGGCAAAATGAGTGAAGGGGAGTGGGAGGTACAGGCTTTCAGTTATGAAATGAATAAGTCACAGGGATAAACGGTACAGCACAGGGAATATAGTTAATGGTACTGTCATAGCGTTATATGGTGGCAGATGGTGGCCACCCTTGTTGTCAGCAAAGCATAATGTATAAAGTTGTCGAATCACTATGTTGTATACATGAAACTAATGTAACACTATATGTCAACTATACTTCAATTAAAGAACTAATATAAAAATTTTTAAAAACTTGCTAAAATTTGTAGGATATTGCAAAGGAAGTAGTTAGAGGGAAATTGATAATATTTAATGCATATATTATAAAAGAAAAGATCTAAAAATTAATACTTAACCTTACCTTAGGAAGTTAGAAAGAGGAGAGAAAATTAAGCCTGAAGCAAGCAGAAAAAAACAAAAACAAATAATAAATACTAGAGCAGAAATCAATGAAATTGAAAACAGAAAATAATAAAGCAAGAAAACCATAGGCTGATTCTGATTCTTTGAAAAGATCAACAATATTGATTAATATAGATAAACATCTCTCCTGGCTAACAAGAATAATGAAGAGGGGATACAAATTATCACTATGAGAAAAGAAAGAAGGATCATCATTACTGATCTCATGAAAAATAAAAGGATAATAAAGATATACTTTAAACAAATAAATTTGTTTAGAAATCAGATAAATGAAATGGGCCAACTCCATGCAAGACAACAAACTGCCAAAACACACACACACAAGGAAACATAGATTGCCTGAATCACCCTGTATCTACTAAAGAAATTGATCAATAATTTACCTTCCAAAAAAGAAAGCACAAGGCCCAGATGGTTTAATTGGCGACTTCTACCTAACATTGAAGGAAAAAATAAAAACAATTCTCTACAAGCTCCAGAAAAAAGAAGCAGAGTAAATACTTCCCAACTCATTCTATGAGGCCAGCATTGCCCTAATTCTAAAAACAGATAGAGATATTAAAAGTCAAGAAATCAGACGAATATCTCTCATGAACATAGACAAAAAAATCCTCAAAAAGATATCAGGAAATTGAATCTAACAATGTATAAAAAGAATTATATCCTTTCAAAAGTGTAAGAATTTCACATTTGAGTATTTTACTCTATAGGTTGGTCAAGGTTGAAATGTAAGACAGGAACCATATAAGAAAGCAAGTCTACGATAACAACTGAAATGTTTAGCTAATTATATATTTATCTAAAGGACCAAATATAATATGGTTCTGGTCTTAAATTCATGTATATATGTATTCATTAATTCTGCTAAAAATATTACCAATACTAGACTACTTAGGAGCTGCTCTAAGTTAGGCACATGTAGTTGTTTTGTACATGCCTAGACTACAATTTCCTCCACAAAACCTCATTTATGCTTATTCTTATGCTTATTTTAGTAAGAACTAAAACAGGATTTTTTAAAGATCAAAGGAAATATGTTTATGATCAATTATCAGGGTTTCTAACAAACAAGATATTTGGTGTGGGATGGGTAGAATTTCTACAAAATTACCTTAATTAGTATTACCTTAATTATTTCAGTGAGGATCAAGCAGGGGAGGCATATAATGTAACCCAGGAAACTTTCTGATGAGCTCTGATTTGAAGATAAGCATATATCACAAAGGAAGTGAGATAAGAATTATACAAAAGACTGATGGTAACCAGAAGGGAGGTGGACAGGGGTGAGGGAGAGATGGGAGAAAGAAATGATAGGGATTAAGAAATGCACTTGTCCTGATGAACACTGGGTGTTATATGGAAGTGTTGAATCACTATATTGTACATCTGAAACTAGTATTACACTGTATATTAACTAACTGGAATTTAAATAAAAACTTTAAATTAAAAAAAAATGTTTGTGTGTGTGTGTGTGTGAGAGAGAGAGAGAGAGAGAGAGAGGGAGAGAAAGAGAGAAAGCATGAGCAGGGGAGAGTCAGAGAGAAAGGGAGACACAGAATCAATTCAAAGCAGGCTCTAGGCTCTGAGCTGTCAGCACAGAACCCGATGTGGGGCTTGAACCCATGAACCGCGAGATCATGACCTGAGCCGAAGTCAGACACTTAACCGACTGAGCCACCCAGGCACCCCTTAAATAAAAACTTTCAAAAAAAGAAAAATACAAAAGAATGACATGTATTTTTAAAAATAGTATCAGAAAAATTAAAAGCCCAGAATAAGCTGAGATTATTGGGAAAGAAAAAGTCTTGAAGCAACCAAATAATATTTTTAGCTACTGAACAGAAAAATTAAAAGAAAAAATTAGGTCTCTTGCTTGAGATAATTAATATAATTCTGTCAGATGAGAGTGTGGAGGGAGAATGACATCATTTCTACATTGTTTCCATCTTTCTATTAAAAAGAATAATCTTCAGAAACTAGAAGGAATAGGGCAAACATAGACCAGACAGCTAAAGTCCAGAATATGCAGAAATAATAGGAGAGTATCTATTGCATTAAAATAATCTAGCTCTTCCGGTCCAGGTCAATCACAGCTTAGGGTGAAGAACTAACGGACGGTCTGCTAACTACAACTACTAATCTTCAGAAACAATGACAGCCGATACATGCATATACATATAAAGATCTCTCATGCAAGTCATAAGGGAAACAGGAGTGAATATTTGTTGCATGATCTCATATATGTAAAGAAGTAATAAGATGTATGTACATATATATCCGTCTACATTCATTACAAAATAGCCAGAAAGATGTACATCAAGTATTTACTAGTGTGCTATTTTTAAAATGAAAAGTGAAAGCAAAAACAATAAATAACGAGATACCCATACTATAGAAAATATGAAGTGGAAAAAAAATGGGGGTTGAAAGAAATGTTTAATTAGACAAATAATCAGATCCCTTCACTTCTAAGATTACACATATACTCTCACACACACGTACCTAATTGGTGGGGCCCAGTACAAAATGAAAATATGTGCTCTATGTTCAAAAGTTACTAAAAATTTTGGGGTGCCTGGGTGGCTCAGTCGGTTAAGCTTCCGACTCCTGATTTTGGCTCAGGTCCTGATCTCACCGTTTGTGGGATGGAGTCCCTCAATGGGCTCTGTGCAGCCTGCTTGGGATTCTCTCTCTCTCCCTCTCTTTGTCCCTCCCCTTCTTGCTTGCTTACACATGCACTTTCTCTCACTCTCTCAAAAATAAATAAACTCTTTAAAAAAGTATTAAAAAATAAGTAAGGATTTTAATACTCCAACAGCAAATCATTAAACCAAGTGCAAAACTCTTTTAAGCATGAAGCCCTGTACACTGTACAGGTTGCATATTCATGAAGTTGGTCCTGATAGACACATACATACACTATCTACATATACATACATATACATCTATATATAAATACACATATACACGTATACATACATATATAGTTTTTTCTTAAATGCAAGGATTATATCCTTAGAGAAGATGATGCATACTACAAATGTGTGGTTCCATTCTTGAATGCTAAGATGCCTACTGATCCAATAACTCTGTACTCCTTCCTTGCCCACTAGCCTGAATGCATCACCTCTCTGTCTTCTTATCAGGGTACATCTTCTTACTGCCTGTATCTCACCTTTTGAGAGTTCTAGCTCCTCCATGTAGTTCTGTTTATGTTTTAATAGACCACATCAGAAGCAACGATAAAAAAAAACATTCCATGTTAATGGGGTGCAAATTATATGTGAGGAGTTTGTCAGAAGGTTAATATCAAGACCTATAAATTTGCTATTTCTCTCCTGCGTTTTCCCAAGGTAACATTAATACTTACAAAAAATAAAAAAAATTTAGGTACTTAATAGACAATTACTATAATACAATACCAGCCACCAGAGTGTGAGTGGGTCCTAGGGCTTCTTCATGGCTTCTGTATCATGCAAAGGGGATAGAGAGATGACACGTACATGATAAATGATATAGATAGATAGATAGATAGATAGATAGATAGATGATAGATAAGTAGATATAATACATACTAGAGTAGAGCATATTGAAAGAAGACACAATGCCAAGATCATCCAAGTCAAACAAATTTTGTTACAAATGATTTCCAACTGCCAGAGTTGGAATGGACCTAAATCTTAAAACAAAACATCATTTATTAAATAATTATCCTGTACTAATCACTGTATATGTATTTTCTCAGTCTTCCCAATAATCTTAAGTTAATTTTCACTCTTTTTATTTTATAGATGAAGAGACTAGGGAAAAAATTATATATTTTGTTAGTATCAAATAGACTCTAAATGTTGGATCTGATTTCTTTGACTTCAAGGAATGTAATTGTCCTGGCTATATACTGTCCTGGAGGCCTTAAATATTATCTAACACATGTATGTTTCTAACATTAAATTCTTTAGTATCCAACCCAGTGGTTTTCCAGTCCATCCCTGAATTCCCCAATTGGGTAACTTCTCTAAAACAAACTAGTTCAGGTTCAGACAGTCAATATTTCTTTATGGTGGGCCAATATCTCTTTCTCATAACATCAAGTTATTAGCTCTAGCACCGCCATTCATGAGAACATGTCTGATTTCTTTTCCACTTCATACCCTTTCAGACACCTGATGAACAATTTGAAGCTAACTATTCTTGCCCAAGAATCTTCTCTTCTCTAGGCTGATATTTCCAGTTCTTTCAGATGAAACTCAGAGAAAACTATTTTGAGTTTTCTCCTCCAAGGACTATTTCCCTTTGAATATACTCTAATTTGACTATGTTTCCCAGATTCTCAGAGCTGAATGCAACACACCAGGATTGTTCCAATCAGCAACCAGAGCTGGACAGTCACATCCCCATTCAAACCATCATAGGTCCAATAGCACACTCAATAATGCAGTAGCTTTCTTTCTTTCTTTTTTTTTTTTTTTTACATCTTTATTTATTTTTGAGAGAGAGAGAGAGAGACAGAGCACAAGCAGAGGAGGGGCAGAAAGACACAGAATCTGAAGCAGGCTTCAGGGTCTGAGCTGTCAGCACAGAGCCCGACATGGGGCTCAAACCCACGAACCGTGAGATCATGACCTGAGCCGAAGTCAAACGCTTAACCGACTGAGCCACCTAGGCGCCCCTAGTGCAGGAGCTTTCTAGCAGCCACATCATACTGCCAGCTTTTACTGAAATCACATCGACAAATCTTTGTTATACAAGTGCCAATAAGCCAGCCTATAGGAATGCAATTTTGTGTGTGTGTGTGTTTGTGCATGTGTGTAAGAAAGAAATAGAGAAAGAGATCCTAGTGTTAACTTTCAAATTTTCCCATATTAAGTTTCATGTTGTAATATTTGACCCTTCTTTGCACATGTTGGAGTTTTTGTTTTTGCAGATGTTAACACCATCATACATGTAATTTTCTTAACTCCAAAGATTATGCTCAGTACAAACTTAATAAGCATTCCTTTATATTTTCCTCTAGGTCTCTGACAAAAGGAAAAGATGAACTGGACAAGATAGAACACTTTGGCTTGCCTCTAGAGACCACCCTCTAGACGGACATAGTTAGTAACTTTGGCCCTATTTTTTGGACATACAACAAGTAATGTATAAAAATACAAAGTATGTCGCCCATTACTTTTCATTCTGTCTAGGTTTGATTGGTGCCATGCATGAAAGATAAGCAGGAAACAGAGAAAGAAATTGTGGTTTCTTACAGGGAAGTGCTATATGTCAACATGGCTGATTTATGTGGGAGAAAGGTTTTCAAGGCAGGACAGTAGAGCAGCATTCCTGCAGTTCCCTAAAAAAGCAGGTTCTCTTCTTTGAAGTTGAATGAAAATAAACTTGGGATATCAGGGCAGATTTTCTTTGTTCTTCATTAGTCTTGGAAACAAAACAATAGAACTTTTCAATGAACTGCTCCCCTGTCCCTCCCACACATGTATAAAATACATGTTAATAATCACAGTTATAAGTAAAATTTATTTTCAGTGTATTCTAATTTTTTAAAAAATTCATCCTGTTTATCAGTGTGATAGGACCAAGAAGCCACTGAAGAACCTGGGGAAGCAATTTCTTGGCTTTTAAACTGGCCATCAAGCAGTTCTTTGGGATCCTGGGTTAATGTTACAGGATTTTGATGTAGATGGATAAAAAGTGTTACTTATCTATGCCTGTTTCATGGTTGGTTAATGCCCCAACACTTTCTATAGGAAAGAAAGACAAGTCTCCCAGTGTGCAAAAAGCCAGTGAGATGACACTCAGAGTCTACATTCTTGCCTAGAGAGTTTGGGAAGACAAAAAGCTGTCTGGAAGAATTCAGAAAGAGCTATAATACAAATACAAATTGTCATGGATTTCAGAATTTTCCCTCGCGTCTGTGATCTCATGATATATAAGATTTTAATTTAATTTTATTTTATTAACAGATCTACTCTCTTGGGGTACCTGGGTGGCTCAGTCGGTTCAGCGTCTGACATTGGCTCAGGTCGTGATATCGCAGTTTATGAGTTCGAGCCCCACATTGGGCTCTCGGCTGATAGTTCAGAGCCTGGAGCCTGCCTTGGATTCTGTGTCTCCCTCTCTATCTGCCCCTCCCCCACTCACCCTCTGTCGTGTTCTCGCTCTCTCTCTCTCTCAAAAATAAATAAACATTAAGAAAGGAGATCTACTCTCAACAAATGTTTAAGTGCACAATAAAGTATTGTTGACTATAAATACCATGCCGTTTGACAGATCTCTAGAACTTACTCATCTTGCTTAACTGAAACCTTATGCCTGTTGATTAGTAGTAACTCCTTTTTTTCTCCCTCCCCCAGCCTCTGGCAATGGCTATTCACACTTTGATTCTATGAATTTGACTATTTTATACACTTCATGTAAGTAAAATCATGCAATATTTGTCTTTACATGTCAGGTTTGTTTCAATTTCATTTAGCAGAAAGTCCTCAAGTTTCATCCAGGTCATTTCACATTGCAAAATTTCCTTCTTTTTAGTGTTGGAAAATAAACCCCCATACGTAATAAGTCACTTTTAAGAGACTTTTATTCTTAGCCCATGTTCTCTCCACAGAACTTATCTTTGCCACACCATCCCACCAACCATCCCACACACACCTGTGTGTACGCGCATGTGTGAGCCCCCGTGGACTGGTGGCCAGCTTCTCCACCTGGACTAGCCTGACAAGGGCACAAGGAAACCTTCTCTCCGTGCTCCCAGGATGACCGGTGACTGCAGCACCGCCAGTGGCAGCAACAGACGTCACTAGTGCAGCTGGGTGGGGAGAGGGCAGGAAGGCTACTCCTCCTACCTTCTCAATCCTCATTCTCATTCTGCATCTCCTGCTTTTCTTTCATTCCACTATCATCAACTTTTCATTCTTGCTCTTTTACCTCTTTTCATTCCTGTATCTCTTGGAGTGTGTGTGTGTTTAAATAAACTTGCTTCTCCTGCCTCTCCCTGTGTTTAACTTTCTTATTTCCCATCTCTTCTTCCTATCTGTATCTTCAGACACCTTTCTCCTCCAGTCTGTACTACACCCTCCCTTCTATGTAGTCTCTGGGCCCTCATGTTCATCCATTCTGATTCAATCACTGGACTTTGTTGCTTCCTTCATCTTTAGTCACTGGTCTTTGGTTCAAAAATGTCTTTTTTCTTTCATTCTTCTTATTTACTGCAGTTCACTTGTTGAAGGAAGAACCAGCCTTCAAACAACAAAATAAGTGAATTTATTCTCAGATGAAAGGTCAGGAATGGATAGTCAGTACATTGAAAATGTTGACAAAGCTATAAAAAATTCACTAGTACCTAAGACTGCCAGATGTGGAGGAGAGGGAATGTATGTATATACACACAGCTAAATTTGATTGTCAATTTAAAATAAACAATAAATGATAAACAAAGACTGGATCCAAACAGTGTGTCTAAATAGTATGGGAGACAATGTGAAAGTTATCACATGTGTACAAAATCAATCCCTGTCACAAAGAAATCACAAAGAGTGTAAAGGGTTAAGAAGTTTAAAAACACAAGAAATAACCAGAAAACAATGCAAAATAACATATAATTAAATGTTTAACTGTTTCTAATTATAAGTCTAATACAAGTTCAGGCATTGATCTAGGGGAACAGTTCAGGAACTGTTCTTGGAATGGAGGATGTGACACGGGTTTAAGGGATGAAATACACTCTCCAAGCAAACTAGAGAAACAAATCATCCCAGGTCTTCCCCATATTTTCCTGGCTCTGCCTTCCAATACTATCCTTTTCTCCAAAAACAATCCTAACTAGACTTCAGGGCACGTTTAGTGCCATGTACCACTGGGAGATCCTTCCTTCTTTAAGCCCTCCATAGCACTTTTCACCACGACGTGTCATCCATCCATCATCTATCCATCGATCCATCCATCCATCGATCCATCCATCTCTACATTGTTGTTCTGGCTAATTTTGGACATACCTCTTAGGGACTATCTGCTTTTTGAAGGGAAATGTCACATCTGTACAGAGCAACTATTCCACAAACTTTGATTTAAATGAATGAATGAATGCATCTTGGAACATTGACTCTTCACTGATTGTCCACAACTACCGTCTTCACCACTTCTAGACTTCTTACAGGCAAAAGTGGACACTTTTTCTTCCAGACATCCATAGCTCCTAACGGTTTTAATATATGCAAAATATGCTGCTACGTTGCAACTATTTGGATACATGTTAATTTCTTCCACTGGCCTGTGAGCTATGCCTCCCCCACTCCCCCACTCCCCAGTTGTTCTTTGTAACCCTGGTGCCTTTTCAGTACGTGCTAAAAAAATGAGGTGGAAAATACTCTGTAGGAGAAAAAAAATCTTTTTCTGTTTTACAGTAACTTTGTTCTTATATTGATTAAAGTAAGTCATGTACTGTAAATTAATAATAGCTATCTATACTATATATAGAAAACCCTATTTATAGTAAAATAAATAATAGGTGGCACATATTGCATCATGAAACAGGCCAAATTCTTTTTAGATGCATATAATTTAACTTCCCAGTTCCTATAAAATGTCCCTTTGAAATGTGACCTCACTATAATTTGTTTCAATGTATACAGTAGATAAATATATTGCTCACTTTTAAATAACTGCATTTTTATGATAATATATTTACAAGAACATGATCATTATTTATAGGGTCTTGGGTCTATTTGGAATTATTGTTTGTAAATATTTGTTCCTGTCTATAGCAAAAATTTTTCCATGATGCTCTAAGTCCTTTCCACAAGCTTTTGTTAGCTGTATTTGGAAGATCTCCAGGCAGCACAAATTACTGAGAAACAATACAAGACTTCAAAAGCATGTTTATTTGCACTATAATGTGGAATTCACTACCACACATAGGTATTTTGAGGCCTTTACTCTCATTCAAACAATAGGAGATTCTCCCGTAAAAAGTTATAATAATTCACTACAATTTTCTTCTTTTGCCTCTAAAGGCTTTTTTGAAAAGACTTTTTTAATACTACACTTCTGGGGATCAAAAGGAAAGAAGAGAAACCTAGTCAGGTATGATTAACTCCCTGTGCAGTGCACTGATGCTCAACCAGGCCTGCAGATTAGAATATGGAGATTTTATAAAAGTCCCCATGCTGAGATCTCACCCCAGACCTGCTGAATCAGCATTCCTGCTGGGGGGCTCTGGGCATGAATTATTTTCAGAAGTTGTATGGTGAGTCTGGTATTCAGCCACCATTTGAAACTACTACAGCAGCTATTATTTAAGGGGAATAATCTCCAGGAACTAGAAGTATATTTTATTTTAGAAAATGATTAGAATTACGAAAAATACGGTTGATGTAATATACTTGCTTTTCACAAATTATATCTCTTCTTTTCAACTGAACTAATTATTCTGCATTCTGATTAGGCTTTTTCTTATTCATAGAAATAACTAAACAACTGACCTAATAGCACAGTTAATTATAATTATGACATCTCATCAGTTTGGCAACTGGTTATTTCTAACCAATTATTTTGATTATCTTTTAACAACCAAATATGATTGGCTATTCTGCAATTCAAACTATTTTTCAGGAGGTTTAAAGAAAAAAACATTTTTGTCTTATTGACTTGGTATTTATTAAAGGAAAATCATTACCATGATAAACAGGGACAATTATATATTTATATGTAAAAAAAAAAAAAAACAGTTCTGCATATATGTTATTGATCTTCAAGTATTCCAAACCCTGCATCATGATTCAATCAAATTACACAATGTCTAATTCATGTATTTATAATATTTAGTATAAACTTCTATAAATCTATTTAATTCCCCCATTATTTCTTAAATACATCCTTAAAGAAATAGATGATTTGCCTCCTTGCTAAACTAGATAACAACCCAAAGATCAACTCTAATAGATTGAAATTGATCACATGAAAAATTACATAGTAACAGTACATAGTACTTTTTGGATGTTCATAGAAAGCATTACTTTATGTAAATTTTCTTCTCTCAACTAAAACAAATTTACCCATCTTTACAACCACAGATTTTGCCAAATGTTAGGATGGACAAGAACAAAAAGTATTTCTGATCTGTGTGTCACAAATGTTTTTGAAGAAACTTTCGTTGATATTTTTGGCATCCATTATATTATATTATTTAATTAACCTGGTTTAGAAAGAAATAAGGTCATTGTGTGCATTTAAACCTTGTTGGGATAATTCCATGTTCTTTTAGGATGGAAGAACATTACCCCCTCTAGTGGATGAAGGTAAAACGTATGGCCTTGATGGGTGGAAAAGAGACTGGGCTTCCTTAAAACGTCATCATCTAATAGGTTGATGGATTAATTTCCCTAGTTCATAACTTCATTTCAAGCATATTGTCTAGGAAAAGGTGCTATGTCACACATATTTCTTATATTAAGATGTATAATGGTATTTGGAATCTAACACAGTGCAATAAAGGAAATGTAGTTCATGCCAGGCATCCTGTTTCATATTGAAAAGAATAGATTTAGAGGATGCCATCTTAAAATGTTTACTTCTAATGAACAAAGCACCATAAAAACATGTTTTTTTCTAATCAAAGAAAAGAAAAAAATAGAACAAATCAAACTCACTTTTTTTTAACCTAGAAGTTTTAATCATAGTTATGCCTAAAGTACATTTTTTCTATTAAGTTGAAACCACCAGCCTTTTGATTCTAGCATCTTTATTTATATACAAAGTTGTTTGGAACCTATTATTTAAAATTTTCTTTTTTAAAATATTTATTTATTTATTTATTTATTTATTTATTTATTTATATTTTATAGGGCATGAGTGGGAGAGAGAGGCAGAGGGAGAAAGAGAAGTTTTTTTCAAAAAATGTTTATTTATTTTTGAAAGAGCACGAGCCAGGGAGGGGCAGGGAGAGAGGAGGACAGAGGATCCTAAGCGGGCTCTGTGCTGACAGCAACAAGCCCGATATGGGGCTTGAACTCATGAACTAGGAGATCATGACCTGAGCTGAAGTTGGAAACACAACCAACTCAGCCACCAAGGCAATGAGAGAGAGAGGGAGAGGGAGAGGGAGAGGGGGAGAGAGAGAGAGAGAGAGAGAGAGAGAGAGAGAGAGAGAGAGAGAATCTTAAGCAGGCTCCATGCTCAGCAGGGAGGCTGACATGGGACTGGATCCCATGACCCTGGGATTGTGACCTGAGCCGAAATCAAGAGTCAGACGTTCAATCAACTGAGCCACCCAGGCATCCCTCATTTAAAATTTTCTACTAGAAAAACACATTTGTCTTTAAAGTTTAGTAGCATAATATATAATATATATACTACACACACACAAATATACAAATTTGGGAGCTGGTTTATTTTCTGAATTCATCTATTATCAAATGATCCATCAAGTTCTGCTCAAATATGGAAACTTAAGCCCATTCAACCTACTTTAATAGTTGGCTTTAACATCAGACAAATAGAATAAACAAAGCCCTGCTCAAGTGTGAACTAGTTTTACTTTCTCTATTTAAATCATCAAAGTCAAATTTCAAAGGTAGTGTCTGTGAGTTTATTGTATTTATCACTAGTAAAGTGAAGTTATCCTCAGTTGCCTCATCCCTAATAGATCTTTTAAAAATATGCAGCAAATGGCTTTGAATTACTGTTAATATTTTCCCCTTTACTAAGTCAGATTTGATTGCTTCCTTAAATATATTTTGAAATATTTGCAAACAGGACTAACACACACACACACGTGCACACATACCCTGAGGCAGCCCACATTAGTGGGGCATATCTCTTTTCCTTGGTAACCCCTCAATAGCCTCTTATTGGCTGTCAAATAGGGAAAAAATAGGGAAAAGAAGAGTGTAAGCTTCTCTGATGGAAAGGTAAAATCAGCGGTAAACTATCAACATAAGCTGTATATAAAAATAAATCTGAAAATATTTACAAAGCAAGTACTAAATCTAGCAACTATCATGATTGAATGCATTATGAAGAAATACATAAAGTCATTTTTACCTTAAAATAAAACATAGTTGGAGAAAATATTAAGATTGCATAAAACAGAAGACTTAACAGCAGGTCACAAGTAGACAAAAACCCCCACATTTTTCTAACTATTTCTCAGCTTGCAAAGTGTTTACATACAAATCATTGCTCAGTTTCCTTATCTGCAAAATAAAAATAAGACAGACTTATATCACAGAATAGTTGGAAATTTTTAATAAGATACAGTAAGATAACATATTACGTTTTTAAAACTAGCCAAGTATTTGGTACATAACAAGGAGTCAATACATATTAGTTCCTTGATCCTCATGAAAACTCTATAAGATAGGAAGTTTATATATTATCAAGCTTCATTTTACGGTTGAAAATCAGACTCATACATGTTCCCAGAATGATCAAAAGCAGCACAAAGAAAGTTCTCTCTTTCTCTGTCTCTCTGTCTCTGTCTCTTTCTGTGTGGATAAAACAATTATGAGTAAATAAATGAAACTGGGAAAATGAACAGTGGTGAGTAAACCTTTGGACTGAAATAGACGTCTTAAAATGTGTGGTTATACATAAGATGGTAAAGGCAGGTTGAGGACAAATTTAATATGAGGCTAAGGAATTTATTTTTTAATATTGTAATTATTTATTTTGAGGGAGAGAAATGGAGCAGGGGAGGGACAGAGAGAGGGAGAGAGAGGGAGAGAGAGGGAGAGAGAGAGAATCCCAAGCAGGCCCCCTGCTGTCAGTGCAGAGCCTAACACAGGGCTCGAACCCACGAACCATGCGATCATGACCTGAGCTGAAATCAAGAGTTGTATGCTTAACTGACTGAGCCGCCAAGGTGCCCCTAAAGCTAAGGAGTTTAGATTTTATCTGAAGCTCAGCAGGGTTAAATGTTTGCCATAGCAAAAATTGTAAGTGAGGTACAAAAGACCGAAACTAAATTTTAGAGGTCTTTACATTGCCCCAAAAGCATGAACAATATGATCAAAATAATGTCGTAATGACAGTTTTCAGAATGGATAGAAGGGAAGGAAATGCTGAAGACAGAGAGGTGAGTTAAACTGTTGATACATTAGCTCAGATGGAGGTGGAACATTGGAAACAGGAAGGGATTATAAAAGAATGAAAAGAATATCGCCAAAACTACAATATGGGAGTTGAGAAAGAAGACTGGAATATATAGGCAAAGGTGATTTTGTGGTTTCTGGTGTCTGTCACCATTTATAAAAATAGGGGATTTGGCTTGATCAAGAGTTTTCAATTTTATTTAGATCTGCTGAACATATGCATCTTAATATGCTGAACAGTTTCTTTGGGAGAGTAATTGGATCCTGCCACTAAAGCATTCACTCTACAACATTTTTTTAAAGCTAAGGAACATTTTTTCTCAACCAATGAAATCATGGACTCTAGGGAATCCTGTATTTCTGAAGTCAACTTCCCTTTTTCAAGGTAACTTTTGCACACTTCATCAGTTGTGGTCGAGGTTGGACACCTGTGGGTACCACCAGTGCCAGCTCTAGGCAAAACTGTGAAGCAGCCTGGTCAGATCTGGTGAATCTCTTTTCCCTTTTCTGTGCCTCTTTCCTGCCTTTGAGTGCTATCTCCAGCTGCCCACTGGGGGTGAGCTACTCAAGGCCTACTCAAGATTTCCATCACCTAGAGAAGTATTTGGCATGTAGAAGGTGCTCCCAAATTTCAGGTGTAGGAATCAATGGCGTAAGTGAAAGAATGAAAAATATTGATGCATGAATAAAATGCCTGACAAATTTATTCATTCTATGATTTGGGGTATTTAATTTGGGCAGCCCTCCCCAAATTATCTCCATTGAAAAACAGCTGTATGAAAAAGTATTATATACCCTAATGGAAGGAATCGTTACTGAAAGATTTCAGACAGCAGTGGAGACCGAATTATGAGAGCAAGGGCCTCCAGTTACAACTTTAAACCATATGATGAAGACAATCATCCACACACAAGGTTGGCTCCTTTTGACAGTGGTCCTCATTTTGGTTGTCACCCACCATTTAATAATTATTGGTGAAAAGAAATTATGTTACACTAAAAGAAAATTCTGTATAGTGGGTCGTATTAACTCAGTATCACTATCTGGGCCTAAAATAGAACTTTACTCTCTATAGCTCTTCTTACAACAGCCAACCTGAACATCAGGTTGAACGTGAATATCTGCTTTGCCTTGTGTCTACCCAGTATGCCAGGAGGCTCCCCTTGTCAGTTGCCAAATTGCATAGCCAGGGACCAACAATATGATGATTTAATTTGAATTTCAGTTGCTTCAGTTACTCATTGAAGACAGGGCCTTGACTAAAAGTGAAACCAACTTTCAAGTGCTGGTAGTAGCAGTGTACGTAGAAATAAATTATAATGTTTATGGTCACTGAGTTTTATTGCTTTCATTTAAACAACACAGCAATGTTTCTTATAATCTGTGGTGGGGAGATGCCTCACAAACATTTGGAATCATAGTTCTAATGGGCAGCCAGAGATTTCCATGTTTCTGAATCCCTCTATATTTTGAATTTGTGTCTAGAAGCTGTGGGAGAATGACTTACTTTCCAGCTCTTTTCGTCAATGGCTTCTCTGAGTTTTTGGTACTTAAGCTTGTGGCTATGCATCTGGCCAACAACAGGAAACACTGTCAAGAAAATGGGAAGAGCTTTAGCTCAGTGTTCTGATTCACTGAAGAACATGAGTGAAATTTTGCTCTTAGTTACGTCAGGTCTTAATGGCATTCCCCAGGTGACCATCTAGTTGTTATTACTCATGTTCTTGATTAAAATAATGAGTTCATGTGGTTACGAAAATCTATGCATGTAATATTAGTACCCAAACATGGATAAGTTTAGATTTTCTGTTAAAAAAATGAGTACAGGGGCACCTGGGTGGCTCAGTCGGTTAAGTGTCCGACTTCGGCTCAGGACATGATCTCATGGTTTGTGAGTTCGAGCCCCACATCGGGCTCTGTGCTGACAGATGGAGCCTGGAGCCTGCTTCAGATTCTGTGTCTCCCTCCCTCTCTGCCCCTCCCCTGCTTGCACTCTGTCTCTCTCTCCCTCAAAATAAATAAACATTAAAAAAAAAATGAATGCAAAAGAGTGAATGGTAAACTAACATGTGGGTCTTATAACTCACAACGTTGTGTATAGCACTACATTTGTTTACATTTATTTGTATTTTAAGCTTGTTTAATAGAACCAGGTAAATTACAATTTTTGTATCATACAGTATAACAAGATATTACTTAATGAAATCACAACCATAAATATTAGACTGCAATTTTTCAATATGTTTTAGATACCTTTTAAAAATGTGTACAGTTTTACTTAATTTATGCAGTTTTTAGATCTGAGGTTTTATTATAATTCTTCCTATGACAAATCTTAAGGAAGTAACTGAAGTTCATGCGACTTGTTAAAGATGGCTTGATAAATTTCAGAAAATATGTAAATAAAATAAATTAATAGAACATGAGGTTCAAGTTACTGATCTTGTTTTACAAGAACACTAAGGCCTGGAGTTTGTGTACCCCAACAAATACATGTATTAGATACTCCAAAAACAGTGTATGGACTACCCACTTAAAAGTAGTTCTAAATTGGGGTGCCTGGGTGGCTCAGTCGGTTGAGTGTCCGACTTCGGCTCAGGTCATGATCTCACCGCTCGTAGCTCAGGTCATAATCTCACTGCTCGTGGGTTTGAGCCCCGCATCAGACTCTGTGCTGACAGCTCAGAGCCTGGAGCCTGCTTCGGATTCTGTGTCTCCCTCTCTCTCTGCCCTAACCCATTCGCATTCTGTCTCTCTCTCAAAAATAAATAAACATTTAAAAAATTAAAAAAAAAAAACTAGTTCTAAATTTTTATTTTTATTTTTTGATTAATTAATTTATTTTGAAAGAGAGAGAGTGAGTGCTCACAGGAGGGTCAGAGACAGAGGGAGAGAGAGAATTCCAAACAGGATCTGCACTGTCAGCTTGAATCCTGATGCCAGGCTCAAACTCATGACTTGAGCCCAAATCAAGAATCAGATGCTTGACTGACTGCGCCACCCAGGTGCCCCAAAGTAGTTCTAAATTTTTATTTAAGTGTTTATTTTTTGAAAACATGGCAAGTTGGGGTGTCTGGGTGGCTCAGTCAGTTAAGCATCCAACTCTTGATTTTGGCTCAGGTCATGATCTCACAGTCTGTGGGATCAAGGCCCATGATGGGATTCTCTCTTTCCCTCTCTCTGCCCCTCCCTCCCTCACACTTTCTAAATAAATAAATAAATAAATACACTTAAAAATAAATAAACCATGGCAAGCTATGTAGCTTTTTATGGAATCAAGTATTCAATAGAACATATTTAATCTCATTTAATATAGGGCTCATCTGATAAAGTTTAACGTTTAAGTATTGTTCTTTAATGACATCTATAAGAGGTCCTTAGTGTCAGTCTCCCAATGCTCAATCTCATTGTGTTACAGAAACAGTAAAGAGCCTTTTTTTTATGTTGAAATCTACTGATCAGGCCCCTTACAACAATAAAAATAAGGTACATAAGTAAGAAAAAAAAGTATATTTAAAGAGAAAATTCAGTTATTGATTACAAGTTTATATTTTTAAAAAAAGAGCCTGATTTACTGGTAAGTATAACAAATAAAAATGCTTTTCAATTTCATGGGTAGGTAAGTATGAAAAACATAGTGTATTTATATAGATAGATGGGAGGCAAGAAAAGTAAAAACAAAAATAAACCAGAAAGTAAAAATAGTGGGGGGAAATAAAAATGTAAACAAAATTAGGGAATTAGTGACTTGGGGAAGGACCTACAGAAGAGACAGAAAAAGTGACCAATCCACATTAACAAACTTTTGGGGAATAATATTTTCATTGTATTGTTTTAGGACATGGCTTAAAGGACTCAAAAACCATGCTGTAATTTTATAACCTTGGGCATAAACAGTAGATTGCTCGTAAGTATTTTTCTACCTAGATGAATTAGCTCTGAAAGAACTGGAGGCTGGAAGTGGCTAATAGAACTGAACTCCCTGATTCCCCTTACCATAAAAAAGAAGGAGAAGGAGAAGGAGAAGGAGAAGGAGAAGGAGAAGGAGAAGGAGAAGGAGAAGGAGAAGGAGAGAAGAGAAAAGAAAAAAGAAAAGAAAAGAGAAGAGAAGAAAAGAAAAGAAAAGAAAGAAAAGAAAAGGAAAGAAAAAAGAAAAGAAAAGAAAAAAATGATGGTCCACCCTTTGACCTGGAAGTTGGAAATTAAGCTCATACAAACCTGAAAATGTTGGTCTCTCTCAGCCTAAGGCACAGGCATAGAGAGTTCACCCTGTATATGCCGTATTCCTAGTGATATCCCTTTGAAGCACAGTGATTTTGCATTGGTTCCTCAAACCTATACTTTCCCCCCTCTGTGGCCACTGTATTTGTTAGGTCAATTTTTATACAGGGTCAGGGCATAAGCAGGACTGCTACACATTAACACATATTGTTGCTGTGATATTTTTGTTCAAAAGTGTGATGGTGACATTGAAGTTAATCTCAAAATCAGCTGTGAAAATAACTATCTAGAAAAGGTTAAAACATTGACATTTCTTTAAAAAAAACATTTAGTAGGACTGTATCTTCAATAGTCTTTAGAATTATTTTCATTAGTTTTGCCTACTTCCTAATTTTCTAGCTGCCTATTTCTTATTTTATTTTAGCAGATATTTTTAACCTAGAATCTATTTAAAGCATCAAGATAGGCAAAGAGTGGAAAATCATTACCGGAACGTTTGGTTGTTAAAAAAAAAAAAGAAGAAGAAGAAGATTTGCATCATTTTTTTTTTTCTTTTTCTCTTTTTCCTTCAAGGGATAGTGCTAACAACTTTTAAGAAATTCTAATCATGTTCCTGGCCAATTCAGGGTTGAGAGGGGGTGGTAACCATTTTATGGATTAAGCAAGGGGTCTCACACATTTCCCCCATGAGACTTCATGCCCATTTTTAAAAGAGAAGGAAAAATGCCTCTTTAAGTGAGAGAGTAGTACTGAGAAGAAATTCAATTTCCCATCTCTAAAAGTTATAACTGCAAAGACATCATGACTAAACTATGGTCACTAACTTTGGACATGGCTGCTTTGCCAATTCATTTTCCAAACAACAATCTAGTGTTTTCTGTCCTCCTGCTCAATAGTTTCACTGAGTGTTGGTGTTTTCATAGTGAATTCTAGGGGGACTAATTTATTACATTTATTAATGCTTTAATTTTTAAAATTTATAGGCATTAATCTTTCAACCACTGATACAATCTGAATTCACAGCCATCCCATATCATATATGGGAGATTACATTATTCCTCCCACCTATAGTTCCCATGTTCTTTGCTTTGTAACATCCCGTGACTTTCTAGGCAGCATTTAGTATCCTGTCACACTATTGGGTCAGCTAAATGTTTTGCCTTGGTCAATGGAATGGAATAACGTAGGACACTTCCATACAAAGACAGCCGTGGTAGCCTTGGTCCTTCAGTCTGGGATGTGAAGATATATAGAATAGACCGGAACAGGCCTGGGAAGTGTCCAGCAGAGCCAGACCCAACTGACAGACCTGTGAACCAAAAATAAATGTTCACTGTTGAAGGCCACTGAGGGCTGTTTGCTACTAAAGCAAAAATGGCTAATAGACCAAAGCATAAAAAAATAACAATTAGGGATTCAAATTTGTTTGTTAAAAGAATGGAGAAAGGAAGCACTGCAGATTGGGGTAGAAATAAGAGTACAGTGCAGCTAGACAATGCTTTGGGGTAAGTTTCAGTGGTGCATTCCGCTTACTCACTTTGAACATTGGATACTCTATTAGTTTTCTACCGCCACTTAAAAATTATCCCCCAACTTATCAGTTTCAAATAAGAAGCATTTATTATGTCACGGGTTCTGCGGATCAAGAATCCAAGTCTGCCTTTGCTGGGTGTCTCTGACTCCAGTTCTGTCAGGAGGTAGCAGTCAAGCTGTCATCTGGAGCTGTGGTCTTCGCCATAGACTTGACTGGGGGTGAAGGTGGAGGACCTATTTCCAAACTCAACTCACGTGGTTGTTGGCAGGCATTGGTCCCCTGCCACATGAATTTCTCCATGGGGCTTCCTTAACTACACAGCAGCTATTTTCCTTCGGAGCAAATGATTCAAAAAAAAAGCAAGGCAGAGCACCCAAGATGGAAGCTGTGGTCTTTTATACTCTAATCTGCCATATTCTTTTCATTAAAAATCAGTTAATAAGTCCAGCCCACTCACAAGGGGTATACAGGATGTAAATACCGGGAGGCAGCGGTTGTCAGGAGCCACCTTAGAGGCTGCATACCAATCAACAGCACTGGATCTCTCTGAACTTCAATTTCCAAACCTGTAAAATGGGTATAATTGTACCTACCCTGCTTACCTCACAAAACTCTTTAAAGGTCAAATGAACAAATACATGTAAAAATGCTTTGTAAATTGTAAAGTATGATACAAATGTAAGATGTTTTTGTTCGTCTGGGTCTTACAAGAAGCAGAAGCACAGATAGGATTTAGGGTGCAAGGATTTACTAGGGGAAGCATCTGTAAAAAGAAATGATGAAGAAAGTAGTGGTAGGGAGCTTGTCAGATCGCAATTAGTGAAGAAGAAAGAAGTGCTGTGGAGAAGCTTACTATGCCATGTACGGAAAGTTTGGCAAGCCTTTTTCAAACCAAAGCAGCCTGTCAGAGAATCTCCCAGGACATAGTCTGCCTTAGTATCCACACTGCACTCAGTCATTGGCTGTGAGCAGCCCAGGGGAAATTGAGCCTTGGTGCAAACATGGTGATGGCTTCAACCTCATCAGTAAGAGAACTAGGTTCCATTCTTGTTTTCTTTGCTTGAGCTCTATCTTGGTGCCATTTCTAGTGTTTCTAGTTCTAGAACAGGGGCCATCCTGAAATGGCTGCCAGGGGCCCTACTGACAACTGCTTGTCTAAATTTCCTCCCAATGCTCTTGCTCGATCTGTTGGAATCTCCTCAATCCAGGCTGAACCTCTGGGTCTGACTGCTGGGCTGCACCAGCATCTGTTAAATATTGCCACACCCTCTGGACACCATGCTCTATGCACTGGACCAAACTTCCTCCCTGCATCTGTATTTGGGTCTGTTTTTCCAGGGATCATCTCCATTCTAGGAGATGGTTTTCATTCTAGATCTCAGTCCCTCCCAGCCTATTCCATTGGCCTGCGGTTGTTAATAATGGTTGGGACCAGATTGCTTGGGTTTTAATTCTTACTCTACCACTCTCCTCTTAGGTTGTATGACATCTGATAAGTCAATTAAAATGTGTCATTATAAAATGGAGACGATAACAGTACTTACCTTATAAAGTTTTTCACTTTGCTTTGTTTGTAAATTGCTAAGACAGTACCAGGCACATAGATAGTATTCTGAAAATGTTAGCTATTATTATTTGTTCCCTCAAAGATTTATTTATTTATTACCTCCCAATGTACAAAATTAAATGCCCTATGCCATTTAGAGTCCTGCAGTGATTTGGATTTGGGTCAATCCCATTTCAGATTGGGATATAGACATAAATAATATGACAGAGAGAGAGAGGAGTGAGAAGAGAGAGAAAAAAGAGAACACTTTCATGTGCTTTGGTTCAACTTCTTAAAGTTTATTTATTTATTTTAGGAGAGAGAGAGACAGGCAGAGAGAGAGAGAGAGAGAGAGAGAGAGAGAGAGAGAGAGAGAGAGAGAACCCCTGGCAGGCTCCAAGCTGTCAATGCAGAGCCTGACTTGGGGCTCAGTCCCAGGGACTGTGAGATCATGATCTGAGCTGAAATCAAGAGTGGGACGCTCAGCAGACTGAGCCACCCAAGTTCCCCTGGTGCAACTTTTGAAAGCCTGTGAGTTCACTCCTAGGCTGTTTGTGTTTACCTACTAACTCTCTATTGGGCTCCAAGCCTCATTGGTTTAACTCCTTATCTACTTTTTCAACTCTGGTTGGTTAACTTCATTAGATTAACTGTTTCTCATGGTTAGGTCCTTGGTCCCACCCCCAGGTTTTGCCTCCTAATATCACGTTCCCATTACCAGGTTCTGGATCTGAACTCAGCTCCAGATCTGTTATGTCATAAATAGATGATACTCTTACAGATGCCCTGACTTAAGTCTCATTTATGAAAGTTAAATCTGTGGGGATCCCAACCAGTCTTGTCCCCTTCATCTTGTTCAGCATCCATAGTCATCTGAGGGACTGGGGAGGCAGGGATTAGGGAACAGCCAGCACTCATTCTTAGGTGTTTTTGTACAATTTTGCTACTTCTTCCTCTGCTTTCACAGTAGGCTTGTTTTCTTAATTTCCTTGTTACTGCCTGAAATAGGACTATCAATAAAGAGAAACAGTGTAGAATTTGTTCTAGAAAAGATTGAGATGCTTTTACTAGTCTTTTACTTTTTCTTTCTTTTTTTCTTTCTTTCCCTTTCCCTTTCTTTCCCTTTTTTTTTAATTTTTTTTTTTTATTATACCTGTTCCCAAAGGCACTAATTCAGTATTGTATTTAGGTTTCAAGAACACTGAATGGAGAGGTTTAATTAAAAACACTTTCAGAAACAGCCCTGTAGCTGAACACAGAACTTCCATTGCCTCCTTCTCGGGCACAGTTGTGCTCCCCCCTCTGCTCCTTTTATCACTTCATTATCTCAAGCCAAATGTTGATTTGGTCAATTTCCTGTTTGAGTGTAAGCCAATCCCTTGAAGTTATTTCAGTATTGTGGTTCTTAAAACACAAGGTTTCCCTGTTATATTTCCACCATTTTAACACTTCATCTATTGTTTCTTTTTTTCTTAATGACAAGCACCAATGGATATTTTCAAGTCTACTACTTAATAACTCCATGTGTTTTTGATACCCTAAACTCCACTGGTCTGTGTTGATAGTGACTAATCCTCTGAACTGTTAAAACAGTCTTGTGCAAATAAGAGGTACATCAGAGGAATTTTTTTATATGAAAACTTTATTTAGGGAGCCACTTTCTTTCCTGTATTTGCTTATTCAAACTTTCCATTTCAACTTGTTTTGAAATACTGTCAAACTACATAAATCAGAGTTTCCTTTTTCAATTTTATTAATATAGCCTGATAAAATGGAACCAAAATTCTTGATTAAATGTTCTTTAAAATTGGTTATCCTTGATATAAAAACACCTAAACCTTTTGCCAATTTCAGAGCTATAAATAAAGGTCATTTTGTTTACTCTCCTTGTTTTATGTCTAGGGACACTAAGGGTCATAAAAGTTATGTGATTAGTTACTTGAGAAAATGATATTTTCGCTCCGGCATGCGAACTCCCTCAGGTTAAAGCAAGACGGTGTCTTTTCTGGTCTTTGTAATTCTTGTCTTTACTGGTTTTGTTTTTAAATTTGGTAACTGTAAGTTAGTTTTTAAGATCAGATTTATGGGGCACCTCAGTAGCTGAGTTGGTTAAGAGCCTAAATCTTGATTTTGGCTCAGGTCATGATCTCACAGTTCATTGGATTGTGCCCCACATCAGGCTCCATGACGCCAGCACGGAGCCTCCTTGGGATTTTCTACCTCTCTCTCTGCCCCTCCCCTGCACTCTCTCTCTCTCTCAAAAATAAAATAAGTGAACTTTAAGAAAAAGATAATATTTATTTAAATATAATTTTCTATGCTACAAAGTTAATTAATTTTAAGTGTATACTTTGGTTAAGTTTTGACCAATGAATACAGTTGTATAACCACCACCATAACTGAAATACAGAACATTTTCATTTCTCTCCAAAGTCCCCTCACACTCCTTGCTCTATGGCCTGGTTCATGACAGTCCCTCTCTTTTCTTTCACTATAGTTTTGCCTTTTCTTAAATTTCATAGAAACGGTATCTTACAGAATGTAGTTCTATATGCCTGGCTTTTTTCACCCATGCCATATACAACTGTAGTCTGTTTCTTTTTGTTACTAAATAATATCCCATCATTTAAATATAACATTACTTGTTTACCTATTTGCTAGTTGATGAACCTGGCTGTTTTCCAGTTTCTGGACACTATGAATAAAGCTGCTATAAACATTCATATTCAAGTTTTCGTGTGGTCATATGTTTTCAATTCTCTTTAGTAAAAACCTAGATATGGGATTATGGGTTGTACATTAAATGTATACCTACCTTTAAAAGAAACTGTCTCTTGATTGTACTGTTTTGCATTCCCACCAACTGTATATGAAAGTTCCAGTTGCTGTGCATTCCTGCCAACACTTTATATGGTCAGTCTTTATAAGTTGAGCCATTTTAATTGGTATGCAGTAGTGGCCCACTGTGGTTTTGACTTCCTTAATAAGTAGGATATCGAGCATCTTTTCATGTGCTTCTTTTTCATTGGCATATTTTCTCTGGGGGGAATGCTTATGCAAATCTATTGCTCATTTAAAAAAAGGGGGGTTGTCTGTCTTCTTATTAAGATAGGGAGCCTGGGTGGCTCAGTCGGTTGGGCATCCGACTTTGGCGCAGGTCATCATCTCATGGTTCGTGGGTTCAAGCCCTGGGTCAGCCTCTGTGCTGACAGCTCGGAGCCTGGAGCCTGCTCCAGATTCTGTGTCTCCCTCTCTCTCTGCCCCTCCCCCACTCATGCTCTGTCTCTGTCTCTCAAAAATAAATAAACATTAAAAAAAAAGATAATAGCATTGCAGGTGACAGACAGTACCTACATTGTGCTGAGCATAGCATAATGTATACACTTGTCCAATCAAAATGTTGTACACCTGAGACTAATGTAACACTGCGTGTCAACTATATTTCAATTTAAAAAGAAAGAATTCGTTGTGTACTCTGGACACAAGTTCTGCATTGGATATATAATTAAAAAAAAATTTCTCCTGGTCTACAACTTGACTTTTCATTTTTTAAACCATATCTTTCAAAGAACAAAAGATTTTAATTGATGAAATCCAGTGTATCACATTTTCTTTTATGGTTTGTGATTATTGTGTCCTGCCTAAGAAATCTTTGCCTAACTGAAGATCTAAAGAACTCTCTCCTATTTTGTAGTTCAGGTTTTGCTTCTATGTTTATGATCCATTTTGAATAACTTTTGTATGTGGCTTGGAGTCCATTTTGATGCTCCGCCGTTCTCATCATAGCACTGCCCTCTGCTGATTCTGTCCCCTGCTTCAACTGCTGCTTAGACCAGTCTCTTCCTCTGATGACGCCACTTCCATGTCCCCTGATACTTCATACCGATGTTCCTGAAGTCTGCTCCTAGAGGGTTTCTTCTGCAAGTGATCAAATTATCCCCCCTTCAAAAGGTTAATCCCTGTCACAAAACTTCTCTCTACATTTAAGTGTTTGTTCCCTCATACCTGCTTGTTACAGAGTTTAGGGAAACAGCTGCAGCCAATTTCATTTAGTGAAAATACAGTAAGACTCCAGTTTAAAAATACATATATAGGAGAAAGGTCTTTTTGGTTAAAGTTGACTGGAGCTCAAAGAATATTTAAAAATGTGTCCTTCCATTCAGGGAAAATGTTATCTCAAAGAGTAGATTCTCTTGGTGATACACTTATTTAAGTGTCATTTGTGAAAGCTAAATCTTTAGGGATCCCATCCAGCCTTGGTCGCCTTCATCTTGCTCAGCATCCGTAGTCTGTCAGTGAGGGTCTAAACTGGAAGAAGTGGCAGTAGTCCTTAGAGAGACTTGGAAGTTTTGCAATACGCAGCTGAATCTTTCTTACCACAAGTAGGAAGGAAGAGATGGCACCTCGCCCCCAGAGAGTAAGGAAGGAGTCTACACCCAAGCACACATCCCTGTGCTCTTAGAAGACAAGCAGTTTTGTGATATGCATTTTGACTTGAGGAGTTCACGAAACCATAGTAGATGCCCCATAGATGGCCACCTTTTGAAGAAAGTGGTTCTAACTTTACTGACTGCTATTGCTCAAGCAGTTTCTCTTGGAGAAGTGGAGATAACTATGGCCCTTGCCACAGTGGATGGTAGTGAGAGAAGAAGCCAGCGTATAAAAGCTGGCAGGGAGTAATCATCAATCTGAGAGGTGCTTATCAACCACTTACCCAAGGAGGGCCGCCATGTCTATGTCACCAAAACAAATGCTGCATTTCAGAAATGTGACATGGGTGGATCGCTCAGTTCAAGGTTGTTTTCTGAAGCAAATTAGGACCATATCATGATTTCTTTTCAAGCCCACCACACCTCTCAGAACCAGGGGCACTGTAATAGAAACAGTTGTTCTGTTCACCGTGAAGAGACTTTCCATCACTCGATTCTCAAATCTTAAGGTTATCTGCTTGGACGTACAGAATCCTATTGTAAAGCAGGTATGAAGATTACATTTAAACAAATAAATAACTGATTCAATTTGCAGAACTATGAATTCACATACATCTTGATAGAAACAGTATTACATGTAAGTGAACACGCTTAATGTATGTGAAAGTCACCATGGAGCAGCCTCAAAAGATCTTGTCTGCTTTTAATAGAGACATTTGAACGTAAAGATCATGTTCTCTTATTTTCTTCTCTGTCCATCATTTCCAAGCACTCTAAAAGTGTTCAATAAATATTACTAATCCCCCTTGAGGTACACAGATCGTGACCACAGACTTACTTAACCTGGAGAAAATGAAGAATAAATATTCCTAAAGCTTTGATATTCACACATTGTTATTTTTCTGTCCCTACAGCAGAATTACTTGTACACGGGTAATTCTATGTAAAATTAGTAGATACTCCTACAACATGACACTAATATCAATTTCCTTCCTTCTCCTGAAACTGAGCACCAGACCCTGCAGCTGGGTGAAGAGTATTTCTTACCATTCTTACCATTTGACTTAATATTCTTATACTAACTGGCCATTAATTAATATAATCTATTTTAGTTTATTTGAGAGAAAATGAGGGAGGGGCAGAGAGAGAAAGAGAGAGAGAGAGAGACAGACAGAATCTCCACACTGTCAGTGCAGAGCTGGATGCAGGGCTCAAGCCCATGAACTGAGATGGTGACCTGAGCAGAAATCAAAAGTCAGATGCTTAACCGACTAAGCCACCCACATGTCCCTAGTTAATATAATTATTTAAGGCAAAATTGTATTCCTTCTTTCACATTAGTTTTATTGTGAGCAAGGGGAAGGTAACATTATTCTAAACTCTTCAGCACTTTGCCTTTTAAAGTAAAGAGTAAAACCATGTCAGAGTGAAAGTTTGTGATTCAGTGAAAATAATAAGGCAACATCAAGGGGGGGTGTGTGTGTATGTATGTATAAAATTACCACCCAGAAAAAAACAAAAGAATAAGATCAATCAGTTAACATTAATATGTTGGAATGCTGAAATTTAGCAGAGCATGGATTAATTAAATTGATATAGCATCTCCAGAAGTTGTTAATATTATTGTTCCAAGTTAGGCTGCAAAAAGGCAAAGGAATTAATTAAGCCTTATATTGGATAAGACTAGAGCACAAATTAAAAGGCTCCTAACTGTAAGTCCATGAGGAGCACTTACTAGTTGAAGGTCACGCTGCTGGTCACACGGCTCGATTACTCACTTTAAACTGTAAACTAACTAGACTATGGTGAGTCAGGCTTGTTTCCTTTCTCTTCTCGTCTGGCCTCCCTGGGGGGCTTCTCAATTCAAAGAAACTCCAGGAGAAACAGGCCACTTACTGTGAATAATCCGAAACAATCTATAAATTCAAAAGCAGTTGAAATTCCTAGAAGAGATTGAATGTTATAAGAATAAACGGGTTAGTATTTTAAACACAGAACTGCCCTTGTTTAATATCAAGGGAGAGTTAGTGGGACACAGATTTTACAGTAACTTTCATTATTTATGTAGCAGTGTGTATCACTCTATACTTCGGGAAATGGAGTCTGTGCACTCAGCCCAAGCAAATTTTATAACAGAGGGTTTTTTTTTTCTTTCCTTTCTTTCTTGTTTGAAGATAACAATAGCAGCATCTGTAATTAGCGGTTTTCTACTTATGCCACAATAAGGCCAAATACACAGAAGTCTTACTTAGAAACATTTAGACGAAACAACCTACTGCTCTAAGAGGGAAAGGTGACCCACATTAAGACAAATTCAAAACAAGAAACTATAATTTATCAGAAATAATATTGTTATTCATGATGGCTATGGAGCAAGAAAAGGGAATTATTTTTACATGACTGTTCTAACTGAAAGGCTTGATTTCAAATATTTCGGATATATCATTTTTAAAAAGAAGGAGACAACACACTTCTGACCCTCCAATCTATTTCCAATACTAAAGAAAGACAATTGAATGTTTGGGGTATCTTTCAAAAGACTTCATCTTCTAAGGACACCATCAAAATTTTACCCTCCCGAGAATTAACATCTTTGACTGTTCATCATCATAAGAAGAGAGAGAGGAGGGTGTTCTGTATTTATTTTTATTTACTTTTTAAAAATATTTACTTATTTATTTTTGAGTGAAAGAAAGAGAGAGAGAGAGAGAGAGAGAGAGAGAGAGGGAGGGAGAGAGAATCCCAAGCAGGCTCTGTGCTGTCAGCATGGAGCCCAATGCAGGGCTCAGTCTCATGAACCATGAGATCATGACCTGAGCTGAACTCAAGAGTCAAATGTTTAACTGACTGAGCCACCCAGCGACCCCTATTTTTAAATTTGGATAATCTAAGTACTATTTCTCAAGAAAACACATGGAACTAAAAACAAAGTTACATACAAGTGCAAGCCAAATAAGGGAACTATGTCAAATTTAATTCATTTCAATTCTCATATACATTCAGATTTTACTTAGTATAAAGTTCATTAAGGGAAAGGCAAACAAAATATAAATTCCTAGCCTAATAGAGCTTACAAGATCACTAGAAGTATCTTGTAAGAAGTATGTAACATAGAAGTATGTTAAGAATGAATCAAAATGTTAATTGTATAGGAATAAAGTACAAGGCGTTTAATGATATAAAAGAGATTTCCCATTTAATTGGAGGTGTCAGAAAACATTTTAAGAACAGAGAGTTAGTTTAAAGGATGCATACTTTCGACATGCAAACATAACAAAAAGAGCATGGGCAAGAGGAGAACCAGCCACTGACCAATGAGAAAAATTCTGTTCAGAAACGGTGGGGTCCACTTCGGTTGCCAGAAGGGTAAAAAGGAGAGAAAAAAAAATGTGGGCAAAAATTTGTAAAAGTAGTTGGGGGCCAAATCTAGTTTTGAAGGTCCACAGAGTTTGTCTTAACTTGGTAGGTCATCAGGAGATTGTGTTTTGAGAAACTATATAGAGAGCCATTATCTATTAGTGAACTTTAGTTGAACTGAGTATTTGCCATAGTATAGAGCATGAATATCTATTTTAAGGTAGAGATTAACCACGAATGTTATTAAAAGAAAGAGAGTTTTATTTTTAATTTTTTTAAGTTTATTCATTTATTTTGAGAGAGACAGAGACAGCAAAAGTGGGGGGAGGGCAGAGAGAGAAGGAGAGTGAGAACCCCAAGCAGGCTGCACACTGCCAGGGCAGAGCCCAACATGGGGCCTGAACTCACAAAACCATGAGATCATGACCTGAGCTGAAACCAAGAGTCGGACACTTAACCGACTGAGCCACCCAGGCACCCTGAGAAATAGTTTTAATATGTACTTATTATCAAGAAGGGTTATAATGAGTACTATCTAACAAACACAATGTTAGCAGATAGTCTTCAATATATTGGAGGTAAAGAAATCAAACTGTGTAGCAGGTTAATTTATTTATTGATGTATCCTTATCGTCTACAATTATTGTCTGGTGGCATAGCAGGGTGGCATAGAACTTCTCCATGGGTGTTACTGAAGCTATTCTATGGCTAGATAGATGCCTAGAACCACTTCATCAAATATGTTAACATTCTTCTGCCTCAATAATCCTTGCTGTGTACAAGAGAATGGGGTGCTGTGGTCTTTGGTGAACACATCCTGGGGGAAAATCCTTATGTTGGGTACATGTATATGTGGAGTTTTCTTTTATTCAGGCAAGAATAGAACCCTGTTAGACTTCCTAATTTTCATAATACAAGATTAAATTTACTACTTGCTTATTTGATGTCCAAAGGATCTGCTGCAGATCAGCAATGAAGGTACCATTATTCCAGGTCTTGCTAGAGAGAATGACTTCACTGTCTTATATCCGGTGCTTATCAAAGACTTGGCAGGATAAACTGTTCTTAGGGATACTGGCTTGAGGAATGATCTATCACATTACTCCTTTAGGAATTCCAAAAATTCCTGACTTCAATATTTCCAACAGAGACCACATATTTAGACCATGTCACCTTTGGCCTCAACAGAATGACCTACATTCGGGGTTCACTCTTGATGTTGTACATTCTATGGATTTTGACTAATGTATAATGACATGTATCTACCATTATAGTATCACACAGAGTAGTTTCACTGACCTAAAGATCCTCCATGCTCTGTCTCTTTATCCTTCCCTCCCTCTAACTCATGGCAACTTCTGATCTTTTTATTATCTCTATAGTTTTGTGTTTTCTAGAATGTTATATAGTTGGACTCTTACAGCATGTAGCCTTTTCAGATTGGCTTCTTTCACTTAGTAGTATAAGTTTAAGGTTCCTCTGTATCTTTTCCTGGCTTAATAGCTCATTTATGTATGTACTACAGTTTATGTAGTACTACTGAAGGGTATCTTGGACGCTCCCACATTTTAGCAATTATGAATAAAAATGCTATAAACGTCTGTGGGCAGGTTTTGTGTGGACACAGATTTTCAATTCCACTGGGCAAATACCAAGGAATGTGACTGCTGGATCATATAAGAGCATGCTTAGTCTTGTGAAAAGCTGCCAACTATCTTCCAAAGTGGCTGTACTATTTTGCATTCCCATCAGCAATGAACGAGAATTTCTCTTGTTCCACACCCTCAGCAGCATTTGGTCTTACCAGTGTTCTTGATTTTGGTCATTCTAATGGATAGGTAGTGGTAACTCATTGTTTTAATTTCCCTGATAACATATGATGTGGAACATCTTTTCATATGCTTATTTACCATCTGTATGTCTTCTTTGGTGAGATGTCTTTTAAGGCCTTTGACCCTTTTTTAATTGGGTTGTTTGCTTTCTTACTGTTGAGTTTTAAGGGTTCTTTGTTATATTTTAGATAACACTCCTTTATCAGATATGACTTTTACAAATATTTTTCTCCCAGTCTGTGGCTTCTCTTCTCATTCTCCTGACTGCATTTTTCACAGACCACAGTTGAAGTCCAGCTTCTCAATTACTTCTCTCACAGATTGTGCCTTTGGTGTTATATTTAAAAAGTCATTGCCATATCCAATACAAATGGCTATCTAGATTTTTTCCTACAATGTCTTCTAGGAGTTTTTGAAGTTCTGCATTTTATATTGGGTCTATGATCCACTCTGAGTTCATTTTTGAGAAGGATGTAAGGTCTGTGGCTAGATTCAATTTTTATATGTGGATATCCAGTTGTTCCTCTAACGTATATTGAAAATACTATTTTTACTCCGTTGCATTACCTTTGCTCCTTTTTCAAAGATCATTTGGTTATATGTGTGTGAGTCTATTTCTGGGCTCTCTATTCTCTTCCATTAATCCAGTTTTCTATTCTTTCACTAATCACACTGTTTTGATTACCATAGCTACATAGTAAATCTTGAAGTTGGGTAGTGTTAGTCTTATGACTTTGTTCTTCTCCTTAAGGATTGAGTTGGCTATTTGGGTCTTTTGCCTCTCCATTTAAACTTTAGAATCAGTTTAGCCATGTCCTCAAAATAACTTGCTGGGATTTTAATTGTGATTACATTAAACTGATAGATCAGGTTGGAAAGAACTGCTGTCTTGATGATGTTGAGTCTTCCTATCCATAAACACAGAAAATCTCTCCATTTATTAAGGTATTCACATAGAACTCACACTTCACAAACTTCACACTCTTAAAACTTCAGAGTTTTGTAGTTTTACTCACATAGATCTTTATATATTGTCAGATTTATATGTAAATCTTTTCTTTTTCTTGATGTTAAGGTAAATAATATAGTGTTTTTAATTTTAAATTCCAAAAGGCAAGGGAATTAAAAGCAAAAATGAACTGCTGGGACCTTATGAAGATAAAAAGCTTCTGCACAGCAAAGGAAACAACCAACAAAACTAAAAGGCAACCAACAGAATGGGAAAAGATATTTGCAAATGACATATCGGACAAAGGGCTAGTATCCAAAATCTATAAAGAGCTCACCAAACTCCACACCCGGAAAACAAATAACCCAGTGAAGAAATGGGCAGAAAACATGAATAGACACTTCTCTAAAGAAGACATCTGGATGGCCAACAGGCACATGAAAAGATGCTCAACGTCGCTCCTCATCAGGGAAATACAAATCAAAACCACAGTCAGATATCACCTCATGCCAGAGTGGCCAAAATGCACAAATCAGGAGACGATAGATGCTGGAGAGGATGTGGAGAAACGGGAACCCTCTTGCACTGTTGGTGGGAATGCAAATTGGTGCAGCCACTCTGGAAAACAGTGTGGAGGTTCCTCAGAAAATTAAAACTAGACCTACCCTATGACCCAGCAGTAGCACTGTTGGGAATTTACCCAAGGGATACAGGAGTACTGATGCATAGGGGCACTTGTACCCCAATGTTTATAGCAGCACTCTCAACAATAGCCAAATTATGGAAAGAGCCTAAATGTCCATCAACTGATGAATGGATAAAGAAATTGTGGTTTATATACACAATGGAATACTACATGGCAATGAAAAAGAATGAAATACGGCCTTTTGTAGCAACATGGATGGAACTGGAGAGTGTGATGCTAAGTGAAATAAGCCATACAGAGAAAGACAGATACCATATGTTTTCACTCTTATGTGGATCCTGAGAAACTTAACAGAAACCCATGGGGGAGGGGAAGGAAAAAAAAAAAAAGAGGTTAGAGTGGAAGAGAGCCAGAGCATAAGAGACTCTTAAAAACTGAGAGCAAACTGAGGGTTGATGGGGGGTGGGAGGGAGGGGAGGGCGGGTGATGGGTACTGAGGAGGGCACCTTTTGGGATGTGCACTGGGTGTTGTATGGAAACCAATGTGACAATAAATTTCATATATTGAAAAAAAAATTTTTTAATTCCATTTGTTCATTTCCATTATATAAAAAAGTAACTGGCTTTGTATATTCACCTTGATGCTGCAAACCTGCTATAATGGTTTATTGGTTACAGGAGTTCTCTGTCAATTCTTCAGATATCCCACATAGACAATCATGTTATCTGCAAACAAATACAGTTTTATTTCTTCCTTCCCAATCTGTGTATCTTTGGTTATGTATATTGTACCTGAATGTATATTATACCTCTCTGTATCACACCTAAATCTAGCTAGGGGCTGTGCAGCAGGTCCTCCCTTACTGTTTAAGATCTGAGAAGATTTTAGCAGCTCTCAAATGACGAATGAAGAGGACTGAGGTAAATCTGTGTGCCCCGTGCATTGGCAAATCTGTATGCCCTGTCTTGGTAACTCTACATTTCTAAGAAAGAATACATTGGCGGGTGGGAATGGGAGGAAAGTAAATAAGGAGCTTATATAGTGATTAATTACTGAGGCATTATTATAAATGCATTTAACTTATCACCTTCACAAATTACCCACTGTCTTTGTTTTTATTAAAAAAAATCAAAATGAGTTATGGATGGCACCATGATAGTCACCCATCGCTAAATTAACTCCTAATGCAAGTTGCTATATCAATGGCAATCAATTATCAATTATTTGATAATCAATTATCAATTATTTATTTTATTTTATTTTTTATTTTATTTTATTTTATTTTATTTTATTTTATTTTAGAGAGAGAGAGAGTGAACAGAGAGTAGTGAGTGAGAGGAGCAGAGGGAGAGAATCTTAAGTAGGCTTCATGCTCAGCACAGAACCTGATGCAGGGCTTGATCCCATGACCCTGGGATCATGGCCTGAGCCAAAATCAAGAGTCAGATGCTCAGCCGACTGTGCCAACCAGGTGCCTCTCAACAGAAATTATTTTTAGGAAGATAAAAGTTAGTGTTTAGCCAATGGATGCCCCTTAATTTGGATTTACTCATTTGTATGATGCTTAAGCTTTGATATACATATCAGGAAGCACATTTCCCACAGCATGCATCCTCCCAGAAGCACAGTTTCCTTCAATATAACTGTCTATACATCTGCCTGCATTAACTCACAAAAGTACTCTGTTTACCGGTATCCAAAATGAGGTTCTATCATGTATAAATAGTGAGCTAAATGTTTAAAAGCCCATTATTCAAGTAATATCAATATTTCCCAATTACATGCCCTTTTCTACATTGTAGACAACCTTGATAAAAGCACTTCTTTTTTGTTTTAATAAAAAAATCAGTTGGAAGTAAAAAAATTTAGATATGATGCTATGACATTAGATGCTGTACATTATGTTCCCTTCCCAAGAAATATATTGTCTTTCTACTAGCATATATACATAGAACAATGTTCTAAAACAACTCCATTTCACATTTGGTGTGTATATCATACCTATTTAAAACAAACATGTGAATTCATTCTTGGCCAAATGAAGAAATTCTCATAACCTTAATAAGCTCATTCTAGATGCAATTTTAGAGAAATACCTGGCCTTTCTCAAAGTCTTATGTCTGCATTTAATTTTGGAAGGTGAGAGGGTCAAAGAAACCTAGGTAAGATACAACAGTTGCTGATGTAGCTACATCTTGTGTCAAATTATCCCACTGCTATATGTATACAGTTTTCTTGCCGCCACTCCCCACCTTTGCCATGTGTATTTGTTCCCTTCTGTGCTCTCTTTCACTGTGCACCCATGGCTCCCGCCTCAATTTTTGTTATCTTCTTTTTTGTTTTGTTTTTACTTATTTGTTTTGTTTGTTTGCTCTACTCTTTCCAATGTATGCACATGCATGTGGTGAAGCATATATATTTGTGTGTTGATATATGTATATATGTATATGTCCATCTGTAAATCTTTGTCAATTAAAACAAGTACATGCATGTGTGTGGTTGGCTATGAGGATATAGCACACAGATATTAGCCTATATAGGGACATTTGGGGACAAGAAAAATTGTAATTATTATCTGAATCCATGGTGGATTTAAAATGTATGATATCATGGAACAAGTTATCTTTGAATTTCCTTCCTCTCCATTGCCTTTTTTAAAACACAGTGTAAGGAATATTTTTATGTGCCAAATTAGGCAGAATGTTGATATTAAGATCATACTTTTTCACAGCTTCATGTAGGAGTATATAGTCTCCCATTCACTGTAAGAAAAATATCAATGATCAAACATACAATCTATTTAGTATTAAATGATTAATTCATTTAGATGTTCTCTCTGACTTGATAGACAATCAGATTAGAGAAGCTGTATTGGTGATGTTATTTCTAAAGGTTTTAATACTCTCTAGGTGGAGGAACTTTTGGAGATGGTTTTGCTGTGCTTTCAAAGATCACTTCTACTTGCCACTGAAAATGTTCTAATATTTCAAATGATCTTAAGGTAAGTGATAAGCGTTTTTCTGGACCTTATTAAAAAATTGTTAATAAAGAGTTTTTAGGAATCATTTTGTTCTCCAACCACATTTGAAATTCATTTAGAGTATAAACAATTTTTTAAAGATTAGTTTTTTTGTTATTTATTTATTTATTTATTTATCAATAAATAAGTTTTTTGGAGAGAGCAAGTATGCATGGATGGGCAGAACGAGAGGGAGAGAAAGAATCTTAAATAGGCTCCACACTAAAAGTGGAGTCTGACACAGGCTTGATCTCAAGACTGTGAGATCATGGCCTAAGGTGAAGTCAAGAGTTGAACATTTAACTGACCAAGCCACCCAGGCACCCCTAAAAAAGACTTTTAATGTTGTGTAAGAAAGGATAAAATTTCTGTGATTGTTACAAACATTAGTTAATAAGGAAAGCAAAAAGTATAGCAGAATTTGTTACAGTACTTGAAAAACTGATTCAAAAATTCAGAAAGAAGAGACAATGTATCAGAATAGCCAATAAACTTTTAAGAAAGAGAAAAAATTAATGTTGGGAATTTTCCATTTTATATATGAATGCAAAATTTTAAAATACATATATTTAAGTAGTGTATCTTGGACAAAGAGGTAAGCACTTATATATTTGATAGAATAAAGAAACCAGAAAGAAATACACATAAACATTTAGAAACGGCTGCATTAGGAATCAGCAGAAATTATGCAATAATCAATAAATAGTGTTTGGAAATAGGAAATTTATATAAAAATTAAGTTAGATCCCTACATAACAAAATACATGAAAATAAATTACAGATGGATTAAACAAAATATATAAATAATAAACTGAAAATATTATAAGAATGTGCAGGAGAAATTTTTTATAATCTTGGTGTGATGAAAGCTTTATAAACAAGATCTAAATTCAGAAGTCATAAAAATACTACCAGATTGGATTATATAAAAATGTTAAACCTCTTTATGTCCCGAAATCATACTTGAAAGAATAAAGACAAATGACAGCATAGGAAAACATGATAGAACTATGTAACTCACAAAGGTTAAAGTCTACAACTAATAATAAAAACACAATCCGGTAGAAAGACAAGAAAAGAACACACGTAAACACATGTAAACACAACATTTATGTGTGTGTGTGTGTGTATAGTGTGTATATATATATATATATATACACATACATATATATACACACTATACACACACACACATATAATGACAAAAATATGGATCCATATAATGTATAACAAAAAATCACAATGAATAATTATGAAAATTCAAGTAAGTATATGTGAAATTAAACATACACAACCTCCAAAGTGTCATAAATTTAAAAAATTATACTACCTAGTATTGATAAAGATAGAAATGGACACTAACATACATATATATTGGGTAAATTGGTATAGCATTTTGGGTAGACCTTTGGTGGTATTTTTTTAAATGTTTATTTATTTTTGAGAGACAGTGAGAGAGACAGAGTGAGTGGGGAGGGGCAGAGAGGGAGGGAGACACAGAATCTGAAGCAGGCTCCAGGCTCTGAGGTATCAGTGCAGAGCCTGAGGCAGGGCTCAAACCCACAAACCATGAGATCATGACCTGAGCCAAAGTCAGAAGCTTAACCAATTGAGCCACCCAGGCTCTCCTCTTTGGTGGTATTTTTAAATCTAAATACTCCACTTTAAAATTTATCTTAAGAAAAATACACATATATACATATACTCAGATATGAATGTGCAAAGGTGTTCATTTCAGAAAAGCTTATAAGAGTGAAAAGCAATAAGCCATACAAGCAATCATATTAAAAGAAATGATTAGGTAGATTATAGTATATCTAGTACAAAATACAATGTATTAATTAGAAAGAATGAAAATAAACATGCTCTGATACTTAGCAATCTCTTAGACTTATAGTAAGCCAAAAAAATCAGATTGTAGAATGATATAATCACATATATGAGAAAAACAATCTTTACTTAAATGTATGTGGATACCTACACACATGTATGTATATAAATGTCACAAAAAGGATATATACCACACTGGTAATAGAATTTCCATTTTGTGAAAGGAAGTGAGAAATGGGGGTGGGGAAAGAATAGGATAATTTGGAACAGAAGTGATGGAGGTCTTTGAGTTTAATGAGTTTAAGTGATGGAGGTCTAAATACTTTTGTGTACTTTAACTTTTTGCAATATCCATATATTTTTCATTACTTTAAGTTTAAAACAATACATTTTGTTGCCCAAATCCAAAATATGATGTATAGTCTTAGCAATGTCATATTTTACTAATTGTTTATTTTTTGACCTGTACTGGAAAGCTGTACTCACATTGATGTTTAGTTTAAATGCCAAAAAAGATTTTCCAAATTAAATTCCAGGGAGATGGCAGAGTGGGAGGATCCTAGGAGTGCTTCATCCCATGGATACAACTAAATAACACCTACATCAGTGTAAGCAACCCAGAAAATTACCTGAAGGCTGGCAGAACAGACTCCACAGCTACATGTGGAGAAGAGCCACATTGGAGAGGAAAGGCAGAGACGTGGTCTGGAGCTAAAGGGACCTGTGGGATTGTCTGCAGGAGGGAACAGTGACTCCACTGGAACAGAGAGGGGAGAGAAGCAATCCCCATGCCAGGCAACCCAGGCATAAGGAACTCGCATGGGGGAGATGAATCCTCATAACATTTTGCTTTGAAAATGAGAGGGAATGAATTTTGTGAGTTCTTACAATCAGTGGGGCTTAACACCTGGAGCTTTAAAAATCAGCTGGCTTGTGGGAAAGCCAGTAGGGTAAGAGGAAACTGAGTCCCAGCCTTTTAAGAGCACAATTAACAGCCCCTGGAGACAGAGCATAGAAGCAGCAGTTTGGAAAATGCCTGGGGTATGCCAGAGGAAGATCTGTTTACTAATCTCAGTGTGTGCTGGAGGGGCAGGGAGCACTGGGTGAATTCTCTAGGAATAAAGAAGCTAGTAGGTGCCATTTGCTTCCTACATCCCCTAGTCTAGACACACAGATACCTACAGGAACCAGTGCATTGCCAACATGCCCTATCTAACGTGCTAACAGTGTGCCCTGCCCCGGCATTCCACTGCAGACTGGCCTCCTCCAATATGCCCTTGGTAGCAGCCCATTCAAAGCAATGCCACAAGCCTGGCAGTGTGCAAACATCCCTAATAAAGCCAGCACCACTATAAAGTGACTCCTGCCTCAGAGAGAGGGGAAGTTAACAACCACATATACCACTCTTACTGGGACCCCATATACCACTCCTACTGGGACTCCTACTACTGCCCCAGGGAGAGGGGAAGTTAACCACATATACCACTCCTACTGGGACCCCAGCAGTGGGCAGGGAGTAGACATCTGGTCTGAAGGCAGGTTCTCCCCATCAATGAAAACTTCTCAGGGGACAGCACAGGGAAAAGTGCCCTGCAATTCTATGTCACTGTACCTCTGGAAAATGCCTGGTCTGACTCAATCCAAGCCCAAGGTGACCCCACATTGGCCTACTAACAACACAGGGACCAAACCCTGCCTGCGATAGACTAAGAATGTCATTGCAGATGACTGGAATGAAGGCAAAAGTGGATCATGCACAACACAAGGGCACACACAAGACACATAAGAAACCCCTGAAGCACCAGGTTCTGGTGAACAGGAGATATTTCACATCAGAGCACTACAGGGCTTCTTCATGGGGCCATTACTTTCAAGAGCAGAAGACATAGCTGACTTTCCTAACACATAGAGACAAACACAGAGAGCTAGACAAAGTGAGGAAACAGAGGAATATGTCCCAAATGAAAGAACAGGACAAAATCACAGCAAGAGACCTAAATAAAAATAAGTAATATGCCTGACAGAGAATTTAAATGAATGGTCATAAAGATACTCAATGGACTAGAGAAAAGACTGGAGCACCTCACTGAGGCCCTCAATGAAGAGATAGAAAACATAAAAACCAATAAGAGATGAAGAAATTGCGTATTTAAAATACATTAGATGGAATGAATAGTAGACTAGAGGAAGGAGAGAAATGGATCTTTGACCTAGAGGACAGAGTAATGGAAAGCAATCAAGCTGAACAAGAGAGAGAGAAAAAATAATAGAAAAAGAATATAGATTTAGGAAACTCAGTGACAGCATCAAGAGTAATAACATTCGCATCACAGGGACCACAGAAGAAGAGAGAACAGATGTCATAAAATATATTTGAAGAAATAACAACTGAAAACGTCCCAAATCTGGGGCAGGAAACAGAAATCCAGATCCAAGAGGTACAAAGAGCCCCCAACAAAATCAACCCAAGGAGGTCTACACCAAAATATATGGCATTAAAATGACAAAAAGTAGTGATAAAGAGAGAATTTTAAAAGCAGCAAGAGAAAAGAAAACTGTTACATACAAGGGAAATCATGTAAGGCTATCCACTGGTTTTTCAGCACAAACTTTGCAGGCCAGAAGGGAGTAGCATATTATATTCAAAATGCTGAAAGAGAAAAACCTGCAGCCAAAAATACTTCATTCAGCAAGGCTATCATTCAGAATAGAAGGAGACCTAAAGTGTTTCCCAGAAAAACAAAAGTTAAAGGAATTCATGACCACTAAATCAGATTTACAAGAAATGTTAAGGGAACTCTTTGAGTGAAAGGAAAGATCATAAGTAGGAGTAAAAAAAAAAGTATGAAGTACAAAAGTATTAAAAAATAAGTATATGTGTAAAAAATCAGTCAAAGAATTCACAAAATAAAAGGATGTAAAGTATGACATCATATACCTAAAACATGAAGGGGGAAATGAGTAAAAAATGGGTTCAAACTTAAGCAACCGTCAACTTGATACAGACTGCTATCTGCATAAGGTGTTGTATATCAACCTAATGGTAACCAAAAATCAAAACCAGTAATAGATGTGCAAAAAGTAAAGAGAAAGGAATCCAAGTATATCACTCAAGAAAGCCAACGAACCATGAGAGAACAAGAAAGGAACATGAAGAACTACAAAAAATTTTGTAAATCAAACAATAAAATGGTAATAAGTACATATCTATCAACAGCTACTTTGAATGTAAATAGACTAACCATTCCAATCAAAAGACATAGGGTTATAGAATGGATTAAAAAAAAAAAAAAAGAAGACCCATCTATATGCTGCTTACAAGAGTCTCATTTTAGACCTAAAGACACTTGCAGATTGAAAGTGAAGAGATGGAAAAGTATTTATCATGCAAATGGATGTGAAAAGAAAGCTGGGGTAGCAGTATTTATATTGGACAAAATAGACTTTAAAACAAAGACTGTAACAAGAAACAAAGAAGGACCCTATATAATCATGAATGGAGCAATCCAATAAGAATATATAACTGTAAATATTTATGCACCCAAAATGAGAGCACCCAAATACATAAAGCAGCTAATAACAAATGTAAAGGAAGTAGAGGCACCTGGGTGACTCAGTCAGTTAAGCATCTGACTTCAGCTCAGGTCATGATCTCACAGTTTGTGAGTTTGAGCCTTGCATCGGGCTCTGTGCTGACAGCTCGCTTGGAGCCTGGAGCCCGGAGTCTGCTTCAGATTCTGTGTCTCCCTCTCTCTCTGCCCCTCTCCCACTCATGCTCTGTTTATCTCTCTCAAAAATAAAATAAACAAGCAAACAAAAGGAAGTAACTTGTATTAATACAATAATAGCAGGGGACTTTTAACACCTTACTTACATCAATGGATAGATCATCCAGACAGAAAATCAACAATGAAACCGTGGCTTTGAATGACACATTGGACCAGATGGACTTAATAGATATAATCAGAACATTCCATCCTAAAACAGCAGAATATATATTCTTTTCAAATGTACATGGAACATTCTTCAGAATATATTAGCATATTAGGCCACAACACAAGTCTGAACAAATTCAAAAGATTGAGGTCATACCATGCATCTTTTCTGACCACAATGCTATGAAACTAAAAATCAACAACAAGAAATAATCTAGAAAGAACATGAGTACATGGAAGTTAAATAACATGTTACTAAATAATAAATGGGTCAACCAAGAAATAAAAACAAAAATAAAACATACATGGAGGTAAGTGAAAATGAAAATACAATGGTCCAAAATCTTTAAGATACAGCAAAAACTGTTCTAAGAGAGAAGTTTATACAATACAGGCCTACCTCAAGAAGAAAGAAAAATCTCAAACAACCTAACCTTACACCTAAAGGAACTAGAAAAGGAACAAACAAAACCTAAATCAGTAGAAGAAAGGAAATAATCAAGATTAGAGCAGAAATAAATGAAAAGGAAATTTAAAAAATTATAGAACACGAGCGCCCGAATGACTCAGTTGGTTAAGCATATGACTCTGGATTTAGGCTTAGGTCATGATCTCAGTTTGTGGGATTAAGTCCCACATCAGGCTCTACACTGACAATGTGGAGCCTGCTTGGAATTCTCTCCCTCTGCCCCTCCCCCTTCTCTCTATCAAAAGAAATAAACATTTTAAAAACACAATAGAATATATCAATAAAACCAGGAGCTGGTTCTGGTTCATTTACAACAAAATTGATAAAACTTTAGCCAGATTCATGAAAAAAGAAAGAAAGAAAGAAGAAAAGAAGAGTACTCAAATAAATTCAGAAATGAAAAAGGAGAACTAACAATCAACACTACAGAAAGGATTATACAAAGGATTATAAGAAAATATTGTGAAAAATTATATCCCAACAAATTGAACAACCTAGAAGAAATGAATAAATTCCTAGAAACATATAACCTCCCAAAACTGAATCAGGAAGAAATAGAAAATGTGAACAGGTTGATTACCAGCAATGAAATTGAATCAGGAATCAATAAAGTCCCAACAAACAAAAATCAAGAACCAGATGCCTTCACAGGTGAATTCTCCCAAACATTTAAAGAAGAGTTAATATCTATTCTTCTCAAACTATTCTAAAAATAGAAAAAGGAAATTTCCAAATTCATTCTATAAGGCCAGCATTACCCTGATACCAAAACCAGATAAAGACACTTCAAAAAAGAATTACCAGGCCAAAATCTCTGATGCACATAGATGAAAAATCCTCAAGCAAAATATTATAAACCGAATCCAACAATACATTTAAAAAAATCATTCACCACGATCAAGTGGAATTTATTCCTAGGATGCAAGCGTGGTTTGACATATGCAAATCACTCAACATGAAACATCACATCAATGAGAGGATAAAAACTATATGATCATTTCAATAGACGCAGAAAAAGCATTTGATGAAGTTCAACATCTACTCATGATAAAAACCCTTAACAAAGTAGGCTTGGAGAGAACATACCACAACATAATAAAAGCCATATATGTAAAACCCACAACTAACACCAGACTTGATGGTGAAAAACTGTGAGTTTTTCCCCTAAAATCAAAACAAGACAAGGATGTATACTCTTACCACTTCTGTTCAACATAGTACTGTAATCCTAACCACAATAATCAGATAAGAAAAAGAAATAAAAGGCATCCAAATTGCTAAGGAAGAAGTAAAACTTTCACTATTTGCAGAAAATGTGCTACTATATACAGAAAATCCTAAAGACTACACTAAAAACTCATAAAACTAATAAATGAATTCGGTAAGGTTTCAGGATAGAAAATTAACATATAGAAATCTTTGTATTTCTATACTCTAATAATGAAGTAGCAAAAGAGAAATTAAGAAAACAATCCCATTTATAATTGCACCAAAAATAATAAAATAACTAGGTATAAACTTAACCAAGGACATGAAAGAACTATATTCTTAAAACTATAAAACATTGATAAAAAGAAATTTAAGACCACACAAACAAATGGAAAGATATTCCATGCTCATGGATTAGGAGAACAAGCAAGTACTGTTAAAATGTCCATACTACACAAAGCAGGCTACAGACTGAATGCAATCCCTATCAAAATACTAACAGCCTTTTTCACAGAATTAGAATAATCCCAAAGTTTGTATGGAACCACAAAATATCCCAAAGAGCCAATGCAATCTTGAAAAAGAACAAAACCTGAGGTATCACAATCCCAGATTTCAAGATATACTACAAAGTTGTATTAACCAAAACACTGTGGTATTGGCACAAATATAGACACATAGATCAATAGAACAGAACAGAAAGCCCAGAAGTAAACCCACGATTATATGGTCAATTATTCTTTAACAAAGGAGGGAAGGATATACCATGGGAAAAAGACAATCTCTTCAACAAATGGTGCTGAGCAACTGGACAGCTACATGCAAAAGAATGAAACTGGACCACTTTCTTATACCATACATAAAAATAAACTCAAAATAGATTAAGGACTAGATGTGAGACCTGAAATCATAAAACTTCTAAAAGAGCACAGGTATTAATTTTTCTGACATCAGCCGTAACTACATTCTCTAGATATGTCTCCTGAGGCAAGGGAAACAAAAGCAAAAATAAACTATTGGGACTCCATCAAAATAAAAAGCTTCTGCACAGCCAAGGAAACAATCAACAAAATAAAAGACTACCTACTGAATGGGAGAAGATATTTGCAAATGACATACCCAATAAAGGGTTAGTATCCAAATTATATAAAGAACTTATAAAACTCAATACCCCAAACACAAATAATCCAGTTAAAATGGGCAGAAGACATGCATAGACATTTCCCTAACAAATATATCCAGATGGCCAACAGACTCATGAAAAGATGTTCATCATCACTTACTATAAGGGAAATGCAAATCAAAACTACAATAAAATATCACCTCATGTGTCAGAATGGCTAAAATCAACAACACAAGAAAAACAGGTGTTGGCGAGGACCTGGAAAAAAAGGAATACTCATGCACTCATGCAAACTGGTATAGCCACTATGGAAAACAGTATGGAGGTTCCTCAAAAGTTAAAAATAGAATTACCCTACAATCTAGCAGTTGCACTACTGGATATTTACCCAAAGAATACAAGAACATTAATTCAAAGCAATGCATGCACTCCAATGTTTATAGCAGCATTCTTTACAATAGCCAAATTATGGAAGCAGTCCACATGTCCCTTGATAGATGAATGGATAAACAGGCAGTATGTATATACAATGGAATATTACACAGTCACAGAAAAGACTGTAATCTTGCCATTTGCAGCAACATGGATAGATCTAGAGAGTATAATGCTAAATGAAATAAGTCAGTCAGAGAAAGACAAATACCATATAATTTCACTCATATGTTGAATTTCAGAAACAAAACAAATAAACCAAGGGAAAAAAAGAGACAAACCAATAAACAGACTCTTAGCTGTAGAGAATAAACTGATGGTTTCCAGAGAGGAGGTAGCTAGTGGGATGGGTGAAAGAGGTGAAGAGGTTAAATGTACACTTATGATGAGCACTGAGTAATGTGCAGAATTTCTGAATCACTATATTGTACACCTGAAACTAATAGAATTCTGTATGTTAACTATACTGGAATTAAAATTAAAACAAAGATTTTCTAAATTTTTGTTTAGTCAAACAACTCGTAGAGCATTTCAAGTCTTATTTTGTTGCCATCACCAAATCTTGAAATTACGATGGAAACAATGTCTAATATTATTTTCTATTTTCAGCCAAGATGTTGAATTATATCATTAATATCCAATTGCCATTATCTGTACAATTAAGAATTACTCTATAGCTTGACTCAGAAAGTGTTTCTCACTTCTTATACAAATTACGATTGTTAGGATTTTAATGAGATCCCTTTATCTGTCTTTACCTAATAACTTTAAATTGTCTCTTTTATTTGAGATTTAATGGTTATGATTTCTCCTTCCTATATATAGCCCATTTTCAAAAAAAAAAAAAAAAAGGCGAGAAGAGAGAAGACAAGGTAGTATGTATCTAGAACACAGAATCCCAGTCATTTCCTAAGGAAAGGCCATCCTTCATTTTCTAAATTCTTTAAAAAAATTGTTTTTAATCTTTATTTATTTTTGAGACAGAGAGAGAGAGAGCGCGCGCACACAAGTGGGGTAGGAACAGAGAGAGAGGGAGACACAGAATCCAAAGCAGGCTCCAGGCTCTGAGCTGTCAGCACAGAGCCCGACGTGGGGCTTGAACTCATGAACCATGAGATCATGACCTGAGCCGAAGTTAGATGCCTAACCAACTGAGCCACCCAGGCACCCCCCATTTGCTAAAATCTTATGAAAACTAGTATAGGCATCTAAATTCTACCTGCCAACAGTAGGAGCATTAGGGATGGGGGTGGAGAAGGAAGTATAGGGAAGGGCTTCTTTCCTCTCAGCTAGACTGCCTTTAATGTGTAATGAGTGAACTCCTAGGCAAAAGTTATCCCACACTACAGAAACCAACCTGAGTGTTAATTCCTGATTTGCATGGTTAGAAGATAAACCATACACATCGTTGACCTTTTGGGGGACCTCTGAGGTAGATGAGTTAGAAAACTTTGGCCTTCCATTCAATCGACTGGAAACTCCTTAAGGCCAGGGATTTTGCTTTATATCAGCATCTCCAGCACGTAGCATTGTATCAGGCATTTTAAAAAGTATTACTCTGGGGCGCCTGGGTGGCTCAGTCGGTTAAGCGTCCGACTTCGGCTCAAGTCATGATCTCACGGTCCGTGAGTTCGAGTCCCGCGTCGGGCTCTGTGCTGACAGCTCAGAGCCTGGAGCCTGCTTCAGATTCTGTGTCTCCCTCTCTCTCTGACCCTCCCCCATTCATGCTCTGTCTCTCTCTGTCTCAAAAATAAATAAACATTAAAAAAAAGTATTACTTTAATGAAGTATTAATTAATTGAATGAAATATCATTAATTAAAATGAATGAAATAATGAATGAACCAATACACAGTGAACCTCACAAAATAGTTGAAAGAGTTGTTACTATGTCAATTCCACAATGTACCAAGGGAAAGAAGACCCGAAAGATAGAGGATGCAATATACTGAACAGAGTTCACCAATGTTCTCCTCATGAGAGGCCATAATTGATATACTAAAAGCCATAGAAAAGATCCTTTAGTTATATATTCTCAGGGTCCCAGAATATTTATGCCCTTAATGGGAAAAATTTTACAAACGAAACAATCCATTTTCCTTCCTGAAATATAGTCACCTAGAATCTTACCAGACTAAGGGTATTCATTTGCCTTCAATTACTAATAATCTGGGTCAACCCAACTGTAATCTCTTGCTAAAATTCTCAAGAATAATATAACTTTAATATCTAGGGATGGTTTATAAATTATACTGTTCCCTCAAAGCCTCTGATTGCTTTTGCATGCATATTTGTGCTTTCATAATTCATAATTTATTTCCTTCTCCCCTCCTCTCCTACAGTACAACCTCTATTTGAATAGAAAGAGCTTTAATCTAAGTCAGAGCCAAACCTTGGGAGTCAGGAGGAAGGCGAATCTCCCGAAGTTCAAAATCATTTTGGTTGCTATTAACAGCCTTGCTCTTGTACCAGTTTCAGCACTGAGTGCTGAAGCTTGGAGCTTTTTTATCTGTAGCCACTTATTTTGTCTCAGAGTATGGTGAGGGTCCCCAAGAAATGACCCAGAATCAAGTGCTGGGGAGGTACTGAACTTTTATAGCCCGAGACGAAACACAAACTTGAAAGTAAATTTCATCATTAAAGCTAGAAGAAATGACAATAGGATTCCTGCTTCTTTTAAGAGCCAACACCAGAACACCCACTGGCAGTGAACACCAGGTATTGAAGATTTTTTCCTTTTAACAAAGGTCATCTTCTTTATCCAGCTGCCTTTTTGTGTGGTAAGACAAAAATCGACTCAGCTCACACAAGATTTACTTTATGTTTCTCTTGAATAATAGACCTTAATGTATGCAATAGAAGTGTTAGTTGCCACTTCTGAAACAAATTACTGTTGTGATTTTGAGGCTGTTCTGATTTCACCAATAACAACTAGACAATCAAATATGTTTTGCAGTTTATCTTGCATTTCACCAAGAGTTTAAAAGTTCATTTTCATGGACTGTAAGATTCAGGTATATTGCAACCATGTAGTTCTCATTATGTATATATTTGTCCAATGTAAACTGAGGTGCTAGGATTTGACTTCTTTCTGAATATCACATAAGGCACCAGAAATTTTAAAAATAAAACTCCCACTTTGCTGATTTTGGTTAACAGTACGAATGCATAGTTGGAAAACAAAAGCTATAAGGAAAGAATAATAGCATCCATAGAATTGGAGTTACTTGGTTGAGAAAAACAGAGAGAATGACTTACTATGATTCACATACTGGTAACCGCACAGGATCTAAGGTCTTAACTATTTATACTAAGGTCTTAACTATTGCCAAAACTGTGAAGAACTTTCTGGCCAGAGGGTGGGAAAATTATTAAAAGGATATTATAATATAATGGATATGATATTATCCATCTAATTTGGCTTCACTTTGCATGAAATATGAATTACACCCAGTAAGTCTCTTATGTTGTGAATCATCTGCTCCATTATTCATTTTGAATTTTAGTAGACTCTCTTGATTACTTAGGAAGAACTTCTTTTCACCCCAACATAGACATGAAGACTATGTGTTGTAGTTAGACCCTAATAACTACTCAGTTACCACTCTGCTCCATTATTCATGGGAGTGTGAATCTGGAATAACCCTCTGGAAATAGTTTAGCAACAAAGACAATAATAATAACTTCATCAATAGAGCTCTTACCAAGCACCAGGAAATTTACTAAGCGTTACTTTTATTATCACATATATTAGTTGGATGCTATTGTTTTTTATTCTTTACATATGAGGAAACTGAGGTTTCCTCAGTTCGCTGGAGCTGACTTTCCCAACTACAGGTGACAGAAGTGGGATTTGGACTCATGTACATCAGACTTTAGCATCTGTGCTCTTAATCTCTCGATCTAGATCAAGATTTAATCACCTCACATCTTTTGACTATTAGGAATTATGTTCCTGGGGCTTTATTCTAATAAAATAATCTTTAGTACTTGTGATGGGATGGAATGTGTTAATTAATATTGGAGGGTTCTTAGATTTCTCCCTAGTTAAAGAGAATTCTGTCATTCCCAGCTCAATCCCCTGCCCACAACCTCTGAGATGAGTGTATCTTGGTCAGAATGCTAATGTTATACAGATTCTGAGCAAAGTAAAAGAAGTCAAGAACTAGAGGTTGCCAGGAAAGTGGAGAAAAAGGCTGGCAGACAGTAAACATCATGTGATTTATAAAACTGGGGTTGGGGAGCTTGGAAGTTTGGGGAGGAAGACAAGAGAATTTAAGAACTGAGATTTGGGGAAGAGAGGAGTATGAAAAATATGAGAGAGGACATTAATTGATCCTTTTAATGTCTTTTAAGATTGTGACTCTTAAATCATTAGTTTCAATTGGGCATGTGTTAGAAATGCAAGTTCTCAGGTCCCATCCCATAACTACTGAATCAGAATCTTTCAGGGTAGAGCCCAGCAATCAGCATTTTAGCAAGTTTGTGCATGCATACATTTGAGAAGCACTACTTTAAAAGATATGAGTAAAGAACAGAATACTTTTCCAATTATTTTTTTTTTTTTTTGCCTATTGAGATTGTACCTTTTTAACTGTGTACAAATATGGGACCAAACTATGTAAGTCACAACTTAGGTAAGGTTATATCCCTAATTCTTCATAGTGCTGCATATCACCTTATCAGTTAAAAACCAAATGATCCAAGTGTGTGAATAATTAGGTAGATAATGCTATACCCACTCAACAAAATATAATATAAATATCAAAATGTGTCTATCATCCTTTTAAGAGGCAAATATGATTTGTGAATCATATATGTAATACATCTATATGTTTGAGAAACTCAGCAGAAAAAAAGACCTGACTAAACATATCAAAATATTAACTATTGTTATTTCTAGGTAGTTAGAATATGGGTTATTTTTCTTCCCCTTCTTTCTATATTCCACGCTTCTGATATTTTCTATAATAAGCATGCACATAATTTTTAATCTAACAGCTAAAGTGTACTTTCTGCTTTGGTACTATCCCTGGAGTGAGGGAAGAGCAGGAGTGTGGACAGGGGACTATTATTCTTATCAGCAAAACCTCTATCAAATTTAATTTGGCAAATTATTTCAATTTTGAAAATAATTACTTGATACTATGTTGGTAATTCTGGATGTACATAAATAATATATATGCATACATATAATATATAAATATATATATATGTATTTAAAGATTTTTCCCTATAGTCTCTTCTAACCCACACTTCATTTCATGTCATCTTTCTTACACAAAAATCAAGCGATTCATTTTGCAAACATAAGTATTAGTTGGGATAACACTGAATGTTTCAATTCCAAGCTTGCATCGACACCTTAAAGCATGTTCAAGGCAGAGAATGACAAAGGGCAGGAAACCCTAGAGATGGGAGAGACCATCTTTCTTCTAAATGCACATAACCCTGATGGTTACTGTAAGCTAGCTAAATGCTCTACAAAACTTGGGTGTTTGAGATATTATGGAAATTTCCATGTTTTAAAAAATGTTTATTTATTTTGAGAGAAAGAGAGTGCAAGCAGGGGAGGGGCAGAGAGGGATGGAGAGAGAGAGAGAGAGAGAGAATCCCAAGTAGGCTCTGCACTGTCAGCACAAAGCCCAATGCAGGGCTTGAACTCACAAACCATGAGATCCTGACATGAGCCGAAATCAAGAGTCAGATGCTTAAACCACTGAGCCATCTAAGTGCCTCAAATTTCCATATTTCAAAAAAAAAAAAAACACTCTAGGACTTCCTAAGGGTCATGACCCCAATTTTGAATAAGAAGGCATTAGTTATTATTCTGAATAGAACTCTGATAGCCTATCTTTCACCTAGTCAAACATTTAATTATAAAGATTAAACTACAAAAAAGGAATCTACCATGAAACAATGGGTATGACAGTAAGTTATCATTTTTTGAATGATACTATCTCTCAGCTAAAACCCAGTATAATGGTTAGTACTCAAGAGAATCTTCTCCTCGAAAAATGGAGTAGATGAATTCAAGAAAAGTCTAAAATACCCCAGACATCAATTAGAGCATCACAAGAGTAGAAAGAATAGGCTACTCAAAGGAGATACATGGAATTTTCTAGTGGGTTGGGGAGAAAGCTGTGCCTCTGATACTTTCAAGGGGATAAGCTACTAGCAGTTAAAATATGCTCGAAAATATTATTCAGTAGCCTTAGACTGTGTGAAATTCACCAACCTGTAAATTTTAGGGATTTTTACCTACCTTGATATGATCAAAATTGTTTCAGAAAAGCCAGCAGTCAGAAAATAGGCAAATGGCATAATAGAAAGCACATTCTACCGAAGCCATATTCTGCACATGCGGAGCTGTTTCCTTGGGCAATTATAATTTTTTTAATGTTTATTTATTTTATTTTTATTTTTATTTAAAAAAAATTTTTTTTTAACGTTTATTTATTTTTGAGACAGAGAGAGACAGAGCATGAACAGGGGAGGGGCAGAGAGAGAGGGAGACACGGAATCCGAAACGGGCTCCAGGCTCTGAGCTGTCAGCACAGAGCCTGACGTGGGGCTTGAACTCACGGACCGTGAGATCATGACCTGAGCCGAAGTCGGACGCTTAACCGACTGAGCCACCCAGGCGCCCCTAATGTTTATTTTTGAGAGAGACAGAGACAGAATGTGAGTGGTTGGGGCAGAGAGAGGGAGGCACAGAATCTGAAGCAGGCTCCAGGCTCAGAGCTGTCAGCACAGAACCTGACACAGGGCTCAAACTCATGAGCTGTGAGATCATGACCTGAGCCGAAGTCAGATGCCTAACTGACTGAGCCACCCAGGCACCCCTCCTTGGTCAATTCCTTAATGTTTTTTCCAGTTGTAGTGCAAATGACCCCAGGAGAACAATTTCCACAACTTTTCTTGGCAAATTACCCCACAATCGAATTGGAAAATTTATCTGATATTAAAGTGAAATTTTCTGCATGATATACAAAAATTAACACAGAATGGGTTATAGACCTAAGTGTAAAATTTAAAACTACAGGGGTGGTGAGGTGGCTCAGTCAGTTAAGCCTCTGACTTCATCTCAGGTCATGATCTCACCATTTGTGAGCTCGAGGCCTGCATCAGGCTCCATGCTGACAGCTCAGCCTGGAACCTACTTCAGATTCTGTGTCTCCCTCTCTCTCTGTCTCTCCCCTGCTCCCACTCTATTTCTCTCTCTCAAAAATAAATAAACATTAAAAAAATAAAAAATAAATAAAGCCATAAAACAAATAGAAGAAAATGTAGGGAAAACCTTTGCAACCTTGAATTAGGCAAATATTTCTAACATATGATGCCAAAAGCACAATCCTTTAAAAAAGAAGTTGATAAATTGCTTACATCAAAATTAAAAATTGCTGCTCTTTGAAAGATCTTGTTAACAGAGAGAAAAAACATGGCAGACACTGGAAGAAAATATTTTCAAATTATATATCATATGAAGAACTTATATTCAGAATACGTAATGAATTGATATGTCAATAATAAGAAAGCGACAATAAAAATCAACAGAAGATGTAAACATGCACCTCACAGATGGCAAATAAGCAGAAGAAAAGATGACCATATCATTATTTCTTAAAGAAACAGAAATTGAAATCACTATTATATGCCTATTAAAATGGCTAAAATTAAAAAGACTGACCATATCAAGTGTTGGTGAGGATATGGAGAAATTATTACTTATATATAACTCTGGCAGAAATGTAAATGTACTTCCCTTTTGGAAAGTGATACAATCCCTTTGAAAAACAGTTTGGCAACCTCTTAAAAAGCTAATCTAGCCATTCCACTCCTAAATATTTATCCAAGAGAAATAAAAGCATATGTCCATATAAAGACTTGTAAACAAATGCTCATAACAGCTCTATTTATAATACCTGAAATCTGAAAACAACCTAAAAGTTCATCACCAGGTGAATGGAGAAACAAACCGTGTTATATCCATCTTAGGAAATACTTCTCATTGGTAAAAAGGAATACTGAGTGAAATGAGCCAGAGGGAAAAAAAGGAATACATAATATGTGGTTGCACTTATATGAAATCATAGAAAAGGCAAGTTAATCTACAGTGACAGAACACGGATCAATGGCTGCCTGGGAAAAGGGGAGTAGGGGTGGGAAGGGGCAGAAAGGAGAGACTACAAAAGGGCAGGAGAAAACTTTCAGGGATGACAAATATGTTCATTATCTTAACTGTGGTGATGTTTTCACAGGTGTATATGTGTAGAAACTCATCAAATCATGCACTTTATTTTCTTTTAATTGAGGCATTATTGACATATAATATTATATTAGTTTCAGCTGTGCAACATAATGATTCAATATTTGTATATATTATGAAATGATTGCTATAATAAGCCAAGTTAACATTTGTCATCATTTAAATATACATAATTTATAGGATGCCATCACAACAATAAAGTTGTTAAAAAATAAAATGAGAGGCTCCTCCTTTGGTTGAGCCTTTTATCATTTTAATATCATATGTTTGATGACATTAAACCTTCTTGTACAACTTTTCAATATTAAGTTACTAAAACATTTTCTGTGTTTAACTTACTATAAGAATTCCCATTTTTAAACAATTTCCCACGTTGGCTCTGTTGTATAAATAAGAATTGATGAGTCTGTTTCCCCTTGTCACTCAAAGATGCTGCCACCTCAAGACAATCTGAGCCTGTTTCCTCAACACTTAAGTGGAATAGATAATTTACATAGGACTATGAGGATAAATGAGATTATATTTTTATAAACTCTAAAGTGCAATACAAATGAGAGTTTGGATTATTATCATTATAATTAATGATATTTAGCATAATTATTTCTAGCCTCTATACAGCTAGTTTTTCTATAATCAATAGTAACAATGTAATAAATTCATAGCTGGCAGGAATAATTCTTCCTGTCCCTTTTTTTTTTTTCATTTCTCATGACACCTCATGTAATTCTCAATGTATAATAGAGATTCAATAAATACTTGAGTGATAGTATTTTCTCCTCTCATTATACATAAGGGGAAAATGCTATGGAAAAATTAGGATTGTATTGAAACACTGAGTATGAGTTAAAGAACACTAGAATGGGAATCTAAAAGTCTGGATAATTTTTCTGAAAATAGATTTGATGGCGTTTGAAAAGTCTTCCTTGGGTTCTCTAGATTTCAAATTCCCAGGAATTTCAAATTCTTGTAAAAGTACTTAAGTCCCACAAACTGAAAATACATATGTTTCTCATCACTACGAACTTTCACTACTTCTTCATTAATAAAAGGATGGTAAAAAGTTAGTTTTATGATGAACATTTGCGATTTTCAGTTCTGAAAAATTGCATATTCATAGGGAGGACACTAGGAAAGCTGGATCAAAAGATAAGAAAATAAGTGTGTGAAAGATTTTTATCCCTGGTAGTTTTTTAAATTTCAAATACATATCACAGAAAAAAAATCAGAACGTGTTATTATTCCTTTTGTTTTTCAGTTTAGTAATTTAAAAACTCTTTGAATTATATTTTTGGGGAGAGGGGCACTCTAAACTTATTAGTGTATAGGACCTCTACTGAATTGACTGGAAAGACTATAGAATAGAACTACTTCTTGGATGGAGGGAGCAGTGTATCACAGAACAAATATGTTTAATAATTATGTTTAACTGTCCCTAGAATCAGACATCTCATATATCTCTCCCTAAATCTATTATAATTGTTCATTGAGGTATAGCATTGTATCATATTAGAAAATCCCCCTTTTTTTCCTACTAGAATTGGAAGCAACAAAATGGCATTAAAGAGAAATTTTTATTTTTATTATTTTTTTAATGTTTATTTATTTTTGAGAGGGAAGAGGGGCAGAGAGGGAGACAGAGAATCCAAAGCAGGCTCCAGGCACTGAGCTTTCAGCACAGAGCCCGGCGTGGGGCTCGAATCCACAAACTGCAAGATCATGGCCCGAGCTGAAGTCAGATGCCCAACTGATTGAGTCACACAGGCACTCCAAGAGAAATTTTTAATCAAGTGTTGATGCCATTGAAGGTTCAAGCACTTCAAGCTTGCTAAAGTGTTCAACTATACGATTTAGGGGACCTCTTGACTTTTTTATTTGTTAAATAAAACACTTCTAGTTTTCAATTCAACAACTACTTATTAAACACTACTATGGGTTAAGAACTGGAGATATGGAAGCTAATGGCACAGCCCCTGCCTCCAAGGAGTTCCAGAAGAGATCACAGATAAGTTAACGAAATGTAACTCTACAGAAACCAAGCTCTCATGTGGTTCAGTCTTAGAGCAGTTAAGAAGCATAGTCAGACAACCAAAAAAGTACCTTTGAAATAAGTCAACTTGTGTATCTTAAACTCTAAGAAATGAAGTACAACTTTTCTTTTAAAAATTGCGTTTTCATCCATTTTATTACCATTTCAGTGGCCTCTGCCTTTCTTCCAAACACCAAATGTTTCTTCCTCTTCCCACCCCAACTCTGTGACCCCCATGAAATTTTGCTTTGAAACAGCCTTATCTCCTGATTTTTCTGTAAACCTGCGCAAGAGAATCCTAAGAGTAAGGGAAGAAACAGACTGACCAGGACCAGTAGTCTTTGTAGCAGCCAGGAGTAGAGAAAGGGCTAGAATTATTTACATGCTAATTCAAAAAAATATATTTTTATGTTTATTTATTTTGAGAGAGAGAGACAGAGTGCAAGCAGGGGAGGGACAGACAGAGAGGGAGACACAGAATCGGAAGCAGGCTCCATGCTCTGAACTGTCAGCACAGTGCCCAATGCGGGGCTCGAACCCATGAACCATGAGATCATGACCCGAGCTGAAGTTGGGTGTTTAACCGACTGAGCCACCCAGGCACCCCTACATGCTATTTTTTGCCTAACACAAAAGTATATGAACTAGCACGAAAAGTCTTATAATAGAAATATGTACAGGGGTGCCTGGGTGGCTCTGTTGATTAAGTGTCTGGCTCTTGATTTAGGCTCAGGCCATGATCTTGTGGTTTGTGAGATCAAGCCTCACACTAGACTCTGCACTGATAGAATGGAGCCTGCTTGGGATTCTCTCTCTCCCAATCTCTCTCTGCCCCTCCCTAGCTCATTCTCTCTCTCTCTCTCTCTAAGTAGATAAACATTAAAAAAAAAGAAAAACGTACAAAGATGAGTACTAGTTTAAAGGAAGTGCTAAGAAAATTTCACCAAGGACATCTTGCCACTTAGGTTCTGATGGGAGGAGGGATGTGGTGAATGACAATATATGTATCTTTGAACTTGAGTAAATTAGGAAGACCAACAAAAGCCCTTGAAGATAACACATTTCTTCTATGAAGCTTACACCCTGGTTAAGGATATGGTAGAAATCTACAGTATAAGTAACCAGACATTTCCTTTGGAACAGACAATATTTTATAGAGCTATACACAAAAATGGTCATATGAAGGTGTTTTGACGTAATAGGATTAAAAATAAAATAGGGCAAATAAAAATCTTTCTAATTCTTTTTTTAAATGTTTTTATTTATTTTTGAGAGAGAGAAACAGACAGAGTCCAAGAGGGAAAAGGGCACAGAGAGGGGGGGGGGGACACAGAATCCGAAGCAGGCTCCAGGCTCTGAGCTGTCAGCATAGAGCCCCACATGGGGCTTGAAACTCATGAACTGTGAGATCATGACCTGAGCCCCAGTTGGATGCTTAACCAACTGAGCCACACAGGCACCCCCAAATCTTTCTAATTCTAATACGTTATGTTCATTTATGTGATTCTGAATGCAATTCTAACCGACATGACATAACTGGCAAGGAGATCAAATGTAGTGGTATTGAGAGACTTCAATTATCAAGGGAGCTGCAAGGAAAATCATTCTGCTAAAAGTGAAATGTCTGATAATTTCTTGGCTTGCCTACCGACGGTGTCATTTCACAGAAAGAGGAGGTAGTGAGGGAGGGTGCTGTATCTCTGAACTTCATTCTAAATACAAGGGAGAGCTACTTGGTCAGGTGGGCATCACTGGGAATTTAGGAGAAAAGAATTATATCATTTTAGAATTCACAACAACCACATAAAGTAACACCAGATATATTTATATTTATGTCCTCCATTTGAATGGTTTCATTAAATCTGAAGAATTATCAAGTACCTACTATGTGCTATACTTGTTTATTCATTACATGTATGTGTAGAGAAGAGTCTCTACCCTTGAAAACTTTCAGAAAGGTTAAAGAAATCAACAAAAAGCCCCCACCATAGATTCACCATGCTGTGAATTTAAATGTATCACATAAATGATAATAACTCATATTTCCCTGGATCTGGACTCTAAATTACTTGCAGAAGATTTCAGACTCTGCAACTACTCCCCCAATACACACACACACACACACACACACACACACACACACACACACACTTGGCATATTCAGAAAATGACCCAATTCTGGGAATTTACAGAAATCAAAAAGAGACATTCGGATTTTCTCATTCATGGAATTGGGAGTGTGAGCCAAGTTTATCTATAAATCTGATAGCCCCAGCTAAGAATCCTGTCTCTCCCTAGGAACTAGATAAGGACAGGGATGAATTTAAGTGACAGCCACCACCCTACATCATATTCAAAATTACTCTTCCTTTCCTGAACAGACTCTGTTCAGAGGTTTTGTTATTGGGCCAAGCTAACACGTCTGTCTCCATCTCCTCTGAGGTATTCTCTGCTGCAAAGCTCCTCAGTCTCTCACTAAATAGACTTCTAGAAGGCTTGCTACACTAGCTTACAAGACTTGTCCTAGTGACAGATTAAGCTCAAGATGGGGGCTCCACCACAGGTAATCTTTTTTATGGTTCAAGTCTGTGGGGACGGGAACAAGCTCAACTATCACAATCTCGAATTTAATTTTATGTTATCTCAACATGCAACAAAAGAAGGTAGAGATCGAATGGAACTATTTAGGCCATTTGGGGAATCTTCCTCAGGTCATATGTAAAAGATGAGAAAGACACACAACCCAAAATGAAAAAAAAAATTTAAGAGAAAAATTAAGCTAGAGAATTTTGTCAACAAAGTTGAACCTCAGCGTAAGGATAAGTGTGCAAAATAGCCAAAGACCAGAGTCTTAAAGCTACCATAGAGTGAAGAAGGAACAAGGTAAAAATGGGCTCAGTATTTGAATTTCATCTCATTATGCTAACAGATTACAGCAGAAAAAAGCTACTCATCTCCTAATTTGCTTCTCTTTTCTCCACTAGGAAAAGGGTCTTCAAACTGAAAAGAGTAGAACAAACATGGTTAAGAGGAAAATAATACCCAAATTAGCTGAAGAGATGAAGAGAGAGCTCCTAGCTGTTTCAAATAAATTCAAGCCCCCAAATTCAAGAAAATTATTCTCCAGGCACCTGGAGAATTTACAGGTGTGATCTCAGAAACACTGTCAAGCAGGAACCATTGAATATTTATGGAGAAGAGATATGAGGGCAAAAGACTAAAACAGGTAAATGTCCCGATTTTCTGCAAGTGGAAAATGGTATATTGCAAACACAACAGAATGTTGTGCTTACCGATAATCCCTGGAAAAGTGTTGGTGGGTTTCTTTAAAAAGCTCTAAAGAAGTCTGTGAAGAAGAGTATGGCAAGCTTTGGAGAATGGTATGGGTTTGCTGAGAGCAGAGCACATCAAGATGCCTCTTGGATTTTGTTAGGAACAAGATGAGGGAAGGGAGGGGCATTAATAATGACCTAAAGAAGCAAAGTAAAAAAAAAAAAAAAAGGTGGGGGCAAGGAGGTGGAGAAAATGGAAGATAAAATGCACACCATCCCTGGTCATTATCATGTGTTAATAATGTGCAGCAAAGTGTATAGTTTTCTCTGGACTATTTTTATGGGGTAATAAACAATAATCAATTGGACCAGAGCCATAAATGATCTCCACCTACAATTTTCATGTTGAAAGGGATTTTTGAGCTACTTGATGTAGCAAAAACTGATCTGGAGGCAAGTTTCTATCAAGATCACGAAGATTGAATGCTACAGTCTTTTAGTTTCTTTTGATGGGCTTACCAATTGAAGTTCAATATGATGCTATAGATACCTAGTTTTCAGGATGACATTTAACCAATCTCTTGTTTCAGTCATTTATAAACTACTGTCATTTTTCTAAGTCCTATATGCCACACACTGTGGAGGCATCTTGTGTTCATTATCTCTAATGCTTACAACACCCCTGTGCTGGTATGTTATCTTCAGATTATAGATGAGGAAAGTGAGGCTCAGAGAAATGAAGTTAATGGCCAGAGTCATCAGCTAGTAAGAGGTGGAGGTGGGCTTTGAATACAGGTCTGCTTTAAACTTACACTTTTCCACTGTACTACACATCTTCCATTATGAATTCCATGTGTAAATTTGGGGCCAGTTGATATGTTTAGGAGGATTTCTAAAGAAGTAAGTAGCTGTATTAAAAGAATTTTGATAAACATCAGGTATAAAATGAAGGCCAGAGTCCTGGGCCTGTTTAATGTTATTATCAACGATTTGGGTAAAGACATATGGCATGGAGTTGAGAAGTGTAACTAACGCTTTATGAAAAAGAATTCATACTTAAAATATGTATAAGTTATAACAATAGGCCAAAACTAGCTGGGTAAAATTAAATAGGGATTAAATGATAAATCCTGAATTTGGAATAAAAGAATATAATCTTTCTAAATATGTACTGAGGATATTTGGTTTACCAGAAATATAAATGAAAAAGACATGGGGGTTTTGAATTAATAGCAACCTCAATAGGAATCAGCAGAGTGATATATGAACAAAAAGAAGATGGAAAAAAAAATCTTAAAGCTACATTGGCTTCATTCGTTCATTCATTCATTCATTCATTCATTCATTTCTACTTAGTGTATACTAATCAAAGGACATTTTACTCTACATGCTTCATACTATATGTCATATATGGGTCACAGTGTGCCAGATGTACCATAGTTTAAAATGAACTTTTGAATAATTGGAATGTGACCCAGGATATGTCCTGTTGACAAGATATTGGAAAAGTTCTGGATATCATGTCCATTGAGAAAGAGTTATAAAAAGTTTGAATGTATAGCCTGCAAATTCCTCAAATATTTAAAGGGGGTATAGTTCATGAAACTAGTCATTCATTCAATTATTCATTCATTCATTGAAAAATATATATTTAGTTTTTGCTATATGTGAAATATGTCAGACACTGTCCTTGGTACTAGTAAGAAAAAAATTTAAAAGACATGACTCCTGCTCTGAAACACTTTTTAGTTTAGTGAGAGAGACAGACAAGAAAAAGCAAGTATTCATAGTATGTGTTATATTAGAGGTATTCCTAGGGCACAGAGAAAAGTCATCTAGATCAGACCGTAGGGGTCAGTAAAGGTTCCACAGAGAAAAGTGTACTTGAGATAAGATTAGAAAGATGAATAGGCATTAACTAGCTGAAAATAAAGGGAGAAAGTAAGGACATCACAAGTAGAGGGAACAGCATGTGTGAATGTATAGGAAAATCAAGACAGCATACAAGAATTGGTGAAAACACAAGTAGTTCTGGAAATTGGAAAAAAAGGACATGTGCAGAGCACTGGTAGGAAACGAGGCTTGACTTACATTCTAAACTAAGGAAATTGAACTTTATCCTGAAATCTATATGGAGTCTAGAAGCATTTAAAATTGGGCAATGGCAGGATTAGATTTTAGTTTTAGAAAGTTTCTTCAAGCAACAGTGAGGCCAAGCTGGAGGCATTAGGACCTGTTAGGAGGTTCAGTCAATTCTCATTATTTGTGGCACTTACTCTCTGTAAAGATGTGCAAACACTGAATTAGTGGATATTGAGTCACTGCTTCTGGGGGAAGTACAGGGTTATGTTCCTGCAAGCCTCTGGTCACAATAGTTTAATCAACTGACCGATATGTAACCTATCTTTATGTTTAAAGACACTTTGTTATATAGATATAGATGTGATGTCATATATATCTATGTAAATGTTTTATAAATAATTATATGCAGTATTTCTAACTGAGAAGGATTTAACATTTCCCTGACTGAGCAACAAGACCATTAATTTCATGGCCATTTACCCTCACAACCTTGCTTTAAAAAAATCAGTCATAATTCTATGAATCCACATATTTAGCCACTTTTCCATCTTTTCTGTAACTTCATCATGTACCATAGATATTGCTTTAGCACTTTCTGGAGTGTCTCGTATATAGATCACCAAATTTCATTTTCCTTTCTCTGGATGTGTCCTCCTGTTGATTCATTAAAACTGAGATATGATCAACAACACCGTAACTCATGCCTCAACAATGTTTATCTGACACACGTGTTTTCTCCATAAGGCACATCCAGCCATCTTGCTCTTGGGAACACTAGATGACTCTTCAGCACTACACTTGATGGTGATTTTAAACAGCAGAATTGCCAAAAAAAAAAAAAGGCACAAAAAATGAGAAAAATGTAGCACTAAATAGACTGCCAAAAGGATACTTGTTTACAATATGAGGGCTGAAACCAGAAAGTAAAGTATTGCCTTGTTTGACCTTATCTGGGAACACGCTTGCTGAGTGACTCAAATTTTTTACTACTCTGAGCATGTCCAGGAATGATTTCAAAAACCTGCAAATATTGACTTTTGGGGTTACTAATAAGCAAGTAGGAGAATTTCAAAATATGGAATCAACAAATTATAAGAATCAACTGTTCTTAACAGTAAACTAAGTTATAGCTGATGAACAACTGAACTGAGCCAGCATAGTGAGGTAGGTGAAGGAGATGAGTCCATTCATTTAAAATATTTATTGCATTTCAGCTATGAACAAAGTTTAGTGCTAAGAACCAAGAATATGGTGTAGCCTCTGACCCTGAGGTGTGTAGGTAACAAGGGAGAACTGTAGGGTAGATGAAAAATTTCAGGAATCATGTCTTCTTTTTTTAAGTTTTTTAAAGTTGATTTATTTACTTTAAGAGAGAGCACACATGTGAGCATGAGCCAGGGAGGGGCAGAAAGAGAGCGAGAGAGAGAATCCCAAGCAGGTTCCCCATTGTCAGCACAGAGCCCATCGCTGGGCTTGCTCTCACTAACCAGGAGATCATGATCTGAGCCGATATCAAGAATCAGATTCTTAACTGACTGAGCAACCCAGGCGACCCAAAAAGTATGTTCTTTAGTACATATAGATATCAGATATGGCATATATATCAGATATGGTACATATCAGATATGGCAAAGGTACATATCAGATATGGCAAAGAAGTCATAGGGAATACTTCCAGAAGAGCTTGATGATGCTCAGTCCTAGAGGGCATGTGGGGGGAAAAGTGGATTAGAGGATGGGGGATAAGTGTAGGTCTGGGTCAGCTCAAGAAAACATAAAACAACATAGGAGTGGTGTTAAGACAGAAGATTAATGACCAGAGATACCTACCTGTTGGGCATGGACTCGAAAAAATAGGTTTTTTTGAGAGGGAGGGAGCCAAACCATTAGAGACTCTTAAAAACTGAGAATAAACTGAGGGTTGATGGGGTTGGGAGGGAGGGGAAAGTGGGTGATGGGCATTGAGGAGGACACCTGTTGGGATGAGCACTGGGTATTGTATGGAAACCAATTTGACAATAAATTTCATATTTTTTTAAAAAGGGTTTTTTTTGAGGCATAATAAATTTACTCCTAAAAATCTGTTTGTGAAATGTGAGCATTGACCTGAGTAAAAGACTTTTAAGGATTTAGAATCCCTTGGAGGTTTACATGGAGGGCAGACTGGTGAGGAAAGAAAAGCATCTAGATTTTTTTGCTAGATCTTTGGCTACTGATGACTGTCTGATAGTCCCATTCACTAAGCTAGAGAAACAACAGGAAAAAGGGATTGGGAAGGAAAAGAAGATGTATTTTATTTGAGACACATTCAGGTTCAGGGACCTATGAGACATCCACGTAGAGATGGTCATCAGAGAATTGAAATTACAGTGTTATAGTTCTCTGAGTCCTCTGGGTTAGAAAAAGAGAATTGGGGGTGGGTAGTTGAAATCAGAGATTTATATAAGGACACACAGAACTTAAGTGTTGAAAGGAAAAAATCAGATGACCAAAGATGGAGCTTAGGAATTATGCTCACGTAAGGGACACATTGAGGAAGAGAAACTGAAAGAGAAGACTTGATAAGAAATAGCTATAGAGATAGGAGAAAAAAATCAACTATCACAGATACTGATGGTGGATAGAAATCTAAGGAAAAAGAAAATTCTGACATGATGTCAAAAGCTGGACAGAGGCCAAATAAACAAAGAATAGGAAAGATAACAGTGAGAATATGGTTGGAAATGATAGGTAGATAGATTTTTTGCTCAATATAAAAAATTACTTAATAGGAACAATGGAAAAAGGGAACAGGTTTCCTTATGAGATGAACACTTTGCCACTGAATTATGCAAACAGTGACTCAGTGACTGCCATTGAACAGCATTTCAGGAAGAATTCTACTAGGTAGGAGACTGCATTAAATAATCCTTTCAGTCTGTCCTTACATGACTATGATAGTATGTTCTCACTCAGGGAGACAGAAAGGGTTGGAAAGGGATGACATGTAAGGCTGGACAGGTGAGATTTTATTGATGGGGCAGCAGAAGTCAATATTCAGTGAAGGACTTTTGGAACCAGCCCTAACAGTTTATTGGTATGTCCCCTTGAAACTTAGATGCAATAACAGGCAACAGTAAATGAAGTCGAGACATCAGATCTTCCTTGGTATAGTATGGAAGAAAGAGGTGACTCAAGGAGGTGGAACTATTTGAATGGATAAGTGGTGTAAGTCCTGACACCTCACAACCTTGCTATGTTTCCTCAGAAGAGCCAGAAGGACGTGGTCCCATGAACTGAACAATCAATTGCATGTAACAATAGCCAGCTGCTTCACTCTGCTTATGCCTCATTCCTTCTCTCTGAGATTGCCCTTGATATAAAGAGTACGTAGATTCTGCCTTCTGCGGAATTTAGATTTAACAGTTTTATCATAAGTATGTCTCGGAAAAAAAGTCTCTTGTGATGTGATATAACAACCACTTAAATATCACCCGTTGTTGATGTTTTATCCTACATCTTCTATAATTTCCTCTATAATGTCATCTATGACATCTTATAATATTGCTTATTATTTTACTATTATCTGACTCCCACTTGAATTTTTCAGAGGACGTGTTAGGATTCCCATTGGTATTATCTGGCAAATCCAAATTGAGTCTTAATTTTATTTCCTGGCTTTATTACTAACCACCCTAGGATCCTTTGTAGTATTTCTCTTTCTTAACTGGCGCTTTCGGCACCTTCCAATTGTGCATTGTCTGAGAACTAAATAAATGTGAGCATGCTAGAACTCAAACAGCTGTATGTATTTAACTACAAGGTTGGATGCCCAATTCCTGCACTGCTTATGCAGCCATCAGGAGAGCTCTGAAAGGAAAATCTGCAAAGCTTCCAGCATATTTTATTAATGACCAGCCAGACACCATAACCCACACCAGGGAGATGAGGACCTAATTAATTAGGCATAATACCACTTAGCACTTACCATTTTCAATAAATATTACTACATGAATGAAAGAATCCTCAAAAGACTCCTGTGTAGCAGGAACTATTAATCCTATTTTACAGCTGGGGAAACAGAAGCAGAAAGGTTCTTAGATTTGCCCAAAGCCACGAAGAGAGGTGGCATCAATTCCCAATTTGGCTTTCTCAGAACTGGCCCTCTAGACTATTTTTAGAGCATGACTTTCTCAAAGGTCAAAGGGCTATCATATATCAAGGGTACTCACACATGAAACTTTAAGCAGTGTATGGGAATAACAATAGAGTAGGTGCATGGAAGTGTGAGGCTAGTGTCAGGGACTTTATAGGGAAATTGGTCATTTGCCTCTCTCACTTCTCTTGAGGGCAGGGATTATATGCTGTACACATGTGCTAGCAAGTAGCAGAGTTCCTGGCACACAGTAGGTATTCAGTAAACATTTTGTTTATTCATTCTTTAATCAAAGTCTTGTTAAATTCCTGCAGTATTTTAGGCATTCTCCTTGCCCTCATGGAACTTAAGAGTCTAGTGACAAAGAACATAAAATAAACCAATAAATAAGTAAAATATATGTAATCGCAAGTGCTAAATGCTATGGTGAGGGTAAAAAGGAGGGAGTGAGCCATGGAAATACCTGGGAAAACAGTACTCCAGGAGGTAGGAATAGCAACTACAAACTTTTAACATAGGAACATCCTTGGCATGCTCAAGAAATAGTAAGGACAGTGTGGCTGTGTAGAGTAAGTAAGGGGACAGTAAAAGAAGGTAAAGTCAAAAGAGAGGATACATGCAGTCTTATGGGCCATTTTAATAATGTTGGTCTTTTAATCTGTAAAGATATGAAGATGTTGAAGAGTTTTGAATGGTGCTATGGAATAAAGTGACATATTTTAGTGGGCTATTTGTGCCTATGCTTAGGGGGTAAGTGGGGAAACGGGGAGACACGTTTGGATATTATTGCAATCATTCAACTGAGGAAACAATTTTTCAAGATTTGTACAAGAATATAGTGGTGGAGGTAGCGAGAGATAGTCAAATCCTAGATACGTTTTGAAGGTGGAGCCAAGAGGATTAGATTTTTTTTTAACTTATCCTTGCATGTATTTAGAACAAGACATTCTCCTTTCGTGGAGAAAACAACAAATGCATCTGCATACATAGCTATAACATTTAAATGTCATTCAAATATTTTCCCTCCTCTGTATAATATTAAAATTTTATAAACTATATCCTCACAGTTAGTAAAAATTTTTTGTGGTCATTTTATTCAACTTCTTAACTTTATTTTTTTTATTTTATTTTTAAGTTTTTAAAATTTACATCCAAGTTAGCACATAGTGCAACAATGATTTCAGGAGTAGATTCCTTAGTGCCCCTTACCCATTTAGCCCCTCCCCCCTCCCACAACCCCTCCAGCAACCCCCAGTTTGTTCTCCATATTTATGAGTCTCTTCTGTTTTGTCCTCCTCCCTGTTTTTATATTATTTTTGTTTCCCTTCCCTTATGTTCACCTGTTTTGTCTCTTAGAAGTCCTCATAGGAGTGAAGTCATAGGGTTTTTGTCTTTCTCTGACCGATTAATTTCACTTAGCATAATACCCTCCAGTTCCATCCACGTAGTTGCAAATGGCAAGATTTCATTCTTTTTGATTGCCGAGTAATACTCCATTGAATATATAGCACATCTTCTTTATTCATTCATCCATTGATGGAAATTTGGGCTCTTTCCATACTTTGGCTATTGTTGATAGTGCTGCTATAAACATTGGGGTGCATGTGTCCCTTCGAAACAGCACACCTATATCCCTTGGATAAATGCCTCATAGTGCAATTGCTGGATTGTAGGGTAGTTCTATTTTTAGTTTTTTGAGGAACCTCCATACTGTTTTCCAGAGTGGCTGCACCAGCTTGCATTCCCACCAACAATGCAAAAGAGATCCTCTTTCTCCGCAACCTCACCAACATTTGTTGTTGCCTGAGTGGTTAATGTTACCCATTCTGACAGGTGTGAGGTGGTATCTCAATGTGGTTTTGATTTGTATTTCCCTGATGAGGAGTGATGTTGAGCATTTTTTCATGTGTCGGTTTGCCATCTGGATGTCTTCTTTGGAGAAGTGTCTATTCATGTCTTTTGCCTATTTCTTCACTGGATTATTTGTTTTTTGGGTGTTGAGTTGGATAAGTTCTTTATAGATTTTGGATACTAACCCTTTATCTGATGTGTTGTTTGCAAATATCTTCTCCCATTCTGTCAGTTGCCTTTTAGTCTTGCTGATTGTCTCCTTTGCTGTGCAGAAGCTTTTTATTTTGGTGAGGTCCCAGTAGTTCATTTTTGCTTTTGTTTCCCTTGCCTCCAGAGACGTGTTGAGTAAGAAGCTGCTGTGGCCAACGTTAAAGAGGTTTTTGCCTGCTTTCTCCTCAAGGATTTTGATGGCTTCCTGTCTTACATTGAGGTTTTTCATCCATTTTGAGTTTATTTTTGTGTCTAGTGTAAGAAAGTGGTCCAGGTTCATTCTTCTGCATGTCGCTGTCCAGTTTTCCCAGCACCACTTGCTGAAGAGACTGTCTTTATCCATTGGTTATTCTTTCCTGCTTTGTCAAAGATTACTTGGCCATACGTTTGCGGGTCCATTTCTGGGTTCTCTATTCTGTTCCATTGATCTGAGTGTCTGTCCTTGTGCCAGTACCATACTGTCTTGATGATTACAGCTTTGTAGTATAGCTTGAAGTCTGGGATTGTGATGCTTCCTGCTTTGGTTTTCTTTTTCTAGATTGCTTTGGCTATTTGGGGTCTTTTCTGGTTCCATACAAATTTTAGGATTATTTGTTCTAGCTCTGTGAAGAATGCTGGTGTTATTTTGATAGGGATTGCATTCAATATGTAGATTGCTTTGGGTAGTATTGACATTTTAACAATATTTGTTCTTCCTATCCAGGAATCTTTTTTCATTTTTTTGTGTCTTCTTCAATTTCTTTCAAAAGCTTTCTACAGTTTTCAGTGTATAGATTTTTCACCTCTTTGGTTAGATTTATTCCTAGGTATTTTGTGGTTTCTGGTGCAACTGTAAATGGGATCAATTCCTTGATTTCTCTTTCTGTCACTCCATTGTCGGTGTATAGGAATGCAACCTATTTCTATGCATTGATTTTATATCCTGCAACTTTGTTGATTCATGAATCAATTCTAGCAGTTTTTTGGTGGAATCTTTTGGGTTTTCCATATGAACGACCCAACGCTAATATCATCCTCAATGGGGAAAAACTGAGAACTTTCCCCCTAAGGTCAGGAACAAGACAGGGATGTCCACTCTCGCCACTGTTATTCAACAGAGTATTGGAAGTCTTAGCCTCTGCAATCAGACAACACAAAGAAACAAAACACATCCAAATCGGCCAGGAGGAGGTCAGACTTTCATTCTTCACAAATGACATGATCCTCTCTATGGAAAACCCAAAAGAGGATTAGATTTGATGGAGAGATTTCTGAAGTCTGGAAGAAAGTGAGGAGTCAAGATTGTTCTAAGGTTTTGACCTTAGAAACTGGAAGGGAGGACTTACTATTTACTGAGATAATACTATGTAAGGAGAAAATTTCAGAAGGGGAATAAAGGGTCTGGTTTGGACATGTTATCTATGAGATGCCTCTGGCCTATCCAAGAGGAGATGCTGAGTAGAAAACGATGTGTCCTGGAAGATAAGGGAATAAAGTATTTCAAAGTGGAAGGACAAGAATAAACTGTGTCAAAAGCTTCTGTTATTTAAAAAGTTAAAAGATTGAGGGGTGCCTGAGTGGCTCAGTTGGTTAAGTGCCTGGCTCTTGATTTTAGCTCAGGTCATGATCTCATAGTTCATGAGTCTGATCCCCACATTGAGCTTTGTGCTGGTAGTGTGGGGCCTGCTTTGGATTCTCTTTCTCCCTCTCTTTCTGACCCTCTGCTGTTTGTGCTCTCTCTCTCAAAAAAATAAACATTAAAAAAGAATTTAAAAAGAAAAGACTGAGAATTGACCTTGGGATTTAGAAAACAGAAGGACATTGGTGATCTTGACAACATAAGTGTTGGTAGAGAAAAAGGGTAGAACCTGATGGATTGAGTTCGAGAGAGAATAGTGTGAATTCACTGTGTATCTAGATGTAGCTATACCTGTAGATACAGATCTAGTAAATCTTTGCTCTGGCAACTGCAAGAATCTAGAAACAAAGAAATAGCTCAGTAGCTATGAATTTCTTCAGAATTCTGATTGTGGTCTTCAGATACCGTTTCCCATAAAAGGAATCAGGACTTCTTAGAGAAGAAACTGATGTCAGATCTGCTTCCCAAAATATACAAGATTAACCAGGGACATCGTGTCATACCAACTAGCCAAGAAGCTTTTACATTTCTAGGTTTGTGTCAAAAGGAGTCATGACAGTCTGATCATCATGGACTAACTAGTACCATACTAAATCCCCTACTATATACAACTAAAAAACAGGGCAAAATATTTGAACCTCTGTTTTCAGATATCAGATAGCAGCAGCACAGGACTGGATCCCTGAGAGGAAGGATATAAACAAGATGAGCTTCCCAAGCGTTCTATCTAGATGCACTTACCAGAGACAGTACAGAAAGGGGGGTGTCCAAGAACATCCCAGTAGTTTCTCTGAGTTTAAAGCACAGAGATTGGAGTTTAGATAGATGAAAAAAGCTGGAATTTGATGGATAGAGTACCAGACAGTAGCTAAGTAGACAAAGAGCTCCAGAAATATGCTTAGAGATCTCTAAGTACCTAACTGAATACTAAACTACATATGCATAGGGTGGGATTCTGGGGCACGGGGAGGCAGGGAAAGAATAACTACTGGGAAGTTGTGACCTGAATGTTGCTGGAGCTGGAATACATGTAGGAGACACTCAGTTTTAGCCAGTTAGAGAATATGCTAGACACTTAGTAATAATAAGTTTTGACTTCTGGTGGAGAAAGTAATTTTAAAAGCATTTTAACCATTTTTGATCCCTTGCTCTTACATATACATTTAGAATCAGTTTACCAAGTTTTATGAAAAACTATTAAGATTTTGACTGGAATAATATATAACCCATATATTGAACATTTAGTCTTTCTGTCCAAGAACATGATGTGTCTCTACATTATTTACATCTTATTTAATATTTAAAAACAAAGTTTAAAATTTATCTACCTAAAATTTGTGAACTTTTTTTTAGTTTTATTCCTTTATTGCTTACAAACTTGTTACTTTAAAAAAAATTTTTTTAGTAGGCTTCACATTTGGGGCTCAGTTAGTTAAGCATCCAACTTCAGCTCAGGTCATGATCTCATGGTTTGTGAGTTCAAGCCCCGCATCAGGCTCTGGGCCAAGAGCTTGGAGCCTGCTTCGGATTCTGTATCTACTTCTCTCTTTGCCCCTCCCTCACACACACTCTCTCTCTCTCAAAAACTAAATAAACATTAAAAATAAAAATTAAAAAAAGTAGGCTCCATGCCCAGTGCAGTGTCCAAACTCACAACCTTGAGATCAAGACCTGAGCTGATATCAAGAGTTGGACACTTAAGGGACTGATCCACCCAGGAACCCCACAAATTTGTTACTATTTTCTTATTTTATTGGATTTTGTAGTTATTTTTACATAATTTATAAAAAGACTTGACATTTGTATTAATTTTACATCTAGAAAATTTGCTAAGCTCTCTTATTAATTTTAATAAGTTGTCCATGAGTCTTTTAGGTTTTCTATGTAAATAATAAAATCATACATGAATAATAGCAGTTATTTTCCTTAACAATTTGAATCTTTTTCTTGCCTCATCTGCTGGTCAGGGACATGTTGGCTAGAGGTTGTTTTTGGACATCTTTACAAAGAATTTACTTCCGGCTTTGTTTCTTCTCAATGTTTAGATAGATACATAGATAGATATAGATCTAGAGTTGGTATTGATTTCTACCCCTATCTTTATTATTTCCTCCATTTTACATTTTTTGGACATATTCTGCTTTTGTTTTTCTATTTCGTTAGTAGGATGCTTAGCTTATGCATGTAAAAACCACAGTAAGATTCTATTTCACATTCACCACGTTGTCAAAAAAGACTGAGGAAAAAAACACATTGGCAAACATGTGGAGCAATGGCAACTCTTACAAATTTCTAATAGAAATGTACATTGGCACAACCACTTCAAAAACAAACTGAAGTTTATTGGGTACATACTCTATGATCCTTCATTATATTTCCCATATATATTTTCTGTACGAATTCTTGCACAAGTGGATCAGAATCTATGATGGTTGATTTTATCTGTCAACTTGAGTGAGCCACAGGTACCCAGGTCAAACATTATTCAGGATGTGTGTGTGAAGGTGTTTTGGGATGAGACTAACATCTAAATTGGTAGACCAGACTGATATTGTTTTCCAACATCATTGGCATTTCTTGGGTCTCACCTGCCATCTTTCAAACTGGAACTACATATTGGCTCTCGTGGGTCTCCAGCTTGCTGACAGCAGATTTTGGGACTTGACAGCCTCCATAATTGCTTATGTATAAGCAATAACTATGAATAAGCTAATTCTTTATGATAAATCTATCTCTAGATAGATATAGATATACAGATATAATTAGATATATACTTATCTTATTGCTTCTGTTTCTTTGGAGAACCCTGACTAATAGAGAAAGCTTGGATGAAAATTTTCATGACAGTAAAAAAACAGAAACACCCCAAATGGCTCTTTACAGTAGAAAAAATATCTACATTCCATAATACAATGGAATAAATACACAGCAATAAGAATATAGTAATTATAGCTATAAACATCAGTGTGGGTGAATTTTAAAGTATTGTTGAAATAAATAAATTCAAAATGGATTAAAGACCTAAAGGCAAGTTCTGAAACCATACAAATCCTAAGAAAGAACATAGGCAGTAACCTCTCTGACAATGGCCATAGAACTTTTTTCCAGATATGTTTCCTGGGCAAGGGAAACAAAAGCAAAAATGAACTATTGGAACTACACCAAAATAAAAAGCACAGCCAAGGAAACAATCAACAAAACTAAAAGGCAACCTACAGAATGGAAGAAGATATTTGCAAATGAAATATCCAATAAAGGGTTAGTGGCCAAAATGTATAAAGAACTTATATAATTCAACACCCAAAAAACAAATAATCCAATTAAAAACTGGGCAAAAGACGTGAACAGACATTTCTCCAAAGACATCCAGATGGCCTACAGACCCATTAAAAGATGTTCATCATCACTTACCACCATGGAAATGCAAATCAAAAGTACAATGAGATATCAACTTACACATGTCAGAATGGTTTAAATCAACAACACAAGAAACCACAGGTGTTGGCAAGGACATGGAGAAAAAGGAATACTCATGCACTGTTGGTGGGAATGCAAACTGGTACAGCCACTGTGGAAAATAGAATGAAGGTTCCTCAAAAAGTTAAAAATAGAACTATCCTACAATCTAGCAGTTGCACTACTGGGTATTTACCCAAAGAATATAAAAACACTAATAAAAACACAAAGCTCTCAATGTTTATAGCAACATTATTTATAATAGCTAAGTTGTGGAAGCAGCCCGTGTCCACTGGTTGATGCACTGATGATGATACATACACAAACACACACACACACACACACACACACACACACACACACACACATACCTGGAATATTATTCAGCCATAAAAAAGAATGAAATCTTGCCATTTGCAATGACATGGAACTAGAGAGTATTATGCTGTGTGAAATAAGTCAGTCAGAGAAAGACAAATACCATATGATATCACTCATATGTAGAATTTAAGAAACAAAATAAATGAGCAAAGAGGAAAAAGAGAGAGAGAAACAAACCAAGAAACAGACGTAACTATAGAGGACAAACTGAGGGTTACCAGAGGCAGGGCGGGGGGTTAAATAGGTGATGGGGATTAAGGAGTGCACTTATCATGATGAGCATCGGGTAATGTATGAAATTGTTGAATCACTATATTATACACCTGAAACTAATATAACACTGTATGTTAGCTAACTAGAATTAAAATAAAAACTTTAAAAAACAAAGTACTGTTGAACCCAAAAAAAATCACGTTAGAAAAATACATTAAGTATGATTGTATTTATGTAGAATTTAAATATGAGAGACACCAAATGTCTATCAAAAGCAACTATGGGGGCACCTGGGTGGCTAAGTCGGTTGAGCGTCCAGCTTCAGCTCAGGTCATGATCTTGTGGTGCGTGGGTTTGAGCCCCACCTTGGGCTCTGTGCTGAGAGTGCAGGGCTTGGAGCCTGCTTCAGATTCTGTGTCTCCCTCTCTTTCTGCCCCTCCCCCTCTCACACTCTGTCTCTCTCTTAAAAATAAATAATAAAACATTTTTTAAAAAGCAACTGTAAACAAATACACTATCTGCATATACTAATAGTAGTATATTTTATATAATATACATATTGTATAAAGTACATAATATATATAGTATACATAGTACGCTTATTATAAGCAATGGTAGTAGTAATAACCATATATAAACAAATTTAAACAACCACACAAGACCATAGCAGCTAAAAGAAAATGAAGCAAGGGGGCTATTTTTACAAAATTTAGGATAGTGATTATATCTGGGCAGGAGAGGGATGCAACTGGGGAAGAGCACACAAAGTGCCTCAAAAGTCCTCATAATGGTCTGTTAAGTAAGCTGGAAGATAGCTAGATGGATATTCATTCTATTACTATTCCTTAAATTTTGTGCATATGCTACTTATAATCCTATATGTGTGAATATGTCTAATCTTCTGTGTTATTTCTTAGTAAAAATTATATCTGAAATAAAAGAAATCAATCTGGAGAATCAAGTGGTCTATTAAAGTTTTCTGGTTAGCACATTTTCTAATATGGATCAGGCACTAGACAAATATTGAATATTAAAATAGGGAGCCTGGGGGCGCCTGTGGGGTGCAGTGGCTTAAGTGTCCGACTCTTGATTCTGGCTCAGGTCATGATCTCATGGTTGGTGAGATCAAGCTGCCCCGTGTCAGCAGCTGACATGTGCTGACAGCAGGAAGCCTGCTTGGGATCTCTCCCTCTCTCCTTTCTGCCCCTCTGGCAGAAAGCCCCAAATAAATAAACTTTAAACAAAATAAAATAAAATGTGAAGCCCAAAGCATCTGCTTTCTACTTCAAGCTCTGGAGATTAGGTAGTGCCTGTCTCTCAGTCTGGTCACAGTTCATCATCCCCTCTGCCCATTTCCATCTCCTGAATTTCTCTCATCTCTGGCCACTTCCTTGTTACCCTCAGCTTGTGCTCCAGAGATACAGCTATGCATTTAGACTCAGACCCTGGAAGTCAGGAACTGTTCATCTAGGAGCTAAGTAATTTCTAGGCATATTTTGTTTGGCTTAATGGTATTTTAAAATCTTTGAGCGTAACTAAAATATCAGAAGACTGCACATAACAATCTTCCAGTTTCTCTTGAAAAATAGGAAGATCTGGCAACACTGAGCTCTCATTCCTTCTTTCCAGAAATTAGCTGGGATAGCATCGTGGCTGTGCATCTCAGGCCTGCTCTGTCTGCCATGTTGTCCCCACCACTCTGTTCCCCGTGACAGAACTGAGTGTCCGTTTCCATTGATCCCCTCTCTTTCACTGTTGTTGTTGTTGTTATTGTTTAGGTAATCTGGCCAAGACACTTAGCGAAATGACAAGTCGGACAAGGTGGCTGGGTGCTTTCTCTTCAGTCGAGGTCTTTTCACTTAGTAAGTTTGAATATTACTTTCCTCACCCAATAAGCATCCATGTTTTCCATCTCTTTTCCATGACCTTATCTAGCCATGTCAGAGGAGATTCTCCTTCTTCTCATGCATAAATTTTGGTAACCCAGAGCATTGTTTTCCCCTTTTCAGCATCAAAAAGAGCTGTAGAAATTGCCTAAACTTATTCTGCTGAAAGAGGACTAATTCAACATCTCTGAATCTGAGACGAAGAGAGTCCAGAAAGGTAAGAGTGTCCGGACCTGGTGTGTGCCCGCACTCTCCGAATGAGAGCGCTTGGAAATCAACACCTCAATCTGTTTTCTTTCCCTTTGCCTTGACTTTCCTCTGTTTTCTCCACCCTGTGTGCTCTTCTTGGCAGGAAACTCAAGCCTTAGAAATCCGAGTCTATTCATAAATGCACTTCTCTCAGTTACTATGGCAATGCTGAAGGAATCTGTCACGGCCAAACAGGATCACAAAAGGATCACTTTTATTTTTCTTCTCAATGCTTCCACCAACAAACAAATAAATAAAATGCTACAACTAGCCAGAGTCACATTTGCTTCTTGGTAAACAGCTTCCAAGGACTGTCTTCCTACCTTCATTTCTTACTTTTTTCCCTCCTATTTTATACAGAGTTTTATTTGTTTTCCCAGACATTTATTCGAAAGGACCACAGTGAGCGGCATTCTAAATCCAGGTTTTCCCCTTACCTTTTGCTATTATAAATGTGGCATAAGAGTCACAATCATTTTGAAAACAAGCAGTATCGTTTCCCAAGATTATGCAGTAAGAATTTCGTCTATTGAAAACACAGGTTGCACATTCTCATCTCCATGAGCTGTGGATAAGTACTCCAGAGAGCTGCTGTTTTGTCTTCAGCTCCTATCTTTTTATTCCGTCATTGACAGTTTGGGAATGAAATAGTTCAAAAGTCCAAATTTAAAGAAAGCACCAGACAAACTTCCCGCCCTATCCTTAGGGCAGGGATGACAGGTTAAGTTGACATCAAGATTAGCAGATGAGCATTCATCCACTTTGCCAGTCACCGCTACTGCATGGACTCTGTGCAGCAACAGAACATTTGCTCTGAACAACCTACAGTCTGTCAAATTCCATAGCAGTTTCCAAGGCAATGATATGTTCTTGGTCTTTTCTTTATGTATTGCACAATGCTTTAGAAATTGCACAACAAAGAAGAGGGAAGCCCTTTGAACCCAGTGGGGGAAGACCCCCTGATTACCAGAAAGAGGTTATTTTGCAGATGGATTCAAATTCTTCCTGCCTTTCAGAGGAGAGCACCAGCTCTACCTCCTCTAGGTGAGGGGGTGACACTCAGATCTCTAACCTCAGTGCCCTTTCCAGAGAGAGATTTTTATTTGAAATTTCACCGGCCACCCAAAGGCAATGAGTGCCCCATGCTTATGAGTGAAGGAAGGAAGAAAAGATTTAACATAGGAAATCAACCCAGGTACCTTTGATTGGCTATGATGCCCCCACTGGTCATGCTAGTGTGTTTTCAGCAGCCTCTCCCGCCAGTACAGGGACAATATAGAAAAGTAGAGAATGAAGGCATTGGGTGAGGTACACCTGGTTTTGAATCCTCATCGTCTTGCTCATCACTTATCATCTCTGGACATGTTATTTAATCTCTGCGAACCTCAATGTTCTTGCCTGGAAGAAAAGGATAATAATAGTACCTATAGCGTAAGATGATTGTTGGGATTAAACTGGAAACTGCATATGAAGCACTTAGCACAATGCATTCTGAACAACTGTAAGCTCTAAATAAATATCAGCATTATTATTGTTTTTGTTATATGTTTCAACAGGAGAATGCATATTCCTGTCTCTAATTTTTCTTTTTATTTTACATACTTTATATTTTTATATTTATTTCCTTATATTTTAACAACCCAGTGTGCCCTAGAAAATTCTGAAAAAAAAAAAAAAAAGGAAAGCAATCCTTTGCTTCACTATAAATGGTACTTAAAGATGCTTGATATAATTTAGGAACAGGCCTTATCTCTTCACTTACTATGAATATATTAGGTAGGAAGTAGTATACTCATTTGACCAATGAAAAAAATTAAAGCTGAATCCACCTAAATAAACCTATAAATATGAATAAAGGTATTTCTGACATAAGAACGTTTACCCAAATACTGATATTCGGTGTTATTCCCAAGTCAGAAGCTGAATAACAAATCCATTCACTACTGAAGAAATTATATCTGATTCGATAAACTTTAAAAATAGAACCCTGGAGAAAATATCAGAAGACTAATGTAATATACTTTCTTTCATCCTTTCTTTCATTGATTCAACAGATATTTACTGAGTTTTTTTCCTACCAGGTCCTGTGAGAAGCAGTGTAGAGGGCGGAATCATAAGCAAGGTCCTGATCCTTTTAAGGGACTGACAGAAATTCAGCTGGAGGTATGCAAATGGACACTGAATCAAATAGAAAGTGGCAAGCATCCCAAGAGAATCTCTTACAGAATCTCTTACAGAATAAGAGGTAAAAGCATCAGTATGTGGAAATGCTGGTATTAATTATGCCTGATTTTGTATGTGAGAAATAACTTTTGAATCTGCGGCTTTCAGTGATACCAACTACTTGTAAATCTATGGTTGGGTGTGGCATCAAGCACAGAGAAGGTATTAAGAAATCAGGTGGTTCAGGAGCAGTTAACATATTTTTAACGGATTCTGAAAGGAAAGTGGACATAAAAGTCATAAAATGCAGAAAAAGTGGAAACAGCTTAGTTGTGATCTGTATGCCTGAGTTCTGCTTAGTATACCTGTGCAGTTGAAATAAACTCTGTTTTCTTCAGAAAGTTTAACCTTGAATTTCTTTTCATATTAAAGGAAAAAAAACAGGGCAAAATGGACATTTGTGTGAATTCTGAATAAAAATGTGAAACAAACTGAGTCAGTAGCACTCTAGTCCGCCATCTGGGATTTTGCACTACTCAGTCGATTCCAGAAATTAGATTAATATGGAGGAACTCAGAAAGGGGAATTTCCTTTCGGAGGTAATTACAAGGCTCACCTATTAACAGTGGAAAATCTGTAGCCAGTAATTGCTCTCCTCAAGTCAGACAGGAGACCTCAAATGAAATACAACCTCAGGATGTTTTTTTCAAAAATGAGAGTTTTATTCCAATTATCAAGGGGCATAACCACTAATATGATTTAAAATGCCGAAGTATAAAGATACTTTCTTAGGAGACTACTACAAAAGCACAGCTCAGAATATCAATCTGCTCTTCCTCAAAACATTTTGAAGCTCTGCTTTTGCTTCAACATTTTCACTTGCTCCGAGAAGCTTTCTTTATCCCCCAAATGGCTTTCTATGAATTGTGTAAAATTTGAGTTCAGAAAAATCGGTTCTGGTTTAAGATTTGCACACTCAGCATGGCTCGCACACTGAGGGGCTTTAGAACCTCTTCTCTGGACAGCACATGCGATGGCTGGAGAGTTTCAGACGTGTCAGACTCCAAATGACTCAGCTGATGATCTTCAAGACCAGACGGAACACAGTATCCTTCTCCTCTCACCCACTATTCCTGCTGCCAGATCCTGGGGACAGAAGATAGTGGAACACCTATGGTGGGTTCAGAGACATGGGTCCCTCTTCAAGGAAGGAATATGCACAGCTTTTGAGAGGAAACAAAGGATGCAATTATTTCCTTAGAAAATGTAGAAGTAAACAATGTGATGTGCAGGAGAATATTTTCATCCCTTCTGAAACTTTGGAAATCACAGTCAAACAACTTAGAATATATGTGTTAATGAAAGATCTTTTGTCTAATTTATGTACATCACTTTACTACAGATCTATGGAATTTAGGTTACATTTGTATAATTCCATAAGGGGTTTCTGATTGCTTAAGCGCCACCTGTTCTTTATAAATGCTGTGACTGACATCAAGTTTTCCTCCATATGGTGATGACATTTTTGATTACTATTTGTCTTCTTACATTTTAATAGTGATTTGAGTTAAAATAATTTAAAGTCTGTTTCCCAATAGCTTTATATAACTGAACAGTTCTGTTTATGAGTTTTATCTTTCTGTATTTTGAGTCCACATAATTTTTTAGAAGATCTTAAACTAGATACAGAATACAGCTTTATAGAACTAAATGAGTAATTTTTCAGTTGTGAGTTAAAATCAAGAGTAGAATCAATATGGGCCTCTCTGTAATTGAAAACCAGTGGGTGATAATTCTGTACTGAAAACAAGATAATAAGAATAAAAACGAGCCATTGGTGGGAGAAAGATAAGATTAAAGATGTGATCGCAATTAAGTGTGAACTATTATTAACATTGTAATAAAACTTCCACTTCTAATTTGTCCCATATTTTCCTCTTTTGGATTACAGTTATGAAGATATATAAAAATAATTTAAGTAAATCCTGCTAGAATCAATTTATTATTTTCTGCTAAATTAATATTTACAGCATTGTTAATATCCAAATATTTTGGCTTGCAAAAATAGTTCAGTTTTTTCATTATGTCAAGATTTATTTTTCTATTTGTCTGATATATTATTTATCACTTGGTATGCATTAATTCTGAGAGTAACAGAAAAGGCCAAGGCAAAGCATGTGGTATTGAGATGCACAGTGAAAGAAAATGTCGATTTCTCCCATCTTCATGCCTCACAGTGATTTTTTCACACCGTTAAAAGCCTACATGCGTGTATATTTGAGGGGAAAAAAAACACTGAAGAAAATAGGTGGCCATTTTCCTCTTTATGATGACTTTCTATCTTTTCCTCTATTTTTTTAATTTATAAAGTTTTTGGTATATATAAACAGTTTTGACTATTCAATAAATAGTTCTGGGAAATTGGTGAACACTTTGGGGACAATATGCCAGTTTCCCTTGGGGAAGAATCATCCCCTCTACCAATCCAAATTTCTGCTGGGTTTGCCAGGTTCATAGAGTATAACCTTGAGAGAGGAACCAACACTGAGGAAGGCAAATTCAACAGAGACACAGATTCTTCTCAGCTCTTAAATTCAGTGATGCCTGAAATAATTCTCCTGACTTTTATAATTATTTAAATCAATAGTCCTTCCAACCTAGTCTGAAGGGCTTGACCACACTGAGTAAGACGTAATGGAAAAGTAAATAGGGTAACATTGAACGCCCTCCATATGAACACTGTGTTTTAGACATAACTACTTGCAGGCATGAAAACCCACCACTTTGGTGTCTCCAGCTTCTGAAGTCCCTCCCAGACTTTTCTAGCTATTTTCCTCTTCATTCTCCAACAACACCTGCTTACCCTTCAAAATGTAGTTCAAACACTGCCTATTATGAAATCTTCCTTTATAGCAGACTAAGTCATTTTCTCCTTTCTGTTTCCATTACACTTTGTATAGGATTCACTCATAATTTTCCCCTATTTTACCGAAATTGTTGGCTTAAACATGTGTTTCATCTCTTTTGAGTGTTGAATTCTCACTTGAATTGTCAGCATGTAGTAGAATGCCTAAGTAGGTGACTAATAAATGTCTGATAAATGGAGGAGTGAATGAATGAATGAATGAATGAATGTAGCACTAATAATAGTAAAAATTATCTACTGATAATCTACTGATAATCTACTGACCAATCTGTTAGGAATTTCTTCATTGCTCAAGTGTTAACATATTTTTGTGGTCTAAATGATATATGTTTTATATATCTGGGAAAGCTACATGGCTTCTTTATTGCTTTCATGTGAGTTCATGGTCCATTTTCAGGTAAATTCTTAAGAAGATGAATTTTGTTTCATTGACTGTGAAAGCAAAGCCCCATGCATCTGTCTCTGAATGTTGATAACAGATCCCATTGTCTACTTTGCTCTTCCCAGAATAATCTAGGAGAACAGGAGTATGGAGTTCTGTTCACGCATCAATCTTTCTAATAGTAACAAGTCTTTCTGCCAACACAACTCTTTCCTTTCTTTTTAACAATGGCATATGGTTCATATGTTTACAGCAGATCTCTACAAAATACTTCTTTGTTTTTATAGAAAGATAGGCTGGGTTATGAACTCTTAATCGTCACCTCACTTCCTACACACAAAAACAGAGTCCTTGTGCTGTACAAGCTGTGGACATATTTGTAATGAAAGCAAGGCAGAGGCAAATGGAAATTTATTTCAATGAGTTTACTGTAAGCACACTTTTTTTTTTAATTGGTAGGTTTTAAAATTGGTATTGGTAGGTTTTAAATGCCTAATTATCTTCATATAAATGGCACCCTATCATCCTAGAAGTGCTGTACTCCTGCCCTGTGCTGTTTATTATTTTGCATTACAATTATCATGCAAAGCAGAGAAGGTGACTTTAAGCAGCTCATTTAAAGTGCTTTTTTTCTTAAGTGTAAAATCTTTGGGAGGCTATTTACATAGATGTTTATCATTGGGTGTTAAAAATCAGTCCAATTATAAGTACACAAAAGTTTTTATTATGGGTTTAATTTTGAAATGTAAATGGCCATTGTAAAGTGCCTGTTGAAATTTTAATTTGTGCTTGCATTTTTGTCTATGGATTAACAAGCCATCCTGTATTGAAATTAATTATAGAGATATACAAAACATTCAAAGATAACACAATCCCACAATCCGTATGGCAAAATTGCCTAAAGGTATGCAATGCAATCCCCTCTTTGGAGTTGAACATTAGAGATGTTGTAAGAAAGTGTTCGTCCGCCACCCAAACCACTAGCAATGCTGTGCAGATGATAGGATTCCACTTCATGTTGCATTCTGTTGCCATGGCTATGATGGCCTTAATATTGTATGCTCACAGCAAGGTTGCAATTAGTATTTGGATTTAGAAGAGAAACATAATGATCTCATATTGAAGAAACACTTGTTTAATACTATTTTGGATCTAGGCGTCCTTTCAAGCTGCTAACGAGCAGCACTGTTGGTCAGGAAAAAAAAAAATTCACTCAGCCATTTTGTACCTGTATCCTCAGTTTCTTCCAAACAAACTTCCATGGGACAAAGAAGCTGCTGATGTTTCTGGTGTGGCTGTACGTGCCTTCTACTAGACTTCAAAAACACATGCCGCACATACTTTTAAAGTTGTAACAGACTTTCATCTGATTTCCTGTGCAGGGAACAGAGATGACACTGCACTGACTTAATAATCAAATTGAAATGTGTACTTGATTGGGCGCCTAGGTGGCTCAGTCAGTTGGGCGTCTGGCTCCGGCTCAGGTCATGATCTCACGCTTTGTGAGTTCGAGCCCCGCGTCGGGCTCTTTGTTGACAGCTCAGAGCCTGGAGCCTTTTTCGGATTCTGTGTCTCCCTCTCTCTCTGCCCCTCCCCCACTCGTGCTCTGTCTCTCTCTCTCAAAAATAAATAAACATTGATATGTACTTGATGCTTTTAAGAATGCAGCCAAGGTGTGCGTTCTAAGAGTTTCAGGGTTCAATATATGCAAAACCTAATGAAATATTGTTCTGGATCACCAGTATCATCTAGTGTGGGTGTTTTCGCTGGCGCTTATAAAGGGTTCAGTTTCATATTATTCACTTGGTAGTGGTGACAGGTGAGGAGGACATGGGTGGGCCCTGAGGGTGGGAGACGAGGAAAGATTAGCCATGATAATAAATGAGGAGATGGAATTGAGATGGCAGGATGGTTGCACCATGTTCTCAGACTACAAACTATCGTCAGAGCCAAAACACCAGGATTCCAGTCACGGAGCATGGAGGGGAGGTCATGAGCTAAAGCTAAGAGGTCAAGTTGGGGAGAAAGGCACTAAATAAATCCTGCCTCTGCTTTACCAACCAAGTTGATATAATATTCTCAAATCCTTTCTTGTCATTTCAGTAATCTTCATAGCATCTTCACAAGGAGTAAATTCCATTTCAAGAAACTACTTTGCTCATCCACCAGAAAACAACTCCTCATCCATTAAAGTTTTATCATGAGAGTGCAGCAATTCAGGCTCTACTTCTAATTCTAGTTCTCATGCTATTTCCACCACACCTACAGTCACTTCCTCCACTGAAGTCTTGAACCCTCAAAGTCAACCATGAGGGTTGGGATTAACCCAACCTCTCTCAAACTCCTGTTCATGTTGGTATTTTGACCTCTCCCCATGAATCAGGAATATTCTTAATGGCATCTAGAATGGTCTGAGAGGATTGATTCCAATCCTGAAGAAGATCTACTGAGAGTTCAATGCTATCAAACAGCATTACACGCTACAGAGAAATTGTGAATGAAGAATCATTCAATGCAGCAAACTTCACTGTTGTCTTACTTTAAGAAATTGCCACCGCCACTCTAACCTTTAGCAACCACCACCCTGATCAGTCAGTCCACAGCCATCAACATCGAGGCAAGACCCTCCAAAAGACTATGCAGACAGATTATGACTCTCTGAAAGCTTAGGTGATAGTTAGCACTTTTTAGCAATGAAGTGTTTTATAATTAAGCTACGTACATTGTCTTTTTTAAAAAAAAATGCTATTACACACTTAATAGACTATAGTATAGTGTAAACATAACTTTTATATGCACTGTGAAGCCAAAAGTTCATTTGGCTCACCTTTATTGCGATATTCACTTTATTGTGGTGGTCTGGAAACTAACCCGCAATTATCTCCCAGGTATGCCTATATATAAATGATTAAATCTGATCCTCTAACTATTTGATTAACATCATAGACTCATACCATGAGAACTCAGGGCCATTATTAGGGTTTCACTTGAAAATAAGCTTTAGTAAACTACAGAATGCACATGGATTTTCCTGGCCTCACTGTTGTTTGAGTTCTGATGATGAGCTCAGGATGGAGGTAAGGAACTGTCCTATAGGGAAAGAATCAGAGAGAGATATGCCTGGGGCCAGGCCATCTTAGGAGGGACACTGTCAAGAAGACATTATGTAAAATTACCAAGCAGAAAGGGTTGAAAAAGATGAAAGTGAAGAGATGAAAACAAGACCCTGGAAGTGGAGTGAAGGAGTTAACTAAGAGAAACAAAATAGATGAAACTTCAAGGAAGAGCTGGAACTATAAATAAAAGCTAGAATTAGTAATGTGATATAAATCAAGAGAAGGATGGGGTGCCTGGGTGGCTCCGTCTGTTAAGTGTCCACCTCTTGATTTCTGTTCAGGTCATGATCTCACAGTTAGTGAGATTGAGTCCCATGTCAGACTCTGCACTGACAGCACAGAGCCTGCTTGAAATTCTCTCTCTCCCTCTCTCTCTGCCCCTCCCATGGTCATGTATATATGCACTCCCTAAATAAATAAATATATATATATATACACACACACACACATAAACAAACAAACAAACATTAAAAAAAAAAACAGGAGAAGGAAAATGGTGGCACCAGGAATAATAATAGCTACTATTATTAATAATAGCCAACCAAGTACAACTTTCCATATATCATCTCATTTAACTTCCCAATTGTGAGCAAGGTATAATCACCCCCATATTAGAAAAAAGAAGCTTTTTATAGTTCTATAATCAGTTCTAATTCTTTACAATAGTAATTTCAAAGATCTCCATTCTCCCTCCCCAAATTTCCAACCTCAATCTCCCCATTCAATATCAACAGAGGATCTGTCCTCCAACTGTAAAAGGAAAATAGCCAAGAGATGAGAACTCCCTTCACTGCATGCTACGAAACCTAGATATTTAGCTGTTTTCATAGCCATTTTTTTCTGCTTCTGTCCAGTTACAATGGAAGAGACGGCATTAATATCTGAATTTAATTTCTCCACCCAAACCCTGGATCCCATTCCTTCTTGTCTCTTTAAAAGAACCCTTCCATCTACCCTACTGCACTGTTGGTAGGAATGCAAACTGGTGCAGCCACTATGGAAAAAGGTATGGAGCTTCCTCAAAAAGTTTAAAATAGATCTACACTATGATCCAGCAATCACACTACTAGGTATTTACCCAAAGAATACAAAAACACTGATTCACAGGGATATACACACCCCAATATTTATAGCAGCATATCTACAATAGCCAAATTATGGAAACAGCCCAACTATCCATCAACTGATGAATGGTTAAAGAAGATGAATGGATAAAGAGCAATTCTCAGCCATAAAAAAGAATGAAATCTTGCCATTTGCAACAACATGAATGGAGCTAGAAAGTATAATGCTTAGCAAAATGAGTCGGTCAGGGAAAGACAAATACCATATGATTTCACTCATATGTGGAAATTAAGAAAAAAAACAAATGAACAAAGGGGAGAGAGAGAGAGAGAGAGAGAGAGAGAGAGAGAGAGAGGCAAACCAATTAACAGATTCTAAACTATAGAGAACAATCTGATGGTTCCCAGAGGGGAGATGAGTGGATGGGTTATTAAGGAGTGCGTTTGTTGTGATGAGTACTGGGTGTTATATGGAAGTGTTGAATCACTAAACTGTACACCTGAAGCTAATATTACATTGTATGTTAACTAAGTGGAATTTAAATAAGAACTTTAAAAAATGAAGAAAGAAAAACTTAAAAAAACCCCTTCTATCTGCTTTCTCTAGATCTTCTAGCTCTCCTTTTCTATAGTCTCCTTAAAATTAACAGTAAAACCAAAGAAAATTTCCTTTAGCCTATATCTCCTTCCAGTTATTTTATCTTTCTTTTCTTTCAAAGAAGTGTTCTTGGGAGAATTATCTACATTTATTCTCATCTATTTACTTTTTTTTTTTACTCATCAACTTACCACAACATGATTTTTTTTTACACTGCTCATTCCAACAGAAACCTTCTAGTTATTAAATCTAATAGAAATATTTTGGTTCCCATCATATATAAGCTTTAATAACACTAGATTTTGAAATAAACTCTGTCCTATGCTCTGTGATACAACGCTCTACTGGTATAATCTGTTCTCTGATACTTCTTGGTTTCTTTCATAATTCTTTTTCCTATCACGCCCTTAAAGATTGATATCCCTCTTGGTTCTGTTCTTAATCTTGTTCTCTCTATACACTCCCTGTGTTATTAACTACTCATGGAGCTTTAATGTCCATGTCTATGCGGACTGCCAAATTAGTGCCTCCAAACCAAATCTTCTTGATCTTCAAGTCATAAGCCACCATCTTCTCTCACATGAATGTCCGAAACAACATCCTTATTTCTATGTTTACTCTCAGTCTTGACTCCACCATTTTGCTATAGCCAGAGTCATTATTTCAAAATGCTAATCTTATCATGTTACCCACCCCAAATCTTTCAATGGCTTTCCATTGCCCTTAGGATAAATCCAAACTTTTTGACATATCTTACAAATCCTTCAAGATCATGTTCCCATGAAATGTTCCAGCCTTATTTCTTTCCACTTTCCCCCTTTTGTTCAATATGGTGGCTTATTTGCATATACAGAAAAAAATTCTTGAATGTATTAATCAATGTTGCATAAGGTCTAAATGTTGCTAAAAGAGAAAGTATCTCACTTCAAAATTCATGCTTTGGAGTTTTAAATATGAGCTAGACTTCTTTTTATTTATGTCTTGGGGGAAATTTTTTAAAGTACCTAATCTGGACTGAACATATGGGAGGGGGTGGTTTATGAAGTACATTTTCTGGTTGTGATCAAATCTCTTTCTTTGATTTCAGGTCCTGCCACAAGAAAACGTTGGGATATAAACTCCAACCCCTTGGAAAAATATCTCTGAGGGAATTAGACAATTAACTTGGAGACAAGGAAGAGTCTGTAGGACATTGGGCCCTAGTTTCATTTTAGGGCAGAGCAGAGATGTTATTAGACTGCATGATAATAAAAGCAAAAAGACCATTTGCTTTTCCCACTAGCTCACTGGACCTAAACTTGCTGCCAGAACAACACTATAGGTAATTCTTTAAACGATCTTTTACAGAGCATCAAATTGGCCCCAATAGACTCAGTTGGGTCTTATGACTGACTGAGAGTAATAGAGGGAAATATGACTTCTGAAGGATCTCTGAGGCTTTCCTGAGAACCATGACCAGGAAATGGAGCATCAAGGAACCACTATTAACAAAAACCACTGCTCTCTGGATCTGGCTCAAGCTGCTGCTAGGAACCACTGCTAGGCAACTCCACAGAGATGCAGCCTGGGGTAGCACAGCAGGCTGAGAGAGACCATCTCGCCAAGCGGTATTTATTTTTTCTGTAGCAGCTCTCAGTGTCTTTAGAGAGAATGAAGTTTAAATCCTTACTATTTGCATAGCATCTGGTGAGAAGGGTAGAGATTGTAAGTGTTTTATTATTGTCTTCATTGATGAAGGACAGTAACCTGAACCTGAAGGAACTACAAGTTGAGTGAAAGTTTAAGATAATAGAAGGCTTATATTATCTGAGCTCTCAGAATATCATCTGGCAGGGGATAAAACTGAGTGGAAAAGGCTGTGCCAGGAAATTGGCTGACTTTTGATTTATACAGCAACTATCATCACGTCTTAGACACAAGAGGTGCAATTAGGGTACCTACCAGTCAGAATGTGATGGTGACAATGTGCAAATCTCAGTAGTTTAAATCAACAAATACATCATTTCTCAGGCACGGTGTGTGTCCAATGTAAATTGGCAGGGAGGCTCAGGGTTTCAGCCAATGAGCAGCTAAAACTCAAAAAGCGGGTTCTGAAGGTCCTGAACCAGTAATTAAACACTCTGCTACAAAAGTCACACATGTCAGTTCTGCTCACCACTCACTGGCCAGAAGGAGTCACAGGTCCCCCTCATCATCCAAACACAAACAAGGCCAAGACATGAAATCCTACCATGAACCATGTGCCCTGAAGACAGAGAACCCAAAAGAATTGAGAAAAATCATGAATGATGACCATAATAAATATGTTCACTGACATGATTTTTGCTTCATAAACATTTATGTTATGGTTTATGATACATGAACGATGCTCTAAAATAGTATTTTTCAATATTGAGAAGTTTTAAACTCCCCAAAATATGGTGTTCCAGTGTGAGAAACTAAAAGTTAAACACTGTCATGTCACATGATCACTTAAAACAACTTTAAGTGTAAGGGCCAATGGGCACTGAAATTGCTTGGCGGCTATCCCAAAAAGCTAACTTTAATACTTAAAAATTTTTCACCTAGGGGTGCCTGGGAGGCTCAGTCAATTAAGTGCCTGACTTGTTTCAGCTCAGGTCATGATCTCATGGTTTGTAGGATCAAGCCCCACGTCGGCCTCTGCTCTGACAGCACAGAGCCTGCTTGGGATTCTCTCCTCCATCTCTCCCCCAGTTGTGTGTGTTCTCTCTCTTTCTCTCAAAATAAATAAATAAACATTTAAATAAAATAAATAAAATAAAATTTTTTATCAAAATGAAAGTACAAAATCCAAAATTCTTATGTACAACACTTCTGAGTATATTCCCAAGAACTTCCATTTGCTGATAGAGCTGAGTTTGAGAAGTAGCTCTCCAGTTAAAGAGAAATAGTCAACATTTATTCAGTGCTTGCCATGTACCATCATCTTTAAATGTTCTGCAGAAAATAACTCCTTGAATCTGCATGAAAATGACATTATACAGGTATTTGTTTTTATTTTGTTAGAGTTTTTAGAGTTTTATTTATTTTTATTTTTTAGAGAGTGAAAGTGGGGGAGGCTAAGAGAGAGAGGGGGACACAGGATCCAAAGCAGGCTCTGCGCTGCCAGCAGCAAGCTCAACATGGGGCTCAAACTCACGAACTGTGAGATCATTTCTTGAGCTGAAGTCCGACGCTCAACTGACTAAGCCACCCAGATGCCCACAGGTATTTGTTATCCACATTTTTTCTGTAGGGGAACTAAGGCACAGAGAGTTTAACTGGCTGCTCTGTGATTTGAACCCAGGAAACATGGGTTCAAGACATTCATTGTTCTTAGTCTTTGCATTACACTGTCATTTTTTTACACTTGTTCACTTATTGACTCAACACACATATGTTTCCTAATATGTGCAGTAATGATCGTGATCCAGAAAAGGGTATAAGATAATGTCTTCATAAAACTTTCCACCTGACAGAAAATGAACGATATACACAGTCATTTATTTAAAAAAAGAGAGCTATTATAATAAACATGTGATTATTTTGCTTATTTGTTTCTGGTTTATCAGGAAACCCCCTCCCCCAGAGGGCAAGCTTCACGTGAAGAGGTGCTATCTCTATCTTGCCCACAATTGTTTTCTCCATGCTGAAGAGCCAAGAAAATTGTAGATACCCCATGAATATTTGTGGGAATGAATGAATGATTGGAAACTTCATTGCTAACACAGTAGTAGGTGCTTTATGTGGTTTTCTCATTTAATTTTTAAAACAAATATTACAAATAAGAAACTGAAATTTAAAGTGCAATCAGATGAAAGTGGGACGGCCAGATTTTGAACCCAAGTCTTTCATGATTTTACATACAGAGCCCCTTCTCACTTGAAAACACTGCCTCTTAATGTGGGCCAGAAGACTACAAAGTTCTACAGGAAATTGTTTTCTTCCAAGCTCACGAATGATCGTGAACAAATCACATATAAAAAGAAACATTTCCAATGACTCCCACCATTTTTGTCTAAAGCAAGGACAAGAGGATATATTGCAAAGCCAGATGACTAGATATTTATCAGTCAGAAATGTCTCAAAAAATACAGCTTGATTAGTGAATTGCAGTATGTTCAGTAATTAATTAAGAGTTTGATTTGTAAAAACAAAGCATGATGGCTCCTACACACACCATGTGTCCCCTGAGCAAATGAAGATAGAGCTTAATGCTGAGGCTCCCGGTTCAGCTAAGCAGTCACAGATGTGACTCAAATTAGAAGGATGAACTCTGAATAACAATAACACCATCCAAATTAGCAAGTAGTATCTAAAATTTCTCCCATAAATGCTGGAGACTGTGTCCAGGGTCCAGGGTTATGAGCATTAAATTCTGCTCTAACTGATTTTCCGATCTGTTTGGGCCAGTGCCACGTATCAAAAGAACTCTTGGAGAAATAAGGGTAGTGTTCTTTCTAGTTGTTTAGTGGAACACCATCCAGAGAGAGCTCTAAGGTCAAGTCTAGATAGTTTATATGGGAAAAACTGCCTATTCCTTTTCCAGGCAAGTGTGTGAGAGTGAGTGTGTGTGTGTGTGTGTGTCTGTGTGTAACAGAAGTACAACAGTGTATAAGCATGGTATTTAGAAATGGAGAGTTGAAAAATAGCTACCTCTGTAGAAAGCAGAGTTTGACAGAGTATAGTAGATGTTGTTTTGCTTTGCTTTGTTTTAAGCTTGTTATAGGACTATGCAATGTTTTAAAGCATAAATATTTATTTTTTACAAAATGACCACCCTAGAGGAGGATACCAAATAAAACTCAGAGTAATCTTAACAAGAAATTTAAATATTATGGCTCTGCAACCAAAGATGCATTATTCTATGAGGAATATTTATGCTATAAATACAATTAGAATTGTAATTTATTTAAGAAACAAGGACAAAATAGCTTTTTTCACCAACACATGTATAGCACGCATTTTATACACTCAAAGCAAACCAATACCTTGCATAGGTGGTCTTCTTCATTGTATAAAACACTTCACTTGTTTCCACTCCCCCTCTCCTGTGACAGAACACAGAAAAGGAAGAGGGTCTACACTTACTCCTCCCCTTTCCCTTTTACCTATTACTTGTATTACTTAGTTCCATCCGGATAAATGCTCAGTGTCTCATATATGTCTGATCCCTCACTTCCCAGTTCAGCTTCCCTGTCCCTGGCCATGTGCCATTCTTTGCTTTTCTCCCCAGTCCTGGCTCACAGTGCCTAGTTCTGCCACTGTAATGTGCTGTCCTGCCCTCACTCCCTATTTACTCCCTCCTTATCAGTTTTGCAGCCATTCTCTCTCTCTCTGTCTCTGGAAGACTGATGACATTTGCTTGTGGCTTGGCTACCTCCTCGGTTTTGGTAGGCTCCCCAGCCTTTTTCCTCCATCATACTGACTTTTTAATACCTCACATGGCCTGGCTGGCCTGTCATTTCACAAGGTATCATGAAGATTGCCTTCATTTCATTACTTCCATGTTGTGTTTTTAAACAATCACATGGCCTTCACCTGACCTCTCAGAAATTTATTTCATCTACATTTTTGATAGACACATGAGCTCCAAATATTCAGTTGGGGTCGATATGATCATTTTGCAAAGAAAGGTAGTTCACAGGCTTCTGGAATTTTCAAATAACATTTATTCTCAACTATGCCTTTGAAATTTTCAGCTTAAGAAACAGTTTTGAAATTGAAGACAAAAGTCCATCAGAAAGTGACATTCCATTCTCTGAAATTAAAAAACAAAAACTCCACAATCTCAGTTGTAGGAAAAGTGCTTATTTGAGTCGTTTCTATAATTTTCTACTTTGAAAGGGAGAGACATACCTCTCATGACATTTAGCTCTCACATTTCTGAATCAGTCTTGTTGACTTATACCTAAAGTAGCAAAGGTTTAGGTGTATGACACATAATCAGATTGATCATCTAGAAGTATCCTCTTAAGACAGGTGATATCAATTCCAAGTTACCTGAGGGGGCAACTTTGCTCTGCTTTCTAACAGAGATTTCAACATTAACCAATGCTTTGCTCTCTGGATCTCCTCTCACTTTTGATAGGAGCTGACAGTCCCAGTAATATCCACAACATCTTTCTTGGGTTGGTTTTTAATTGACAATCCTTGATGTGATTGTGCATGTTGTCAGTTCTAACTTATTTTTAATGTTAGAGATGAGCTGATAGCATATGTATCTGTTCCCCATTAGGCCAGAGAAATTAAGAGAGAATTGTATCCTCAGTCTTTAGTCATTTAAAAATTAGTTTCCTTATTTTGCTGCCCCAGATGAATTCTGCATTGTTTTAATGAATTCATTCACAGTGTGAGGGCACATAGCATTGAAGAGACCTCAAGCAGATTCACATTACAGACACTGACATAGCTTGCTAGAGATCTTCAAAGGCTTTTGTACTTTATTGCTTCATCATTTCTTGAGAAAATTAGTTTTAGGCTGTTGAGATCATCCACCTTTTCTTTTTTCAACAACAAGCAAACCCCCCCCCCCACCCTGTAGGGGGAAAAAATGGCAGGCGACATGATCTGAACCATATCTGTCATTTAGAAAGATTAAATAATTTGTAATTGATGTAGATTACTGAAAAATACAGCCTCATTTGTAAAAGACACAACTGAATTATCAATGCCTTTCCAATATTTCTTAGCAGTAGACACATTTTTAAAACATAAAACTTTATATAGAAGCCCAATAGATAAAAGGAGGATATTCTAGTTAATTATAAGTAGGGAACTCCCAGGAATCTGCCTCATCACCCTACCTATTGGCAATCCCTGGGGCACCTCTATTAACTGCTTAGACACATTTCCAAGTCTAACACTCTAGGATTCTATTTGATTCAATTTGACAAAAATGTAATTGAATGCCTACAATATAACTGAAGATATAAAGACACGGTATAAGAGTTCACAAAAATCTGTGTTTTGAATACAGTGGCCCACTATACCCTTATCAAATTGCATGTTAAGCCCCCAAATAACCCAAGGGTCTCAGAGAACAACATGGACCCTAGTCCTGCTACTGGTTTTACTACTCAGTAAAGGCTCACTGAGCAAATTTATTGAGTGAATGAGAGAAATTGAATTAAAGAGTTGACTGATTAAATAAAATAATGGATGATATACCAAGAGTGAATGAAAACACAGTCCTAGGGGAATATTATATTCACTACAATAGATTAAAATGTTATCTTTATAAACCATTAAATCAAGTTTCTATATGGTAAAAAAAATAATGAATGCCTTGTCAGTTCTTCTCTAATAAGCAGTGATCATATACTTCAAAGGAAATCCTATCTTTTACTTAACTATGGAATAGTACTCCATGAGAGGAAATTCTTGATTCCAGTTGATGATTAGCATATGTCTTGAAAAATAAGGAAAGGCTCTTAGTGATTCTTAGATGTTAACTGATTTTAATATCTTAGTTGGGCCTCTTAAGGCCTCTCAGCCTCAACTAACACCCTGTAACATGAAATTCTCTAGTATTGACAAAGCAAATAAGCAAATGTCCTGCACATTTTAAGTTGAGAGCTTAAGTATTTCTTTACTCTTTCCTTCCCATATATTAGGCATTTACATTGCTTTCTTTCTACTGGATAGTTTCACAGGTCAATCTGTCCAAGCAACTATGATTTGCATTGTGGACCAAAGAGCAGTGTGAAGGTCAAAGTCACAGGAGAGCCTGTCAGAAAATATGGGAGAGCAATGAATGGCATGTTGGTAAAACTTTCAAAAAAATCATTATTTTACATTCATCAGTTGCTGCATCATCCAGATAAACAATATCTCTATGTCTCTTTACCAAGTACACAAATAATGTTTTGTTCTTTTAGGCTAAAAGACCCACTTTTTATAAAATTTTTCTCTTTGGCTCACTCACTTTGGAAAGTGAGAATGCAAATGATTAAATTAAACCATATAGAAACTCACGTTTAGACAAATGACAACTTTTATAAATGGATCTTTTAATACAACCAAGTATCCTTTGGTTACATAATAGTTACATATCATAAAGAGCATTACAAATTGACCACAAGAGAGAGAAAATATATCAAGCCAATAAACTAGGCTAGAGCTAACTGAAATATTAGACATACTTATGCAAGATAAGATAAATCAATTTAGAACCCACTTAAAGCATAAAATTTTAAAACAAAAAGAAAATAATTAAGTACAGAATGATATGTCCATTTGATGGAATATACTAAAGTTATTTAAAATGAGCTTCATAAAAAACATTTAAAGAAAGTCTTATTGCTCATGAAGAATATTTCCACAAAGCCATATTGATGCAACTATGGTAAAAGAGCACATTTAAAATAATTCATTTTTTAAAAATCTCCAAATAATATTTAAAGCAGACACTAATGACCCTGTTCATCCTTAATATCTACCCTGATTAAAGGAGGTTTTGGGATTCCATTTCAATTATTTGACTCTTATAGGTATATAAATATCCTTTATATCTAGAAAAAATATATATATGGTAATGATCTTCTAGAGCTATGTTCTAAAAATATTATTACATCTGTCTTCCAATAGAGTACTAAGAGAGCTATTTAAAATTTAATTGAGGATTTCCTGTAGCAGAGACTAGGAAGCATATTATGGCCAGATCTACTATTTAGTCTATATCCAAAAAAGAAACACTCCAACGAGGGAAAGCATAAAAAATACAGAGTTGTTTATTCTTTATATTTTTAAGAGAGAGGAGAATAAAATTGACTATTACACAGATAGATTTATGTATTAACTGAAAGTAATATCATCTTCAGAACTTTATGAGATAATTCAGAGTATTTAAGATGTAGACCATTCAAAATACTCACGGCAATATAGAACATTAAAAATTCTAAGAATACCTCACATCACATATAAAAAGTAATTAAAATGGGTCAAAAACTAACATGTAAGAGCTAAAAGTATAAAATTCTTATAAGGAAACATAGGCACAAATCTTCATTACCTTCACTTAGGCAACAGTTTCTTAAATATGACACAAAAACACAAGCAACAAAGAAAAAATAGACAAATCAAGTTTCATTAAAATGTAAAACTTTTGTGCTTCAAAGGACACCACCAATAAAGTGAAGAGACAACCCACAGAATGGGTGAAAATATTTACAAATCCTGTATCTGGTAAGTAACAAGTATACAGAATACATAAAGTATTCTTACAATTGAACAATAAAAAGACAAATAACCCAATTAAAAAAAAATGGGCAATGGATTGAAAATGGACCTTTCTCCAAAAAAGATATAGAAATGGCCAATGAAAGTATATTCAACTTCATCAGTCACCAGTGAAATGTAAAACAAAATGTTCATGAGATACCACCTCACGTGCACCAGGATGGCTATAACCAGGAAGATGGACAATAACGAGTGTGAGAAAGGATTTAGAGAAACTGGAACTCTCATACGTTGATGATGGGGATACAAAATTGTGTAGCCACTTTGGGAAACAATTTGGCAGTTTCTCAAAAAGTTAAACATAGACTTACCATATGACTCAGCAATTCTACTCTTAAGAGAAATGAAAACATATGGCCACACAGAAACCTGTACATAAATGTTTATAGTAACATTGTTCAAAATAAAAAGTCCAAAAAAATCCAAATATCCATCATTAGATAAATGTGTAAACAAAATGTGGTATATCCATAAAATAGAATATTTTTCAGCCTTAAGAAGGAATGAAGTACTGATACATGCTACAACATGGACGAATCCTGAAAACACTGTGATAAATGAAAGAATCCAGACACAAAAGGTCACATATTTTATGATTCCATTTATCTGAAAAGCCCAGAATAGGCAAATCCATAAAGATAGAAAGTAGATTGGTAGTTTCTAGGGGCTGGGAGAGAAGGAAGAATGGGGAATAACTACTAAAGGGTATATGGTTTCCTTCTGGGGTGATGAAATGTTTTATAATTAGACAGGGGTGATGACTGCACAAATTTGTGAATATATTAAAAACCACTAAATTGCACACTTTAAAAAGGTAAATTTTATGGTATGTTAATTATATTTCAATTTTTAAAAGGCTTAAAGAGATTGACTACACTTTCTTAAAGGAGCATAAGTGGAAAATAAATAACTTGGTTAAATTTGGTTCATCAGCCAGATGTTCCTTAAATCCTACTCTATTATTCACACTAACTCTAATTCCCACTCCATTTTTCAAGGCATTGGCATCCTACTCTTCAGCAATAAACCGTATGATAGGAGAATGTCCAGAATGGGGAGATGTGTGTTTCCTCCTGTTGGTAATATTTAGGTAAAGACAATAATGTATAAATTTGATAATTTAATGTTTTGTCATATTCAAAGAGCTGTGCCAAATCAGCTTCTTCAAAAGGGTCATGTATTGAGAGTTCTTTTGCTAGTCATGAGACCTGATCTACTCTTGCACATGACCAACTATAGATAAATCCATGAAACAATAGTTTTCAAATACTGGATAACAGGCAAGTCAGGACTGTGATCATTGAGAGAAAGGAAACAAATGAGATGAACCCAGTGATGAGCCCAAAGCCTTGGCTTTCTGCCTAGAAATACTTTCTGGGCAATAAGGCAGGGAAGGCAAATCCAAACAGAGCACAGTGGTCTTGCTAAAGTAAGATAGACACTGGAGTTCAAGGAGGCCAAGGCAAGTGGTATTTGTGAATCAGGAATCAGACTGTAAAAGAGAGTATTGAGAAATAGTTCCAGAAATCGTTAAGGGAAGTTGGCTCTCCTTGAGTCTGTTGCTGAACATAAGCTATGGATGTTTAGGGTGAAACTCTGTAAGTCTGGGAAAACAAAACAAACAAAAAACAACTCTCAATACTCAAATGGAGTTGGAACCCAGGACTTTTAGAGATCTCAGAAAGCTCATGCCTCAGAAGTAGGGTATTCTAGTCCTAGAGAGTAGGCAATTCTAAAAAGAGAGAAAGATGAAATCTTGAATGGATTAAGTCCACCAGCCAGAAACTCGACTGCCTGACGGAAGAAAGTCTAACACTCTTTAAAGGAAGAAAAAAATCTAAAAGCGCAATGATATAGAATTCAAAATATTCAGGACCTAAAAAATAAGTACTCACCATAAGAAGCAACAGGAAAATGTGACCAACAACCAGAAGAAAAATTAATCAGTAGAAACATTCCCAGAACTGCCCAACATGATGAAATGAGCAGACAAGGATGTTCAAAAAGTTATTATAAATATGTTAACATATTTAAAGGCAAACATAAATATAACATAGAAATGGATGATATTAAAGAAATGAAATGAAACATCTATAGATGAAAACTACAGTACCTGAAATGAAAAATTTGCAGACAAAAAATTAACAGCAGATTAGGAACTACAGAATAAGAAATCAGTGAGCCAGAAGACAAATCAATGGAAACAATTCAAAATAAAATATGAAAAAAATAGCTGAAAAAAAAATTAGCAGAGCCTCAGTGACCTGTGGGATGATATCAAGTGGTATAACCTACGTGCAATTAGAATCTCAGAAGTGTGTGTGTTGGGGGGAAGGAACAGAAAAATATTTGAATAAAGAACAGCCAGATTTTTCATATCTGGTGAAAACTATAACTCACAGATTTGGGAAGTATAAAGAGTCCCAGATATTGTAAACACAACAAAAGCACACAAAGGCACATTACAATCAACTTGCTGAAATTTAGGGAAAAAAGGAAAATCTTAAAAGCAGCTAAAGACACAGTATTTGTGTATTCTGACATAAAGGGAGTCTGAATAGAGGACTAAAGATTAAGAGTGACCATTAATTTCTTGGCAGAACTTTGCAAGCCAGAAGATAATGGAACAGCATCTTTGGAGTGTTGAAAGGATACCAGCAACCCCAAAGACTTCCCTCTCAGTATATTCTATATCCAGTGAAAATATTCTTCAAAACATAAAGGCAAATTTGAAATGACGTGGATGGAGTGAGAATGTACTATGCTAAGTGCAATACCATATGATTTCACTCATGTGTGGAATTTAAGAAACAAAACAGATGAAAATGGGAGAAGGGTGTGGAGAAGAGAAGAGAGGGAAACAAACAATAAATGACTCTTAATGATAGAGAACAAACAGAGGGTTGATGGAAGGATGTGGGTGGGAGATGGGCTAGAGGGGTGACGGGTATTACAGAGGGCACTTGTGATGAGCATGGGTGTTGTATCTAAGTGATGAATCACTGAATTCTATTCCTGAAACCAATACTGCACTATGTTAACCAACCAAAATTTAAATAAAAATAAAATTAATTTAATTTAATTTTAAAAATGAAGGCAAAATTAAAAAGTTTTCAGAAAAGGAAAACCTCAGAGATTTTGTCATAAGTAGAAATGTACTATAAGAAATGTTAAAGATAGCTCTTTAAGTGGCTGGAAAACAACACCACAGGGAAACTTACCTATACAAAGGAATGAAGAGTCCTGTTAGTAATAAATACGTGGGTAAGTGTAAAAATAATAATTTTGGACTGATAGTGTTCAATATCTTGGCTGTGGTGAAGATTACCTGAGACTAAACATTTGTTAAAACTCATCAAACTATAAAGTAGATGCTTAAGTGGGTGCATTTCATTGAATGTAAATGCTTTTCAAGTTTTCTAGTATATCCACTTCTTGGATATGTGGTAATCATTTAAATTGGTCTCTTCTAGTGAAATTCCCGTGTACCAAGTTCTTCTCAGGAAAGTGCTGGATCAATCACTTACATCTTTTTCTCCTATATCTAGTCAAAAAGTACTTCTGGAGGGGAAAAAAGGAAATCAGCACACAGATTTGAGCCAGTACAAATTTATTCTTCCCAGTTTCAACTGGTTGCTCAGTGCCATGTATGAACTCTATACATGTCCTTAGTTATGGCTTCTTTATTTCAAATACCAGTCCCATTCAAATATTGGGGTTTCTTTTGCTTTCAGCAGAAAACCATGCCTCTTATTTATAAAATGGAAACAGCCTGGCATAGTTGTCCCAACTGTCCCCCTACACATGTATAAATATACTTCCATTCACACATCTTTATCTCTTTTCTCTACTCTCAGAGCATGAGGTGCCCCTATTGCTCAAGGCCCACCTCTCTATCTGTCCACTGATCCTGAGGACATAATTCCTCTGGGACATCACTCCAATCTTACTCTCTCATGTTCAGCCTCCCCCATAATTGGCTCCTACGTTCAGCCTATAAATATGCTCAAATACCTCTCATCCTAAAAATGAAACAAAAAAAATCTCCTCTTTCAATAGACTGACAAATTTCTCTACATTGAAAATAACCCACATTTGCTCTCCCCCCCATTTTCCTTCCTGTCTGGATCTTCTGACCCACTACTTTACTGAAATTTGGTCATAAATAACTCCCCATCTGCCAAGCTTGGTGGGTATTTATCATCCCTAGTGGATCTTCCTACTGTACTTGATACTGTTGCTCACTTTCCCCCATTCCCCTTGATAATTAGAGCAGTGGCAATGGACAAGTGTGCCTGTCAGGAGCATGTCAACTGAGAATAGAAGAAACCCAGAGGTGAGAAATTTCGGGGATATGAACTTTTAAGAAAGCAAGATTATATGGTTGAAGAAAGAATGACTGAGATGTGGAGAGAATGGTCAGGAGACCAGAGGAATCCCAAGAAGGAATGGTGTTGTAGAAGCTCAAGGGCAGGAGTGTGATCAATGGTGTCAAACCTGGCAATTCCTTCAAGGCAGTCTGTTAAGCAAGGGAGTGGCGGTTAAAAGCCCTGGGCCCTTGCCTCACTTCATAACCATCTAGTTCTATGGTCAGTCAGCTCTCACCCTTTGAATGCACCAGTTAGACAAGAAGATGTCTAAGATCCTTAAGTCTTTACATTTAAGTTAGAAGCCTTTCACTACTTCAGAGTAATAGCTTATTCAACATCTATTCTGTGATCTTTGCTGGGCATCTACTTCCCGCTGCCCTTCAAATAGGCAACCACAGAATTTTATCCAGTAGTGACAGTAAGCACTGTAGCATGTTTATTTACCTTCCATGCCCAAACATCCCAGCCACGTAGGTGTTCCCAGCCACAGGAGCTCTTATTGCTTTGGGCTCCTGACTTCTTTTTTTCAATTTTAACTTTTTAAAGTTAATGTATTTATTTTTGAGAGAGAGACAGAGAGAACAAGCAGGGAAGGGGCAAGAGAGAGAGGGAGAGCAAGAATCCTAAGCAGGTTCTGCACTGTCAGCACAGAGCCCTATGTGGGGCTCGAACTCATGAATCGTGAGATCATGACCTGAGCCGAAACCAAGAGTCGGATGCTAAACTGACTGAGCCACCCAGGCACCCCTGGGCTCCTGAGTTCTAAAAATTATACTAGTTTTATTCCAGCCTCAACAACAACAACCAAAAATGCATACATAAGATAATCATGTTATGGATAGATTTGTTCTCCGGAAACAGAACTTCAAAAATATTATGAAATGCTATTATTACTATGAAAAAAAAGTATATAGACTTAGGGTCAGAGACTCCAGAACTGGATACTCTGCATTTTTACCCTTTGATTTTCTTTCTTTCTTTCTTTCTTTCTTTCTTTCTTTCTTTCTTTCTTTCTTTCTTTCTTTCTTTCTTTTTCCTGAAAGATTTGATCCCAGACTTAGAAATGGAAACAAAAGATTTGAGGAAGAGAAAGGAGTAGTATTGATAAATTCCTTTTATGTAATATTCTAGTCCTCTACAGTCAGAAAATAACTAAGAGTGCTGTTCTTTTGGCATTTGGAGTAAAACTGGTTCTTAACATTTTCTTTTGAGTGAACTTCTATCCCAGACACCAAGGAACAAATGAGAAGTGTAAAAACAGCACTGACTGTACCAACTCCCACTACAGTTTTCTGTCTTTAAACACTTTTTTAAAGTTCAATATAAATTGCTTGACAATGGCATTCACAGCTGTGGTAAGGGGATGGGAAGTGGATTTCTGTTGCCAAGTTTCCTTTGAGTGGTGCCTGCAGCGGCCCTTTCTAACTCTGTGGTTACACCCAACGTGGCATAGATAGTCCCCAGGAACTGCAAATTCTTTCCTTTCTACAAATTTACAGCGGCAGCCAAGAAAAACAGAAATCACTGTGACTTGATGGGAAGAAAGAGACAATTGCCAACTGGAAGGTGGCAGTGGAAAGACATACTTTTCAAAAGAAATAGATCTCATTTGTCAGGAAGGCGCGCACCTGTATGAAAATTCATGAAGCAAAGTGTAGGAATATGGTGGAGACCATTTGGCCATTGATGAGAAAAGGAGAGAAACAGAATTGATATTGTTGTGGAAGTAAACTTCACATTAAATGGCCAAGGACAGAAGATGCATGGTGTTTTCTGAATGCAGCCAATAATGCTGGCAAAGAAACAGCATCCAGAAGTGATGGAGGTAGGGCTGGGGCTTTATCTAGACAGCTGTTGAAAGTTCCATTCTGCTAAAAGCATGTATCTGATAAATTCTTGACTTGCTCTACTAATAGTTTCATCTTTCAGATGGTTGAGGAAGCAATAAGGAGAACTGCAATTAAATTTAATTATGAATTTCAGGGAAGGACTAAATGGGGATGTGTCACTGATAGGAAATTGTGAGATGATTACCCCGATATTTTGCAGATTTGTAAGAGTGAGGGGTAGGAATTCTGGGAAGCGTCAGAAATATACCCTGGGCTTCAGGAAAACAGATTTCAAAGAAACCAGACAGAAATAGTTCACATTTTTTAAAGGAACATAGTTCAGGAGGGAAGGGCAGTTCTAAAAAGAGGGAGAGGGGAGGAAACTTAATGCAGTTATTACTTCCAATATAACAACGGCTTTTTTTTAAATTGAGCTTTAAAGAAACAAAACAAAAATATTCATTTATTGGGTAGTGAACTCCCCAGTCACTGGAAGTATTAAATAAATTCTACACAACTTCTTCTGAGTAATAGAACCAAGGATATTTCCTATATTAGATGGGAATTTGGACTAGATCAAAGTTTTTAGACCTTTTTAAAATGTGTGCACCTTGATTCCTTTCGCAGTCTGGAGAAGCCTAATTGGATCCCTTTTCCTAAAAATGATTTTAAGTGCAAAAGATTACAAAATAACTCCAAGGATATGGAAAGGCAGTTATCAAAATGTAAAAACAAATTTGTGATGAGTGTCTTCATAACGCATTAAATAATAAAATCTAACAGCAGGTCTAACTAATAGCTCTGGTAATTTTGAATAGCAAGGGATGTAAATGATACTTCAAGATACCTGCAACAAATTGGATGTGATGTGAAGACATTTCATCGACAAGTATTATTAAGGTTTGTTACCTAAATTCCTAACTTGAGGAAATGCTACCGAACAGTTAGACATTTGTCTAATTTTTTCCATCCAAATTCATAGATCCATCCATTCACAGAATGGCTAAATTCAATCCAAGGAACAATGAGATTCTATGAAAGTGATGGCATATGAGTTCCACCAGATCTCCGTTTCCCAGAAATTAAAGCCCAGATGTTTCAGAATTGCATGATAGATACTCAATGTGGCATCAGAGGGACAGGAATGGGAACCAGTTTTCCTGGAATCAAATTCCAATTCAATCACCTGCCAGCTTTGTTATCTAGAGCAAATTACTTAAAATCTCAATGCCTCAATTCTCACATCTGTAAAATGAGGTAATATTATATATATATCATTGGGTTTGTCTGAAATTTCAGAGAAATAAGTCTTGTATATAATAGCTAACCTCTTTTCCCACTTGACTCATTCTCTGTCTCCAAACTATGCTCAGCCATGCCAAGCTAATGCAATTTCACAAGCATGCCAATATCGTTCCACCCCTCCATGCCCTACTGAAGAATCTACCTTCATTTCACTCCTGTCTGAAGAATCTACCCTAAACATCTTGTGACACTTGCCCTTCCTTGTTCCTAATCTTTTACTTTAGAATCCACCAAGGCAATCTGGCAGTACTTCTATGAAGCCATCTCACCTCTTTCAGGGGGAATTAAAGAATTCTTTCTTTGAACCCTATAACACTACTTCTGACCAGCAAATTCCAACATGTATTTAGCCAATCCTGGCTAACAACTCCCAAATTGATATGTCCAACTCTGACTACTCTCCTGAGTATTAGACTCATATCCAAACTGGCATTTTTGTTGGATGTCTAAAAGGTATGCCAAACAAGTCTCTAGATTTGCCTCAACTCAGTCCCCCATCCAAAACAAAAAACAAAAAAAAAACCCACTCTTGCTCCCCTTCATCTCCAGCTCAGTCATGACATAACCTAACTGCCCAAGCTAAAAACTATGAGTCATCTTTCATTTCTCTTCTCATCACCCTCACCCACATTCATTCTAATACCTAGTAGCTCTACCTCCAAAACTTCTCCTGCATCTGTCCTGACTATTGAATCATTTCACCACTAACATCTAAACCACCAGCATCTTTCTTCTGGACTATTAAATTTTCCTATTATATGCCTCTCTATAATCTAGGACCCCTACAATCCATTCTCTATGGTCATCTTTTTTTTTTATTTTTTTTTTAAGTTTATTTATTTTTGAGACAGAGACAGAGCATGAACGGGGGAGGGGCAGAGAGAGAGGCAGACACAGAATCGGAAGCAGGCTCCAGGCTCTGAGCCATCAGCCCAGAGCCCGACTCAGGGCTCGAACTCACGGACCGCGAGATCGTGACCAGAGCTGACGTCAGACGCTTAACCGACTGAGCCACCCAGGCGCCCCATATGGTGATCTTTTAAAAGTCTAAATCAGATCATACCACTCTCTTACTCTAATCTTCAGAATAGAATACAAACTCCTTCTATTACCCACAAGACTTTATAGATGCTGGCTCTGGCCATAATTAAATCTCCTAATCTGGTACTCTCTCCTTTGCTCACTACAGACCAGACACATTCTTCCTGTTTTGCTTCGTTTATATATGTGCATTGTTCCCTGTTTCTAATATGTTCTTCTCCCAGTATTTGTATGTCTAACTTTTCTATCATTTAGGTCTGAACTTAAAAATTGCTGCCCCAGGGAGCCCGGGTGGCTCAGTCGGTTAAGTGGCTGACTTCAGCTCAGGTCATGATCTTGCTGATGATGAGTTCGAGCCCTGAATTGGGCTCTGACAGCTCAGAGCCTGGAGCCTGCTTCGGATTCGGTGTCTCCCTCTCTATCTGCCCCTCCCCACTCATGCTCTGTCTCTCCCTCTCTCTATCATAAACAAATAAACAAACAAACATTAAAAAAAATTACTGCAGGGGTGCCTGGGTGGCTCAGTCAGTTAAGTGTTGGACGTTAGCTCAGGTTAGGATCTTCTGGTTCGTGATTTCGAGCCCCTCATCGGGCTCTGTGCTGACAGCTCAGAGCCTGGAACCTGCTTTGAATTCTGTGACTCCCTCTTTATATGCCCCTCCACCTCTTGCACTCTGTCTCTCTCTCTCTTAAAAATAAATAAATATTAAAAATTTTTGTTGAAAATGACTGCTCAGGGGTACTTGGATGGCTCAGTCAGTTCAGCATCTGACTCTCAATTTCAGCGCGGGTCATGATCTTGTGGTTTCCATGAGTTTGAGCCTCGCATCTGGCTCTGTGCTAATGGTGCAGCTCCTGCTTGGGATTCTCTCTCTTCTCCCTCTCTCTCTGCCCCTCCCCTGTTGATGCTGTCTCTGTCTCTCTCTAAATAAATAAATAAACTGAAAAAGAAATTACTGCCCCAGAGAAGTTTTCCCTCATCACTCTATTTAATGTCCATCTTTACTGCACTATGTTATTTGCCTGATGCCACTTATCACTACTTGAAATGATCTTATTTATCTGTTTGTTGTTATCTGTTTCTTTGTCTAGACTTTAAGCTGAATCTGTCCAGGGTCTTCTTAAATACTGTATTCCCAGGGCCTAGAATACTACTTCACATAGAGTAGACACTCAGAACATAGTGTTTGAGTAACTGATTGAATGAATGAATGGTTGGATTTTGTTACAGTATAAGAGTTGTTCTGAGGACTAGTTGAGATGATGCATGTATATTACTTAGCATGCTGTTTACTACATAGCAAATATTCAAAAATACCAATGAGAAAGCAAAAAATTCAGTTGTTATTTTTATAAGTAAATTTTTTTTTGATCAAGTAACTCTGGAGAACATGTGGTGACTTAAAGGCATAAGTTTGAGACTAGGTAACTTTCTGAGTAAGATAAGAGATCATATTGGAAAGGGAGAGAAAAAGAAGCAAAATAGTGGTGATGGGATATGGAGCTCCTGAAGCACCGGTCCAGGAGATTCATTCTAAGGGCAAAGGATGTCTGAGGCAAGGTGCACTGGGACATCCTAAGACACCTGGGTTACTGAAGACCTGTTCTGCCAACTTCTTAATTTTCCTGACAACCAGTTTCTCATCGTCAATCACTTTTTAAGTGAACACAATTTTTAAAATGTATTTATTTAATTTGAGAGAGACAGTGTGTGCGAGCAGGGGAAGGGCAGAGAGAGAGGGAGGGAGAGAGAGAATCTCAAGTTGCCTCTGCACTGTCAGCACACAGCCCAATGCGGGGCTCCATCTCACAAACTGTGAGATCATGACCTGAGCCAAAATTCAGAGTCAGGTGCTTAACCAACTGAGCCATCCAAGTGCCCCTCAAACACATTTTTAATCCAATTCTTCAACTATGGCTTCAAGAAAAGACCTTGCGTTGCTCACAGGGAGCTATCTTTGGGGATGAAATAAGGGTAGGGGAGGATGGAGACCCAGAGGAAGGAGAGACATCTTTGATGTCATCGAACCCAATGTGTTACTCTCTGCTTTTGAAATGTTCTCTCTAGTATGGCTTGCAACTAGCCTGGCCATATTTCCTGCTAAGAATGCAGCAGTGGCCATTGTAACCTTCCTCCACACTTTCTTCAACCATCTTTGTTTCTTTTTTTTTAATTTTTAAAAGTTATTTCTTTATTTTGAGAGACAGAGAGAGCTAGTGGGGGAGGGGCAGAGAGAGGGGGAGAGAGAGAATCAGAAGCAGGCTCCACACTGTCAGCGCAGAGCCAGGTGCGGGGCTCGAACTCATGAACCATGAGATCATGACCTGAGCCAAAACCGAGAGTCAGATGCTTGATCTACTGAGCTATCCCAGAAACACCTCAACCACCTTTGAAAACAGCATGGAGCATTGCAAAACTGGTGGCCTCCAGTCATGGGAGTCGCATGCAAGCAAAAACATGTGGGACGTGTGAGAAGGAAATATATTTTTCTCATGAATTGCCTTGAAGCAGACCACAGACAGCCATGAAGGGGAGATCTGGGGTTAGTACAGTATGAAGGGAAGAAGAGTTTTCAGGAATCCACTGTGCCTGTATTTGTTACAGAAATAACTAACTTGCATTTTATAATCTATCACAACTCAAGACACATTAAACTCCCAGTAACAACAGAACTAACGGTGTTGAGAATTAAAGCTCTCCCACTGAAAGCCTCCACATATGCATTCTGCCCACATAGAAAACTGCACTCCAGGCTGCATTAGATCATGTGAAGCTTTAGCAAGCACGATGTTAAAATGCTGAGAGGTTTAGGTTAGATACTATCTGAACCCTAGAAGTCTGAGGTTTTTTTATAGCAAGCATATTACAGCAACACAGCACTCCAAAACGTAACTGTTCTGCTAAAACAATAGATTTAAAAAAAATGGTTTTTTTTTAATGGTTTAGTTGCTCTAAAACTAGTACAATGGGTTCAGGGAAGTATTGCTCCAAAGCTACAACTAAGTGGCTTGGAAAAGGAAAACTGCATCGTGAAAAGATCAGTATTTTGACTCAAGACAGATGTGGATTCAGAATCCAGATCTGCTGGGTGGCTTTGGAAATAGTGCCTGGCACCTACTCGGGAGGTGGTAAATGTCTGCTGAATGAAAGAACTGCTTTGAACCTCAGTGAACCTATCTATAAAGTGAGGGTAAGAATCACATCTAGCCTACAGGATTATCATGAGCATTAAAGGCAGTGTAGATAAGCTATCTAGCCAAGTACATTGTGACTGTTGGAACTTTCCTTTACCCTCCTAGCAATTCTCTCCTTGTGATCCATCCTTCTACTATGTCTTCTGTGTCCCTTAGGATTTCTAGGCCATGCTATTTGGACTATTTCATCTTTTCATAAGGATTACTTAGGTTAGAAGACTGGAAGAGCACATATGACAGATTTGTACCCCTAGCCCTTCAGGCTTTGCTGCAGACTTTGCTTGATCTCATTGGTATGTTTTCTGTGTATTTCCTGCTTTCATGTGTAGAGTGATTATAACTAGCTATCCAAGAACTTAGCTATTAATTACATATAGCTAGATATACCTAAAATTATTGTGGTATGTCTCACATAGTTTACAAGTTTCTCCAAAACACAATTTCACTTGATGCTGCTCTTGGGTCTTTGTGAGAAAAAATAACTGTAGGGTAAAGACTTTTAGAGAACTAGATATCTGGGTGGAAACTCAGATGTGATGGTGACCTGGTTGCACCATCTGTCACAACTTTGAGTCCTGGTGTAGATTCAGTGAATCTGTCCAGTCAGGAGGCTGTGCTTTCCTTCTACCAACTCCACTCTTCCAAAAACTGGGAGTTCACAAAAACTGGGACAAGAAAGTCAAAAGTTCAGTTCAAGTCAATCTAGTAAATACGTATTGAAAACCTACTGTGGATCAAAGACTACAGATACAAAAGTAAATAAGATGAGGTCTCATTCTCCAAGATGTTCACTTTTCAGTGGATAAAACAGAAACATAAACAGGCCATTTTATCGTAATGAAATAAATGTTAGAAGATAGGTGTTGACTGAGTCCTTTGGAAGCCCAAGGGAGCCCATTAGCCCAGCATTCACAGAGAAAGGCATAATGGAAGGCAGGAAGAAGTTAGTTCAGAAGATTCTATAGATGGGAAGGCACATTCCTTCCTTAACAGGGAGGAACAGGAGAGCTTAGACTAGGGAAGGAATATGTGTATTTTCTGTACTCAGAAAAGGGAAGCCAGGATGGATGTAGGTGGACTTGGGCTTTTGGACAAATGTACACTGAACTCTTCTCCTTTGAATGCCACTGCCTTATTTTACTATGTTAGACTCCTAGCTTGGTTCCAGGCTCCAATCTGAACTCACTTCAAACAGCACATACACTGCTTCGCTGCCCCCAGTGTAATCTCCTTAAGTGACATTTGATTGTGCCTCTTGCCTCGAAGATAATGGCAACAGATCTCTATTGTCTATACATAAAGTTCAAGCTCCAGGACCTGGTCCTTGTCCTCTTTGTCAGCTCCATCTACAACATCTTGTCACTTCCATGACATGGCCCATGGTTTGCAACAGATCATCAGCCTCTCAATTCTTGGTTTTAGTACATGCTGCTCCATCAGCTCTATGCTTCCCCATCCTTCTCTGCCCACATCCTACTAAAGACTTAGCCAAGACCATGCTTCCTCTGAGAGGCCTTTGATGACAGTGCTGCTCAGCCTTTCTCCCCCAGCCCCTAGCCACTGCAGTTTTCAATCTCCCTCTCTTCTCTGTGTCCACACTGTGTCTTCAGAGGCCACAATGAAGTTTCTCTTGTATTTGGCTGCTAGTTGTGTAGGCCTATGGAAGGCCCCTGCTGGAGACTAGAAGTTAGAAGAGAATAAGATCTGAAAATAAGCTAGGTTGCTGTGAATTGGCTGTGCCCCCTCTCTCTGAGACCATGGTCCCTCTCAGGAGGTCCTCTCCATATAGTTTACCCTCCTGGGTTGTAGTAACCCCTTTGGACTGTTGCCCTTTCAGGCGTGGGAGTGCTAACGGTGCCCCACTGTTACCAAGACAGCGTTTTGCACTCTACCTTGCTAGTGTCCTTACCCTAGCCCACACCTTTGTAAATATCCTCTTTATTAAGCTCAAGTCAAATCACTTCATTTAAATATATGTCTATCTCTGACCTACCAGCACATAGAAGTAACTTAATAACCACTTTGGAAGGAAAGGAAAAAGGAACAAAACAAGGGAGGAAGGAGGGAACGAAGGAAGGGAAAGAGAAAAAAACAGTAACGTCTCTAAGTAAGATCTTTCCTGAGCTGGATTCCCTAAGCACCTCTTATATTTGTGACGGTTTACTACGTCCAGCGGGTGCTGTCATTGTTCTTTACCACGTCTGGGAGAGTGATTTGTGAAAAATGCACAGGGCGATCGTTGCAAGCTCTAACCTCCTGGAAGGATGGGAAGAGGAGAAGAGCAAACACGATAACCTTAAGAAAGCACTTCACACCCTCTGGCCTGGGTGCAAATATAACTATGGTTATATTTAGAACCATCACAGAGAAGCTCCTGCAGGAAAGGAGGGCCCACAAGGGAACATCTGAGAAAAGGCAGTGCCAGATCTAGAGGGTGAAGGAGAAAAGAGGGTTTCTGCAACAGAGGAAAGGATTCATGGAACTAAAAGACTCCAGCACCAAGGGAAGCTGGTAGAGAATCAATTGACCACAGACCAAAATAAATTAATATAAAATAGTCACCATTGTTCCTGTTCAACTTTTCTGAAAATGATGAATGTTTCTGAGATGGCTGAGTGTGAAGAATTCGATTTGCAACTCCAAAGTCTCTGACCCTATGAAAGGCCCAGAGCCCCTCGGCTCAGGCGGCCAGGCTGGCAGGAGACTGCCCTGGAATAATGGCACTGGTGTTCCAGGGTCTCGGGCCTCAGGCAACGGGAGAGAGCTTGTGTGAAGCCCTGTCATTCTCTTCACCCCAAAGACTACTGCAACCACTTCAGCACCATTTTCTTCCATTTCAAAAGCCAAGTGTTAATGAGTTTGCAACTCAACATATCATTCCAAGTTCCCCCAAAATCTATTTATGACTTTTGTACATGAAAAAACAATTGGTGTCGCTTAATAGGAATATCAAAACATATTGCCATTTTGTCCACCACAACTGAAAGCTTTATTATTGCTTACTTCAAATCCCATTCTCCAAATTATTACAAAGGTGAATTTTTAACACAGCACTGATTTTTCTAAGCTTCATGTCCTCTGAACCCTAACTGTCTCAGGTGGAGCATGCCTGGAATACATGCACAGACAATATAAAAAGGCCCAGAGCCCAGGATCCAAGTGGCATTTGGAATTCCAGCCTGCTGAGAAATGTTTACACCTACTTCCCTTGACTAGAAAGCAGCTGAAGGGAGCTTACTCTGAGCAGTAATTGCATGTTTTGTAAAAGCTATCAAGAGTTGCACACAGATGCATTTTACAAAGACCTAGAGGGGTGCGCACACTTCTCGGCAGGTGTGTAAGCCTGTGGCTTTGACAAACCAGGGACGAGAGCCACAGAGGTGGCTCAGGTGGTCTTGAACATGTCTCTGTTAGATGAATTTAAACATTCCCTCCACATCTGTATGGCTTGGCAGCAAGCTGCAAATGTGTTTCTGCCATGTGAGTCCTTCAAGTGCTGCCATCCTTCCATAAGCCGTAATGAATCCCACAGTCAAACAGGGCATGGCGTGCAATCTTCTGAACACCTGCACTCTTCAAATCCTGCCTTTGACTCATGTGAGAGTGTTTGTCACTTCATTGGCATGGAATGATACAAACTAGGCATAATTGTGACCTGGAAAGATTCAATAAGGAGACCAAAAAAAGAATAAAAGTAAAAGAAGCCCAGCCTGACACAGAGCATCAAGAACCTCCTTGGTATCAGAGCATCGTAAGAACCTCATGTAACAGTGGAGTAAAACCAGGCTTGCCTTTGGATATTAGTTTCGGTGGAAAACACTATTTTGTTACATTAATGTCTGTGCTAATTATTATAATAACCCTGAGTTTATACCAGTAACAAATCAATTGTAATGAGCTGAACAAAAGAATCTAGGTAGAATTCTTCCCTATAACTATGCTCCTGTCAGTGCAGTCAAAACACAGTGCCAACACACTGCCAGTGTCAGTAAATAACACATTTTAAAATTGGTATGTCCTTTTAATCTCTTAATTGGTTGTGTATGCAAGAAATCAGATGAAAAGTGAAGTTTCTGTCCACCTGGATTTTTGAAGGATAGTTATACTTACAGCCATCACAAGTTGTCAGCATTGTGCAAAATGTCCCAGTCTGATTAGGTACAGAGGTGGGGAGTTTTGAGTGTGATACGAGGGACCTGAATTCAAATCTCAGAAAATAAAGGATTTCGTAGTGCCTAATACAGTGTGACTCAGATGGTTTCTTTTAATAAAGCACGACTGCCTTAAAAGTTTACCAAGCCCCAGGGGGCACCTGGGTGGCTCAGTCGGTTAGGCATCCGACTTCAGCTCAGGTCATGATCTCACAGTCCTAGAGTTCAAGTACCACGTCAGGCTCTGTGCTGACGGCTCAGATCCTGGAGCCTGCTTTGGATTCTGTGTCTCCCTCTCTCTCTGCCCCTCCCCTGCTCATGCTCTGCCTCTCTCTGTCTCAAAAATAAATAAAAACATTTAAAAAATTAAAAAAAAAAAGTTTACCAGGCCTCGTTTCTAAAATAGTTTTGCAAGTGATATATTTAAGCACAGAAGAAACAGTTTTCATTTGAAAGCAGTTCCACAAACTAAGGTAAAGTTGACTTTAAAAGTTGTCTGTGCTGGGAGCGCCTGGGTGGCTCAGTCAGTTGAGCTTCCGACTTCAGCTCAGGTCACAATTTCATGGTTCATGGGTTTGAGCCCCACATCAGGCTCTGTGCTGACAGCTCAGAGCCTGGAGCCTGCTTTGGATTCTGTGTCACCCTCTCTCTCTGCCCCTCCCCCGCTCACACTCTATCTCTGTCTCCTTCAAAAATAAATATTTTTTAAAAATAAAAAAAAAAGGTGTCTGTGTTGGATCACCTGGCTGACTCAGTGGGTAGAGCATATGACTCTTGACCTCTGGGTTGTGAGTTCAAGGGCCAGGTTGAGTGTAGAAATTACTTAAAAATAAAGGGTTAAAGAAAAGATTAAAAAATAAAAGTTGTCAGTGCAGAAGATTAAGTTGTTCAAGCAGCTTTCGCATACATTGCCCTACTTTGTCCTCATAACCTGAGAGGTAGGTAGGATAGGTAAGAATCAGTTTAAGAGGTTCAGAAAGGTTAAATGATCTCATGAAGGTCACAATACTAATTAGTAGCAGAACTATTTCCAGAACCCAGATCACTATGCACCTTGTTTATTACAACACATTTTCTCCTGATAGGTTATTTATTGGTCAGGTCATTCGTGGAACTTTATGATTAGTGCTGAGAGAACCCTAGAAAAATTATTCTATATTTAGGTTGTTGGCATGTGTTGTTATTTATATAAACACATCTTCAGAATTTCTCAGAAGTGAAAGGAATTGCTTTTGTTCCACTAACAGAATAACTAGTGGATAATAGAACAGGGAGAAATATCACTGAAGTTTGGGGACCATTGAATATAAGCACCTAAGTGTGTCTGTGCATGCATGCATGTACGTGCACATGCAAGTGTGTACAAGGGAAAGAGACAGAGTCTTAAGAGATCACATAGTAACACATTACAGCCTATAATATGATGTAGTGCTGTATGCCTCACAATACATTATGAAGCATCCAGATGCCATAGGTCAATCAAAGTCAGGATGGCTGAAATGTGTGTTAAAGTGTAGGAGATTAAAATATTATGCCTAACACTGTATAATGCATCATGGAAAAATCCTTGTAAGTATAAATTAGCTTTACTGTTGAGTATAAAATCTTCCTTTTGGTTATTTATGAAGCTTCATTTTGAAGATTGCCTTCACTGACTAACAAGCAAATCAGAACTTGTCATGTGCAAATCTTGTGAAGATTGCAAGGCCAGTATATAATTAGCCTCAAAAGAGTGTGACCAAATTGGGTAAAAAAATAAAAACACTATGAAAAGGAAATAGGAGAACCAAAAAGAGGTCAGGGTGTGGTCAAACCATGGGAACCCTTGACTTGAAATTCTCCTGACTTGGTTATGTTCAAAGTCTCGGAAAAAGTAAAATTCTGAAACAAATATTCCTATTCTGCTATTCAAAGGGCTGCTATTGTTCATAGATCAAAGAATCTGGTGATGAAGAGAAGTTTATACAGCTCTGAGTATGAAAAATATTCAAATTGGGAACAACAAAAAGAAAGCTGGCACAGGAGAAATAGGGGTGAGGAGGAAGGGCCAGAATGTTGGCTTGCCTCATAACAAGTGCCGGGTTAAGTATCTGCTGAATGAACAAGACCACAGGAGTGCTTCTTCCCTTAAAATGTATCATCAACTCCACCCTTCAACAGTGATCTGTCTTCCCCTCGACTTCCCCACATCTCTTTCTACTCTACAAATCTGAAGCAAGATTCCAGTGCTACACTTCAGTCTTTGGCTAATCATCTATATAACCCCCTGAAGTCACTTTTGCATTTCCTGTAAGACCCATACCACCCTTTTTCACCACAGAGTGTCCTGCTTGTGAGGTCAGATGGTTCTCACAGATGACGCGTAGGGGAAAATTCCCAATTAATTGCTGCTGTTTAAACCCTCCTCAGTGTAAGTCTCCAGAGATGGGATGCTGGTCTCCACAGGGACCATTACATAAGTATGGTCTGTCAAGGCTTTAGCTAATGAACCCTGTTGAGATCATCGCCCATCTGGGTGGAGTACAAGTGGACCCTGGGTGTGAAGATTTCAAGGGGGAAAACCCAGGAAGTGGTCAGATGACTCAATGGTGGCACTTTGTTGAGTCAGGCTTGAGAACTGATACTGTGATGTTTCACTGTGCAATGGTAGACACCAAGTTTCAAAAAAGGTTTTTCATGTCCATTGTCTACAAGCTGTGCAGTTAGACTCTGGGACCACTTCCTTCTTGTCCTTCTTGTTTATATCTTTTCATCATTGAATTGTGGAATTTGTGCCTTCAGAGTCACTGCTACATCCTAGGCAGGCTGTCTACAAGAAGTCAGCTGTGCTATGAAACTGAAGTGATCCTCATATACCCCTCATTATCTATAAATGTGTAATTAGTTTGGAGATATTTATCAAGCACCTAGAAAGTGTCAAGAATTCTGCTGCTTATTAGTTCACATTGAGGCAGTCTGAAATCCATATTCTTCTGAAAACATTTTCAGTTATTATCATATGCCCTTTTAAATTAAGTTGCTATTAGCTCTCTGAGAAGCATCATTAAACAAATATCTTAATCTTATCACTTGAGTCAAGCTAGTTTCTGTGTAACTCATCTAGAGAAGAGGAGACACAATAGAAAAAAAATGGAATAAGCACTTACTATGAGAGCATATTGAGTTTCTCCTAGAATTGAATAAGCAACAAGGAAAAACTGATAGGGTGGGGTGGTAAGAATCAACTACATCCACTCATCTGAATTATAAATTGCTAAAACAGAAAGTCTTTCTACAGAGCCAATTTCCCAACATCTATACTACTTCTTGGTATGAATACAAACCTTTTTGTGGTCTTTGTGTCCAGTAAATCTTTCTGGACCTGAAAAGCTTTTAAAAATTTTCCACTTTAATAAAGGTATTGTTTCAATGAAGAAACACTAGCCCTACAAGTCAGAAGGTCTAAACTACGGATTCCAGGAATTATTCTGAAAAAACAAATATTTTGTCTTTCTACATGTGGTAGACAAAATAATCCTCCAGTTCCCAGAATCTGTGAATGTTTTACTTTACATGGCAAAAAGAACCTTGCAGATGGAATTAAGGATTTTGAGATGGGGAGATTTTCCTGAATTATGTCAGTGGGCCTAATGAAATCACGAGGACCCTTCTAAGGCGGAGACAATAGGATCAGAGTCAGGAAAAGGAGACTGGATGAGAGAATCATAGGTTGGAGTGATGTGCTCTGAAGATGAAGGAAGGATCCATGAACCAAGGAAAGCAAGAAGCCTCTAGAAGCTGGAGAAGGCAATCAGTTCTCGCCTGGAAGCTCCAGAAGGAAGGCAGCCCTGCTGACACCTTGCTTTTGTCCCCATAAAACTCATTTTGGACCTGACTTCCAGAGTTATAAGATAACAAATTTGTGTTGTCCTAAGCCAGAGTTGGCAGTAATTTGTTCCAACAGCAATAGGAAATTTGTATTAGTATGTGCCATAGCAGAAATTGAATAACTGATGCCTTTTAAGTTGACTCATTTACCAAATATTTCCATGCTGTCACATGTTTGTTGCTACTGTGGGCATTGGGGATATAGGAGTAACTAAACAGACATGGTTTCTGTTCCATTAAGCTTGCAATCTAGAAGGAGGTAGGATTATGTTCCTTATGGATGAGAAAACTTATGGATTCATCCAATGTGAAAATTAAACCAGTTGTTTGTATAGAAAAACAAAACAACTGGTTAACAATTTTTTCACTTTTTAATAAGTTAGCTTGGTGTCCCACTGTGACTCATTGCATTTTTATATCATAATTAAACTGTATTATAATTGTGGCTGTGGTTGTCTGCTTGCCAAGTTCCAACTCTGCCTCTGTCTTTTTTAAAACCTACGGTCAGAGAAATAAATTGAGAATCTTAAAGGTCTTGCGATTCTTTACTTAATTCTCATGAGGCTGTCTATGTTCATAAGCTCGAGATATGCAAAAGATACTTCTATAGCTAATGGTAGACTAAGTGCAAATAAATCTTGAGGAGTCAAGGCTTTTGTTACAAAGGAGGTTGAGACCTTGATAGTTATATATGATCCAGAAGGGAAGCACATTCATGGGCAAAGAGAGGTTCTAATGGATGGAAAGCCTTCCTTTGCACAACAAGGCTCTTGAAGTTTAAACTTTAGGGCACTTCACTTATTTATACAGATTATGCCTGAGGCTCTGGAAGAGGCTCTAGAAATATGTTTACATGGCCATGAGTTTTTCTAGCATGAAAAAATAAGGTATTAACCAAAGACATTTTGCTTAAGGTATCTGTCTCTTTCCACTTCAATTTTCTACTCTGCTTCCCTCCATTCAGATGATGTTGGTATAGCCACAGGTGTTTCTCAAATCTGGCAAAGGTCACGTTGGGTTGTAGATGCCTGTGTCTTGGCTCAGTGGGATATACTGATGTAGTTTGCAGGCACACTCATGCAGAGTTGGGGTCTGGCCAACCATCTCAGTGTAATGTTGGGTTCCAAGCTTCCTCCTTTCCACTGTGCTGACTTTTCCATTGCACCATGAAGATACAAGGTCAGAGGTTACATTATGATATGAACATCTCCCACGACACCCAGCCCTGGAAATATGTGGAATGGAAAGGATAGTCATTATTTCAAATATGTGGAATCAGACAGAAGTTGGTCTGTGAACAATTCTGCAACACGTAAATTTAAGTAGGAAATTGAGCTCTCTCTGATAGCCGAACTCAGTCATAATAGAGGTTCTTCCATGTCAAGAATATACTTGACAATGTTGTGTATACAATTACAAATGCACTACACATTTTTTCTTTCTTGATGTGAATTTCATGAAAAATAATTTTTAAAATCCCTGTGTTTGTATGATGTAAACCTGTAGTGATACTAACCAGAGTATGTCTGTGAAGTCACTGATGTCTTGTGCATCTCAACTGTTAACTTTAACACAAAATCAATCAACTGAGAGGGGAAAATGGGTGATGGGCATTGAGGAGGGCACTTATTGGGATGAGCACTGGGTGTTATATGTAAGTGATGAACCACGGGAATCTACTCCAAAAACCAAGAGCACACTTTACACACTGTGTGTTAGCCAATTTGACAATAATTTATAGTTTTAAAAAAATGAAATGAAATTGACAACAAAAATAATAAAAAATAAAAAATCAATCAACCATCCTAAAGAAATAACTGACTTATTTTTTGGTTGTTATGTGAAAGCAAGGCAATTATGAAGGGGAAAAATATAGGGAGACAAAGGATTGTAGAGATTATCAGGCACTTCACTAAGAAAAATATTATATTATTTCTATGGATTTTAGGATATCGTGGTACTTGTCAGCTTCCTGACATTTATTATTCGATACGACTTTATTTCTCATAGTAAATGAATAAATGTTCATAACTTTGTATCCATAATTGTGTATTTTTAAAAGTGGTCCCTCCACAATGTTTAAGTTTTAGGTCCCATGGAGTCACCACTGCAGGACAGTAAGTAGAACAAGAGTAGAGGCACGTGGTCGGGAAAAGTCGGCAGCGTGTCCCCACTGAGACACCAGGGCTCCAGGATCCGATGGAAGATGACTGTGCAATGTGCTCCTGAATCCAGTTGGTTCTTCCTGGTTCACTGCGCATTTGGAATACTGGGTGGAAGGTCAGGAGAAAATACTTTTTATGATCAGATCTTCACTTAACAACTTTGAATGAGTTCCTGGAAACTTTCAGCGTCTCCGTCTTTTTTTTTTTTTTAAACGTGTATTCATTTTTGAGATACAGAGAAAGACAGAGTGTATGTGGGGGAGGGGCAGAGAGAGGGAGAGACAGAATCTGAAACAAGCTCCGGGCTCTGAACTTTCACCACAGAGCCTGATGTGGGGCTTGAACTCACGAACCCTTTTTTTTTTTTCTTTTTCTGTTTAATGTTTGTTTATATTTGAGAGAGAGAGAGAGAGAGAGTGAACAGGGGAGAGGTGGAGAGAGAGGGAGACACAGAACCCGCAGTGGGTTCCAGGCTCCTTGCTATCAGCACAGAGCCTGACGGAGGGCTCAGACTCAGAAACCGTGAGATCATGACCTGAGCCGAAGTCGGACACTCAACCGACTGAGCCACCCAGGCGTCCCATCAGTGTCTCTGTTTCTTTATCCGCATACTGTTGTGTTTAAAAGCATAAGCTCTAGAGTCAGACAATCTGAATTCAAAGTGGTAATTCTACCGCTTACTGTGTGACCCTGGGGCAAGCCACATAATTTTGCTAAGATTTAGTTTCCTCCTCTATAAGCAAAATAAGAAAATGATAATTCTTACCTCAGAGGTTTGTTGTAGGGATCAAATGACGTAATGAATGTAAAGTGCTTAGCACAATGCTGGGGATATAGTAAGTGCTCAATAAATGATAGTTGTTATTATTTTTCTATGTAAAAACAATACAACTAAATCTGATGTCTATCTTTCTTAGAGAAATGGTGTAAGGGAGAAATGATTAAGTAGTGTCAGAAGATAAAGAAATAAGACTAAATTGAAAAATACCATGTTCATAATCATGGGGGTGAACAGTATCTGAAAATCCTCATCTATTTGTTGTAGGCCACAGGACTCAGGCTGTATGTGTATGCACATGGATCTGTTGGTGCACAGGGGGAGCACAGACACAGAAGGACCAAGAAGGAGAACAGCAGCCAGCATGCCTGGGATGCCAGGCTCTCTTTTGTTGCCCAACTCCTGCTGCTCCTTTGTGTGGGCATCCGTTCAGATGTCCTGGACTTCCTCGCTTTCCAGGGTCCTATCATCTGAGGGACAGTAATGGGGAAGCTGGCTTGTACTCAGTGCTGTGCTAAGTCACAGGGCAGGTGTAAGCCCCGCACCCCATCTCCTCTACTCAACCAAGGCTGGTACAGAAACCTCCACACATCATCCCATATTTCAGCCCTGAGCATGCTACCACATTCTCCGACGTGCAGACAAAATAACGCCCGCACAAGGCCACTACTTGTGTTGAAAAGGAAATGGGCAGAATGGAAAAGATTTACGGTTGGGGCAAAGAGGGGCATCTATAGCAATAGGGAGATTTCCTGATCTTTCTAGAAAAGAGAGTGTAAACTAATATTTTATCTAATAAGTCTAATAATTTTGTTTCATTCATCATGATGTTTACTACTTTTGAGAACATAGGTCACTTGAGATTCAAAACACAAAATTTTGAACTAAAAACAGAAATGTGCCCTTGGTGTTGCAGATGTATGTATACATGCATAATGATTAACCACGTTCATACAATTGCCTCATTTACTCCACACAACAATCTTCCAGTTAGGACTTGTAGCCTTAGCATCCACTGTTCATATAGGAGGAAACTAATGCTCTAAGATGTTAAAGGGGTTGTCCAGCAGAGACTGGTAACCTTGCCTTCTCACAAAAAAACACACATACAGATATGAGTAAATACTTCGACTATGTGTATGAAATCGTGTGAATATTTGTGAAATAATAACTTTTTTCCTCCTATGGTATTTCTCTCTTTCCCTTCACTGGTTGGAGCAGAGAATCAATCTCCAGCCACAGGCTCAGAAGGACCACATGGGGGTGGGTGGGGTCAGAAAACACCCTCTGAGTTTCCTATACCTGGTTTCAAAGGCCCTAACTCTTAGAAGAATTCTGATGATTTGGAGTATAAGCCAGTTGGTGGAGAAAAGAGAAAGGCGGAAAGATTTCCCTTCAAGAGTTCTAAACAGTTTATTCTGGATTGTGGGGAGGAGAGGCAGAGCAGACAAGTTAGCCCTGAGAATATAGAGGCTGGGAATGTCTAGAGCAGAGTCCAGGAGAGATAACATGAACCTGGGCAGGGAATTTGCATTTAGGCACATGGGACAAATGGTGGCCTAGCAAGGACTCATGGTTCTACTGTGCTAGGGAAGCAGCAACAAGTTCTCACCTCCAGAGTTGTTACTAAATCAGCAAGTGACCCACAGGCCTGAAGCTGCCATATGGATAGATGGTTGGCAGTCTCTTTATGGCATTCTGTGTGGAGTAGATCCCACCCCATATAGGGCCTTAAACTTCATCATAACCTTCAAACGCTTATCACAACTTCAGGAAGAAAGGGTCCCACGAAAATTCCTGAAGTTTTCTGCCATGCCAGTGGAAAAATATCTGAAAGTAGAAATTAAGTTAAATTTTAGAAAAATAAATGTATCTTGAACACCTGAAGTTGTAGCCTAAGATTTAAACCCATTGTTTTATCTAAAGAAAACAAAAAAAGAAAGAAAATCAGTAACACAAGAAACAACAGGTATTTGTGAGAATGTAGAGAAAGGGGAACATTCTTACACTGTTGGTGGGAATGCAAACTGGTGTAGCCACTCTGGAGAACAGTAAGGAGTTTCCTCAAAAAGTTAAAAACAGAATTACCCTAGAATCCAGCAGTCCCACTAGTAGGTATTTATCCAAAGAATACAAAAACACTAATTCAAAGGGATACATGCACCCCAGTGTTTACAGTAGCATTATCTACAATAGCCAAATTATGGAAACAGCATAACTGTCCATCGACTGATAAATGGATAATGAAGATGTGGTATATATGTGCAATGGAACATTACTCATTCATAAAGAAGAATGAAATCTTGCCATTTGCAATGATGGATGGAGCTAGGGAGTATAAAGCTTAGCAAAATGAGTCAGAGAAAGACAAATCCCGTATGATTTCACTCATATGTGGAATTTAAGAAACAAAACAAATGAACAAACGGGAAAAAAAAGAGAGGCAAACCAAGAAATAGACTCTTAAGTATAGAGAACACTCTGATGGTTACCAGTTTGGGGGGGGGGGGAGGTTTAGCAGGTAGAAGGATGAGTGAAGTAGTCGATGGGGATTAAAGAGGGCACTTATGATAGCACTGAGTGATGTATGTATTGAATCACTATATTATACACCTGAAACTAATATTACCCTATGTGTTAACTAACTAGAATTTCAATAAAAACCTTTAAAAAATAAACAAAAAATAAATAAATAAAAATAAAAACATTTATACTCCCCCTCCCCAAAAAAAGGAAAAGAAACATAATGGCAATAGCACATATATACATTCATTTAGAAGTATCATTGTTACAGTTGAATGTGTCAGATTCTATTTCTCTAAAACAAGCAAGGGATGTTTTTCCATCCCCATATCTGATCCCTGCTAAAGGTTTAAAACCTAGAAGAAGCCATCAGATATAATCACTTGAGCTCTCCCTCTGGTGAAACCTATCATAAAAGAGACTTACACTATCTATTGTAGGGATCTCAGATATATAAAATTTAGTGCATTCCAAGGTAGACGCTGCATACTGGGGGCCTTATCTCAAAAGGAGAACTGACATCTCAAAAATATAGGGTGCTCAAAACTTTTACTGTCTGTCCTCTTAGGCATTCTGAACTCAGAGTTTCCTGATCTCAATGACAAGGAACATAAATTTTTTGGAGCAAAAAAACACATCCAAATTATTGGTTAAGATTATCCTGCATGTAATATTGTCAGTTCATTTTTTTTTCAAGACTTGCCTCAATTAAAACTTGGAGCTATTTTCTTTTTCTCAAACTAAGTCTGGTAAAATCATTGTTTTTCCTACCAAGTAGATATAAAATGAGTTGTACATGTGTGACTATTGCACGTTGGTCCCATTTATTGTCTCATTCTCTTACTTCCCATACAAACACATCTTCACGCCTCTCTGGCTTTGTTCCTGCTGGTCTCTCCACCGGAGTGCCTCTCTCTTCACTTGGTCCTGGGTAAATTTCCCTTCCTTGTCATAAACCTTCTTTGCTTCCTGTGAGGAGCCCCTCACTCCCCCTGTCCTCCCGTCTCATTTCACACAAGGCTCTGTGGTGGCACATGTTCAAGTAGTGGCTTACTCCCACCTTGAAGTTTTTGCATTTCTGTACCTTCTGCAGGTCTTTCTGCAAAGCCCACATCTTCGAGAGGCCTTCTCTGATTACTCAAATTAAGGGTAATAAGACCCTTAATTCCACCAGCTCTTTCTCTGCTTTATCATTTCTCTTTAGTGCAAAGCATTATTGAACATACTATGTATTTCACTCATTTTATTTATTTATCTACTTCATTGATTGCCTTCCCCGCTCTAAGGTAAGATTTCTGATCATTTTATTCACTATTCACCAACCACAACCCCTGGCACACAGTAAACACTCAATAATATTTGTGGAATGAATGAATGAATGAATGAATGAATGTGTGACTATTATACTACTGCAGTTATATATCTACCCACTTATCTGTGCTCTGCTCGTTCTCATATGTTCTTTAGCACTTAGTACAGTGCTAGAGGCATCCTTTCATATTTACCAAGGAAAAGAGTAGATGGATAAACTGAATTAACCATGTCTCTTTTGCAACTGAGAAAGGATGGAAATTTTACCCTAATCTGTAACATATTGTCATAATACCATAAAATAACAGTGTTTCCTGGAGAGTGGTAGCAGATCTTTTTCATTAGCAAGTAGAATAGTAAAAGGTATCCACAAATTATCTGGTAAAATACTGAGTATCTGAATACTGTTTTCAATAAGGCAAGTCATGAAATTCCACGGCAAATATTTATTGAATGGCCAGTACTTATCAGGCACGAGGCATTATACAAAGTCAAATAATTTAAATTCAGCTCCAAAGTGTACCAAAGAAATAGAAAATGCTGAAGAGTTTTACTTGAATATTCCTGTTTGTGAAAAATATGTCTCACTCTAAAAATCCAAGCCCTGTACATTGGCTCCAAGCGAGGAGAAATAAAACCATAAAGTGCAATTCAAAACTTTAATAAAAGAGTAGAATCTAAAATATAGCAGCAGCTAAAGCAGTAATAAACCAAATGAAACTGAATTACACAAGAAAGCCACGCCACCTTGTGGGTACTGGGAGTATTTTACCAGCCTCAATGTACAACTAGAGAAACAGTGACCAATTAGAGAAGGAGTAATTAGAAAGATTTTCAACAATTTTTATAACAGTACATAAAACACATCGCATTTATTTTTTGATGCTGAACTGTTAGAATCCTTATACCAAAATGCACTTCTTTGTAAATGAATGCTACATCTTCTTAAAGATGCAGACACGCGCTCTTTCCTTTTCATTTGTCTTGTCTGAACAAAAGATGTTAGTTGTTTAGACAAAAAAGCATTCCAACAAAAAATAAAATCACCAATACATAGACTCTGACGTAATGCCCTAAAAAAGCAACCAGAAATTGTAATGCCTTTGTAACCTTGTACCACCAACACATAGCCTAAAATTTAAAGATATTATGTAATGAGAAACATAATTTTTCAGAAACATTTGAAGTACTAGCCATGAAACTACAAAGTGTCTCCATCACTCAGAGATAAATCTATCATTGTGTTGAGATCATTGTTTGGGGGGGAAAGTAAACATTTGTGCAGGCTAATGGGTGTATCATAAGGTATCTAGAAGGTAAAAAGTAAAGTGATCTTTCACCTAAAAGTGATAGGAAAAATTGTCCATGGTCGCAAATTAGAATTTAGAATCATAAACTTTAATACTGGAAAGTACCTTACATGAAGCAGAGGGACCAATGACTCATTCTAATGAATCCTTAGGCAACCAAAGTATTTCATCTCTTGTTATTCTTTATCTGAGTAATTACCAAAAATCAAGAAAGAAAAACCCGCTTACTGGCAAAATCTTTAAAAAAAATAAATAAATAACAAAAGCAGAGTTACTAGTATAATTGAAGGCTAGCCGGAAAGGGTTTTAGAGATTACTGAATCCAGAACTTTCAAAAGATATTTGTTATACTCTATTCCCAAAAGATATTGTGATGTGTGTGCCACTAGAAAAAAAAAATGTTTGGAAAATACTGAACCAAAGTTAAGCTGGGGTCTTTACCCAAAGAACCTATCACACTCCTTACTGTGCTAATATAAATTTGGAGTGCATATTATGCAGCGTTTTTCAATTAATTTTATTTAATAATTTTACTTTTGCAGACAAGTTGACAAGCCTAAAGTACAAGTTTTGAGAACTCTGATCTAAGCCAGTTCCTTATTTTATAGAGAAGGGATTGATATCATATTGGTATTTAATTTTCCCAACACAACAAAACCAAAAAATTGCATAAATAGGACTAGGTCCCATTTATTAGGATTTTTCCTAATCCCTAAATTTAGTGGTTTTTTTTTTTTTTGGATGATGTCACTCACATTGAATTCGTTCTTTACAACTGTCATGCTTCAAAATTACTGCTCTGAAAAAGCAAATGTGTTAAGAAAAAAAAGTATGCAATAAACTTCATATATTGAAAAAAAAAGTATGCCAAATATCTTTTATCATAATTTTGTGATTTATACAACCATTGACCACCTAAAGATCCAGCATCTCTAACATGGCCCCTCCCCTAAAGCTGTGACTTCCCAAAATGACATCCTTGTGGTTTCCTCAAAGTGAGACCACCAGACAAGAATAGTAATACAAATTAGTTTGATTAGCTATAGTGTTTCTGCCTCTCTTGGGTTCAAACCCAGATGTATAGTCAAATTGGTTGGCTTTAAAATGTTCATTTTGAGAAAGTGTCCTTGACTATAAATGAAGTGATTCAAATATTGAGAGAGAAATTTTCATGCTTAGTGATGTGAAAAACCATGACATTTACCAAAAATAGGTATCAATATGTCGTAGCTGTTGCTTTCATGGGGAGGAGTAGACAGAAAGGGAAGATGTGGGGGTCATAGGGTTGAGTGCACCAAAGGCATGTTTCTCCCAAGATCATGGAGCAAAGGGGTAGATGTGTTCACTGACATATCTGTAGCTCCTTCCGCATGAGGCACTGGCCTGGGAGCACAAGATTCATGTGTAGATGGCTTTAGGATATCTCAGATGGCGAAAAAGTGGCTCTCCAGCATACTGAAATCCTGTTCTGAGGAAAACATGCATTCAGCTGTACTTCATGAAGCCATATTTATTGCTTTAGAATATTGACAGACACATATTGCACTGTGGCAAACAAGGCAGTCTGAACTTGATAAATTACTTAAAGTACCAATGATAGAGAATCTTGGGAACTAGAACACCACCTCAGTGTAAGACACCAAAATACCTATTTTCAGGACAGACGTCCATCCACTGAGGCCATTTGTCCCTCTGAAGCATCTTTCCTCCTCCTACTCTCTGTGTGTTTAGACTGAAGGAACTCAAGATTATGTTGACAACACTACTGGAGCAGGTTTTGGTTTTGTTCTTTTTTTTTTTTTTTAAAGTTTTTTTTTAACGTTTATTGATTTTTGAGACAGAGACAGAGCATGAACGGGGGAGGGTCAGAGAGAGAGGGAGACACAGAATCTGAAACAGGCTCCAGGCCCTGAGCTGTCAGCACAGAGCCTGATGCGGGGCTCGAACTCACGGACCGCGAGATCGTGACCTGAGCCGAAGTCGGCCGCTTAACCGACTGAGCCACCCAGGCGCCCCTGGTTTTGTTCTTTTTAAAAGCAGCTAAATAAAAAGGAGATTTCGGGCTCTTGTTTGGGCAAATTGGGCCCTAAAACTCCGCTATTGAGGAAAAAGTTGTGATTTTGTTTTATTTTAAAGTGTGTGTTATTGTCATCTTAATGCAATGCATTAAGTGAACAATTGCCAGTTTTCAAAGTATGTTTCTAGAGCTCCTGTCAACCTAACTTTTTATAAAAATAATGCAAAAAGAGATAGAAAGGAGAAGTACTGAATATTAAATCTTTCTGCAGCCCACTGTCTGATTCTCTTAAGGTCTGTGGTGATATTTTTAGGCTTTGAGCACATATAAAATTTCATGGCTGTTTTAATATACATACAGGCTTGAAACAGATGAAAGCTTCCATCTGAATGATATAGATTCCCACTCCCACACGCAGTACTCAGACAAAACACATGAAACTAAGTTTAACTACTCCAGAGGAAAAAAGCTAATTCAATCCTGCCAGGATCTGAAGCTGAGATTCTAAGGATTTTAGGCTTTTCAAATCTGTTCTTTAGCTTTTTGACACACTCCCCTCTGTTAGAAACTCTCACATGGAATCGATCCCAGGACTTGTCTGGTGTCTACATAGTAAGTCTCCATTATTCAACATGGATACAATCCTGGGGGTCATGATAAACAAGAGAATATCAAATAAGTGAGCATAAAAGTCTGTTCTCTGGTAGAAGGCAAGGTCCTTCAGTGAGAATTCATTTCTGCTCCTGGATCAGTGAGAAATATGTGAGCCAATGAATAACATGACAGGAAAGAATGAGGACCTTCTATCTAAATGTATTCAAATGCCATTGGAAAGAAGGGGACAGACTTATAATTGAGAACTTATATACTATGCACTGTACAAGGATTTAAAAAATACTTTATGTACCCTCTGGTTCATAGAAAAAAAACCCTCTCTTTTTATAGAAAAAACAACAACAACAACAACAATAACAACAAAAGGCTCAGGGCTTACATAACTTGCCCAAGTTTACAAAGGAATTAGGAATGTCCAAATTTGAAAGACCCAAAGCAAATTAGTACTATAAGACTCTAACCCAGCAATGGAAAATTCCCTATAAGCAACATGGCTAGAATGTGCATGAAATCTACCTACCTGGCAAACAAATACTTGCCCTACACTTTGCCATTATCTAAATCTTTCACGACTTATCCAGGTTTTGGAAAGTCTCTTCTGAATATAAACAAATACATGTTTGAGGTCTCAAGGTGAGGAAAAGGTATTCTCCTTTTTATTCATAAGACAAAATTATATCATTATTCTTCTTTTCAGTTTTATTAAGGTATAATTGACAAATCAGATTGTAACCTATCATGTTTCTTAAGAGGAAAATAAGAGTCAGATTGCCACTGCTGCCCTATAGGCTAAAATCAATACGTCCAATGCACATGTACTGATCGCACTTTTGTTGCAAAGTTCAATGGTTCTTTGCAATCTAAGCAATACACTAAGACGGGTTGAGTCCAGGTTCATTCACTAAAATGTTATGATCTCATCTCCCTCATTAGAAAGACTGACAATTCATGAGAATGTGTCATATGAAAACTGTCAGAAGAAATCTCAGTGCAAATCTTTTATAAACCTGTAATTGTAACTTAATAATAAACTGCTAAATATATTGTTTATTGAAATGCATTTTCCAACTATCAAAAAAGAAAGAAAAACTCAACCATTAATGTGTTCTAAGGCTTTTTTCCTACGCCATTGTTTTCAGCTGGGTCTTCATAATCATGAAACAAGGTCTACTTGTGCTTAAACTATTTCCCCTTCCTTCCTAAGATAGAGAAACAATATTCTATGGGTCTATTGCATTTCTGAATATCTTGAACATCTTGAAAGAGAAGCATTGACTGACTTTTGTTCCAGACTACCTTTTCAAGGAAGTTTGTATCCCAAACAGGCTTTGAGTATAGAAGCAGTGTTTCTCCTCAGAGCAAGAAGCAGGTTTGCTTACTGACTATTATAAAACATTTTGGTTCCCTAAGCCCAGAATTCCTCTCCTGTGACATAACCTACTGCGTGTACAGGTGTCATCTGACCTTCTTCACATCAGCCTGTGCAAATTAGAGCTGGAGGAACTGGCACAAAAATGCCAATACTCTGACTACTTCTATTAAGATGAGCAACAAATTGTTCTCTATCTCTGACCCAGGAGTCTTGTGTTTTCTACCAGCATCTATAATACAGTGGCAGGCCAATTTGTTCAATTGCAAGTGGGGTAAAATCCCAGACCTTTCACAATGTTTGGCAGTTTCGGAGATGAGGATAGGATGCTGAATGAGAGGTGGCTTCACAGAAGAGGAAGGGTGGGGGTTTCACAGGCCAAGTCAAGGGACCCAAGGGAGTCCATATCCTCAGTAGTGAATACATTGGCCAAATTGTATGATGTATAGGGCAATAAATGTGCTTTCTCTTTATTGACTGTAAATGAGGGGGCATTTAGAAAGTGACTGAAGGCTGCATACAGGAAGTAGTTCAAAAAGAGCTGCCCAAATGTGGCTCTGCTTATTGTTAATTCTCTTCTAGGCTGGGGGTGAGGGAGGACGTCTTATCCTATTTAATGGTCAGCCTCAGATTCTCCATATTGTAACAAACAGCACTAAGACTCATCCTGGTGTTCCCTCTTTCAGACAAACATTACAGAGATATAACAACTACACTAAACGTGAAAGGAGGGAAATTTTTGACCATATAGATAGACGTCAGGCACATCATTAACACCTGGCCCAATATGTTGAAAATCTGGAAAGGAATGGCGGGGAGAGGGGCAGGTTGCCTAAAATCTGTTAAGGAAGAATGGCAACAGTTGGCCATCAGATAGTCCATTCCACCCCCCATCATAACAACATTAAAACTATTTGGAAATGACAGTAAATGTCTCAGAGTTTTTTGTGTAGGTTCTGACTGATAATGGGGACCTTTGACCTTTTCAGGTAGACTTTCCCTGAGACAGACTTCCAGGAGAATTGGATCCTTTTTGCCCTGGTTGCCTTTACATTGCTGTTGAAGATGACCCACTGGAGAGGGTGAAACTGACCCAAGAAATCTACACAAATTCTTGTGGTCAATATTGTTGCTTTGGAAAATTCCCCTAGTCCTTAGAATGAATCTGAACAAAGAATTTAAGATGTTTTCTTAGTAACAGCCAGCCATTTCTCCAGAGTAAGGTGAATCCTCAAAGAAGGCTGATGGTGTACAAGTCAAGGCTGAACTACCCAGAGAAGGCAAACCTTGCAGCTCCAGCTGGGAAGCAATGTGTCTGTGGTTGCAGACTCAACAGGTGCCTAAAGTTGAAATAGAAGGTACCAGTAATGATGGTCTTGTCACTTGACATAGGGCTTTTGGTATAGCAAAAAACATGAGAAATTTGTTTAGTGAAGACTCATAAGAAAGATAATGTCTCCCTCCAGAACAAAAGCATAAATATTTACCTCCCATTACAAAAGATCCAAGCTCTCTATGCACAGGCTCCTCTTCTGTAACACAACTCACTGACCTGAAGGTGTCATCTGGCCCTCTTTGCATCATTCTGTGAGAATTGGAGCTCAGGAAGCTAATGCAAAAATGCTGATGCTCTGGCTTGCATGTTGCTGTATTAACTGTCCTTCGTTTCTCACCCCAGGGTTTTGTGTCTTCTACCAGCATCCGTGGAACTGTTATAGGCTAAATTGCTAGCTTGCAAGTAAAGTAAACTCAGGTTCTTCACAGTTCTTGACACCACACACATTTATGACCTTCTGTAAGGATGTAAGAATTTGAATAGATGCACGATTAATGTGTGTTTTCTGTTGATGTCTAGAACTACTTTTAAGATAGAAACATTTCATTAGGGTAAGTAAAATAGCAAGGGAGAAAATGCCAATGAAATACAGCTTTTCTCTTGGAATAAGATTTGAAGCTTCTCTTGTTCTATTGCCTGACAATCCCACCATCTGAGCTTCCTCATTTTAGGTTTAAAAGGCTGACTTGTAAACAAAAGTGCTCCTGGAAATGGAATACACTAGGCAGCCAGTGGTCATTCATACTTCAAGGTAATCAAAACAATACCCTCTCTCCATCTAATTATAAGAATTACCCAGAAATGATGATAATTCCATGGGTTTATAGTTTCATAGTTCATGTGTTTATAGAGGGATAAGTAAAGAGAGGCAGAACAAAAGGAAAAGAAAGAGTACTATTAGAGCAATATCTAGCCTGCATTATACCACCTGGTTTTGGCGGCCAGAATGCAGGACGACTGTAAAACATACTTCGAGTAAAATGCCTAGAAAAACCACAACAAAATGATAGTGGACAGACACTAAAGACAAACTGCTTCTACATCCCTAGAGATGCAGAAACCATAAACATAAAGTGGCTGGAAGATTCAGTAAGACTGATCTATTGAATTCTCAATTCTCAACTGTGCTCCTAAGAACCACTCTTGACCAGGTTTTGAAGATGAGTTACACAGTAAATTTGGGCAGTCCAAACATTTTTTATCACCTTTGAATTTGCTGTTAAAGTATTGATGTAGTCTAGGGGTCCAATTTTAAGAAAAGTTTCAATAAACATTTGTTTATTTTTATTTGAAAGACCAATCTTAAGAAGCCACACTTTGACAAAGTCAAGATAGCTGAAACTTTATGAAGTCTATTGGTACAATTGCTAATTGACTCACTTAACTTTTCTCCAGCAGAGTAGAAATAAAACATAGTACTGCTTAGAGATTTTGAAAAATATTGTAGAAGAAATAGGTTTCTAGAGCTGTCATGCAATTCTTATCATTTTTCCATAAGTGAGTTATAACAAAAATATATTTCTTTCACATAATCAAAAAAGACAGTCTGTAAAATTATCTTTTAAAGCTAGTAACTTATTTTTCCCAGAGATTAAAATATCAAAGCTTTGCCCATGATAAAGTTTAGTAAATATCCACTAATTCAAATTGATTTCAGTATGGTAGAGAGAAGGCCACATTAGATTGACTTCTATGTTCAAACTATCTCTTAAATACACACTTTCTTTTAATGTTTGGTTCTACTAAAATAAAACAATATAAAATTTCACTCTTTAATCAATAGTTTCCTTGAGCTTACAAGTAATGTTTTGTCACCCAGGATCCTTTAGCATTCCTGTGGATTTGATGCCTGCCATATCAATAATTGAAAATGGCTATTCTCAAACAAAACAAATATATATATGTTTATATATATGTTTTATAAATATATATGTGTATATATATGTTTTATTATATATATGTTTTATTATACACACACACACACACACACACACACACACACCTCTCTTATCCATTATGGTAAAACAACCAAATCTAAGTAGCCAAAACTGTGGTGGGCATCAAATGTGGCCTTGGAATACTCTTTAAGTTCAACGAACTTGATGTTACTGTTGCATCTCTAAAACCTGTGGCTATGGTCATTCACAGTGCATGGTGGCATTATTTTCTGAAGGGAAAAAACTAGGGAAGGAACAGTTTGTCGTGTGTGTGTGTGTGTGTGTGTGTGTGTGAGAGAGAGAGAGAGAGAGAGAGAGAGAGAGATTGAGAATCAAAAGTTAAGAACTATAGGAAATTACTGGGCTCAGGAAACCCAGTGGATGTGCAGATCTTGTACTTTCCTTCATATGCAATATAGTCCTCAATAAGAGTCTCATCAAGCATTTTAAGTTATATCCTTTTATCCTATAGATAATCCACTGGAAACACACACACAGATGCACACAAGGTACACATAAATATAAATTTGTCTCAGGAATTACTTTGCTCTTCTCATAGAATGTTGAGTGGGAAGGAAGGACTTTTTTGTATAGAATTGTAGCTAAGGTTCAAAGCTCAGGGTAAGACTGTAAAATACCCTTCAGTCCCTAGATAGCTGCTATTGAACTCCTAACAATTGGAGTTGGGAGTAGTAGGAGAGACAGAACTGGCCCTCTCACCAACAATCACCACCACAACCTCTCCTCCCCTAGTCCATACAGGAAAATAACTGAAGATAAAAGGAGGGTATGGGCAGTAAATCTCATGGAGAGAGCACTGTGGTGGAGACTTACTTCTTCCCCTGCGTCCTTCCTCCTTACTGCATGCAGATCTCAGGAACTAACTTGGAAGCGGGAGAGAGGGTCTATCCAGTACCACACCATCTATTCCTCTTCACTTCACTCCTTACTTCAGAATCTAGGGTGCAACTAGGAGGGAAAGAGCTTTGAATTGAATATGAGATTGAAATCTTAAATAAGTCTGAACAAATTTTAATATTCAGAATTGACTGGTAAATTATACAGTATGTCCAGGCTGCTATTAGGAATGCAAAAGGGAAAAGTATTATATAGTACAGTGAAAGGCAAAGTTTGGCCAAAGAAAATAATTTTCTATCCATACCCCAACTCTTCAATTAACCATTACACACTTTACATGAATCAAAAAACATATGTTAAATTGTTTTCAAGCCATGATCTCTCCACACACAAAGCAAAAATGAAGACCCAAGATATCTGAGAAATAGGATCAATTCACAATACGTTTCTCTGCCTGCTACCATTGAAACATGTTCTAAATATTTGCTGCTGTCTTTATGATGATACTAAGAATCAGATCTCTTCTGTGGTTTTAAATGAAGGAAAGAACACACTCATTTGTACATGCTAGGGCATGGGTGGTTTGCAGGAAAGGGGAACTTAACATGTGTTGGGTGCCCACTAGTAGACATCAAAACAAATGTGATCTCATTTAATCTTCGAAGTATGATAGATGATAAATGATAGATTATATAGAGTTAATTATTAGAATCAAGTATCTGAAAGTTTCAACTAAAACTTCTTACTATGAAGAATTTAATTTTTCTAAAGCAAGGATGCTTGAATTCAATCTGACAGTTTTGTGGATATAAAAATCTCCCACCATAAATTTAAGACATGTTGCCAGAGTCACCTACAGAATCAAGCTTAAAACTGTGTAAAAGGAAATCTAAGTTCTACTTCTCTTTCTTGACAGGTTCCTCAACAAGGAAATGATGGGAGTGGACTAAATCTCTGGGGTACATTTAAGTTCCTACAGTCTGAGATTCTTGTGTGATAAAGAGAGAAGGATAAATAAAAAGTTCAGTTTTTTGTATAAAGCAAATCTTAATTAGGCAAGTCTAAGGTTATGTCCACACGATGTCATCTAATTAGTTGAAAATGAATATGTCATCCAAATAGTAGATTTGCTATTACATAGTAGACCGATGAATGGCACTACAAAAAAAAAAAAAAAAAAAAAAAATACTAATAAAAAATCCCTATCCTGCTATTTAAAAATATCCAACTGTGTGCATAGATATGACCTCAGATCTCTCTCAGATTTCTCAAGTCTCACAATCCTCTTTCCAATAATAAACAATACCCCAACAAATTCCCTCCTAGGAGTGCAGCGGCTTTGGATACCAAGTGGCATTTCCTCTGCATATTTTTCCCTGGGGAGGCCTTTGAACTTCAGCCTTTTGGGGTTTCACAATCTTGACCTAACCTCAGTGAACGATAAGGCATGAGCAGACTTTATTCTAATCCTTTATTTTACAGATGAGAAAATTGATGCTCAAGAAGTCATTACTGACCCCACACTACCACCAATTCCGGCGATGTTGGCCACTAACTTTTCATCTCTTGAAGATAACTTCCCTAGAAAATACAAAATGCTTTATGTTTCTCCTATTTAAGGTAGGAGCCAAAACCACCAAGCTTATTTTAAAGAAAGAAGTCTTTTCCATTAAGACTAGAAGTGAAATGCTGCAGTGAATGAGAAAGATGTGGACAGAAGGAGCATGAGAAAGAGAAGGGATTTTTTTGGTGGTTTTGATAAATTTCTCATCAAGTGATTTGTCATTTCTTGAGCTGAAGGCAACAGAAGCACAATTTCGAATTCTTCCAGCCTCTACATTTGATTTAAAAAAAAAAGAAAAGACTTTAAAAAATAAGGTCCTAAAAGGATACTTTGTTCTTTTTCTCTGAAGTGAGTCCAAAATCAACAACAACAAAAATGAAACTGCTAAAGGATGGAATGTTTTAATCTGGATTAGTTTGGTCACTGTTTAATTCAATTTAACTCAAAAAAACTTTTATTGAGTATGTGATATGTGTAAGTCATTATCTTTTTTTTTTTTTTTTTTTTTTTAATTTTCCTGTCTCATTACCACGTATCTCTGAGCTTTAGAAGTCAGCTGAATGGGAGGGGACAGGGTGTATAAATTGGAGTTCAGGACTATATTTGTCACTTAAAAACTCAACTCTTTGTACTTTCTTGACTGGCTCATTCTTAATGAGGACGTGATGTTGGAAAAGTATCTGGCAACCCCAAATGAAAAGCAATGCTATTACTTATATTATATTACTTACACTTTACTGAGTGAAGGAGACCTCACCTTCTCAATATTCCCGTGGAATTAATATGTAGGCATTTGTGCATGAGCAGTGGTAGAAGAGTGGCCCATTCTCTTGGCTGCCTCAGAGCTATCATTCAAAACCCACACCTAAAATACTTAAAAGACAGGGGCTCCTGGCTGGCTCTCAGTTGGCAGAGAATGTGACTTTTGAGTGGGGGTTGGGAGTTCAAGCCCCACACTGATTGTGGAGATATTTAAAAAATAAAATAAAATGTTATTAAAAATAAATTTTAAAATGTTAAAAATAAAATACCTAAGGAGAGAAATGATAATCACTTCATATCAATGTTTACAGAAAAATCCTTTAAGACAGTTTCATGTAAATGTCCCCATCTCTCTACTAGCAGGAGCATAAATGGTCTTCCCAGTCCACTCATCTCAAACAGGTGGTAACTTTAAAGTCCAAAGAAAGATTTAACCCAAACATTACTAAGGCTGGGAACTTTACTTTCCAATCACTATAACGTTGGATTTACAAACATAAACAACAAAGGTTGGAAAGGCAAATATTAAATTTCTTTTGGTTCTGAGTTTGTGAAATTGATGTTAATCATCTATAAAAATTTTCAATTCATTACTGTAGGTGAGTGAAGAGTGTCATGAGATTATTGCGTTAGACTTATGCATTTAACTAACTGCCCAGAAAATTTTTTTTAATAAAATGCTAGATTTTATTTAGCACTTTGGTCCCACCTAAGATGTTTGAAGACTTCAGAGATTGCCTAAGTAAAGCTCACCACGTCACTGAGATGCAGTAAGACCTGAGAAGCATGACCTTCATTGAAGAGATAGAGCAAAAGAAAACCAGAAAGTGATGGGTCATCAGGTCTGACAATAAGCAGGTGGCATACATAGCTTGGGAACAAAGGGAGAGAAGCCTCAGACTTCCCTGCCCCAGGACACAGTTGTCTCCATCTAAGTATCCACACATTGCCACAAGGTTAAGAGTTCAAACTGAAGTGAGGGGGTGAGGAGGACACTTTTTTGGAATAAGTTCCTACCACTCTGGTCCTCTCTAGCACAGAAGATAATGACAGAGGAAATCTAAGTCCAACCTTATCAGCACTCCAAACCAAGATGACACAACGTGCTATGGGGACACCACATTCTACAGATGGAGGACACAGTTGTGATGGTGGCAAACTTTTGATAAAAGGCTTTCTATGCTATTTGCTTTGTACTGGTGTTATTTATGCATATGGCCTCTTGAAAAATAAGCTGCAGAATCAGAAAAACAAGCCAAATCCTGGCCCTTCCCCTTATGAGCTGTGATATGGAAAGAAATACTGCACCCCAAACAAGTTCAGTTTCCTTATTTGAAAAATTGGGATAATAAAATTCATGTCACAACACTATTGTGACGACTAAATGGTAAAATATTTTAAAATTCTAGACCTTAATGGACTAAAAAACATTATTTTCCTTTTCAATATGAGAGACTCTGGGTGGGGGGGGAGGGGTTGGCAGAGTTGTGTTTGTGTAACTGGTTTTGTTGTTTGCAATTGAATCCAAATGACTCTGTGAAATCCCACACAGAACTCCACTTAGTTCAAAAGTCAAAAACTAGTTTAGATCATTAGAAATGCAAAGTAACTCAACTTGAAATTTCTTTGTCACCATTAGTAAATGAGAAGTGGTCATTAAGCCGTATGGCTCAGTCAACTGAGGCTCACGGGAAGGGGAAATTGCATGCTTTTACCCAAGACACAGCATTTAAAACCTGAAGGCAAGTTATGAAATGCCTCACAAACGATGAAGCATTAAGTGGAAATCACTGCCTCTGTAGAACTAGCTCTTATTGGCACCGAAGGCAGAAGATGCTTCTCACTGTGGTACCCACACCCAGAAGGGCTGTCACTGTCAGTCATGGCTTTCTCACACGGACTTCATGTTTTCGGTCAAAACTTTTTTCCATATCCCTACACTGCCACATATCTGGTTTTTCCATGTCTCTTCACATAGAAGAATCTTTTGACTAGAAATAAAATACTTGCAAATCCTTTTCCTTTACCAGATCAAAATCAAAACACAATGACTATGGAAAGCAAGAAGGAATGGCAGGAAGGAATCAAACCTTAAATTTTTATTTTTTAACTTTGACATAAATCTTGATGCAGGAATTAGAGCTTCTTGAAAATTACAGAGGAAACTGTAGAATTCCTAGACTGACAACAAAAAATACATATTCCTTGCCAAAAATTTCTTCAGAAAAATGAAAGCTAATTCTGAAACTTCCCAAACAACAAGTAGCATGATTCTGATGGCAATGAATCCAAACATAAAAATCTTCCAATTGCCCCATAATTGCTATTTCTTCAGGACAGGTGCTCAAACTAAATGAAATCATTGTTTAGATTCAGGTTATAAAATATTTCATTGTTCTGACTTAGTTCTGGTTTATTAGTTTTTGGAAAAAAACAAAAAAAAAAACACATGAGCTTAGGTCTGGCTCAAACAGAGCCAGGTTTTCTTTGAAATGGTTTAATTTCATTCACAGTTCAGTTAAAAAAATAACAATAAAGTCAGGTTCAGAGCAGGTTTAGCAAATCTTGCAGTTTCATATGGTTTGGGATTGAAAGGTGTTTTCAGGTCAAAGCTTGGCCTCAGAAGCCCAGAAGTTCATCCAGTGTCTCTGAATCAAGGGAATGGAAAGGGGACCAGTTGCCTGCTGCGTGAGGAGGAAAAGAAGGGCCCCGGTCCTCTGCAATTCAACCTGAGAGTCACTGTAGCATGATACTGGGGCTACTCCTCCTTGGTAGAGGAGGGAAGCCGGTACACGTCCTCACACAGGCCAATTCTCTCCATGATTCCTTCCACTTTACCCAAGGCCAGTTTCCCAAGGAGTACCCATCTCGGCTCCCAGGAAGAGTCTTCTCCCACCCCACCACCTCTTCTGTGCCTAAATCAACTTCAGTGGCACTTGTCACAAAGGTTTCTCTGATCCTCACTTTTGAAAATAGAGCTGCATGTTGTACATACACATGCCCCTTATATTTTTTCTTCATTGCCCTTATTACAATTGTAATTATACATATACTCACGTGGTTATCAGTCATGGCTGGTTTCCTTCATGATGCCATTTGCTCTGTCGAGTTAAGAAAAATGAATGTTTTTTAAAAAAAAAATTTTTTTAATATTTATTTTTGACAGAGAGAGAGAGAGAGAGAGAGAGACAGAGCATGAGTGGGGGAGGGGCAGAGAGAGAGGGAGACACAGAATCCGAAGCAGGCTCCAGGCTCTGAGCTTTCAGCACAGAGCCCAACACGGGCTCAAACTCACAGACTGCGAGATCATGACCTGAGCTGAAGTCGGATGCTCAACCGACTGAGCCACCCAGGAGCCCCGAAAAATGAATGCTTTTAAATCCTCTATTCCTAGCCCTGAAGCAGAGGGCTTGTTACCCAATAGATGCCCCATGAATAATTGTTGAATAGGCAGCTCACTGTTTACAAGTTTTCACCCCTCTATTACTTGCCTTTCCTGCCCTCAAGTCCTAGTTCACATTCAACATACCCTATATGGGTTACATATAAGCAGCTAGCAAAAATAATAAAAACTATCCCTCATTGAGGCCTTAATATATGTCGGATGTGGGAATAACTAAAAACATCATAGACATTAGTTTATGTAATTTTCTCAACAGTGGGAAGTGCATAAAATTATTATTTATATGTAATAGGTAAAGAACTCAGGACTGGATTAAGCCTGGGGCACTGCAAATCTTGGTGTGGAGTAGGGAAAGGGGGGATGGTGAGGAGTGTGAAGGGAAAGGTCAAAGACACACAGGGAAGGTAGGAGGGTGCCAGTGAGCATTCTTTGGGTCGTAATCCTTTTTCAGAGTCAGCCCTTTCTGTGCCACTTAATAGCAACTCACAGCCCATATGTGTTGTTATCTGCAGCATTAGACAAATATTCCATAGTGGAATCCCTCTTCCTGGTGCTACAAAGTAGCAGATCAAAGGAAAATGATGAAAAGAGATTTGACTCTGTGGCCCTCATTGTTTAGTATCTATTAAATATGTTCTTTCCCTTTGTGTCTAAAACATTACAGCTAAGACATGGGTGGTCAGAACAGATAAGTCTCTGGCCCTCTTCCCTGTGATTCTACAGTTCCATGTTGCCATAATAATTTTCCCTAGATTCTGTCAATGGGCTCTTCCTTCCTTCAGACTGAAGATTCATGTAGCAATGAAACTGGTCCTGACCACATCTAAAATGGTTTAGTTGATGGTGTCTCAAAGAAATTTCTTAACCCTATACTTATATACCAACAAGATAAATAAGTAGGAATTTGGCCATTAAAATGTTAACTGGGTCAGTTGTGATGGCCACATTGTTTTGACATCTCATCCCCATCCTTGGAGCCATGATGAGAAGTGGTTCCTCTGGAGTCTGTCATGTAGCACTTGAACTCCTCGGTGACAGCTAGTGGGCATGCAAGATTGCAGAACACGCCTTTCTCCCACATCTCTCTCCCCGTCTCCTCTTTGCTTCTGTCTTTTCTAGGGTTTTGTGCAACTGCACTGATAAAGCACTGATTGAAAGCTTGACAATTATATATTTTGTTGTATTGTAACTTTTTAAGAATAAGGGTTTCTGTTAGAGAATGGAGATTTGGAAGTGTCTCAGAAGATTTTAACTAACTGGACACTAATTACTTAGGCATAACTTGAATTGGTGGATTAGAGGAAGACTTGAAGCATAAAGATATTTAAGAAATAATAATGATAAATTTAGATGTTCAGGTGGAGATAGAGAGAGATGTTCTCAATGGGCAAGACTCATAATTCCTGGATTTTCCAATTCGTATGGAAAAAAACATGAAGACAACAATTACCTTGCTCAGGGGTAGATGCACTTGGAAGGAGACAGACCCAAGGATCTCCACCTTCCATCTCAATTCACTTACCTATCCCCACAAAGAAACAAGAAACACAGAATGCTGTATGGCCATCACTACTCCTTCATTTTGCATTTTCCTATTAGAAATCTCTAGTTATTTAAAGTGATTTTTTTAGTACAAGAGGAAAAAGAAAGAAAGTGATAATGATACAAAGATATTACCTCATCACATCTGATTTGACATGAGCTTTGAAGAAGAAAAATCCATAAATGTGTCAGAGGAAAAGGTTAATGAATGAATTATTTCCGTGTTGGCCATCATTACAACACACATACGCATAAACAACATAGCCATGCACAAGGAATGAAGGCGAACACATCGGAAGGGGAAAAAAATAAGAGACATGTTCAATTCAATAAAAGACTTTAGCAAACCAGAGCTCTGGGTTTAAGTGAGCTTCTTTAAATATTTTTTTCATTATTAATATTTTATCAAAAAATAATAGTTTTAGCACAAATTCCACTTTTCAAAGCTCACACGGCTCCAACGCTGAGGTTATCTTGTTTGGCATTAGAATAGCTCATGTCTACATTAAAGCTGGAATCTTAGAAGTGACATAAACAGGCCTTTTTCTATAAAGATAAAAGGCTAAGCTTTAAAGGATTTTATATTTATAGATAAATGTTTCCATAGTAATCAGTACCATAAAACTTGCTAGTGTCAGCAGTCCTATGCATACAAAAATGGCTCATATTAAAATGAGCTAGATTCAGAGAATCAAATGTAGATTCTTTTACCTTAGGAAAAAAACTTTTGTGAGATGATCAGAAATGTTTTTGAATTTTTCTGGAAACGGCTCTTCTTTGGGTCACATGCACCATGTACTCCCACAGAACACACAAGGGATGAAGGCCTGACCTTTGAAGGCAGCATGGACCATGATGAAAAGTAATTTAAAACAACACACTCATTATTACATGCTCAGATGATGAGCTTGGAGCTATGCATTTTAGATTTTTCCAGTGTCTGAGGTCAGTTTTGTTTTAGGAAGAAAGAAAGTTCAGGAAGAGGGAAAACAAAGTTCAGAAGGAGGCAAGATGAAAAAGAGGAGAACACAATTGTATTGCTTTAATAATAGAGTCAGAAGCGCATGGGATAAATATCACCCAGAAAATAGTATAAAACAGGTAAGAAATCTGTTTTTAACATTTATGGCTTTCCCTGCAGAAGTGGAAACATATGTTTACCAAAAGACATGTACAAAAATGTCATAGCAACTCTCTTCTTAATAGCTTCAAACTGAAAACTATCCAAAGGCCTATCAACAATAGAATAGACAAAACAGTGGGGTGTATTTACAAAATGAAATACTATAAGATGAGAATGAATAAACTATTTCTACATACAAATACATAGGCCTAACGTTCAGCAAAAGAAAGCAGGCACACACACAAAAAGTCTATACTGTGTGATTCCATTTAGGTAGAGTCAAAAAATAAACAGAACTAATCTATGGGTTAGAAGTCAAGACAGCGATTACTTTGGGTAGACAGTGACTGGGAGGGGGACCGGGAGGTTTCTGGAGCCCTGGCAATGTTTGCTTTCTTAATCTGGGTACCGGCTGCATTGGTATGTTCATTTTGTGAAAATTTGTCAAGCTGTACATTCATGATTTACACACTTTTTTATATGGATATCATACTTTAATGAAAAGGGAAAAAAATTACAAGTAGGAAGTGGCCTGAGCATTTTTCAGTAAATACATATAAATGTTTCCATTGTAATCAGCTCAGTTTTATCTGTCCTGGATACCTCCTCATTTCTGTTTCTCTTGGCCAGCAACCATTTGACACTCATAAGAGATTACTTTCATAAGGCAAAGTATGTGTGCGCATGTATGCACACTTCCAACCTCAGTCATCCACATTTTTATGATATCTTTGGAGATACACATCCAGTTTTCAGCTGCCCAAAAGCTACTGAAGTCTGGGATCTTGCTGGTTGGGGGCAAGAAGTGATTTTTAAATAAATAATGAAGCTATGTTGTGCTAATACCTCACAAGAGGGCTGAATATAGGCAGGGAAGAGTGCTTTGATTTCGAAAGATATGTCCCTGGCTGCCCACAGGCTCAAATAGGACCTTGCTGTGTCAGAAGGACTGGCAGGTGAAAGCGGGACAGTGGCTCTGCTGGCTCTCCCATAGTTTATCATGCTCATGGGTTCCCATGTGGCATTCCAGTGTCAGATAAATGGAAAATTAGTTGGGAGCTTTCAAAAATTTTCCATTCCAGGAGTTTATACTGCTCAATCTGTAGCACCTTTGGCTGAAAGAAATACTCCTTTTTTTCTTTTTTTAATTCTTCAGAATGAGAAGCAGCAAGCTATGAAGAAGTGGCAAGGGGGCGGTTGTGAGAGTTTGTAGGCTCTAGGGCCTCTGAGTGACTGTGTGACCTTGGGCATAATATTTCATCTCCGGGAGCCTTAGCTTCTTAGCTATGAAACGGGGATGATAATAGAGCATCTCTTATATATAATTGCTGTAAGCATTAAATGAGACAGTAGTAGAGTTAGCAGGTCATTATCTTTTGGCACAAAGCACGGTCAGTAGTCAGTAAATGTTGGCTATTGTTACTAGATTATTGCTCTTCAGCAGTTTTCAACTTAATATCTGGATTTTTCCATCGCACAGGGCTTATAAAAAATAGAATCCTGGCTGCCCATGCTAGAAGATCATCAAATATCACACATAATCTTCAAATAACCACAGGTACGCTGGCAATTGTTTTCACTGGTGAAAGTTGAACCCTCAGTGTTAGAGCCACTGTGACAGAGTAGTTATGTATGTCAGAGGCCTGTCTCCAGACAGACCACAGGAAAGATCATCAAACCTCAGCTTTCCCTTTGTTTCTCATTCCTTTCTTTTTGGTCTCTCTGATTCTTCATTCTCACCCCTCACTTTCCCATCTGTGCTTGCTTCCTGATGTTGGCATTAGTTTAGCATTCAGGTTGCTGGGGGACCAAGAAGCTAAACTTACATTGAAGGAGTTAGTCATGAAAGGCAGGACAAAATAGGAGCCCAAATGAAGGGACTGTGTACGGGCAGGATTCATTCGTGAGCACACATAATACTTTTGGATGGTCTCCTGAGATGGGCTGCATGGCAATTTTGCTGCCTGTATTCAAATATATTTAATAGTGCTCATTGCATTTCTAATCATGTTGCTCATAAGGGAATTTCTATCCTGAGATATGACAGAGAGGCACAACAGGCATAAGGAATAAATATTGGCAAAACAAAGAGCAAAATATTTTACCTGCAGTGCTGGCCTCTACCTCTGACAAAAGGAAAACAAAAACAAAAAACTGAATGTGGCCAGAAGTTTCTTTAGGATCCAAGAAAATGCTAATGGATGGGCAGTTTTTCCAAGATTTCTTTTCACTTCTTTCTCCATTTTCCTTTTTCAAGTAAAATGAGAAATTTAAGCACTAAAGTTCCATAGAAAGAAAGTTGTTGTTTTTTTCCTTTCTTTTTGTCAGCCACATTGTGATGGGAGACAAGGTAAGCAAAATTTTGTGACAACATTTCAGTTTTTCAGTTTATATCATCAAGATGTATTCTAGATATATTCTATACTTGGATTTACCTGGATCTATGAAAATTAACAAATTGTAAAGGTATGGGCAAGATTTTCTGCTGTGGCTCTTCGTGATTGAACCATGGAATGAAATTGCTTAACTAAAAAACACATTACATTTTCAGGCATATCTTTCAACACATGTGTGTGTTCATGACTTGCGGGCTCCTGAAATTTTACTGTGCCTTGAATCAGTGGTACCCCCCAAATCCTTATCACAGAGGCAAAAGTAACCCCAAGCCAAACTACTCTTCTAACATGGTGGTAACCCCTGGATGTAAAAGAAAACACAGTTACATTTGAACTTGGAATAGATGCCATACGAGATACAATCGGGGCTAATGTTATAGAAATATACAGATGGGGGGCGCCTGGGTGGCTCAGTCGGTTGAGCGTCCGACTTCGGCTCAAGTCACGATCTCGCGGTCTGTGAGTTCAAGCCCCGCGTCGGGCTCTGTGCTGACTGCTCAGAGCCTGGAGCCCGTTTCAGATTCTGTGTCTCCCTCTCTCTCTGACCCTCCCCCGTTCATGCTCTGTCTCTCTCTGTCTCAAAAATAAATAAACGTTAAAAAAAAATAAAAAAAAAAAGAAATATACAGATGGAAGAAATGTCCTAATGACAGCTCAGTGTGCAACTTCCTTTTCTGAATTTAGAAATATCTATAAACTTAAAGGCGGAATGAGCAAAAGTAGAGAAAGATGAAGATCTTACACAAACAAGCCAAACCATGTTGTATGCACAGTTCTATGTGCATATGACACAAGTAGTTACATAGGTTAGCTCCAACCACACCAAAGAACATCACGAAGCCCAACTGCGGACCTCCAAGATCCATGCGTATTGTGGCAGATTAACATCTTCGTATATAATCAAGGCTTCCCCACTCACATTTTCTCTTACTGCTTTTTCTTTCCATCATTCAGGCAACTTTCCAGTGCCTCAGGAAAGGTAATGCAAAGAATTTAAAAAGGAATCAAAACCTTGGCTTTGGGAAGTTTCAAACACTTAGGTTATAAATTGTGGTGGTGTTTGTATAACTCTATAAATATGCTAAAAACCACTGAATTGTCCACTGAAAATGGATGAGTTATATGGTCCCGGAATTATATCTCAATAAAGTTGTTTTTAAATAGTTACAAAGTTTAGATTAGGCCATAAACCACAGATTTGGAAGAAAAAGACCAAGGCTACCCTGCATTCCAACTAAATGAGTATTTTTCTGACTCGGAAAAGAGAGGAATCTGAAATACAGGGCTTAGATATAGAGTGCTAGATAAAGGGGCCTCTTGGCTTGTCTACCTTACTTAACACAAGTCAGTCTTAGGAGGAAGCGGGTAGAAATCCCCAGATAGATTTGAGGAATGTGAGAACACAGACAAATCTGTTTTCTGTTTCCTATAGTCCAACACCCCAGTGCAGAAAGTCCTATACAGGTGTCTCTACACTTGGCAGTGAGGCAGCCCCACTGAGTTTGCTGCAGCTCAGTTATATGGCATTAGTGGAATGCTTCCCAGTACTCAAGAGAAGCTCAGATATTGCACCAAAAGCCCAGGGCCTAAAAGGGACAAGGTGTTTATAGAGTGATCTGTGTGGCCTAATGACCACTAGCTGGATAGCAATGAAGGTGCCTCAGGAGAACATCACATGAATCAACTGCAAACAAGAAGAGCACATGTTCACTTCTATCCCCACATTTTGGAGCTACATAATCCTTCCTGATCCTAAAGACAATCCCAAGGCAAATGAAGGAGACCCTGAATTGACTTGAGTATGTCTTTTGCCTTTTATCCCGATAAGTATCAAGTTCAGTTTTAAACAAATAAATTGCATTGATTGAACTGAGTTGGGAGATTGAAATTTTGTCTAATACAGAGTTATTTTAAAATCAGCATGTGAAATCATGAAAGCCTGAGATCCTGAATTCCACAGGCTACAGTGGGCTGGTTTTTACAGAGGATGGGGAGAGATTTTTCTGCCATTTATGCCTCTTGAGGCGGATCAACTGGGCATTCCAGACTCAGAAGGAAAGAATCAGGAAATTAAAGATACATTTACATTTTTTAAAGAAATACTATAGTTGAGTTACTTTCTCAATAATGATCTCTCTTTCCCTGAAAGGTTATACCACAATGACATGAAATCATTTCATAGGTTGAGTTATTCTATTAAACTTTGAACAACCTGATTAGAATGGCTTTGAGTTAAAAAGGGAAAAGTATATTAGAATGTTTACTACAGGTTTTTTCCATATGAGTCATATTACATATTGCCATCATTTTATCCATGTGTGCCCTTGATTCTTTCTCTTCTTTAATCTCAAGTGTTAATTGTTGGTTCTTTCAGCTATAGTTTTTTATGCATCAGAAATCAATGCTAGTGAAAATATACATTCTTGGTATCTACCATTAATGAATGAAATTGCATCTTTTTTCCTACAATTACCACGCCATTTTTCTGCTCTCCTTCTGAATACCTGAATCTCTCAAAAGAATGATCTATGTATATTGCTCTCCACTTCCTACGTCCCATTTATACTTTAATTCTCTGCAATCTGATTTCTGCTCCAAGTACTTTTGAAGGAAGGGCATGATCACTTGTCAACATCATCAATGACCTCCATGACTCCAAATTCAATGAACTCTTACAAGGTATTCTCCATATATGCAATTTTGCAGCAGTGTTTGTTACAGGTAAATACTGCCATTGTCCCGAAATTATCTCTTTTCTTAGTTTTTGAAGCATCACATTGTTTTGATTTGCCCTTTTTTCTCTGGCTGTTCCTATTCTCTTTTGCTGGATTCTTCTATAACTACTCTCTAAATAAAACTCAAAGCCAAATGAGAAGCCTCTTACCTTCTCTAACCTACTCACATATCTCATCATTTCCTGGGTTTAAATACCATTTTAATTGTGATGACTTTAAAATGATACCCTACTTCTGACCTCCATATACACACACAACATTGCTTACTTAAATAGGATATCTTATAGACATTTCAAACTTAATAAATCCAAAATGGAATTCTTGATTTCCTCCTCAAACCTATTCCCTCATCATAAGCTCCAATCTTCTCCTCAGTAAATGGCACCACCAATCACTCAGCTGCTCAACTAAGAAATACAGATGTCATCTTTAATTTTTCCTTTTCCTCCTGCACCACATTCATACAACAGCAAGTCTTGTCCAATCTATTTCCAAAATACATATTAATCAGTTTGTTTTTCAACATCTCTTCTGCCCTCACTTTAGACTAGTATGCTGTCATCTCATTAAAGTGACTATTTAAAGATCAATTGATCTCACGTCTTCCATACTTACCCCTCACCAAGCCATGCTCAATACAGCAGCAATCGGTCATCTTATTAAAATGCAAATTTTGTCTCATGTCAGTCCACTGCTTTCAAATCTTCCCATAGCTCTTAGAACAAAAGCCAAAGCCCTTATCAAGGTTTGTGAGGTCCTGTTTACTTCCCCAGTCTCAGCTCTTACTTCCCCTGCACTTACTATGAGCCAACCACTCTAGTATCCTACATTTTTAAATGACTATTTTCTCTTCTGTTATACTCTTATCCTCTAGACTTCAAACTAAATATTACCTTCTCTGAGATTTCCTTCTTGAACTCCCTATTAAAAGTATGTCTCCTTATTTTCTATCTTAAGCTTCTTTCCTTTATCTTCATAACACTTAAATGCTAATTGTAACTGTTTTACTTGTCTGTTTTTAACTCCCTCTTTCACCAGAGTATAAACTCCAATTTGTCCACAAAGTAAATCATGGTCAACATGTTCCTTGTTATATTCCTAGAGATTAGCACAGGGCCTAGCACATAGTAGGCACTAAAAAATAATCTATTGATGATTAGTATAATCATAATAGAAATCAAGTGCATATCCTCATATGTTTATATATTGATATGGATATATATGTGTACAGGAAAAAGAAAACCACATATCTCTGTGAGCATATGCAACCTACCCAATGAGACAGTGGCTGAGGCGTATGCATCTTTTGGGGTAAAGGTGATACAGAGATAACATACACAGAGTGATGCACTTAGTTAGGGCTAGTTACTTAGCTATGGGATTTCTTAAAACAATAACCTCCAAAGTTTATCGTTCTACCTACAACACTAAAAAAATGTTTAAAACTTTGCCAACCTTATCAAGGGGAATGATTGATTAGGACCTGATAATGTGTCACATTATAGTAGAAGCCCAATCATATACTTGTTAATAGATTTTTATATGTTTTGAACATTTATTTGAATTTTATATTTTCACTTGTCTGGTTTCATTTGGATATGGCTTGTTTACTTCAAATTTTGGGCCAATGCTTTGTAGATTTATATATGTGTTTGTACACTATATGAGAGTTTGTAATCATTCTCTGATGCTATATTTTATAGCATTCCTTTTCCCCATGATATTACTTCCTTTTGGGTATGAAATTTACTCCAAGTGACTTTCAGAAAACTTCCCACCATCGTCAATAAAAAGGAAAAGTATCTGTATCTGTTGCCATCAGAGAATATATTTGCCTATGTCCTATGTGATCAGATAAGGGTGTTGTCCCTGCAGCCAGGTCTCTGGCACCCTTCAATACTTAGCCTGCCTGTTTTCTGTGATTGTTAATTTTGTCTGTCCACTTGGCTGGGCTATGGTGCTCAAATATGTGGTTGAACATTATTCTAAATGTTTTCATGGAGGTTTTTAAGATGAGAGTAAAATTTCACTTAGTAAACTCTAAGGAAAGCAGATTACTCTCCATAATGTGGATGGGCCTCATCCAATCAGTTAAAGGCTTTAATAGAAAAAGACTGACCCCTAATGAAAAGGGAATCCTGACAGCAGACTACCTTTAGGCTCAAACTACAACATCACCTCTTTTCTGGGTCTCCAGCGTGTTAGCCTACATTGCAGATTTTGAACTTGCCTCCACAATGGCATGGATAAATTTCTGAAAATGAATCTCTTTCTCTCTCTCCCACAACACACACACACACACACACACACACACACACACACACACAATTATTTTATTGCTTCTCTTTCTTAGGGGGACTCTGACTAACACCGTTTCCATCACCAACCCATTTTCAATTTGATTCCCATTTTTTTAAGAGTGCCATAGACACTACTAACAAGACTGAGGCTCATTTCTCCTGCTTTAAACTTTCACAGAGTAAGAATAACTGTAATATGGGTAAATGGAGAGACTCTGTTCTCTGAGGTGGAACACATTAGTCTCTATGGCCTTAAAACTCTCCCTGATCACCCTTCTCACCAACTCAAAGGCATCAGATTCTGTAAATGATACCCTAACAAAGAGCTTGACAATGCAAGCTCTCTGCTTCTCTATTGACCATTCATATTGACTCTGGCCAGGTCAAGAGCTTTTCATTGCTTTAGCTTCCCCATCTGTTTGTGTAATGCTTATTTCTCCAATATTCTGAACTCCTTCCATAAGCAGGTGCCCCAGAAGAGCAAGTGTAGCTATTGATCGGGTACTACACTCACAGAAAGGCTCCAAATAACACGCCTGAACCCATTACCCTGCTTTGTCACATATTAAAAGCCTGGAGATTACCAGAAGTATTTGGTTTGGGTCGTTCTTTGAAAGATATGACTGTACCCACAAATATGCACAGAACACTGGTAGAGGACTCTTGAATCACAAAGGCAGGTCCTTCCCTCTTCTTGCCACATCTTTGATGGTGATGAAGAATGTGTTTACTCAAGTTCACAAAAGAGAACTTGGTTTGCTCTGTTTTAGCAACAGATTAGGAATTTCAAAGAAATACTGGCAATGTAGGTCATTTTTTTTAACAAGCTTTGAAGCCATGCAGAAATCTTATCAGTATGTCAAGATTTAAAAACTCCCACCTGTACATCGGCCCTCCCTTAAACTCTTTTGAGCAGCTGCACCTCCTCCTTTGTTTGTTGATTATGTGTGAACAGAAACATAGCATACACTCAGCTCTAGGCACTAGAAACCACCGTAAGTCATTTCTATCTCCTTGTGGCCTATCTGGTAGGCAGATTCAAAGCAAACATGAATTCCTGGGGATATATTATAAATATATTATGTGATTAAATTGTGCTGGCTCACCTGCAATGGATTTGTATTCACTCTCTCTCAGAACCCCCATTTTTCCAGCAGTAATCTTCCCAAAGGGAAGGCCTGCTCACTGGGCTCTTTTTAAAAGGCGTGCAAATCTCAACACCGCAACCATTTAATGCCACAAACGTGATTGTAAAGAGAGCACAACAGAATGAAAATATTGTATTTTCATCACTCATCAACAGAAAGCTTATGTGTAATATACCGCTGCAGGCGGGTCTAGCGTGTATATTCATTTGTTCAAGAAACACATCAAATTACTTCACTTACAAAACCATATTAAATAAGGTCAAAAGTCAGCCTGAAAGTACATTGGGAAGAAAAAGTCCTCCAGAGAAGAATCTGCCTCCCTCTTACTTTTGACCACCCTCGCTTTCTCTTCTAGGTAGTTTCTATATAAAGCAACAAATTCTAGTTTTTATACCAGCTCACATACGATGGTTGCATTCAGGGCATTCACAGAGTCCACTGTCATCTTTAAACTGCAGGGCCTTCTTGTGGCTGAGCAGGATTCCTCCCGCCCCTCTCTCACTGCATCTACCCCAAGCTGCAGGCCGCTGGGCTTCATTCTGTAGAGTCCTCATCACCAAGACACTGAAACCAGAGAACTAAATCCAGAGAGAGTCAGACAGTAGGGCTGGTGGACAACGAAATCAAGTCACACCACTGATCTAACTTCATGCTCACATATATTTTCAAAAGGGAAAACTTTGAGCAGGCATGGCTTAGAATTCTCTTCCTGGCCCACACTGCAATACTTCTCTTCCGCTCTCCTGGAAAGCTGGAGCAAAATCTAACAAATAACACCCAAGAAGGACTTGCCGCATAAGTGTTATTTTCCCAGCTCAATGTCACAATTATTTAGTGTGCTGAGCACTATACGTCTTTTAATTTCCTATAATCCCTACCCATAGTATACTGTGGAATTCCATTTATTCTATTTTAAAAGGGATGAAGTCATTCATGGTGGAAACTATGACCTGATTGAAAGTACTGAAATGCTGCTATGTCTCAGACTGGGCTCTGGCACATGGAGAAGTATAAATTAAACTCTTCTGCAGACATTTGATCTCTTGCTATGAAAAGGGATATTGTGTTTCCTCTGTTTAACGGTATTCTCTGTCCACTGTGAAAAGAAGCCTGTTTGCTTAAAAAAGTGTGGCATATTTTTTCCACTATGAGTGACATTGCAGACGAAATCACAGCACGCCCTGAATATAGTTCCAATGGTCTATATGAATTGTACATCTATCAAGAGAAGCCAATGTTGAAATTGTGGTCACTTAATATGAGATGAATAATTTAATAATATGATGACTGATCACAACCACATCTCTGGATGCTAAGACTGGCAGCTTTTGTTGAGTGCCCACCTGCAGACAGCGCTGTGCAGAGCAAGTTAAACAGAAACAGTCATGCCTTCTAATCCCAGTCCATCTTGCTGCACACCAGAGGCTGCCCACACACAAAGTTAGGCTATCGCGGTTACTGGTGGGACATTATTCTGAAAGTGCATGCACATTTTGTTAATTGAGCAGAAACATTCTCTTCCATTTCCGTCCACAGGTCCTATGTGCTCTATGGAAATCATAATCATTCTTTGTGAAAGGATACAAACTTTGAAAATTTCTATGATAGCATATGATAGAAATGCGCTACAATAGACCTCTCGTTAGTATCTGGCATGTGGTAGGCATGGCGTTGACTGAGTGAACCAAGGCTACCGCCCTTGAGGAAAAACCCTAGCAGAGTTTTTCAAGCTCTGCTCTGCCCTGTCTGTGGAGGCATTTCAGAAGCTACCAGAACATCGTTTTTCATGTAATATCAACTTGTTTTATCCTAATGCCTTGAATTCTCCTCTCCTACCAAGGGAGGCTAGTGCATTTGGAAAGTGCTGTTCTAGAGCTGGGAAGCCTGTAGACCTCTCCTAGCCCCCAACTCCTCCAGCCCCTGGTGAAAACATAGCTGCTTCTACTCATTTATGTACCCGGGTTTGGGCAAAATGTCCAGCTGCTAGAATAACAGTTTGAAAACCATTCCTGGAAAGCACGTTTTTCTGCCTTAAATGAGTTTGATTTTTACAAGATTGTATGCAGAGATGGTGTACACGAGGAAGATTACATGGTGGGTACCACAGACCCAAAAGAAGACCTTCGTTGTCATAAGCACGTAATAAAGTATATTTGGAAGAAACAAAAGATTTATTTTTCTTAACTGTAGTACCAGTAACAAATTTATTTCACTTTGTAATGAAAGGAAAATATAGCCTGACCCACATTTTTTTACCCCGACCTAATTGGCGGTACTTACTTTAGTGAAGCAATCTGGAGACCCAATAAAAAATTTGGCACAGTTGCTTTTTATATTGTCGTCATTCCTTCTACTAAAGTGGCTTGCAAAATTATAGAATATGCAGCCCCAACTATTTCCTCATTATTTTGATGCTTGGTAAGGTCCTATATTACAGTGTTCCTCTTAAGCTTAAATAGTATACGGTGAGTTGAAGAATGCTGTTTTATTCAATTTACTTAATCATTTTTGCAATGTTTCCCAAAGTTCCCTGAAGATCAGGAACACCTGGAGTGCTTGACAAAAACAGATTTCTGGACCCCAAACCAGACCCACTGAACCAAAATTTACAGAGGGCGTACCTAATAATCTGCATACCTAACAAGCCCCCGGGGATGATCTTATCCTCATGGAAGTGGCGAGTACCATGAGATAGAGGTAAATCGAGTCTGTCCTGACGAATACGCAATTTCCCATTCTACTCTCTATGTAGTTCTCTATTGCAGAGTGACAATTCAGCTAAAGAGGTTAAAAACTTGGAAGTCTTGGCAATTGCACACAGCTGTCCTGCCAAGCCACTAGACTAGCTGCTGTGATCAGTTTGGGATCAAAAGTTAAATACTTTACATCTGAATGACATAGCAGATATGCAAAGGGAATGTGTTTTTCCAATATATGTAACTGTGAGACCATTTGCTTCACTCAAATATCTCCTTCATCTCCATGCAATTGAAAGGGAAAAGAGCCGCCAGGATATGGCAGCTGAAATGGAGGAGGCTAGGCTGTGTTTACCTAGGTTTTGAGAACCTCCATTATGCAAGTTTGCATTACCCCCATGCCCCAGAGGGATGCTCCTGAGTTTCCTTTAAACTCCATACGGCTACATTCCCCAGATGCTAAGGACTTGGAGTTATCACATATTTATCCTTTTGAAAGCCTTTCGATAAAATGATTGGTGTGTGTCTTTGTGGGTGACAAATGACTTCTCTCAACAAATGATGCATTAACTTTTCAAGACAAGTAAAATATTGAGTGGCTATCGGGTGAATTCAAACACTGTAGACAATGAAGGCAGGAAAGGCAGGTCAAGAAAATATATATTATCAGTGTGATGAGATTCGCTTTGGGACCCTAAATGCACAACTGACCGGTTAATTGATTTGGAGTTGGAACTGTACAGCCTGGCTAGCTTTCTCCTCCTCCCTACCCTTCAAAGTCTCACAGTCTCCTACAGGATCAATTCCAGACTATTTAGCACACACTGCAGGTGCTCTGTGGATTCAGCTTTCTCCTTCCTCTTCATCTTCTTTAGTCCTAACCTACTGTTGATGATTCAGTTATCAGGAACCTCTTGCAGCTTCCTATACAGACCCTGGCATTCCCCAACCTTAGAAGGTGTTGTCACCTCTACATGTATTGCTGCCCCAGCCCCTGCCTTTAGGAATCAGCTTAGGGGTCATCATCTCCAAGAAGCCACCCTCCTCTACACTTCATTTTTGCTGTGGAAATCATCAATGTCATGATGTTGTCCAAATTCTAGAATATGAGCTACAGGACTATGGAGAAAGGAAGAGAGGGAACTTACTGGCCTTTATGCCCCTCAGTGCCCAGCGCGGAGCCTGGCCTATGGAAGGTTCTCAAAGAGATGGTTATGGACTACAAGAACGTTAATCAATCCTTAGAGTGTTTAAAATGATGAGACCAGATTATCCCTGCCAATATTGCTTTTCTGTTGTCCTTCAAAAATGACCACAGTACCTTTTTTTTATTATAGCTTTGGAAAGAAGGCCAGAAGCACCAAAAGCACTCCATTCATTTTTGATAGAATGTATTTGTTTGGTGTGCTATGTGATTCTTTTTCTGCCTATTACGTGTACATTTAAAAAATTAGTTGCACCTTTTCCTTTCGAAGTGCTTAGTAACCATGTTGTTTCAGATACAAAGGCCTATAGAGCAATGCCCACTGCCCTATGAATGGGGCCTTTGTTCTCAGTGCTGTTTTGGTAGGAAATGGTTGCTATTTAGGTTTCCAAGAGGGAATATAAACTATGCTCACCTAATCAAACAGACCAGTAAATACAGCAGTTAATCTGACAACTTCAAATTCCTGAGTTGCATTCTGAGAAACAATTTAACACCAACAATCATTTAAAGCCTATGTAAATCATAAGCCTTTGGTTACTAAGAGCTTTATTGTATTTTATTTCATTTCATTTTATTAATTACTGCAAATGCCTGGTTCTAAATCATATTTCAGTTAAAGATTTCTTGTTGGTGGAAAAGAAAAGAAATTACATAGGAAAATATAGGATGAAAGCTCAAAAATAAAACACGTTAAACAGAAGTCAAAGCAAAGGACAAAACAGCATGGGTGACTACGTGAAAAGGAAACATGACCCTATCCTATTGGTGTGCTATAAAGAACTGATCCTGAGGACAGGAGAAATCCGAGTTCAGGTCTGTGGTGCCTGATGAGCGAGCTTGCCCATTGTTCTCATTTCTTCAGATAAGTTACTTCAAACTAATCTGCCCCGTGGCTGCGGAATAAAAGGCAGTACCTGTTTGTTCAAGTTATTAACAGTTTTATAATGCCCTCAGCGAGTCACCTTGGACGTTTAGTCACACTGCTTGAGGAACAAAAGCACTGAAACAATACTTGCCGGGGGAAAAAAAAAATCCACCTAGTTCTTAAATGCAATATATAATGATACCTGAAACCCAAACAACAACAAAAAGATCTCTTTGTTTGAAGTATGGATATGAATATCACCATTTAGTTTCTACCTGTTTGCTAACAATTGTAATAGCCTCTTAAAACTATGTCCTTGCAATACATCAGGGAGCAGGGCCTAACATGCACACGGCACATATTAAAAGCGCTATCTGAACTATTCCTTCCCTCTTGAAAAAAAAAATCTAGTGTTTCTGGTTTTTAAAGGAGCCATTGTCACTTCTGGTTGAATGTTTATTTTACTGTCTCCTGCACAGCGGAGGGCATTTCACCTATAAAGAGTGATTATAGAGCGCTGGCACGATTTGAATACTCTAATCAATGCTAGTTAAAGTAGGAATAAATAAACTTTTATGGCACCAGAGTTCCTACCCTTCATGGAAATTATTGTTAATTTATTGAATCAATAATCTTAAAACAATAAATTATGATGCCCTTTGTTTTACTAAGCCCTTCTCACAGTGTGTTAAAAAGCAAGGGCTTTATAAATATTGCAACAGGCTGGGAGGAGGTTTTTTAACCAAGTCTTTGTATGTGGCCCGTTCTGCAATAGATTAGACTATAAAAGTTAAAAGTGTATATGTGCTTTGGGGGTGGGAGGAAGTTGAACACAAGCAGACACTAATAATAATAATAATAATAATAATAATAATAATAAATTCCGATACTAATTAAAGTAGCTGAGAAAGGAATTTTGATTCTTTTTCTCACTAAACCTGTCACTGTTTGAGGTGGTTTGGTTTTACTTCTCAGCTGTTTGAGAATTATTAGTTATAAAAGAATATGTATTACAAATCAAGGATAAAGATTTTTGGTTGATATAAGCAGGAAGCTGAGTGTCCAAAAGGAATACTTGTCCTCAATCTTTTTCTCTTAGCCATAGTCCCATGTTTGTTTAATCTCTTCTCTCCCAAAACCCTCAGCAAAAACAGAACTCCTAGACTCATTTTGAATTTTGCACCTTCTACTGTCCTGACTTCTTAAGGATAAGATAGGGGGCCTAAAACAGTGGCTGACACATGGCTGACTCTGAACCAAATGTAATGTTCCCTCTCTGAGACCATCCTGGGACTGTTTCTCCACCCCTCACACAAGCTTAACAGGTCAGGAGAGTTGTATCCTTGCAATCTTTATTAGTTTTCTCATTATGCTTTTACCTTTCATAGCAATCAAAGTATCTTTTGGGTACCTATTCATCCTGTTACAAAACTGTACCCAAATGCAAACTCTCTGGCTTTAAAAAATAAAATATAATGGAGAAAAGTGTACATTTGGGGTAATATCTGCAGATGAGACATTACTGTAGAAGCGATGTCCCAGAAGCACCTAATATCCAAAGCTTTCTGTGTAGATTAAGCTCCTCTAATGGCTCTACAGCTACTATATACAATTATCTGCTCACTAACAGCATCCCCTAAAACAGACGTAAGGGATCTTTGAAGCCGAGCTCTGCATACCTTAATTACGGAACCAATTTGGGACACTATCTGTTCCAACATTTTTTAAAGGCCTTCCCTAGATTATAAGAACACATCTAATTCAGGATTATTTTTCGTGCTTGGAGACTACAGACCCGAATGCAGGCAGTTGGAATGGCCCCCCAGGGTGCCGGTCCTTGCCACCACATTCTGCTGGGGGTTTTACAGTTTTTGTTACAGGACTGACCTAAAACCAGAAATATTATTCCCTGGAGTTGAACTTGCAACAGAAGTTCCCACTCCTTGGGATCCAACTCTGACTACAGGACTGTAATAATTTAGCACCTGGAGGGCCCAGCAGGGAAACCTTAGAAGCTGACAATTTATGGAATTTCCATCAATCATTGGTATTCTGCTTTGAAGAACTCTCTGTGAGTTCAGTAAAATTTCAAGGAATCTTCCTGGGATTATGAAGAGTTCAAGAAGTATACCTGGGCCAAAAGAGGGAAGGGAGATCCAATATGTTTTGAGCACCTACCGTATGCCATACATGATGCTAAAGTAACCGAATCCTCCTAGAGTTGAGCCATCAGCAGAAGCCCTCAGTCTGATCCACTCTTAAGAGATTGCTCCAGACAAGGAAATTCCTCAGCTGGGTTTGATTTACAGGAAGGCTATGGCTTAAGTAAAGATTCTAGCTTGGTCCTCGTTCCCTCCCACCATATATTCCCAAAGCAACTCTAGAGCCACTGGAATCTGGTTGCAGGATAAGAAAAAATCAATTTTCTGAGTATTAACTGCATTCAACTGCTAACAGGACGAATCGGGATCCCAGGCAGTAAGGACGGACAGCACTAAATCTGAAAGGATGGCTAGCGTGTAGAAACTGGCTACCACAGGGGGAGACCTATCTTGGGAAATTTAGTGTGACTTCATGGAGCTCTCACAACAATGCTTTGAGGAATATACTGCAATCTCAATTTTAGAAATGAACAATGGTGATTTACAGGGGTTCAGAGGCTTACCCAAGGTGACACAGTGGCAGAGCCAGAAGTCACATCTGGGCCTTCCCAAATCTAAAGGTCATCCCAGTGCCTGGAGGCCGTACTGACAGTCTTCTCCTAAAACTATTTTGTTGCTTTACTCTGTGTATCTTCAGGGACTTGGCAACTATCTTAGAATGATCTTTTTTCACTCACAGAAATTAATCCAAACCTTGCCCTCATGGATATTCCACACTCTGAAATTCTCATAAAGAAAGAATCAATATCCATTATGTAGGTATAGGATTCATAGATTTCAGTGAATTCATTCATAACTAGGAAAGTTTAATATTGATTTAATATTAGTGGGTCTATTAATATTAAAGCTGATTAATTATATTCTTCCAGCCTTAAGCCTTTAATGTCCATGTTTTTCCCCCTTAGTACTTAATAGATTGGATTCTCTCCTTACGTTAGGTAAAAGCCAAGTTACCTGAAGAAATGGGGGGAGACATTGTTATATGGAGATATATACTCAACAACTGAATCTTTGGGGGATCCCAAAACAATCCTGTACCTGGGCTTCACAGAGTTGAAAGCATAATTTGAAAACCAAAAGGGTCTCAGACAGCTCTAGAACTAGAACTATTTTGTCATTTCATGTTGCGGATGCCAGCATTCACTGCCCAGACCCCGCTTTTAGGACTGAGGTTCTCATTCCCATACCCCTTCTACATTGGCTGCTGAGAGCTGATAATTGAGTCCCTCTCCAGAAATCACCCTTGGCAAAAGAGAGCCATGTTGCTCAAAGTTACACACCCTTCTAGGAAGTAGCCCAACTATGCAAGGATTGGTCCACGGGAGGGTTCAAAGGCTCGCCCTCCTACCTCACTTAGGCACAACTTTGATGCGTCACCCCAGTTCCAGAGCTTCCATGGGATCAGAAGGGGCCCTGGTGCCACTCTATCTGAATTCAGTCTCTTCCTCTATCTAACACAGCTTTCCTTTCTCCCTTATAGCTGATTTCCCCACTAACCCTCTAACTGTGTCATTTGTGATGGCACAAATCATCTCCAGTGTTTCCAGGAATCTGACCTAAGACCCACCTCTAAAGCCAGAGGTTTATCAAAACCTTGCTCTAAGTCACTCAACCCTTCTCTGCCTTTACTTCCTCTGCGTGTCATTACAAACTTAAATTGTTGCCCTTGAACAAATGCTGGTTTTGTTTTTTTTTTCCATATCATGGCTCCAATTTTTGATGGCTTCTGCATACACATACCTGATTTACTCATAGCTCTAGTTTTTTCTTGGTCCGTCATGTTTTGACTGCCATCAATCTCCTTTAGAAAGAGATGTTGTCACAGATCATCATCTCATGTGTCACTGGCAATACTGTTGATTTGGCTAATTTTGGTTCAGGTACCTATCTTTGGTTTGTCTAGATGGAAGGTAGAGGAGATATAAGGCATAAAATATGGCCACCCCTGCTTAAGAAAAAGCTCAAACTATTTTTTTCAGTAGAGAGAACCATGGATGTAACAATTTCTGTTAGCAGGGAAGGTAGACTTGGCTGGCACTGTGACTAGCCCATCCATTGCATTTGTTATGTACTGAATGTTTGTGTCTCCCCCAAGTTCATATAAAATAAAACCTTGGTTTACGAGCATAATACATTGTAATCCAAAGCACCTGTTTATCAAAGTGGATTTCCCAAAGAAATGATTGACATTCAGATGATTTGTTCCACAACCCAAAAATATTCATATAAAAATGATTGCAATACTGTAATATAATACAAAATAATAAAGAAAATACAAAATATAAAGAACAATAAACAAATTAACCTGTATTTATCTTTGAAAACCCTCTTGGCTAGTATAAGGTAGACATGAGAAGAGGGTTATTGTGGAAGAAGACTTTCATATTGCTAGCAGAATCACTGCTATCTATTGGCTCAATGGAATCTTTTTCTGCATGGAGGCCACTCTCATGGATGTGTTAATACAGTACAGTGGTAACAAACTCTTGTCATATACTGTATTTAATGGAACTGGCAATAGGCAGCAGAGGAAGGGTCTGTATATACAGACAGCCTGACCTAGAAGGAAGCAAAGCATTCTTATGTTTCCTCTTGTATAGAAAAGCAAAGCACTGTCCATAGGTGCTTTGAAGTAACAAAAAATACACTAGTGCTAGTTGTGGGCACCTTCCAACGTTCTGAAAACTCACTGATTACTGCCAAACTCTGCGGCCCGAGATCATGGGAGACAATCACCCACAATCCCGCAGAGAAAAAAACGATTGACTTATTTGTGATTATGTGACAGTATGTGTTGCATATTACTCATGTTACAAGACATTGCTTTTTTATCAAGTTAAAAGTTATTAGAAATGTTTGTTCATCTTGTGGAACATTCGCAGAATAAGTTATTCACAATCCAAGGTTTTACTGTATTGAAATCCTAACCCCCAATGTGATGGTATTAGAAGAGGGGACCTTTGGGGAGTGTTTAGGTCATGAGGGTGGAGCCCTCATGAATGGGATTAGTGCCCTGATAAAAGACACAAGAGTCTGTTCCTCTCTCTGCTCCCTGCCACATGAGGATACAATGAGAAGACAGCCATCTGTAAATCAGGAAGAAGACCCTCACTGGATACTGAATCTGCCACACTTTCATCTTGGACTTCCCAGCCTCTAGAACTGTGAGAACTAAATATATTTTGTTTAAGCCACCCAGTCTATGGTAATTTGTTACAGCAGGCCAAACTGGCTAAGACAGCATTTAGGAACAGGTCTAATTCTAATCAATGTATCAGGTAGGAATTTATTTAACAAATATTTATTGTGCACTATGAATTAAGCCCTATTTTAGGTAAGGAATAGAGCAGCACACAAAATGACAAAAACTCTTGCCTTCATGGAGTTTGCATTTTAGTGTAAATGACAGAAAAAAGTAAATAGTTAAAATTCAAAGAGAGCAACAACGAACAGTCTCAATAAATGTATATGTTTTCTCTGACAAAACAGATCCTCCAGGAGCCGGGTGGCTCAGTCTATTGAGCATCCAATTCTGGCTCAAGTCATGATCTCACAGTCTGTGAGTTTGAGCCCCATATTGTACTATCGGCTGTCAGCCCGCTTCAGATCCTCTGCTCCTCTCTCTCTCTCTTTCTCTCTCTCTCTCTCTCTGCCCCTCCTCCACCGCCCCCCCCCCAAAAATAAATTAACATTAAATAATCATTAAAGAAAAAAAAAATCCAAATCCTCAAGAGGTCAAAGCAAGTTGACCTTTCACCTCCTTTCTCTGCTCATCCTCTCCTATTCATACTAATTGGCAGGGAAATGGCAAGAGAGAGGAAAGAACCCAAAACCTTACATAATCCACTTCATTAATAAAGTTAGCTTTCCAAGTGAGCAATCAAAATCTTAGCCTGAGAGAGAATTTTCTTTCCTCTATTCAGGCTGCTTCATCCAGTCATTTATAATTTTTAACAACATTTGTATAGCATTTTTACGGTTTCAGAAGCATTCCTATTTAATCATTCATTTACTCATTCACTCAGCAAGCATTTATTATTTAATTACGTGTGTCAGACCCATATATCATCTCCTTTCTCCCCAGTGCAACTCTGAGAGGAGAGCAAATATTAGCATACCTGTTTACCAGATAAATTTGGGGGAAAAATAAAGCTCAGCAATAAACAAGCAGAATAGAAAAACAGGCTTTAGGGGTGTGTGGGTGGCTCAGTTGGTTAAGCAGCCAACTCTTGATATCAGCTCAGGTCATGATCTCATGGTCAAGTCCCCAAGCTGGGCTCTGTGCTGGCAGTGTGGAGCTTGCTTCAGATTCTCTCTCTCTGCCCCCTCCATGTGCTCTCTCTCAAAATAAATAAACTTAAAAAAAAGAAAAGGAAAAAAAAAAAGCAAAACAGGCCTTTAAAGCCAAGCAGACTCAGGTTTGTCTCCACATATACATGTTGATAGGAATATCCTTGCACATGAAAAAAAAAATTTTTTTTAGGTTGTTTATAATAATACATGGAATACAGTGAGATTAAAAAATATAAATGGATTGAAAGAAGCTTAATGAAGGGACAAGAGTAGAATGGAAAACTGAAAACAAACAGCAAAGCAGAGAACAGGCATGTGTGCTAACTATGTTAACAAGATCTTTCATAATTACTAAAGTTGAGTTTCCAATCCTTTATGAGATTCGCGGCTATTAGCGAAAAAATGCAAATGGAAAAGTAACACTCTTTCAATTACTAGATAGCAAGGGAGTTAAAAAAAAGAAAATGGTAGAACTTATGGGATAAAAGAGAATAAGAGACACGCCATCCAACTGCAACATGTGGACCCTATTGGATCCTGACTCAAACAAACCAACTGTAAAAAACGATTTCTAAAACAATTGGAGAAATGTTAACACTCACTGTTTTTGTGTATTAAGGAACTGGTAAGTACTTTCAGTGCGATAATTTATTGTGTTCATGTTTTTGAAAGAGACATTATCTTTAAGATGCATATTGAATAATTTGAGCTGAAAAGATAATATACAATGGATGTAAGATTCCTATTGCCCACACAGTAGCTTTGTGTTTTGGGGGCCAGTTGGTGGACTTTATTCTCCTACAAACTTGAGGAAAGGCAACATATTGCCCAGAGTTTTTGTGAAGATTAAATGACATATGTATACCCAATCCTCATTATTTGTGCAATCACTATTTGTGATCCTCATTATTTGTGGATTTCCCTACTCATTACAATGTATTTATAACACCAAAACCAATACTCATGGTAGCTCTGTGATCATCGACAGACACGCACAGAGCAGCACAAAATTCGAGTCGCCTGAAGCTTGTGTTCCCATCTGAAGTTCAAAATGGCAATGCTCTGCTTTCTCCTTTTTAGCTCTCTTTCAATACGTGTCCTTCCCATGGTCTATTTAATGCCATGTTTTTGCATTTGTGTGGTTTTTGTTGGTAATTTCACCATTTATAACTCTCTCCTGCCGAAGTGTAGGGCTGAAGTGCTGTCTACTGTTCCTAAACACAAGAAGGCTGTGATGTGCCTCACAGAGAAAATACATGTATTAGATAAGCTTCATTCAGGCATGAATTATAGTGCTGTTGGCCATGATTTTCATGTTAGTGAATCAACAACATATATTAAATAAGACATCTTTAAACATAAACACACATAAAACAAGGTTATATATTACCAATTGACAAAAGTGTTGTGGCCAGAGGCTCATAGGAACCTAACCTTGTGTTTCCCCTAGGAGCAATTATTCAGTATTCACAAATTCATTGATCATGGCAACTTTATAAAATGTAACTACTGAAGATAACAAGGATCAACTGTATATAAAAGACTTAAATTAATGCTTTCCATAGAGCAAGCACTCAGCAAATGTTGTCTCTTCTGCTCTTAAGTGATAGATAAAGATCAGACCCAAAATCCTTTCCTCAGAATCATTTCCTGGGTTCTTTATGTTTGACATAGTTCCCCCGCCCGTAAGTAAATTGTAATGTGTGTAATACACTATTTGATCAAAAAGATCTTCAACTGGACATAAGTTTTCCAACTTTCAACCAATTTTTGTTTCTCTGGGGTTGCTCTGGTTAGCAGAAAATGCACTGGACTTGGAATTACAGAGAGTGAGCCAAGCTTCTGCTGTTCTATGAGTGTGTGATGCACAGTCATGTCTCAAGCACTTCAGAGTTCTAAGTGATAACTACATAAAGAAAATGTAATGACTCCATTCTACAGGAAGAGCTAAAACAGAGATTAATGAAATCTGGAGAAGCTAGGAAAACAGATGAAAAACAAGTGTGATGCTACCTTCTCTTCTTTTGAAACCACTGAGCACTGCCTGTCCCCACCAAGCTGGAGAACTCGTAGACAAGTTGCATATCTCCTACTATGGTTTCCGAATTAGAATTTACTTCTGGGCTTCTAAATAGGTATGCCAGGTCTACTCAAACCACAGCATAAACATGCTCCCAGAAGCATCAATTTTACTAGAATGTTCACTGAGAAAAATACATTAAAATTTATTTTATTTTTGAACTGTGGCTCAAAATTTCTACATAGGAGGATGAAGTACATGCTATTGGTATTTCCCAGTATATCCTCTGAACTCACCTTGGAATTCAAGTGACAGCCCTCATGCAAACTAATGGCATCTTGGACTAAGGACCCACCGCATCTCTCAATTTTATGTCTCAAGACCTTTCCCAAGCCTCAGGATCTTGATCAGCTGCAAGCAGGGCAAACCAAGAAGTTCAGGGAAGTTAATGCCCCTGGGAAGAATCTGCAACTAACAAGGGATAAGTGCACCAGCTCCCTGTCCTTCAGAGGAACAATTCTGAGGAGTATTACTCATGAAGGGTTGAGCCCCATGGCCTGCAACAGCAAATGGCTCAGTGACTCATCCTGTATCTGCTTTTCTTCTTCCTGTCTCACTCTCACTACTCTCTTGCCTACCAAATAAACTACCTGTGCTGAAATCCTTGTCTCAGGCTCTGCTTTTGAACTTAAGGAGAGCTATCTAGTTGGAATGGACTTGAGCTGCATTCACACGGCACTTTACAATAAACTAAAGAAATTCATGTATCTGTTTAGACATTGAACTGCAAGTCGATATATGAGATAACTAAAAGCATAATTTTCATATACTATGCAAAAAAGATGTCAAAAAAATTTCTATTATGGTTGCTATTTTGGACCATGTTCTAGACTTCAATGTATTTTTCTCTCTGATTAAAGATCTTGAGTGAGGAGAAAAAAAAATTCTTAGATTAATCATCATTATTCCCCCACTCAAATGACCAATCAGGAGTTGACTACAAGTGAATGCCACTGCCAATGTCTAGAATATATATTTCAGCATATGGGGCTTAGGGAATGTTTAAGTGTGTAGTTCACTTAGTTATCCCACTCATCATGAGACTCAAGGGGAACCGTGTAACAAAGACACTCTGTCCTATTTTCAGGCAAAAGAAAATGGAAGGCTCATTCAATAACCTGGATAACTGTGGCTATATGAACCACATTAACATAAAATTATCTTCCCTGCAAATCTGATCAAGACTTTATGTACATAGGATATGTTTCCCTAGAGGACTTCAGAAACCATTGCTTAAAAAAATTACCATCATAATTAAGGCTCTTCCTAAAAATAAAAAGTACTCATATCCAAATTGGGTAAATATATATATTTGAACACTCTTTCCCTTACTGATCATTTGTCCTCCGGAAAGGTGAATATAAACTTTGTTGCTGCTATTTCAAGGTAAAACTGAAGAAAGGAGGAGAATAGAAGGAAATTAGTTGATTTTTAATCATTAGCCATGTGATAGAATTTCAGTTTATACCCATCACACGATTCCCCAGGATGCCCCGTGCCAGATTCTCTGATTCATCATCCTTCAATTAATCTTACAATCTGCACTGCATAAATTAGGGTCCTCCTTGAGTTTTATGAGAAAGACATAAATACCAACTTCGGCAGGAAAATCTAGATTGCTTTACCCTATTGAAATTCAAGAAAAGCTGCACTGTTTGTGCATGAATTCCATCCTCATCCTCACTGGCTTGGATTCTGTTTTGTTTGGACAGAAGTGATAAATAAAGAGAACTTTCCATCAAAAGCAATGAAGAAGTCACAGTTTACAATATATTCTCTTTTAAAAATTTAACATCACTTTCATTCCTTATATGGCCAGTGATGCGTCCACCCCTACATCTTCTGAATGTGGAAGACCTGGTGGTGAAACACACTGGCTTCCTGTTGCCAAGATCAGGCAACAAATTCATGATCCAGTTATGAACACGTTGTGTATGTTCCGTGACTTTGTTGTAAATTAGTCCTAGCTTGTTTTTGCCCCCTTCCCTTTTAAAATATACGGTCTACACCCAAATTGCTATTTGATGACAAGAAAAAGAATAGCCATACTTCAGCCATTCATCCACCAGTTTCTTCCAGCATGCCCTGGTTTCATTTACTGTCCAAGTAGTGACCCTTCTCAAACCTGGAGCACGAAATAGAAATGGTAACATGGTAAACTCTCCTGAATCATACCTATCCCATGTTCTAATAGTTTGACTCCATCGCCGGAAACCATGCGCCCTTGGCATCAACCACAACTGATTGTTCAAAGAAGAATTGCATAAATTATCTTGACTTGACTTTTTCTTCTTTAAAATGAAGGAGAAGTCATCAGGAGCTCAGTGTTTACACAAGAATATGTCATTCACGTTGACGTACACCTGAACATAAACCCTTTTCTTTGTGAATAAAAGCAGTCTGGAAATAGTAATGTTCTATGTAAATGTACTTTAAGTTTCTAGAACTTTTCACTGAGTGTTGGCGGTCATACATTTAAGTTTCTTGGAAGGCTACTTGATGAGAATTGGTCTGTAGCTTACACCCTTCACATACCATCCTCTGCTAACAGGCAGTACAGAGTCTTCCAGGTCCAGCTATTCAGGGAGCAGCAGCAAGGATATATAATCTTAAGGCATAATGACCGACTGTGAGGGTTTTTTTAAAGCATAGAATTCAATACAATTCAATAAGAAGTATATTCTAATGCAACTCATTCATTGATTCACCAATTCATTCACTGTTCAAACATTTACTTGCCAACAATTTTTAAATGATACACACTATATATACCTTGGAAATTCAAAAGCAACTAGGATACCTTACCCTTTAAGAACTCACAGTCAGTGAGGAAGGTGGGTAAACAGTTATAATTAGAGATGAGGGTCCATATAGGGCTAGAAATATGGGTGATGATGACGAGGGAGTTGTATTTTATAGTGCCATGAGAAAATGAACTTGATTTTCATTGTTTCAAATCCACGTGGACTTCCTTGCAAATATCTTCTTGGTAAATTAAGATAATTCAAAAAGAATGTCTACCCTTTTAGTCTCTGATGCACTAGGTAGGGAAGAAAACGAAAATGATCTGTTGTTGCTCATATAGCTGCTTGATGGCCCATCATCATGGACAGAGTCTACTCTGCAGCACAACTCACAATTCTTATCTCTGCAGCTGCACACAGGACTCTGATTGCAAACACAGAGAAGCAAACAGATGATGGAAATCTCTTTCTAACAGAAATGTAGGAAGTGAGCTTTCTATTACTTTGGATTTATTCTCTCTTTTTTTGGCAAGTTCTAGGAAGGATGGACTATAGCCTCCTTGAAAGGCCTCATTATGCAGAAAGAACATTTGAGAAAGACTAGAAGGGAGGAAAGAAGAGAAAGAAGAAGGGAGGAAGGAAAGAATGGTGGGAGAGAAGAAGAAATAAAGGCATGCAAGAGAGCTATAGTATTTGGAATAAGAGGAAATTTTTTCTGCTACAAAAAATAACCAGAAGTCACACAACATCAGTTAACACAAGAAGTAAAGAAATGTTGGGAATAAAAGCTAGCCCACAGTTTTTCCACAATTCAAATTTATAACTGGACAGTCATCTATTATTCATTATACTGGGTCATTTCCTACCATGCCTACCTGTCTACCCATTAGCAAAAACTGTGTGTTAATTTTGCTGCAACTATTTCAGGTGTGTGGAACACGCTAGCTGGAAAATAACTGGATCTTTAAAATCAAAAGCCTAATGACCACAGCATATAATTCTCCCATTCTGGAGAGTACAATTCACATGGATGGTATAAGTCATACACAATCACATGAACTCTTGGTATGGAGTAGGGAGGTCCAAAGACTATCTCTGAAAGCCCTTTCAGAAAGGAGACAGCTCACTGTGTTTTGGGCCCAGACTCTGAGCACATTCTCACTCTTAGACATTCTCTTGCATCATAGCATTTCTTTACTATAACCAAGTAAAACAATTAAAGGGCATTAACGTGCTCTAAGAAGGGAAATTCGAACTCTGTTAAAACAAGAGACAGAGCTCCTTTCTTTGCTTAATATTTATTGAATGTTTCCTAAGACATGCAATTTGCTACAACTCTCTCATGCTCATCACAGTGAGGATTTAATACAGTTGTTAAGCATATCAAATACGATTCTTCTCCTGGAGGGAAATCACTGTATAGAATTGTCAGGGACCTATTTCGGAAGCTTACACTAAATTGGAGTCATTCATTGTTGCTGTGCAGCTAAATAATGAAACTTAAATTGGTGACAACTTTTCAGTGTTTTCTTTACATTGCTATTTTATTTTGGAAAGTTATCTCTAATTTGAATGATAGCATTCAATCATTCATCCAAATATACATGCCTTGAAGACCCACTATGTGCAATGCACCGTTCTAGGTTCTGGGGGAAAATGGTGAACAAGACCACCCCCCTCCATGGAGGCTATGTTTCAGCAGGAAAAGACAGACAACCAATATACATTGACACAAATATCCACGCATATAAACAAATAATTACATAAGATGATTTAAAATATAAGTGCTAGAAGATACTAAAATATAAAAATGGGATAGAGAATGACTGAGTCAATGTGGGGTCTGGCGTCCTCTTTAGTGTGGTCTAAGACCTCTCTGAGCTGAGAGGAAAAGGATAAAATGAAGGGAGACATGCAAAGAAATAGAGAAAGACTTATCGGGGCGCCTGGGTGGCTCAGACAGTTAAGCGTCTGACTCTTGATTTCGGCTCAGGTCATGATCTCACAGTTGTGGGATCAAGCCCTGTGTCTGGCTCTGTGCTGGCAGTACAGAGCCTGCTTGGGATTCTCTCTCTCTCCCTCTCTCTCTGCCCCTCCCCTGCTTGTGTGCTCTCTCTCTTTTTCTCTCTCAAATAAATAAACATTAAAAAAAAAAAGAAATACGGAAAGAGTAGTTCAGGCAGAGGGAACAGGAAGTGCAAAGGACATGGGACAGCTAATACTCCTGAGTATTAGAGCGTGTTTTGCACAGTTCTTTATAGCTTGGAGCACTTTCTTGTATATAGTTTCATTTGATCCTCACAACAACCCTAGAATAACGGTACTGCAGGTAATGTTATCCTCACCTTCTAAATGATAAATCACACACCCAGTGGAGGGTCAAATGAGGTCTTGTGACACCTATCTTTTCCAATACATTGTGACTCTTCTCTGTGTTCCACTGACTATGAAGGGTTCATAAATCATCTGAGCAGGAGGTTTAATGCCATGGTTAGCTCTACTTTTTTCTTTCTTTCTTGTAGCATAGTAGATAAAGCTTGAGATCTGAGTCTGGCAGACCTTTATTTGAGTTCCACTCTTGTCTCAGTTACATCTACTACCTTCCTGCCAGTCACCATAGATGCACTGTCTGTTCTCCTATTAAAGCCAAACCCTCCACCTAGACCCTGGATCCCAGTGTCTCAAGCCTACTAAAAACATTACTGCAGAAATTCTCCCCTCTCTCCTGCATCATTAAATTATCCCTCCCTACTGTACCATCCCCATGAGCCTATTAACATGCCATTATTTTGCCCATCTAAAAAAGTGTTCTTCTGACTCCATATCTCCTGTGCTCAGCATGCCATTTCTTTGCTCCTGTCTTTACCAACACTACTCAGAAGAGTTGTTTGTACTCATATGTCACTGATTCTTTTCTTTCTATTCGACATATTCCTTACATTCTGACTGAACAGGATAGAAACCTTAGCATTATCCTTAATTTGCTCCCACAGACTTTATCTAATTTGGCAGGAAATCCTATTAGCTCTACCTTCAATATATATACAGAATCCAAACACTTCTTCCCTTCTCTACAGCTACCACTCTGGTAAGTCATCATGACCTCTCTTCTGGTTTACTAATAGCTTCCTAACAGGCCTGCTGCTGCTTGCAGCCCATGCCCAATGCAGCAGCCAGACAGATCACTCCTCTGCTCAGACTCTCCAGTGGCTCTCATCTTGCTAAGCATTAAATCAAAGCACTTAGAATGGATGTGAGACCCACGTGATCTGTGCCCCCCCCCCCAACTCCTTTGACCTTATTTCCTACTTCCCTCCCCCTGGCTCACCTAGCTCTTGCCACATGGGCTCTACCCCCTGACTCCTCTGCTAGAATGTGAGCTCCACAAAGTCAGGTTTCTTCGGTTCCTGCATGTATTGCAAGGGCCTGGAATGGTGCCTGGCACATAGTAGGCATTCAGTATGTAACTGTTGAAAGAATAATCCAGGACCACCTAACACAAAGCTAGGTGCAGATTTGCCCATTTTTTACTGAACCTAATTAATGTGTAGAGTTCCACCAGATCACATCACAATCTTAATTACTGAATACAGATCTCTCTTAAATAAATAAAGATAGAGAAAAATTCCATCTCACTATGTACTGCACAGAGTTAGCTACTTATTAGTATCTTTCATGTATATATAAAAATCTGCTCCTTTGGCTGCTGCCTCAGTTTAAGGATCCAATCTTGACTTGGAGGGAAATATTGCTTGCTTATTGTTCAAATTATTAGTTTACCACTACTTAAGTGCCTAGAAATAGTTAGGAAATAACCTTAAGCTGTTTATTTCTTCCGGAACAGAATCAAATCTACTATTGAGTTTCTTTTTGAATCAATGAAAGCCACCATGAGAACACTGAATAATTCAATAATTTTTAACTCATTCATATAAAATAGAAAATAGTTACTTAGGAAAACAAACAAATATTACCTTTTAAAATGCTTTATGGCTTAGCATTTGAACTAAAGCTTTCTCTATATTAATCAAGAGTCTTTTCATCACCCATCAGAGGTGATGATAAAAACAAGGGTGCTTAACCTCTTGTGGTGACCATTTTGCAATATATTCATATATCGAATGATTACGTTGTATGCCCAAAACTAATATAATGTTATATGTCAATTATATCTCAATTAAAAAAAAAAAAAAACAAGGGTGCTCAAATACAACTAAGAGGGAAAAACTAATGTACCTGAGACAAGTAAAAAATGGAAAAAATAAAAATTTAAAATAATAAATAACATCTCTGACTTTGATTTGAAAAAGATAATGTACTAAGTCTCATAATTACTTCATTTAACTCTACAACCAAAACCTGTTATGGCAATTTTACGGGTGTTTTGCTTAACATTCTTGAACTGCGTTCATAATACGAGTACTTCCCTCTATCTCCTGTCACTTACATAGCCTTAGAGCCTAAGATTTAAAAACATACTAAATTTATTCTCAGACTGTATTTCGTACTTCCAAAGTTCTCCCGTGGAACTCTCAGAACTTGGAAATCTGGTGACTAGTCCTAATACTTCCCCGCTTTCCATTTGCCCTTAAAGAAGAAATCAGCAAGGAAATCCCAAACCCTAGCCACAATCCTGCTGAATTCTCCTGCAGCCATTTGATTCACAGCATGACACTCCAATACATCTGGATGCAGATCTCCTCAACTGGGCCTCTCCCTGCAGGGTCTGTCCTGCTTCTTTTTCAGGAGCAGGATTCTCAGTTTCCCATAAAGCTCTGCAGAGGTCATTGCAATTGGGGGGTTGAAGGAAACCCAAAACTGACTGCCAAAGAACTATTTTTGGATTATCTAGTCTTAAATCATTTCAGTTCAGCCCTATGGACATTTATCCAACTTGCAGGCACAATGCTAAGCAGTAGACCAACAAGGCCTGGCCTTGCTTTTAACACAATGATTGCGATGGTGGAAATAGGTCTGGCGTGATCTGTAATATAAACGAGGTAGGCTTGACTGGCCCTAGGATTCAAAGAAAACTTTCTGGACAGAATCATACATGGGCTGAATTTCAATACAAATGGAGTATAAACTGGGCAAAACAAGGTGGAAAGGGGTATTCACAACAAATCCCATTGCTCTACTTTTATCAATTTGGTAAAAAAAAAAAAAAAAATCAGAGAGAAGGAAGGTTGATACCCAGTCTTTTAAAGAAGGCTGGGGGCGCCTGGGTGGCTCAGTCGGTTAAGCGGCCAACTTCGGCTCAGGTCATGATCTCACAGTCCGTGGGTTCGAGCCCCGTGTCGGTCTCTGTGCTGACAGCTCAGAGCCTGGAGCCTGTTTCACATTCTGTGTCTCCTTCTCTCTGTGACCCTCCCCCGTTCATGCTCTGTCTCTCTCTGTCTCAAAAATAAATAAACGTTAAAAAAAATAAAATAAAGAAGGCTGGACACACATTTTCTGTGTGTCTTAGTTTATTTTTGGTGTGTTCACCTTTGTTGAGTTAGGTTGGGGTTAACTGCAGTCCCATATTGAAAATGTTTGATGTATTTTGTCTTGCACGGCATAAATGTCTTCACACACACACAAAAAAAAAAACAGTTGTGCTGGTCTGAATTCTGACAGTAAAATTAATATATTCTGGATTAAGTCTGAGTAAAACTACATTTTAACTCAGTTAAAAGACATTTATTTTAATAATCAGTTTTAAAATTTTGAGTGACTGTGTGAGATTTTTAGGAGTATTCAGTCTGAGTTTTGTTTACCAATATTGGAAGAAATCCTAACTTAAAAAAAAAAAAGAGGACTATATTCCAGTTCCTTCAATCCTTTGTTAGTTTGTCTTCCTTCATGTACCCACTGTGCTTGTTTCTATAACATATGGGACTTTATACATTAAAGCAAAACTGTGTTTGTAAAAAAAAAAATCTGCTGGTTTTAAATTCCAGTTTTTATTCCATGTATGCTATACCCTGTTATAAAAAAGTTACAGATCATTGCTATTTTTGCCCAAATTTCACTCTACAGAAGTCTCTTTATTAAGAAATGAGAGTTAATGAAAAGAAAAGTAGGGCTACTGTTTATATGGCTGCAAATATCACTGGGGAAATATTTCATGTTTACATTTTGCTGAACTATTTATAGCAGGGACACATACTTACAGTAAAGCCCTCTTTTCCCCATATAATGGATATCTTTGTGCCTGAATTCTATATACTTATATGGTTTACATTTTTATCCAGTCTGACCACATTTCATTCCACATTACTTTGTCCTCTGAGCCCAGCTATATTATAGCAACACCTTCTGGCAGAACAGAGACACTGGAAATGTAGTGAAATAAAACAGTGCCTGCCTACCAGCGTCTTAAATTGTTAGCAGGGAACATGGACTAAATTTAGCTGTTTAATAGATCTTTCATATCAATAACTAGGATCTTTTTTATCCCCACTGGTGGTCTTTGAAAGTTCTCAATTTTAAGTACCTGAGTTTGTTCCTCTGAATTAATGGCAATATGTATTGCTGTATTTTATCTATATTTTAACTATTTAGCATGATATATTCATAAATCTAAATCTTCCAAAGTGTTTCTTGCCTGAAGTACAGTGTCGATGAGTGAACTTTGGAGTCCCTCTGGTGGTCATTTAAGTCAGTTTTAAATGAAACTGATTTCTCAAAACCTCTCAGCCACCAGCGTCACTGTTCCACCTTCTTATCTCTGTACCCCCAACCCTACCCATCCTAGGTCACTGCCACTCACACACACACACACACACACACACACACACACACACACAGCTGCCCACCCCATTTCTAAAAAGTATTTAAATACAATGTAAATAATGTCTATAAATTCCTAATATTAGGTTGTGAGAATCTTTTGCCCAGGACAAAAAGATTTATTGCCAAGATTTACAATAAAATGATCTTATGTTTTATGACACAGCTGAAAGTGAAAATTATTGCCAATTCCCTGGTTCCTCAACTGGAAATCATAGCTCTGGCTTCTTCTTTACCTAAAATAGATTTTTAAAATTAACTTTAATTATTAAAGAATATTTTTATTTGTATAGCCCTTGATGACTTGTATTTATTTCCAGTTACCTGATTTAGTCCCTTTAAATATTTTCTTAATTTTACAAATTCAGCAGCCCAAGCAGAAAACAATTGTATTCAGAATAAATACTGGCTTGGGGTAGTCACTGTGCAAAGCTACTGTCTTTCCCTTGGCTCCTTAGTTTTACCTAAAATAGGAGAGAAGACTTCCTGGGATTGGCTCTTGAGTGATAGAAGAGGTTTTCAAATAGATAAAGTCTTGAACTGTGCTTAGAGAAGAGTAAGAAGTTATTTACCTAAACAGAAATGAAATGTGTCCTTGACATTACATGATGTCCCCTTGACATTTCTGTCATTATCTATGTTTCTGGTCAATGGTCTCAGAATTTCAGAGCTTTCAACGTTCAGTTCCCATGAGTCTGGTTTCTCTGAGAGGGAATATATTTCCTGCCTTCACTCTCAGTTGAAAGTGAGGGATGTGTTTGCTTATCTTCAGAAAATGAGTATATTTAATTTATTGTTTAGAAAAGGAAAGGGATAAAAGTAGTGATTGTATTGATATTGAGATCGCTGGGTGCTCCTGAACCTTTCCCAACACATGGCTCCCTGAACACCTCAGAATGCACCCTCTTTCCCTCTTGTAATAGGTTTCCTTGAGTACCAAAATGCTAGATTATACAACGCTAGTCACCAAATCCAATATGTCAACCATCCATTTTATCCAATTAGACTGGAGAGAATTGAGTTTAGAAGTGTGGTACAAAATATTATCAGACTACAGATCCCGCTTTTAAAAACTGTAATAATCAAATATCAAAAATCTACATATACACATACTTCAGACTATTAAAAAATAGCCAAACAGATACAATCTTGTCCACTAGGACCTATATATAAATAATGTTGTGTTTGTTCAGAGTCGGCACTAGCAAAACATTTTAATAGAATAATTTGCAAGCAAAAACGTGAATGGCATCTTTCACTGCCTTTTCTTAGGTGTTGCACCACACCACATGTGAAATGAAGAAAACACATGAAAAAAAAAAAAAAAACAGCCACATAACTCCTTTTGCAGACATCTTTTCTCTGTAGTTTCTAATCTCCAATTCACTTGTTCATTGCTTTTGAAGGTGGGGGTGGAGATCACCTTTTAATATTTTCAAGATCATGTAAGCAATTGGATAGGGCAAAGAGAAAACATGTTCCATTGTTCTTTGGGTTTTTAATAAGTAGTTACTTATGAATTATAGCAACCAACTTTCCAACATCCTGGCGTTCACTGCTATCTGTTGAAGGTTTTCTGAATGTGAAACAATGTGACTTGTAGACTTTCACAAGAAACTGTTTCAACCGTTATCATATGGTACTAATTATTTTAGATTGGAGGAGCTGGCTAACAACACTAGAAACATGGATACTTAGCACCATCTATTGCTCAAGAACAAAACAACTGTATGATAAAGGGGAAAGTCAGTCATTCTTGATGTAGAGCTTTTAAAAAGAGCAGTTTTCTATGACTGCTGTAACAAATCATCATAAATTTACTGGCTCAAAACAACACAAATTTATTCTTTGAATTTTGTAGGTTAGGAGTCTGAAGTGGGTCTCACTGGGATAAAATCAAGGGGTTAGCAGTATAGCATTTCTTTCTATGAGAGAATTAACCCATTTCTTTGCCTTTTCTAGTTTGTAAAGGATATAGCTTTTAGAGGCACCAACATCCCTTGGCTCATAGCCCCCTTCCTTCATCATCAAAGCCAGAACAATTGCATTCTTCCATGCTTTCTGACCATGCTTTCATAGTCACATCCTCCTCTGATTCTGACCTCAGCTGGAAAAGGTTCTCTATTTTTAAGGACTCATGTGATTAAGTTGGAGGCACCAACCCAGTCTGTCCACAATAATCTCTGTACTTCAAAATCGTTAACCTTAATGACATCTGCAAATCCCCTTTTTAATGCAAAATAACAAATTCATAGGTTCCAGGTATCAGGATCCAGATATCTTCAGGGAGCCATTATTCTGCTTACCATGGGGTCTGACAGAGCATTAATTAAAAACCTTGTACAAAAATATCCAAATTGTAAGTCTCTTGACTTTTGGTGGAGTTAATAGTTGGGAGTGGTATATTGCTATTTATGTTGAAGGCAAAGAAAAGGAAGGCTGCATTGCAGTGTTACAATATTTGTCATTGTTATCATTTAGTTTTTATGAACCCAGCCTATAATTGTTCATTTTCTATTAGGTAGGCATTCTTAAAATGACCATCTTTTAAGAACATTCCAACTAAGTTAAATATTCCTTAGGGGAAGGGTCAGTCCTTATTTCCTCTATTCTTCCCACACACAACCTTTGCCATTCACTCCATCCCACCCTGTGATCTGGTCACAAATGCATGCACGTACACAGAGGCATACACACATCTAAAAATATTAACACAATCAATCAATGTCACTAATTTCCAGTGGCTGATTCCTGTTCTGCTGAGGGGTTCTTCTTTGAATGTCTCTTTTAGAACATATAGATAACTTTCCCACCTACCTTACAACACTGAAATGCTAGTTGTGAGTATTATTTGTTCTCTATAGTAATAATATTAGTATGTTAGTGATAGGCAACTTTGATAATCAGTACTGAGCATCCAGTTTTATTGTATTTATAACAGTAATACGGATGCATGAGCTATTGGATGCTCGGGATGCTTCTGGCATTTCAAGACTAATCTAGAGAAAGCAAAGAGCAGGTGCCAGAGGGATGCTCCATGGACACGCTCCATCTGAAACCCATTCCCTCTCTGACCAGATACACTGGTGGCAGTTGGAGATCGCTTTTGGCTGACAACACTGTTCATAGTCCTCACTGATTTATAACTAGTGCTGACCACTTTTAAGATTTCTGGTGGGGAGGAAATATCTAGAAAATAATTTGTTCTGGCCATATTCACTCTGGATGTGTTTGATGTTCCTCACTTTGGGATAGGAAGAATGGACACTTTGGAACATAGCAGCCTCTTTTTATAATTTCTCAAATTTCGTAATAAAACAAAGGCACCGAATTTTTAAAAGGACTTGAAAATTAATGTAACTATTCAAGGTCTAGCAGATCATTATCCTCAAAATAACTAGAATGTATACAGCAATTATAACTTACAAATAATGTTCACGACCATCTAAGTTGATAATGACGTCAATCCTGTAAGACAGGTATTATTCTACAGTTGAAGAAACTGATGCTCATGTATAATTGGCCAGGATTCTAAATAGCATACTTGTTGACAAGGATATGGAGAAATGATCACTATTATAGAACGTGAGTGGGAAAAAGATTCTTGTTTTTTCTCTGTTGAATATAGTCAGTTTTAATGACAGTGACCCACCTTTATTACTTAATATATAGGTCCAGTGGATATAACTGAGACTCTAAACAGGCTTATACAAGCTATAAGTCTATTTCTCTGATATGTGATGGGCCTGTTGTAGTGAGTTCTAGACTGGCATTCTGTCAACATCATAGGCACCTTCAGTATCCTGCTCTGGAATCTCTAAGGCAGTAGTTCCCTAACTTTGCTACACACCGGAATCACTTGGAGTGATTAAAAACACTCATGCCTGGGTTCTGCCCCCAGAAATTCTTATTTGATTGGTCCACAGTGCAACCTGGGCATCGGGATTTTTAAAAGCTCCCTAAGTTCCCTAAGTAATTCTAGTGTCCAGCAAATTGATCCAGCTTTTCAGAAGGGTAGCTGATTATATCAAATGTTAAAACATGTCTTTGACCCAAATTTTCCACGGTAACTAATGTATTCTAAGGAAAAGTTTAAGAATATGAACAAAGATTGAAATAAAGTGATGTTCATCTCACAGTTGTTTATTACAGCAAAACACTGGAAATAACCTATCGCAAAAACTGCTGGATATTCGGCAAAATCTGTCTCCCCTGCCTCCTAAACACATAGCTGGAGTACATTTCCCAGCCTCTTCTACTGGTAGAGATGATTATGGGACTGCATCCTGGGTGATGAAATGTAGGCAGAAGTGATAGGAACAGCTTCAAGTTCTAGTCCTTCAATACTTCCTGAGTGATTGTCCACGCTCTCTCGTCCTGAGGTTGAGTTACAAAGAATCCAGGGAAGAAAGCCAAAGCCCGAAATGATAATGAAAATAGGAGAGGTAGCAACCTGGCTCTTTCCCTGGAATGACCACGTGGCAGACTATTCCTGACCAGGAACATACACATTATGCTTAACCTTGAGAATGAGATAAACTTCTACTGGATTAAGACACTGAGATTTTGGGGTACGGCAGCTAGAGTTGACCCTAATACAAAATTTAGGTGCCAAATAATAAACAAATTAGTCAAAGTTAAGTGAATTTCTTGCAACACAGACTTTCGTTTCATGACTTACTGATCACAATCTGGGTAGTAGCCAAACTAGAATCGATATGAAAGCATGTGTTTTCATTCTGCTTCATTATTATCAATTTGAATACCAGGCTATTAAACGAAGGCACTGCTATTCACTTGACTGCAACTTTGGTGCAGCTGAGCTGGGGTAGTTCGGTTTCAAATCTCTGTTTCTGACACGATAAGAGGCAGTCAACAAAATAAAACAAAACAGAAACAAGGAACCCCGCATGTGATTAAACCTTTTAAAAATAAAACGCCGTTGAAGTCTCCTACCTGGAGCTGGCGCACAGACCGCGCCAGAGCTGAGCCCAGCTGGCCAGGACGGTCAGGCTGCTGCTCGCCGTCTTTGCAGACTCGCTGGGCTGGCACGTACCCCCGCGTGGCCCTCGACACTCCCAAGAGGCGGCAATAAAAATGGCGCTTTCGGGGCGCCTGGGTGGCTCAGCCGGTTCGGCCTCCAACTTCCGCTGGGGTCACGATCTCGCGGTTTGTGGATTTGAGCCCCGCGTTGGTCTCTGTGCTGACAGCTCAGAGCCTGGAACCTGCTTCAGATTCTGTGTCTCCCTCTCTCTCTGCCCCTCCCCTGCTCAAGCTCTGTCTCTGTCTCCCTGTCTCTCTGTCTCTCTGTCTCTCTCAAAAATAAACATTAAAAAAATTGGGGGCACTTGGGTGGCTCAGTCGGTTAAGCGGCTGACTTCAGCTCAGGTCATGATCTCCCGGTTTGCGAGTTCAAGCCCTGCATCAGGCTCTGTGCTGACAACTCAGAGCCTGGAGCCTGCTTCAGATTCTGTGTCTCCCTCTCTGTCTGCCCTCTCCTGCTCATGCTCTCTTTGTCTCTCAAAAATAGATAAACCTTTAAAAAAATTTTTTTTTTAATGGCGCTTTACTTGCCCCAGGTTCCAGGACAAGACCGAGGCTGTGAGGAACCCTCACACTTCACTTCATCCCTGTACCCATCACAACAAATGAAGCAGCCGCACCTGAATTCCTCCAAACAACCTTTATTTCCTCAGTCTTCCTTAACCCTATGGAACAAGAAGCTGCGACTGAATAGGACCCAGTACAGGGGCTGCTTTCTTTTCTACTCCCTCCCTCCCAATATAAAAATATAGATAGGGGCACCTGGGTGGCTCAGTCAGTTGAGTGTCCAACTTCGGCTCACGTCATGATCTCACAGTTTGTGGGTTCAGCCCTGCATTGGGCCCTGTGCTGACAGCTCGGAGCCTGGAGCCTGCTGCGGATTCTGTGTCTCTTTCTCTGCCCCTCCGCCGCTCACTCTCTGTCTCTCTCTGTCTCTCAAAAATAAATAAATGTAAAAAATATATAGATATAGTTATATTTTTTAATAAATTTTGAAAATAAAAATGAAAAATCAGATGCCATTTGTGACAACATGGACGGACCTAGAGTATATTATGGTACATGAAAAAGTCAAAGACAAGTAACATATGACTTCACGTATATGTGGAATGTATAAAAGCAAAACAAATGAACAAACAAACAAAAAGCAGAAACAGACCCAGAACAAACTGATGGCTGCCAGAAGGAAGAAGGGTGGGGGGATGGGCAAAATGGGTGAAGGTGAGTGGTCGATACAGCCTTCCAGTTTTGGAATAAATAAGTCAGAAGGCTAAACGTTACAGCGTAGGGAATATAGTCAGTGGTATTAGAATCATGTTGTATGGTGAGAGATGGTAGCTATACTTGTGGTGAGCACAGCACAATGTATAAAGGTGTAGAATCAATATGCTCCACACCTAAGACTAATGCAACATTGTGTGTCAACTATTCTTCAATAAAGAATAAAATGACACATTGTGATCCGTTATGTGCCATGGAATCATAGAATTGGAGAGCTGAGATGAATTAAGTGTTGGTTAAGTCCAGATGGCTTGAATTCTAGCCATAACATTCAGTCCAGGAGCCATTCATTTTTAACTTGAACACCTCCAATTATGGAGATAAAATGAACATAGAATGAAAAGCAGCTTAGGGTTTTTGTGTCTATTTGTCTTGCAGAGCTAGTAACAAAGATACAAAGAGCAAAGAAGGCAAGAAGACAAGCTAGCGTTTATTGCACATCTATTGATTAGGCCCTGGGTTTAGCACATCCACACATGCTATTTTGTTTAATCTTCACTAAGAACACTGTAGGGTTGGTGTGTCCATTTTTTTCAGAAGACTTGAAGCTCAAAGAGTTAAAATAACTAGTATAGCTCCCAAGTTCATATATCTGCCAAAGTGGTAGAGGCAGTGCTTACCCCACCACAGCATGCTGCCTCCTGAACTTGGAAAGGAGGTAAAAGGAAAAGACAGAGGGTAGAAGAGATCTGGCTAATGACTGTTGAGCTGACATTTGACATTCGGTTTCCCTAGAGGGCTGGGCAAAACAGCATCCTGGTACACAAATGGCTTCTAGAGTTAGAAACTGGGAGTTACATCCAACTTCCTCTGCTTCCTAGCAGTGTGGCCTTGAGAAAGTTTCTTAACATCTTTAGGTCTCAGCTTCCTTATCTGTACAGCGGGAGAAGGTATGATACCTACATCCTGCCATTATATTGAAGATAGTTTGACACGATGCACATCAAGTGCTTTGCATGACGCGTCGTAGATAGCGGCTCAAAGGTGCAGGTTTGGTGCACAAAGAAAGAGGGGGACGGTGGTGGCAATAGGTGCGGCATTTGAGAAATTAAAGCCCTTCAGGGTGCCTGCAGCTTTCTCAGAGACATAGAGATAGAGATGAAAGAAAGTGATATAAACACATAGTATAGTTTCAAAATAGTATGTATTTATTTCAAGTTGGTATAATTCTAATTGGGCAAAAATTCTGAAATATTCCATGCATTGTATGTGAACATGATGTTATTGATGTGTGCTTTGAAATACACCTCGAGCCATCATCAGAAATTTGTATGTGGTATTGTTCTCTCGCCTGCTCTCCTCCTTCATTCCTTAAGACGAGTAACATAGAATCTTAGGGGGACAGTCCACAATCATTAAACAAAAGAGGGAAAAAAAACCTAACAGATTCATTAAATGGCAGAAACCATTACTTTAGCATAGTGATCGCAGCTTTTAAGTACACCTGACTCAGATCATGAATATTATGTCAACCAAATTAAATACTCCTTTTTCTTTCAGAATATATTAATATAAATGACAAACAAGGTCACATAGATATATGGAAATCTGTTCAAAGAAAAATGAGAGAGTTTTTTTTTCTTCAGTGTTTCCATTTTGTAATTATATGCCTGCAATGATTTCAGTGCTGAGAGAAAAGTAAAGGAGCGTCTGTCTAATTGGGAGTATTTACAGCTCAATTCTACTTGTCTGTGAGAATCAGGAAGAAATGGAATGCAAAATGTTAAAAAGTGTCCTGGTGAGCTGCAAAAGAAAAGCATTTGCAACTTCATGTGGCTGCTGAGAAATTAGACAGGAAGATATATAGAATTGAAGAGAGCTATTCAGAAAAAAAAAAAAAAAAAAAAAAGGCAGTGGAACTCTTTTAGCAAATAAAATCCGGTGGAACCTCAATGTATAAACAACCTAAAACTGGAGTTGCTCTGTTGAAGTAGAATATGTAAAACCTCTCTAATAAACTTCTCTTCTGTTGAAACCTGAGATCATACCTACCTGACTGCATTATTATCACCTAGGGATACTTGTTGAGAAGACAGATGTCCGGTTCCAAGCCCAGAAATTCTCATTCAGTAGGTCTGATATAGGATATGGGATTATTTATTATTGGAATGCCCTCCCAGGGATTGTGATGAATGATGAGGTCTGGGAAGTGCTAATAAAGCTACCCAATACAAGCGCTTTAAGCTCAAGCTTTTGGATGAATTCAAATAATGTACCCCTTCAGGTATTTAATAAAGTAGATCATGTTATAGGTTGATGTGATAAATGGAGGCAATCAAATAGGTTAAAGTTTTTTAGTTAAAGAATGACCAAAACTTGGCCTAAGGATTTGGTAAAAATGAAAAGAAAGCACCAATGCACTCTCTCTCTCAAGATAGTAAATAAACTTAAAAAAATATTTTTAAAAAGGGGCACCTGGGAGGCTCTGTTGGTTAAGTATCTGGCTTTTGATTTCAGCTAAGGTCATGATCTCACAGTTTGTGAGATAGAGCCCTACACAGGGCTCCACACTGACAAGCCAAGCCTGTGTGGGATCCTCTCTCTCCGTCTCTCTGCCGCGCCTGCCTTCTCATTCTCTCCCTCTCTCTCTCTCTCTCTCAAAATAATAAATAAAACTTAAAAGATATTTTTTTAAAAATTTAAAAGAAAACACAGGTGCCCTTGAAGAGAGTGGAGTAACCTCCCATCTTCCCTACGCAGAGGTCACTATAGACAGTGGCCCAAAGCATGGGCCCCCGAGTTCAATTCCTGAGCTTGAATTCATGGTCATTCACTTAGCAGTCTGACCTTGGCCAAGATATTTGATCAGGACACAAGGAAGTACAGGGATCGCAGGAAAGCTTCCATCAATGATCTACAGCTACCTGTAGCACCACAGTGGGCAACTCCTAGGGGGACCCCGGAAGCCACGGTGGATGATCTCAGCTGCCACAGAATAATGGCTCTCCCTTTCTGCACCTTTGAAACCTCATATAAATGTATGTCACTTAACAGAATCTAACCTAGAAACGTATTGGAAAGGGGTTCTGAGCATTGTTTTTTCCGAGATTTCCTCTGCAGAAGAATGTAAATTCAGACAGTGGTAAGGCTGAGATGCCAACAACAGTCCAGTGTACCCATGTCTGTTCCCCACGTTTCAGTGTCTTCTGACTGTGCTCAGTCACCCACCATGTTCTCTCCTCTTGTTGGTTCTTACCCTGCTATTAAGACTCCAAAATTTGCCACAGCCAAACGTTTACACGTTGCCTACCACAAAATTAAAGGCTGGCGAGAAAATAACCGAAAAGTGAGAAATACCATATCAAGTTTCATAAGGGCTTACCACCTTTCTGTAGTAGAAGATGACCTGATTTCTCTCAGGGCTCACGAGCACATAGTAATTTCCTCAGCTAACTTACACTATATTATTTTACTCTTCTCAGGCAAAGAGAAGTCCATTTTGAGAAAATGTTATAGCAACATCGCCTCGGGGCACTTGAGATATGAGTCGATGGTTCTTGACCATGTGTAATTGGTACCAACTTAACTCACTCCTCTATGCCCTACCCACTCTGCCCCGTTACACAAATACATACCAAAACAGTCATGTTTGGAAATGAGACAGGCACTATACCATGATTTTTTAAAATAAGTCCAAATCATTATCTGTCTCTGGGTCCATATGCTAAATAAAATGTAGTTAGAATTAAATGGATATCCCATCCCCTTTGGAAGAAGACTGATGTACTTACTGATACATAGTGCTATGCTATGCACACTTTAGAAATATATCCGGGAACTCACAGAGCCATGTTAAATTGGCAATTAAGCTAGTTGGCAGTTAAGTGCTCTTGAGAAATGACAAATTACCTGTATGTATTGTAAAGTATAGGCAAAAATTAAACCACACAAAAGGATAAACCGAACCATGTTAGCATTAGGAAGAGTTTCAAATGTACTTAGGAACCTATATGCACAAAATGTCTCTATAAAAATTTCTGAGATCTGTTTGTTCCTAAAATTTTTCACTAAATATTTAAAAAATAGAAGTGCTCCTGGTGCGCTTGGCTAAGCATCTGACTCTTGATTTCAGCTCAGGTCATGATCTCATGGCACATGAGTTCGAGCCCCGCGTCAAGCTCTGCACTGACAGTGTGGGGCTTGCTTGGGATTCTGTCTCCCTCTCTCTCTGCTCCTCCCCACTCACACTCGTGCTCTCTCTCTCTCTCAAAAGTAGATAAGTAAACATTTTAAAAAGAAGACATTTCATTTCTTTAAAGAAGCGCTTCTAGACGCATGTGCACACAAAGCCTGTGTACTAAAACTATCAAAAATAATTATAATGTCATATGAGGTATTTCAAATTGCTACATCTAATTTAAAAGATTTAATAGTAAGTTTAAGATGATTTAAATGCTGATAAGGAAACAGTAAAAGAGAAAACACCTGTCTTGAGAACTAGCTAGTAAAAGGATTCAGAGGATATAAATCTTATTTGTGAGAAGCACTCTATGTTATTTTTCAAATGTTTAACTTCTTAGAGCAAGAAACATTATAGCACTCAGTCTTCAGTCAAATGCAAGGAATAATGCTTTGTTTTTGTTTTTGTTTTTGCATTTAATCATTGCTGGCTTCAAAGGCAACTGGTGATTGCATTATCTTTGGTCAAGTTGTCCTTGTTTCCATCCCAAAGGTTAAGTATTATTAAGTCACTTGAGAGGTATGATCCCACCCTTTTAGAATTTGGTTTTTTTATTCTTCTTTTTCTATAAGCTGAGTAATAGTATGCAAATTTGGATATATATATATCATCAAATTTAGTGTAAAAATAATCAACTATTAAATTTTATAAGTAAAATTATTTATGTAACACAGTATTTCTATTTTAAATTAATTCCCATTTATTTCTACATAGTAAGACAGTGGCTGTTACATTGCAATGATCACAACTAATACTTCTCAGTAACCAAAGAGGAACCCCTAATCTTTCCTTAACAATAGCCAAAAGGGTCCTATTTATCTGCCTCCAGAAATTAATCCATGCTCCTGGTGTTTAGTTAAAATACTTCTAAAACTCCCTCATAAACCAATTCTGTATTAAAAAAATTAAGGCAAAATTAAAGCCATGAGGACTTGTTTGCTACCTGGTATACAAAAGGTACTCAAAAGCAAGTCAAGAAAACGGTATGGGCCTTAGGTGATGCAAGGAGAGAGGAATGCCAAAGAGAGACTATTTAAGTTTTGTAAGTGAACCCCTAAATATCTCAAACAAGGTCTTAGTGAAAAACCAATAGAGAAAATGCTTTCTTTCTGAAATACTTATCCACAAAACTTGTAACTTACGGACATTAGGCAAACATTCTGTGCAAGGATGTACCCTTTCATTCTGCCTGGAAGAAAGCCGTAATTAGGTTAACACCTAAACAGAGCCTCAACTAAGGAAAAAAGAAAAGTCCCTCCTCTTCACAATCCATCAACCACTTTATGGAAACATTCTTCTCACACGCTTGGCCCTACCTCTCCATTCCTCCTCCGCCCACCCTGGCATCCATTTGTTCATTCTCACCACCTGTGTGCATCGCATGTGACGCCTTCTGTGTTCCCTGGTTTACTGCTGACAATTTCATGTGGAACATCTGTTGCTCAGATGTTCAGTTCCTTTCTGTCTTAATCACTTCTCATTCAAACCTAGAAAGAAGAGAGTTCATCTCAACTAACACGAAATTTCAAAATCACAGTGATAAAACCAGATCTTCTGAACATCTCTGCTGTTCCCAAAGGAGGAAAAAAATATGCACATCCATTAAACGGGAAGGTCCCCATATGCAATCCAATAGCCATAATCATATCAGTCCTTTCCAGTGTCATATTAGGGTTTTAAAGTCAAAATTGATAAATATAAGAAATTGACTAAAGAAGTATTCTCATATTACAAGGAAGTGAGAAATCTCTGGGAAGTTCTCTGTCCAACTATACTCCTAAACTACGGTAGCAAATCCACATAATCTAAGAAGCATCCCAAATTACTTCTACCCATTCTTAACAAGCTCAGGTAATGTTTAACTTTCCCTAGCCTTCTTTCCTATAAAAATTACTAGTTTCTTGAGGAAAAGACATCATTTTCTGTTTACTAGACTATAAGAATTCTCAAGGACTTACTGTCAAGGACTAGGGCTTTAAAGGTAGAAAAAGCATGTTAAAAGAAGTCACTGATTAGGAGGTGTGAAAATATAGCAGGAGTAATATTCCTTTGTATTGGATAGAAATAAGTCAGGTCTCAGAGCTAATTTAAGAGAGGAAGAAAAGGCCTACATGGCTTTTTGAAAGTAAAAAAGTAATTTATGTCTATTTCAACAACAACAAAAACCCTATGCAAACTCTGATGTAGAGAATAACCCTGAGTGATTCTGGCAGCCAAAATCAATGAGGACCACTCTAATAGCTGGAGATAAGACAAGTTTTAAACATTAAGTGAAATGAGTAAGAGTTGGAAAGTGCATTTTATCAGGAAACGTATGCTCAAGCTACTCGAGCAATGGAAATTAGATTATTTTAGAAAAGCCAAAATAAGGACAAGATAAAAATGAAAATAACAGAGGTTGCCTGGAAAGGCTTCAAAATAAAACATTAATTTAAACTCATGGGGGAAGGTACAGAAACCATGCTCCATAAAATTGCTCGTCATCTTCTTCACATTGAAGAATGCAGATTTCCCTGCTAAAGGGCCAATTTTGTATAAGGACAGATTTTGCTCTTTGAAGAGAACACAATTACTCTTTTACCTTTAAAAAGGCCCAAATACTGAGCTGTGAGATAAACTCCAGCAGCACTGAACATGGCAGTTTTTAGGACCGTGCTGAAAGGACAAGATTTTAGGAGCTTGCATCCAAAACCAAACTAAACTAATCTAATAAAAGTGATAATGGGGGAAAAACCCACCTAATAACATTCATGTATGGCCAACAGTCATATAGCTTATAACAAATGAAATTTAAATGAGAGCAAACAGTTTAACAAAAGCCATAAAGGGTCAGTATTAAACACAGAGAAAAAAAACTGGTCTATATATTTTTAAAATATGTGTTTATTCGGTCACAATGAGGTATAACTGACATGGCTCATGTTTAAAAAAATTGTTTTAATGTTTATTTATTTACTTTAATTTTTTAATGTTTATTTATTTTTGAAAGACCGAGAGACAGAACATGAGTGGGGGAGGGGCAGAGAGAGACGGAGACACAGAATCCAAAGCAGGCTCCAGGCTCTGAGCTGTTAGTACAGAGCCCAACGCGGGGCTTGAACTCATGAACCGTGAGATCATGACCTGAGCCGAAGTCGGACGCTCAACTGACTGAGTCACCCAGGCACCCCAAATATTTATTTATTTTTGAGAGACAGAGAGAGACAGAGACAGAGCATGAGTGGGGGAGGAGCAGAAAGATAGGAAGACACAGAATCCAAAACAGGCTCCAGGCTCTGAGCTGTTAGTGCAGAGCCTGATGCGGGGCTCAAACCCACAAAATGGGAGATCATGACCTGCCCCGAAGTCAGACGCTTAACCAACTGAGCCACCCAGGCACCCTGACATGGTCCATATTTTTAAAACTATAAATGACACTATACCACGTTATATCTGTCTGTCTATCTATCATCTATCTATCTATCTATCTATCTATCATCTATCGATATATTTTAACCCAGATATTTAGTTTCTAAGTGATACTATAGGAGGTGTGTGTGTGTGTGTGTGTGTGTGTGTGTGTGTGTGTATGTGTGTGTGTATGCATATGTAGGGAAACCACTGGAGTTATTTAATGCCCTCAATGAAAGGATCTAAGAGAAAGCTATACAGTTATTTTCCCTACTTTCATCTGCCAAAGATAGATTTACCTTAAAGAGCCATGTTTTTCTTAGCATAACTAATGCTGCTACTATCATTTGGCAATTTGTTGAACTCTTTTTTTGACTTAATATGGTTGTAAGTTGTACCTTTTCCATCTCTCAAAGCAATGTTTCATGTCCACTTACTCATAGGAAAATGGTAATTTTATTTATCTGAAAATAATTACCTTCCAACTCCAATGGGTTTCAAGGTAAAGCGAGCCAAAATTTACCAAAATGGTTTTACTTTGTTCCAGGAAAAAATTAAATCTAGGGAAGCTAAACCAACTGAACATTTCAAGTAGAGAAAGGTAGTTTGGAAGATAGAAATTATAATTAGATATAGATATATCTACAGATATATATCTATATCTGTAGATATATCTATATATATATATCTATATCTGTAGATGTATATCTATATCTACAGATATAGATATGGGTATTCTTCTGGACTAACACTGAGTTGATTCATAGAACATGGAATCTGAACAGGACTTAGAGAGTACTTGTTAACAACTCCCCACTCTCCTCCCCTGCCTTTCTTTACAAGAAGGAAAATTGTGATGGCTAAACTATCACCCAAGCAAACACCTCCTTAGTCTCAAGATGTAAAAAAAAAAGGGAAGAAAAGAAGAGAAAGAAAAAGAAAAAGAAACAACTTTAATGAATGAGACAATATTGTCATTGAGAACAAATGAGGAATAATCCGTAATGTATAGATAAAGCTGATGAAAGAAGCAATATTAACCAAAAGAAAAATGAAATTCAGTGGCTAGGGCTACTTGCATATATTTTAACTGTTCTATTTAGTCTATTAAAAATGACTCCATGAGGGTTCACAGCTACTCCTGGGACAACAGGGCGATGGCACCTATCATAAATATCTGATCTGTAAAGCATACATTTAAAAACATATATTATACTTTAAAAAATAGGAATAGCTGGGGTGTCTAGCTGGCTGAGTCCATAAAGCCTGTGACGCTTGATCTCCAGTTCGTGAGTTCAAGCCCGACATTGGACTTGGAGCCTACTTAAAACTTTAAAAAGCAAGTTAAATACATATATAAAAATACATATAAACATATATACTATATAATAATCATATAATAATAATTGTATATATATATATATATATATTTCTACTCAGAAAAAAAGAAACCTACAGGAGCTTATTCTCTCTTTCTTTAATTTTTTTAAATGTTTATTCATTTGAGAGAGACAGAGCACGAGTAGGAAGGGGGAGAGACAGGGAGGCACAGAATCTGAAGCAGGCTCCAGGCTCTGAGCTGTCAGCACAGAGCTGGATGCGGGGCTCGAACTCACGAACTGCAACATCATGACCTGAGCTGAAGTCAGACGCTTACCTGACTGAGCCACCCAGGTGCCCTTAGGAGCTTATTCCTATATTTGAATCCAAAAGACCCTTAAATTTTTGGTTTAGTGTAACAGTTCCAGGAATACCACAAGCATGTTCATGCTGCTGATGTTCTGTCAGAAATGATCAAGGAGCCAGGAACTTGGTCGACAAAAGCTCTTTGGCAGAAAAACAAAAGAAAACAACATATGTTTCTACAATTCTTTGAAGCCGAAGTTTCCTTATGTGAAACTTCTGAGCAGCGTGAGTATCTTCCACAGGTGAAAAGGTGTTCCCCAAACCCCCCATACTTGGAAATGCTCGCATGAATTGCAAGAACTAGAAAGTTGGACGATAAGGAACCTCCCAAGATACAGCTGTTGATGTGAACCAAGTGTTTTACAAACAGGGACATTAAACGCCTCTGCTAAAGTCAAGTTGAAAGGAAGCTGTCTAAAATACACAGGCCATCGCTGTGCCAAGCAATAATTATTCATTTCTCTTGTAAGGAAATACATCTGTGGCATCTAGATTCAAGGAAGCCAAATGCTCAGTAGAGCCTGTTGTTCTGTTTCATATCTGGGTAGTTCATTTTGGGAGAAAGTCTGCACATGATGTATGATTAATAATCCCTTGTTGAGAATGTGTCCTGGAGAGCTGGTGATCCTCTTAGAGAAAGAATTTTTGTTTGCTGTATCTAAAGGCTTAGGTCTTGGGCAAAATAATGGCCTCCTGTGGCCTGTTGAGTCTCTTTTCTAGAAATTTGAGCAGACGCTGCAAGTGTGGCAGTGGTTATAAACCTAAAGTGAAAAGTTAACTTAGGAGGTTTCCCAAGAATCAGTTTGTCACAGACTTGCGGCTCCAGGCCATGGAGAGTTGAGGAGCTAAATTCATTTCTTTTTCCTTCTGTAACCACAATACCTGGACCACTCCTAACAAAAATAAAAAAGAAAGTTCCCTAAGAGCATTTAACTCCCATTCCATATTCAAATTTCTCCAACTCTTTCCAAAAGTCTTGTCACCCAGTTTTGGTTCCCAGACAGAGCGTGGGATCTCACATTGCTGTTGATTCCCCTCTAATGTCCTTATAAGTCTTAGGTAACCCCTCCAACACCACTCTCCGTCCCTTCTTTAATTATTTTAAACTGAGGGGCACCTGGGTGGCTCAGTTGGTTGACTTCAGCTCAGGTCATGATCTCATGGTTTGTGAGTTTGAGCCCTGCATTGGGCTCTGTGCTGACAGCTCAGAGTCTGGAGCCTATTTCAGATTCTGTGTCTCCCTCTCTCTGCCCCTCCCCAGCTTCCACTCTGTCTCTCTTTCTCAAAAATAAATAAACATTAATTATTTTAAACTGAAATTATTATTGACATAATTGTAGAGTGAGAAATAATACCACAAGGTCCTGGGTACACTTTACCCTGTTTCCCCCAGTCATAAATACTACATTACAATACTTTAGGATTCTAGCATAACCAGCATATTGGCATTGATACAATCGACTGACCTTATTCAGATCCTCCTAGTTTAACTTATACTTGTGTGTGTGTGCGTGTGTGTGTGTGTGTGTGTGTTAGTTGTATACCTATATTCATTTTTAAATAGTGATTTCAGCTAAAATGTGTGGAGTGCCTGCTATCTGCCTGGCACTATTTTAAGTTCTTTACATGTATAATCTCATTTAATACTCATGAAGTACAGTTCTTATCCCCATTGTACAGATGAGAAAGACTACATGACTTGGCAGTGGCAGAGCGGAGCTAATTTACTTAACTGTCATGCCACGGGTCTCATTATCTCAGAGCACTTATTGGTGTACAAAATACAGCCTTGAGCAACTAGATTGTGTTCCAAGGGGAATGAGGCTGGGAACATCCTTCTAAAATAGCTATACAGTCAATGTCTCTTGCAGGGGATTGTTAGCACTGTGAAAGTATTCTGCATAATACCATGTGGTGGATACATGACATTATACACTTGTCATACCAGAAAACCATACAACACAGAAGGTGAACACTAAATAAAGTACACATTTTAGTTAACAATAATGTATCGATATTGATTCATCAATGGTAACTAATGCATCACACCGTTGCAATATGTTGATAATGGGAGAAGGGGGGGGGGAAGTACATGAGAACTCTTCAGACCTTTGCTTAATTTTTCTGTAAACTCAACAGCTCTAAAAAATAAAGTCTATTAATTTTAAAATACAGGTTTTAGAGGTCAATTGTTCTTTCAGATGGAGCCACATAACAAAGTAACTGGAAATACTTTATTGTTGGAAATCTCCAAACTGTGGTCGCTGAGCATTTATATTTCACCAGCTGCCTTACATTATCTCAAGTGGCAGGAAAATAGTGACAAAAACTTAGACACTTAGAGGGTGCCCTGGGGATATGTGTGGCTTTTTTGCCTCCTTCCACATCTTCCCCTGCACGAACCTCAGCAGCTGAGCAGAACAAGGGCAGACAGAATACAGTGTCTGTAATTTCCATCCATTCTTGAGCCCCATGGAATTTGAACTTATGTGTACTGTATCATCACTTGAACGCTAAATCTTAAATGTCAAGATATTCTTCAGGGCAGAGGGGGGACTGCACCATGGTATCCCCAAATTGCTTTTCCATACTCTTTTTGGGAACTCTGAAAGAAAATTTTGCTACCACTTTCAAAAATATTGCTTTTGTGTTCCTGTGGAAATTCACAAAGGGAATATTACACTTACTCCTTACCACAAGCAGAAATACTTCTTTCTGGTGGAAATAATACGAGACATGAACATCACGGAAAATATTATCTAAACTTTTATATTGAGTAAGAAATTTATCCTGCACCTCAGGACTAGTGTATACATAGAGTAATCAGGAAAGGTGCCAGTCGCCAATGACTGCTCGCTGTGGAACTTGTTCTTTTGACAGACATGCCATGCTCTCAGGCAAATTGTACCACCACGCATTATCATATAAAACTGGAGAGGCGGGGCGCCTGGGTGGCTCAGTCGGTTGAGCGTCCGACTTCAGCTCAGGTCATGATCTCACGGTCCGTGAGTTCGAGCCCCGTGTCAGGCTCTGTGTTGACAGCTCAGAGCCTGGAGCCTGCTTCGATTCTGTGTCTCCCTCTCTCTGACCCTCCCCCGTTCATGCTCTGTCTCTCTCTGTCTCAAAAATAAATAAACATTAAAAAAATTAAAAAATAAATAAAAAAAAATAAAACTGGAGAGACAAATTAATCTTAGCAGCTATTTGGAGGAAGATATCTGAACATGCCTCACCCTCCTCCGCCCCAAATCACAATCCAATATTAACTCATAATCTGTTTCATCGTCTTTAGTAATTGTACCCTTTGAAGACAATCTATGAATATGGATATGGCCTTTAGGCACTTTAATTGTCATTTCATCCAATTAACAGATAATTAAAAATGCTTCGTGTGAATACCTTTTCCCCCTTTCTTTTATCACCAAAGAGTGCTCAGTGCCTGTAAGGATGAGGTGCAGGAAGCAGTCCATCCACGTCAGTGGCAGAGGCCAGTTGTCTCAGAGGCAAACACAGTGTTTCTTCTATCTTTGGCACTTGACCCTCCAGCTTTGGATGTTAATGATCTGCTGTTCTCCTTTAACTAGTCAACTAGTCCTTATGGGACTAGTCATAAGATCTTCCCAAAGTGATAGTGTGTTGCTTAGAGTCATTTTTCATGTAGAGTTCACATGTGGATCGTTTTCACAGGAAACAGGAAGTAAGTCATATTTATGGCTAAACTGGTGGTGATATCCCTTTATAGACACTGTAACCAGCCTTTCTTACACTCATCAATGGGAGGAAACGGGCATACCTGGTCTCAAGAAATAAAATCTGACTTGCAGAATAATCAAATATATTTTAGAGGATTTCTTTTTTCTATAACAACGAAGATGAACTATGTTAAAGAGTGATAATGTGCAACCCTCACATCTCAGTGACTCCATCCAGGTGTATTTCTCTTTCACGCAACATGGCCAACGTGGGTCAGCGGGCGGCTCTGCTTACTCTGGTTTCCCAGGGACCCAGGATGACAGAGGCTTCATGCTAACTCATGACCCCAGAATCACTGAAGTAGGAAAAAGGAAGTTTGCAGTTGAGCACCACCAATTAAATGCTTCCACTTGAAAATGACACATGTCACTTCCACTCACATTTTATTGGCTGAAGCAAGTCACTGACCAAGTGTAACTTCAGTGGGGCAGGGAATTGCAATCTTAACAGGAACCCAGAAGGTGGAAAACCAGTGTATTTGTGAAGAGTTCTAATTATTACCATACCTGACTATTCTCTATGACTGACAAATAGGAGTTTAAAAACACAACGTGCTTTGGTGAAGTTTGAGAATTTAGTATTGAGTGTTCCAACTGCATGTGAGTGGCTCCGAGGTCTATAATAAGCTCTAACATCATATGGGACGTAGCAATTTAGCTAATGAATTAGCTTCGTGGTTCTCCACTTGTTACATTCACTGTAATTCAAGGAAGATGATTAAAACTATATCTCTTGGGGCGCCTGGGTGGCTCCGCCGGTTAGGCATCTGACTTCAGCTCAGGTCATGATCTCACAGTCTGTGAGTTCGAGCCCCGCGTCGGGCTCTGTGCTGACAGCTCAGAGCCTGGAGCCTGCTTGGGATTGTGTGTCTCCCTCTCTCTCTCTACCCCTCCCCTGCTCATGCTCTGTCTCTCCCTGTCTCAAAAATAAATAAAAACATTAAAAAAAAAAATTAAAAAAAAAAAACAAAAAACTATATCTCTTATAAGCATACTTAGTTGTCCCTTATGAGAATTTTTATTGTTTAGGAACTAAAAAAAGGCTTTGTCTCCCTCTGAAGCGTTGGTATGTTTCCAGTTGCAAATTAGTTAGAATCTGTTGACTTTGCGAAGAATCAGGTTACAAACCTTGAATTAGCCCCAAGAGCTGATATATTTGTTTATCTGCTTTTAAACTTGTTTTCGTCTTTGTAATTAATTTCAAAATAATGACATTATAGTTGTCCTTTTTATAAACTACTCCGGGCCTTTTTGTGAAAGAGATCAAGGATGAATTTTTTTGTTTAATCAAAACAAAACGAAACCCTGTCACTTGGTTAGAAACAATACTTTTTTCTGGAATTAGCACTATTTGTAGAGCCCGATTTATGTAAATAAAGCACCAGCAACACCACAGGAAATCCATTTGTTGATGCACAGAGGACAAAATGTAAGTATACTGTGATTCTCAGAGCCAGCTCTTACTAGTGGGAAGGACATCTTGCTCCCCACATGTTTTCCATCTGCCCAAAATTCTGCTACAGGTAGATACAACCTATTTATTTTATTATTAGAGATTAGACTTGAATATAATATTTCTTGCAGGAATAACACTATGACTTAGACTTACATTAAAACTACGTGACACTCCTGAAGAGAGGGGACCTCCTAGGGTTAGAGAGGGAATTGCTATAGATGAGAGGATATCCAGAAGATTATACTTTCATAGCAATGTTTCACTTATTGAAGTTGTGAGGTGGGGGCATGAATCATAAAGGATTCATCTCTATAATGTTTTGGATTTTGTATATTTCTTAGTAGTTTTTTTTAAATAGGTAATTGCCTTCAGATTCTCTCCTAGGTTGTTTTCAAACAAGTAAGCTCTTAAAATAGGAAAAATAGGAAGGAGGGAAGGGTTGGAAAGGATTGTGGAAAAGATTGAGTGCTTTAATGATGGATTTCTCATAATTGAGGAGGCCTAGAACAAGAAGGGACTTGAGGGGTCAATTAGTTGAAGCCCTTCTTTTTAGAAGAGTTTATCTATTACAGATCATGTAGCCAGTTGGTGGGGTTGGTAGAGGAGATGGGGATAAGAATCTCAAATCCAGAACTCCTGATCGCAGTCTGAGCCCAGTGTTACATAACTTCTTTGAGTTTCCTTTTTGCTTAGTCACTGGTGGCATCAAATTTCATTTCTGTGACCGAGGAACACACGTGAGTTAGAAGTAGACCTCAAAATGATCTTTATTGGCAAACCGGAGGAAGTAGCTTGAACAAAGATGATAAGGGGCAGTGAGGATAACCACCATGGCCAAAAAGAAAGAGACACGAAATAACTGCAAGTAGTTATCTAGATGAAGCAAAGCAATGTAGCAAAATGAGCTTTATATCAGGGAGTACAAAAGGAATGCCCCTGAAAGTAACAACTGTATCCTCTCCATTGACCAGAATGTTACTAAAGCTCCCTGTCCAGGTGCAGAGTCTGAAGGGTGAGAGAAGCAGGGAGCTTCATGAGGCTTAAGAGAATAGGCACAACAGTTGAAGACAAAAAATGAGATACAAAGAGGAAAATTAGAACTTCACCTAGAGAAGCAAAAATTACTGACAGCTGGATAATATTACATCATCTGGAAGGATATTATATGGGGAAAGTTAGATTTTCTTCAGTTTGTACATGTCTGTCTGTAGGTAGAATATGAAAATGTCTTTGGTGTCAAAGGGGACTATAACTTTAGAGAAAAAAAAATTCTTGACACTTTAGACATTAGGATGACCTCCTAAAGGGTCAGCTGCTTCTCCTGTTCTGGCAATAGTTCAAAAGAAATAAATTCCTCAGATCTTGCTGATTTGGATGCAGTCCAGCCCAATCTAAGAATTACTTCTGTTCTACAAATAGAACAAGGAACCACGTTTTTGGTAAGAGCTAAACCCAACTGACTTGATTCTCAACATCCTAATTTCAGATTCTAGGAAAGCTTCTCCATGCAGAACTGAGGAAGGGTAACTCATTGAGGTCACCTGGGCCAAGTGCTGTACCTGTGGTACCTCACAAGAATGCTTGAGTTCCTCAGGTCATCAGCCAACTGTCATTGGCAGAGAACTTACTTTAATGTAAGAGGAAGCACTTATCTGGCTTAGTATTCCAAGAAACCTAAGAACAGCTGCAGCTTGGCTGGGAATCTTGTTTATCTTTTTAATTGTGTATATATGCCCAGAGGCCCTCCAATGGCTCTAAATATAAAGAATAAATAGTGTGCAGGAATTCAGTAATGAAGAATCTCCTGTTGTTTCCTGCGTGGTAATTTTCACAGAGACCACCATGGTAATTTACTCACATGAGGCTGAGACAGAAAGGAAGTGCCAGGAAAAAAGTCAGAAGGAATTAGCAACTTAGGAGGCACATTTCATAATCGAACCTGCATATGTCCAGGTTTGAGCAAAAACTCCAGGCTACCTTGAGTGATGTAAAATCACTTCAGCTTCAGAATGAATGTCTTTCTTTATAAAATTGACTCTGCCTTTTAAATGAATCTTGTTGCTGACCTCGCAAGGACTTCTTAGCAGTACCTGTATTTGATGTGGCTCTGTTCCCATTCAGGTCGGTGCTTTGAAATTTGAATGTGCAGATTAATCCTTTTGTTAAAATGCAGACTCTGACTCTAGGTCTGTAGGGGGGCCTGAGATTCTCCATTTCTAACCAGAGCCTAGGAAATGCCCATGCTGCTGGTCTGGTAATGATACTTTGAGTAGCAAGGCTTTAGATAACTTCTAAACTCATCTGGCACTTGCTATTTTAGATTTTTCAAGACACTCTCTGAAAAAATTAAATTAAATTAGATTAAATTAAGCCCAGGCAACAGGAAGCTAGGATGATTTTCAGTGCTAAATGGTTATGTCTCTTTGGGGCAAGAAGAGAGCTTTTGCAAGTCGAGATCCTGAGAGCAAGCTGGCAGACAAAGCAGTGCCAGGCAAGCCTCTACACTGTGGGAGAAGTAAGGGATCAGCCCAAATCACCATGCCCAGGGGGTTATGGCAAACTCCTATCTAATCAAGGCCATTAAAAAAAATAAATTTAATGTTTATTTTTGAGAGAGAGGCGGGAGGGCAGAGAAAGAGGGAGACATAGAACGTGAAGCAGACTCCAGTCTTTGAGCTATCATCACAGAGCCTGACTCGGGGCTTGACCTCACTAGCCATGAGATCATGACCTGAGCTGAAGTCAGACACTTAACCAACTGAGCCACCCAGGCGCCGCTCATCAAGGCCATTTATTTTTATTTTTATTTTTTAAGGTTTATTCATTTTTCCGAGACAGAGAGAGACAGAGCATGAGTCAGGGAGGGGCAGAGAGAGAAGGAGACACAGAATCTGAAAAAGGCTCCAGGCTCTGAGCTGTCCACACAGAGCCCCACAGCACTCGGGGCCAAACTCAAGGACGGTGAGATCATGACCTGAGCCGAAGTCAGACGCTTAACAGACTGAACCACCCAGGAGCCCCTAATCAAGGCCATTTTTAATAACAAAGAGTTAGTCAAGTTGATGGGGTCCAGCAATAACCATAATTGAACAAGAAGCAATAATTTTATTCCAAAGGTGTCAATCTTTATTGAAGCTGGATTTGTCCATGTTAGGATGGGAAGAGACAAAGTCCAGGCTTGAAATGGTAGCTGGGCTGGGGCTGCGAGCAGGGTGTCTGTCACAGAGAAGAACTATACTGGGGCAGAAATTCAGTTAATCAGAATGGATGGACAGGCAGGTTGAGAGGAAGAAAGTTCAGTGGGATCAAGGGCTCATCCAAGAAACACCAGACGCTGGGGTTAGGGCGGCAAAGATAATTTCATGCCCCTGAACCTCAGCTGTTAATACACTATCAGACCTATTTCCAATGAACTCAGGAATTGGTGAGATTTAGGCTTCAGACAAGACATCTTTAATACTTGGAGCTAAGTGGGGCTTTGATAAAGGAAGGTGTGAAGCTGCCAAATATTATGTACCTACTGGACACTAGGCATTGTGCAAGCTGCTTAGTATATACTGTCTACAAATTAGTAAAGATTTTTTTCCTCTGGGAAGACAGGAGAACCAGTAAGTTGTAATCCTTTGAAGAGTTACTCGACAAGTGGAAAAGGCAAACATTGGCATAATTACAAGTTCTCATAGTCACCTACATGAAAGAGGGAGCTCCAATGTAAAACTGTGCCCTCCACACATTTGACTAAAAGCTAGCCATTCAAGCAATTAGCAAAATAATTGTTAGAAAGTATCAGGAGGAGGAGGATTATTGCCATTAAAGAAAGTTTGCATTAGACTTGGGGGGGTGGGGGGGGGGGTGGAGGGTGGGGATGTTCTTGCAAAAATGCAAACATTAACCTCACGATTATGACAAAAGCAAGCCCTAGAAAAATACTGTTCGTTCTCATATGAAATTTGAAGTCCTCCTCTCCTCTGAGAGAACAACCAAAGTCGTGAGGATGGAGATCATGTTGGATGATCTCTGTGTCCATCACTTAACCTCATTTGGCTTCCTATTGCCTTTTAAATTGCCTTCTCAAATCTCATTGGAGAAGCAGACCAATTTATTATCTTTATTCAGGAATTTACAGAAACTGTCTTGCAAATACAAGTTTAATATACTGGGAAGATAGGTAAATAAAAGTCCAAATGACGATAAAAGATGATTCTTAAATTAAACGTGGTAGTGAAAGCATCAGTAAATATGGGGTTGAAACTGTTTGCCGTGCTGTGTGAAGTCAGCAGGATCTAGGTGACTCCTGCGATGATCATCGCAACCATACATCTAGTAAACGTATGAAACCGATTTTTATCATCAGAAGGCCGTTTACCCGTCAAAACAAGCCCATCCCTCAATTATACCAGAAAGGGGTTCTTTCCATCTACTTTTTGGCCATATTACATTCTCAGGGCATAGATTTGGGCCAGAAACACTGAACTAACAATATTATATGGGCATTTGATGAAGGCCCAACCCTCAAATATTTCCCTCACAGGTGCCTGCAATTTCACTTGTGATAATCTGCCTTCATTTAGTTTCTTTTTTTTTTTTTTTTTTTTTTTTTTAAATTTTTTTAACCTTTATTGATTTTTGAGACAGAGAGAGCATGAACGGGGGAGGTTCAGAGAGAGATGGAGACACAGAATCTGAAACAGGCTCCAGGCTCTGAGCTGTCAGCACAGAGCCCGACGTGGGGCTCGAACTCACGGAGTGTGAGATCATGACCTGAGCCGAAGTCGGACGCTCAACTGACTGAGCCACCCAGGCGCCCCTAGTTTCTTTGGGTTGTACGACATCGCTTGTCCTGAAATTCTTACCTTCTCATAAGTACTGTTTGCAATTAGAGCAGACTATTGACACCTTACATGATTAACAAGTTTCTGAATGAAGGCGTGCCTTAGGTTAGATACCTGAGTCAAAAGGACATAATAAAACACGTGATTTTCTTCCTTAGAAGAGGAAACTAAGTTTGGAATGTTAAGAATGTTATTTGTTTTTGTATTACTCAGGATTCTATAGGGAATCAGAACCAATATATGCATATATATAGAACTTATACAATATACAGTATATAATATGTAACATTTATATGTATCATATATATATATATATATATATATATACACATATATACACACACACACATATAAAATACACACACATGCAGAGAGAGCGCAAATTTTTTTTAAGGAATTGGCTCATGCAGTTGTGGAGTCTGGCAAGTCCAAACTCTGTGGGGCAAGCTGACAGGCAGAAAACTCGGTACGAGTCAATGTTTCAGTCTTGAGTCTGAAATCAGCATGGCAGGCCAGTCAGGCTGGTGACTCAGGCAGGGTTTTTATGCTGCAGTCTTAAGAATGAATTCCTTTTTCTATGGGAAACCTATGTTTACTTGTAAGGCCTTCTTCAACTGGATGAGGCCCACCCACATTGTGGAGGGTAATCTGCTTTACTCAAATTTTGCCAATTTAAATGTTAATCACAACTTTAAAAATACCTTCTGCACAGCAACATCTAGACTGGTGTTTAGCCAAATAACCGAGCTCTATAGCCTAGTCAAGTTGACACGTAAAATTAACCATCATAGTTGTATTCGTGTAGAACTTGGAGCTTAACTTGTATTTCTAAAAACTAAAACCATCTAAACCCTTCTTAATAATTTTTTTTATCAATCATTGCTTGGCCTAGCACTGAATTTCACCTCCAGGCTTGACTAGATCACACATTTCTAATTCACCCTAAGCAACCTGGGGAAGCTGGATTATGCCTCTTGTCCTGTGCCACTGGTCTGAATTAGAAACATTCACCACTTCCACCAGGCATAGAAGGAAGAACTGATCATCATAGCTTCTTTGTACATTTTTCTAAAGTATTTACTAGCCCCTCTCTGTCTTTGGGTTCATTATTTATTTTTATTTTTTTTTTAAATTTTTTTTCAACGTTTTTTATTTATTTTTGGGACAGAGAGAGACAGAGCATGAACGGGGGAGGGGCACAGAGAGAGGGAGACACAGAATCGGAAACAGGCTCCAGGCTCCGAGCCATCAGCCCAGAGCCCGACGCGGGGCTCGAGCTCACGGTCCGCGAGATCGTGACCTGGCTGAAGTGGGACGCTTAACCGACTGCGCCACCCAGGCGCCCCTCATTATTTATTTTTAATAAAATTCCATTAGCTCATACTTTACTCATGAATATTGTAAACTTTTTACAATATTAATTCATTAATCCTTATAACCCATGAGGCTGGTACTGCTATGATCTCCATTTTTTCCATGAATTTAAATAATTGGCTTAAAGTCTCAGGGTCAGTGATGGCCCTTAACCATTCTCTTAATTATTAAGCAACGTGCATATTAAGAAAGAGGTTTTTTTTTTTACCTCCAGCCATAACTTGAAAAGAACCCAGAGATGAAAAGTATCTATTATCTGTTTATCATTATCATGAATATTGAGAAATGTTTACTAGATTATTATACTTATCTTTAAAACAAAAGCAGTTTATTTGCTTCCTTTTAGTTAAATCAGTTCAGTTTAAAAATAGCTACACCTTAGAGGCGCCTAGCTGTCTCACTCAGGTGGTTAAGAGTCTGCCTTCAGCTCAGGTCATGATCTCATGGTTTGAGTTCCAGCCCCACATCGGGCTTTCTGCTATCTGCTCAGAGCCTGCTTCAGATCCTGTGTTCCCCTCTTTCTGCCCCTTCCCCACTTGTGCTCTCTCCAAAAGAAAAAGAAAAGAAAAAAGAAAAAAAGAAAAAGAAAGAAAAAAAAGATCTATATATAGCTACACTGTGTTTGGGATACTTTCAGCCTGAGTCTTGTAACTAAACTTTTTTCAGGAGTTATTCTCACAGATTTTTCAAAAATCCTCTTGACTTAGTGACAAAACCTTTGGAGAGAATGACCATGGGTTTCAGTCAGCACTGTCCCTGTTGCATACAGACATGACTGGAGAATAAACCCAGTGATTGTCTTACATACACATAAGAAGTGTCTACATCTTGGCTGTGGGTATTTTGATTACAAGAATGTGATCCTGTAAGTCATCAGCACTATAAATAAAGTCAGGCTATAATAGAACATTTCATCAAAAGTTATCATGGTAGAAGGCAACTGTTGTGGAATCAGATTCTTGATTTTAAAAATATGTTGACAATCAAATTGAATCAGCTTAGCAGAAAAATAATTACAAAGATTGAAAATTCCCTGTTCCTCCAAGCCTTTTATTTTGTTTGTTAGTAAACTGATGTAGGAGACACTTGTTCCCCTGAAGGAGACTGCTGTCTCAAGTGATAAATCATATAAGCTCCAATGAATGTATGTCCTCAACCTCAGGAATGACAGGTCTTTGTCACTCTTGTGGGATCTGAGCAGTGATGCCGTGAGAGAATTTGACTAATAACCTTCACGTGGACCTTTCAAAGTCTGCATGTAACTCCTTGATAAAGATCTTGGTAAAGGCTAATATTGTCACAGGTTGACAGCGTTGGGAGAAGAGGGCCACGGAGCACTTCAACACTTTTCAGTTTATAGTAACTCCTTGAAAAAAACCTTAGGTTTTGCTGTACTTGGCAATCATTGGGACAAATCATAAGAAAATGAGTATGAAATATGTGACCCTCAGATATAATGCATTTGGCTTTATTCTCTCAGACATGTGCACATGAGGGCAGTTTATACAAAGTCTGGTTTGACTAAAAGGACACATCGCTGATGTTCTCTGAGTTTAGATGGAATGCCTTTCATTTTATACAGTGTCTTTAATTCTGCAGCTATTAGCCACATATGGGTGTGTTGTATCAGTGAGATAGATTCACTGTGACAGTGAATGGAAAGAAGTAATCTATTCCCCTTATTTTGTGCAAAATTTAAAAGACAAAGCTAAATTTTACTAAAGACAGATCCATACCCAGGGGAAAGGACAATTCTGAAAAGCCCACTGTATTTCTAGCCAAATGTTTGAAAATAGATTTAGATTCTACCCAGGTGAATAGTTAATAGGTTTTTTGGGTGTGCTCAATTCTTTTCATGCTCCCAGTGTCATTTTGGTTTAAAAATACCACACTACATTTACTTCCCATGACCAAAAGCCTTAGAACATCATGAAAATGGTAATTAAGCATTACTTTCATGCATCCAACAAATGTTAATTTCAAGAGACTACACAAACAGGATTCCTTTAAGTTGTTTTATTGATGACAGGAACAAGTGCGTAATTAAAGATTTCATGAGACCTGCAAACAATAAAGAATGTGTCTATTGCCAGCAAAAATACAATTATTCCAGGTCCTTTAGACATTACAAATATAGAGTTCTTTCACACCAGATGGTTCATAAGTGACAAAGCCATTTTAGGATGTTTAATTGTGCTTCTACAAAACCTTCAAAGAATGAGGTAGTTTCCTTTACCCACGTTATTCTCCACATTTTGATTACACTTTCAGTGAGTTTAAATCTTTTAACGTAACCTTTAAACAATTTTTTCATGAAAGCCAAGCCTTATTTACAAAGTGTATTTCTCTGCACTTGATTTTTCTTAAAGAGAATTTCAAGAATGACTACACAACTAGAGAACTTTGAGACAATCAATGGTTGGGATTTTTCATTGCAATTAGATTTAGGTGTAACAGCACATATTCTAAAAATTCCAGAGCTAAGCTGATATTCTCCTGTTTCTATCTATAAACTCCAATTTAAAAACTACTTCCTCAAACTACTTATTTTCTCTCAGTCACCGTTATTAAGCAAGTGCAAACTCTTCAGCAGTGACATAGGCTCTGTTTATTAGCCACTTGAGTCCATGTCAGAATCATTCATTCTCATAAGTCACCAGGGAAACATCTGCAGAATTTACAGATGCATACAGATTAGCTAGCTTATTTTTAAGACTTCATTCGAAATCTTATAGCCATACTCTTGAGAGAATTCCTGCACTTTTTAGAAACTTACCAAAGACGTAAAAATTGAGGCAGATATATGCATTCCTTTGTTAACCCTGAGAATGACTGCTGTGAAATTAACCTGGGGAAATTGCAGCATGTTGCACATTTTAGTTAAAAACTAAATGACAATATTCAACTAATTTCCAAATCAGGTAGCCTTCACCAAGGAAAAGGGGATGGCGGTAAACTGTATTTCTAAGGCGCGCGCGCGGGGGGGGGGGGGGGGGGCGCTGTGCAAAAGTCACAATGTACTCCTTGTCACTTATTTTTTCAGCCTCAAGAAGCTTCACGAATCTTAAGTAGTTGAAGGAATTATACAGTCTTCTCTAAATTTGTAGTACAGTGGTTTCCATATAACACGACCGTCAGGTTATTATCTCGAGATCATGGCCTAATTCTAATACCTAATGAACTGGCCCTTATACTTAGCCACTTCCTCCTCGGCACTATTGGTATTTGGCACCTACGTTGAACGCTAAAGACCCCTATGGTTGGCCAAATAAGGACAAGGCTTCTCTGGACAACACAGAAGCAAGTTTGACTTTTTTCCTGTGTTTCTTCCTCTACCTTCAGTTGTTCTTCTTCTGACATCTTCTCTAATTAAAAGTTTCTTGCCCCATAATTTAATAGTAGAACGTAGCCATTATAAAAGTGGATGTGCAGAGAAATCTGTCATTGAAACTACATCTTAATTCATTCTCATACCACAGCTTGCAGTCAAGTCTTACATCCCAACAGTGGATTCTGTAAATTGGAACATTATACAACTTAAGTTTTAAGCCTTATTCATAGGGTCTACAGAGGTATGAAACATATACTTCCAGACAGAAAAAGGCTTACTTAAGACTTCAACTGCATCCAGCAGATTTTAAAGACCGCTTCATTTTCTAACACCAAATTTCATGCCTTCATCATTCACATTTGAAGCATTCATTCAAATCATTCACGAAAGCAAATGTATGTACTTCTATCTGATCCCACAGAATTATTTACCCACAAACACTATTACATCATGTTGATATGTTTTTTATCAAGCTCCCCAAATTAATATCTGAAGTCTTTTGATGTGGTATGTACACTAAGGATGAAAAATCACTTTCTTCTACCTCTGAATTTTTTTAAAGCGTGTTTTGGCCATGATGAACATGAATCTCTTTGCAATACGTTAAATGGCCTTTCTTTTAAAATCTCAAACCATGAAAAGTCATTGTTATATTAGTCCTCTACTTGTGATTTTCTGAGTAGCTGGATCCATCATTTTCAAGCTAAAGCTCTAAAGAGTTTGATTCATAATAGACATTTTCCAGAAAAACTCATTCTAGGAACATTTTATTTCAATAATATCTGGCTTTGAGTTTAAGATCAGCAAGGATGCTATAATTTCAGATGATCTTTTGTTAGATGAACCATGACAATTTAACATTGCTCCAGAGAATGTAGTTATCAAATGTACTAGGCAGGTTGGAAGTAAGTGGTAAACCAACAGGGAATCACACCAGGTAGACGGTGGTTGAATAACCCTCTAAATACTAATCCTACCGAGTAGTTGTGCAGTAGAAGAAAGGAATGGAAAAAGGGACGAATTTCCTTAAAAAATGAGATGGAAATGTTCATTGTGATTTCTTGATAAGACATGTGTTCTAGCCATCATCTCCTATTATCTAACTGCATTAAATAACTTTTTTTATCTAAAAATTTTAGTAGAGTATAAACTCCACGAGGATAATGTCTATATACTATTTTCTAAAACTAACTTCCTAATCCCTACCACTAGCTGTGTTAGACGCAAATTTGTGGGTACTCAACCAACATTTATCAAATTAACTATAATCTCTATGATCTTTGTCAATTAATAGGTAATCCTTACTGAAAAGCTGGTACTCTCTGTTGGGAGCAGACATCTGGAAAACAGGTGAACAAATTCTACTTGTAAAAACACAAAGTGACAGGTATTATGAATTATCCACTAATTATTCATGAGCATTACTATTGGTAACTTAAGTTTCTGAATATACACATAAGAAATCCACATTACAAGGAAGAATTCTTTGATCACATTTAGCATCTGAATATAAAATAAGTGAGCCTTACAATGTTTCTCTGACCCCTAAGCCCTTTGCTTTAGTCCATCTGACGAATATTGATTGCCCTAAATATTTTAGAAAATATAAACAAGTGAACAAGTATTGTTATTTTCTGCCTAAAATACATTTTTCCCAATCGTAATGGTAAACTCAATGTATGCTCTTAAAAAGGAACTTTTTAAGGAAAAAGAATACAGTAACTGAGCACTGTGTGGGAATAGGGAGAATAAATAAGCTTATTCTGGAAGCTGATTTTATAGCAAAAACCCCCTAACGTGGAGTTGAATCTACTGCTTTAATAAGAGGCTCCTATAATTCTTTTGACCAAAACATACTCATTAATTGCCTCAAGTGTTCAAGAGTGCCGATTTGAAGGAAGCAAGACCACTCGTTTAGGTACAATAACATCGAGCAATAAACCTGATCCTAGGGCATCTCACGTAGGCTTCCCCAAACTTCAGGAGTGCTGACGCTGCACGGCATGTAAGTGGTGTTCACTGTACTTTCCTGCTGCTATCGTCTGTCATCTTTTTTTTTTTTTTTTCCTTTACCTTATGGCAACATTTTGAGAAAAGAATAGAGGGTGTTTACCAGGGAGGGAAAAAAAAAAACATGATTCCTAACAAGTTTTCTCATTCGCTTATTTCTTTCCCTTTTACTTTTACTTTGCACTTTTGAAAGCAAAGGTTAAAACAGGTATTATTAATTTCACTTCTGCCAGCTGCAGGTCCTTCAGAGCATGGTACACACCCCTGCAGTTGATGCTTCTTTTGGGGTATCCATGATTTGAATCCTTAATAAATGACTGTCACAATAAAAAAAATTCTAATAGCAAATATCTTTAGGAAATGCCCAAGTTTTGTTTATATCTGAACACTTCATTTTAAAATCCCGGTTTCTACCGGGGCACCTGGGTGGCTCAGTCAGTTGGGCATCCGACTTCGGCTCAGGTCATGATCTCACAGTTTGTGAGTTCAAGCACCACGTTGGGCTCTGTGCTGACAACTCAAAGCCTGGAGCCTGCTTCAGATTCTGTCTCTATCTCTCTCTGCCCCTCCCCTGCTCATGCTGTCTCAAAAATAAACATTAAAAAAATAATTAAAAAAATCCCGGTTTCTACCAGTGTGTTTAGGATAAAGCTGACAAACTTGGTCTGAAATGTAAAACATGAAAAAAGTGGGAGGAAGAGAACATGAAAAATAAGTTAATCATTATCATTCTAAGTGCCACCAGTTCTGTTTATATTCATGCACATGTGAATTGTTGAATCTCATTTGATCAACCCAATTAAACATTAAATAATTGCAGCCAATTATGCAAATATCAGCAACAATATTAATTTGTTGATCTTTTTGAGCAGATTAGCCTCACATGTTCCTAATGCTAGACTATCTTACACCATAAATGATCAATTAGTGTTAGGATAACTAAGTCTTGAAGAATGGATAATTGCCTAGTTATAATGTGTCACTCTTGCTGTATTAATCCACTGCAATTAAACAAATAGTGCACAAGGAAAAAAGATGTGCAGATGTTCCTTTTAAATCTATTTAACAAGTTAGTGTCAAGGTCAATTTTCTGTCTTATTACTTAAGAAAATGGCAGATTGCGCTCTCTCAGTTTTAGGAGACCTCCAGTTTTTTAAAATATATATCCTTAGTTTTCACTCCATCTGGTAGAAAGGGCTTAAAATGCTCTTAAGGTTTGATGAAAGAAATCATAGAGACATAATGTCAAGACATGTTGTTCTCTAACTTTTATAACGGACATGTGTTGCCATACTAAATTTAGAGATGCAAAGTGTGAAATGTATTTATGGCAAACAAATGACTTCCATTTCTCATAGAAATGTAGGTCTAGTTATTAAGTGCTACTTGACAGGTTAGAATTACCTGCAAGTCTTTTCTAGACTACTGCTTTAAAAAGAAGGTCACAGGATTTAGCCAAGGTAAATGCATACCCTTAGAACACTACTTGGTGAAGTGTGCAGAGGACAGTTAAAGCACCTGAGGCCTGAAAAGAACAGACTTCCAAGACTTCAGATCACCAATTAAAAGCCCCCAGAAGATATTTTTACTATTCCTTTTCATCTTATATACTTCCCTAATTTTCATTTTACCATTCCTATCTAAAAGAACCCTATGGCCAAAAGTCTTGGAAAAGAATCAAAGCCCCATTTGCTATGTGCTGCTAAATGCCTTAAGGAAATTTTTCTAACACATCAAACTTTTAGAAGGTCTTTTTTCCCCTTGCTCTGAAAAGAGAATGAAATATGATCAGCAAGATGAAAGTTACTAGAACTGAGGGAAACCAAAATATGTCTGAGAGTTGACCTTCCAAGGGTAAACGTTTTCTAGCAAGGTTTGACTGACTTTCCCCTAAATTATAAACCAGGATTCAATTTTAACTCACAGCTCCTAAATGAGGAAAAGATCATCTAGAATCGCTCTCCTGTACTCTAACCATGTGATCCTCCCAGCCCCATTCAACAGAAATGAGCTATATCAAAGTATACCCCTTTGCTTTCTACCAAAAGCTAAATATGATTCTTTATTTTGTATTTAACATGTAACATATATGTATTTAACACTTCACAAAGGTCATTTCCATTTGGTTGGTATGATATCATGACCTCTCTAGAGCTGCTATTTCAATTCCAAGGCAGTCTTCAAATATGAAATAATCCCTCCAACAAACTATGCCTCTGAGTATCTCTAATGACTTAGCAGTCCCTGGAAAATAAAGACAACGTGAGGTAAATGGACACAATGTCAGAATCAACCACAAATTCTAATAAAGAGGTTTCATAATATAGAAACAAAGAAGGTACACTTCTATAGAAGCTAAATGTTCATTCATTCATTATTTAATGAGTACCTATTATGTGCCAGGCAGGGGGATACAAAGATCTCAAAGGCACAAGAGCCTCAGTCTTGTGTTGGAGGCTGACAAACAGCCAATTACAATACAATGTGGAAAGGACAATGGTGGAGATGTGCACAGGTCCTGCTGATGCACAAGGAGAGCCTGGAGGAGACTGTGACATCAGGAAGAAAGGAGATTTACTCTTTAAGATGGATTTAAGGGGCCTGCAAAGAAAAATGTGAAAGCAGAAATACCAGTTTTTCAGTCTTGATTATTAAACAAAAAACAAAACAAAACAAAAAAAAAAACCCACAACCATTTTCTGAAGATGAAGATAATGTCACAGGAAACATTACCTATGAAATTTACTCAGATCAGTTTTTAAACACAAAGAAACTCATTTGGTTGAGGAGCAGAACGTAACTTACACTAAGGAAGAAAATATTTTTGTATCTGAGGAAACTAATAAGGGAGGCACTAAGATTATTGAGGAAAAGTCTATGCCGTATGGCTTACATTATCATCTTTCGAAGAGAAGGTGAAGTAAGCTTTTAACACTGAGTTTACAAAATACCACTTGATGATTGCAATTCATTTTCTCTGGCATGAGGAAACAATCACCTGGTAACAACTGATAACACAAACTACATTAGGCACAACTAAAAACAGGTAGCCAAAGAAATCTATTGTAATTCAACTGCGACAGTTTGTCTCCATAGCACACAGATGATATTCTGTATTTTCCATTCAGGATACTATGATTGTCCAGTTGCTCTCTTCTCTTCCGTACTACAACAAAAGCAAGAAAACATGTTTAAGTGTAAACACTACCAGTGCAAGAATCGCTTACAAATAAGTTCAGCGATACAACCAATGTTATACAAAAAGGTCTGTTCCTATTTTGAACAGTAAAAGCATATTCGTGTTAAAAATAGGATTAGAGAGAAATAAATCAAATACCTGGAGAGAATCACAAGTTTTATAATTATGGTTGAATTCAAATTTATAGCTGAAATAAGTCTCTAAGTAATGCCTTTTCATCACCATTCTGTATTTAGTTTCTGCTCCCCAAATAAAGTAACTGAGTTAAATTTAATTACAATCATCTTTATTCTAAAGAAGCGATGCTCAGAGTGTGTGCTCCAGACCTGGAGCATCGGCATCACCAGGCAGCATGTCTGAAATGCAAATTCTCAAGCCATACCTCAGACTTCACTGGGGATGGGTCCCAGCAACCATGCTTCAGCCAGCACTTTCGGGGGATTCTAATGACAGTGAAGTTTGAGAATCACCGCTCTGAAAGCCCCCTTTCTCAAGAGGGTTTTATGTTCATGGACAAAATATTAAATTGACAAACGCTCTGTTCTCTAAATGAAAGTCATTCAGGTTATGTTAGCATCTCAATTTTTCTTATTACTTCAAAAGTTATGGAACTACATCACAATCAGAATTTGATTATTCGCATCTCCAAATAATTTGCTTTCACAAACCTGAATTTTAATACTTAAAACTGAATTAACTGACACAAAGACATTCAAGATGTCCAAAGTAGAAAGCTAGTTTTGATAAATTTGTTCTTTTATTCATTCATTCATGTATGCGTGCATTCATTCATTCATTCATCAAACATATCTGTGTTCAAATGAGCTCTCACAGTGCTAATGCTATGGTGCCAGGAGCTTGACAGACTTACTACGAAATTTATCCTCACAGTAACCCCAGAGAGTAGGCACCGTTATCGATCTCATTTTATGGATGAGAAAAACTGTGTTAGGGAGATTAAACAACTTACTCAGGTAATTCGTAAAGGGTAGAGCCGAGCCCAGACCCTAGCCAAAGGTCTCTCTCGCACCAATGACATGTTCTTGACTACCATTTGGAGTTCCCTCCACATGTTCACATAGCTGTGTCTGTGGAGATGGACTTGGAACATATCTTCCCTTCCCCCACCATGCCAGTGAGTCTGCCACCATGTGCTTGCCTAAATTCCTGCGATGATGTCCCCTTTTCACATGAATCGGCTTTTCATTCCCAATATAACTTCAGTTGAAATTCAGATAAAACATTAGCAGTTCCAAATGGGAAAGAACTTTAATGATCATCTAAAATGTAGGGGCTTTGGGGAGCCTGGCCGGCTCAGTCGATAGAGCACGTGACTCTTGATCTCAGGGTCATGAGTTCGAGCCCCGTGTTGGGTGTAGAGATTACTTAAAAATAAAACCTTTAAAAAATAAATTAATTAATTAAATGCAAGGATGAGTCAAATAAGTGGAGCTCTGGACTTTAGAACAATTCCACTTTAATCAGTTTTGTATGTTGGGATTCTAGGAAAGATTTCCTTTGTAGAAAATTTCTGCTGCTTAAAAATCACGTATGAAGAGCAATGTACTCTTAAAGCCAAGCTTCTTATTTTACATCTAAGGACATTAAGGTTCTAGAAAACTCTTAATCTGAAGCCCAGGGCTCCTGCCTCTATCTGATGCTATTTCTCCTATGTTATATTGTCCATGTGCTGGGTTCCTCTTAAAGAGCTTTAAAGACCTCTGGCAGCAGAATCTATCAAATCGGTAAAAATATTGGGAGCCAAGAATGGGTCTACTTACAACCTTTTGGTTTACATAAAAAAGAGAATGAAGGAAGCCCAATGACTATAAGTGACTTGCTGAATCTATATCAGAAAGAGTTGTTTCAAGAGTGTGGCTTCCCACTATTAATTGTTGATTCATGATAAATGCTAGATAAAAATTCCCAAATTCTGCTTGATTTATGTATGGTACAACATGACTTAAGGTAAGATCAAAATACGTGTTTTGTTTCTCTTACTTGGATTCCCATTAATACATTAGATACTCATGCCATTAATAATTGAGTGTCATCATATTGACATTTTAGCAGATCTACATTATTGTGATTCGTGACCGCCATAATTCCATCTTGAATCTCATCAATTAAAGTGAATTCGCTTTCGATTAGTTGTTTCAGTTTTATAAACCGTCAAAAATCTATTTGGGTTACAATGACAGTCATAGGCCATATCACTCTAAGAACCTTCATAATATATATTAAGATTGGCCTCCTCATCCTATAATTTATGCTTTTATGTAAAAATTATAGCATTCTGAGATGTATCTAAGAAATGTGATAATACAGGTAATTCAAACTATCTAGACCTAAGCAGTAAGCGATCAAACTTTCCATTTAGATGATAAATAACTTGATTCAATTTTTCAAGGCAAAATAATTCAAGAGTAGAGATGACAGATGTTAGCAGAGAGAGAAATTATATTCTTTCCTCAGGAGTAGGTACCTAGAGAAGGAGGGGAAAGAACACATGTCTGCATGGGCAAGGCTATCATTATCAGGGTCATTACAGAACCACAGCAGTAGGCTTACTTCTTCAGCATTTGGCAGGTCTGCTGTAAGTCACAATGACTTGATGTTGTTCACTGGAATCGAAGATGAGGTTAAAGCAACATGGGAAATCCAACTGAGCACATGGGGTGGTACTCAGCCCATGTGGAAGATTATCAATGAGGTATGCAGAATTTTCATCTTTCATGAATTCCAGGAAGAACACTAAACCAAAACACAACTAATGACAAGTTCATTACTTCACATCCAACATACATATGGCAAATAATTTTACATGGCCTTTGTTAAATGCCTTTTACATTAGGCAGGAAAGTTCTTAGCAACACAAAAGGACAATGTACATGTCATGCACTTATTCTCTGTGATGCCAATAAAATTATAATCAGTGCTGCCCACCAGGTGACAATTTGTCATTCTTGTTCTAAATCCTATTCAATGGGCAAAGCTCTGTAATCCTGTAACGTGGAGAAGTGTGTATTAGGGAACAAGTACAGCTGGGAAGCTGGTCAAGGGGCTGAGTCATCAAGGCAATCTGGAAATGTTCACTTAGTATGCACACAAAGAGAAGGATAACTCGGGACATCAGCAGGGAAAAGGAGTAGGGCTCTTATGTAACTAAAAACCATCAAGCTGTTCCACTGAAAACAAAAAAATGCAATAACCACTAATGGTCATTTATTCTTACAAAACTGTAGCCACTAGTGGGGAAAACAGAATTTTAAAAGAAATTCCATCTGGTGGCCTACAGTCAATACAGATCCTGCACCTATCTCACTGGGCTTTCCTTTTCCTAAACTATTTAAGACACCTACCTCTCTAAACTTAACCAAAGAGGTGAAAAATCTATACACTGAAAACTATAGAAAGCTTAGAAAAGAAATTGAAGAAGACACACACACAAAAAAATGGAAAAATATTTCATGCTCATGGATTGGAAGAATATTGTTAAAATGTTGATACTATCCAAAGCAATCTACATATTCAATGCAATCTGTATCAAAATAACACCAGCATTCTGCACAGAGCTAGAGCAAACAATCCTAAAATGTGTATGGAACCAGAAAAGACCCCAAATAGCCAAAGCAATCCTAAAAATGAAAAACAAAGCTGGAGGCATCACAATTCTGGACTTCAAGATGTATCACAAAGCTGTAATCATGAAGACAGTATGGCACTGGCACAGAAACAGACACTTAGATCAATGGAACAGAATACAGAATGCAGAAATGGACCAACAAACATATGACCAACTAATCTTTGACAAAGCAGGAAAGAATATCCAATGGAATAAAGACAGTCTCTCCAGCAAATTGTGTTGGGAAAACTGGACAGCAACATGCAGAAAAATGAACCTGGACCAGTTTCTTACATGATACACAAAAATAAACTCAAAATGGATGAAAGACCTAAATGTAAGACAGGAAGCCATCAAAATCCTAGAGGAGAAAGCAGGCAAAAACCTCTTTGACTGGGGCACTTGGGTGGCTCAGTCGGTTAAGCGTCCGACTTCGGCTCAGGTCATGATCTTGCGGTTTGCGAGTTCGAGCCCCGTGTCAGGCTCTGTGCTGACAGCTCAGAGCCTGAAGCCTGCTTCGGATTCTGTGTCTCCCTCTCTCTCTGCTCCTCCCCTGCTTATGCTCTGTCTCTGTCTCAAAAATAAATAAAACATTAAAAAAAATTAAAAAAAACAACAACACCTCTTTGACCTTGGCTGCAACAACTTCTTATTCAACATGTCTCCAGAAGCAAGGGAAACAAAAGCAAAAACGAACTATTGGAATCTCTTCAAGATAAAAACCTTCTGCATGGTGAAGGAAACAATCAGCAAAACTAAAAGTCAACCGACAGAATGGGAAAAGATACTTGTAAATGACATATTAGATAAAGGGTTAGTATCTGAAATCTTATAAAGAACTTATCAAACTCAACACCCAAAAAACAAATAATCCAGTGAAGAAACAGGCAAAAGACATCAATAGACACTTTTCCAAAAAGGACATCCAGGTGGCCAATAGACCCATGAAAAAATGCTCAACATCACTCGTCATCAGGGAAGTATGAATCAAAACCACAATGAGATACCACCTTACACCTGTCAGAATGGCTAACATTAACAACTCAGGCAACAATAGATGTTGGCGAGGACGCAGTGAAAGAATCCTTTTGCACTGTTGGTGGGAATGCAAACTGGCGCAGCCACTCTGGAAAACACTATGGAGATTCCTCAAAAAATTAAAAATACAACTACCTTATGACCCAGCAAATGCACTACTAGGTACTTATCCAAAGGATACAGGTATGCTGTTTTGAAGAGGCACATTCACCCCAATGTTTATAGCAGCATTATTGACAATAGCCAAAGTATGGAAAGAGCCCAAATGTCCATTGACAGATGAATGGATAAAGAAAATGTGGTGTGTGTATGCGTGCGTGTGTGTAGAGAGAAAGAGAGAGAGAGAGAGAGAGACAGAGAGATACAATGGAGTATTACTCAGAAATCAAAAAGAATGAAATCTTGTCGTTTGCAACAACATGGATGGAACTAGTGTATTATGCTAAATGCAATTAGAGAAAGACGAATATACGACTTCAGTCATATGTGGAATTTAAGATACAAAACAGACGAATATAAGGGAAGGGAAGCAAAAATAATATAAAAATATGGAGGGGGACAAACATAAGAGAATCTTAAATATAGAGAACTGAGGGTTGCTGGAGGGGTTGTGGGAGGGGGGATGGGCTAAATGGGCAAGGGGCAGTAAGGAGGACACTTGTTGGGATGAGCACTGGATGTTATATGTAGGGGATGAATCACTGGATTCTACTCCTGAAATCACTATTATACTATATGCTAAATAACTTGGATGCAAATTTAAAAAATAAAATAAATTAATTAAAAAAAAAAAAAACGGGAAAGGACTTCCACCTCTCAGGTCTTTGCAATCACTACTTCCCACTTTCTAAAACCTCAACAGCAGCCCTGTTAGTTACACAAACATGCTGCCCTGATATTTAAGGCCTGGATTCCAGGTTTTTATTTGATTCTGACAGCAGTCTTGATATGTGCATTTCACTTTAAAAATGTCTAAAATCAGGTTCTCTCAAAGTTTTCTCGAAAAGTAATATGTGGGGCGCCTGGGTGGCTTAGTCGGCTCAGGACATGATCTCACAGTTCATGGGTTCGAGCCCCGTGTAGAGCTCTGTGCTGACAGCTCAGAGCCTGGAATCTGCTTCAAATTCTATGTCTCCCTCTCTCTCTGCTTCTCCCCCACTCACACTCTCTCTCTCTCTCTCAAAAATAAATAAATGTTTAAAAAAATTAAAAAAAAAAGTCATTTGATATTATTTAAGGCCTTCCTCCCACCTCTCCTCAGAATGTGTTAATATATAAGAGCAACATGTTTTTGTCCTTCAGTATCTGTCTGGTATATCACTCACTTATTTGTTCCTTTATTCATTTATTCAAGAAACATTACTGAGTGTGTATGATAGCCCAGGCCTTGTACTGAATACTGGGGTTATAAGAAGGGAGTAAAACAATTCCTACATTCAAACAACCTTAGAACAAAGACAAGTGTGTGACTAATTAGAATACAACTTAAAGGCCATATGCGATATGGAACCCAGGTACTTTGGAAGCTGGAAGAAGTTATATTTGAGGGGATGAATACGTGTTTGTACCGGGGACAGGGATGTTGCTCAAGACAGACTTTAAAAGTTCCTCAAGGAGATGTGTCTTGACAGACAACCAATACCTTCTCAAGTAGGCAAACTGTAGAAGGTGCAGAAAGGCAGGAAGAAGTAGACAGCAGACTCAATTGGAGAACAGAGATTATCCCAATAGCAGGCATATTGGTGAATACGATAGTGAGTAATCAGATTGACAAAGAGCGATGCAAGAGAAAAGAAACATAGGCAATATGGCTAATGTTCTCCATGCTGAAGTCTGGTTAAGTAACACAAAAGTGTTTTTCTTTGTCACTTGAAAAAAGAAAGAGGGGAAAAAAAAAAAAAAGACTGAAACACTCCCCTTCTAAGAGGTATTTTTAGGGCAATCTAAAATCCATGGAATTTTATGGAAAATTCGCCAAGGGGAATGAATACTTAACCTCAGAGGTTCTTACTCATATACAGAAACACACAAGTTAAATGACAATCACATCTGTGGTTAAGAAGGATTTCCACCCCCCACGTCACAGTGGCAAGAATCTTCTGGGTTTATTGGTTGTTGTTGCTCTCTTCAATTTACCAGAGCACTTCTTACGAAATATCCATGTTTTTCATGTAATGTCAAAGAGATCAAATGTAAAACATGATGCAATTCTATGCTTTTTCCTCAATAATTACTTAAATTATTTTTTGTGGACAGAAACAGGCACCTGTAGCTTGGGTGACAGCACCAATTTGCTATCTTATAAGAGAATAATTTTGAAACTTTAGGTTCCATGCCCACAGGCATACAATAATTGAAAAAGAAGGATGTGGTCTTAGATTCTGAATAGATAGTCCTCTGTTACTTAACAATTTGGAGCAGAGTTGGTCCTTCTGGTTTGTGGTTTAATTCAGAATCATTATATTATCTCACGTATCCTGTGTCTCCACCCTTTTTGTTTCCTTATTCCTAGGGAAGCTTTGAATGTATCATTAATTTTCAGTGTTACCACCATTACATTTTACTACCTAGGGTAAAAAGAGAAATTAATTTCTTCTTAGCCACAGGCACTAAGTTATATAGAGAATATATACAGGTAAAAGGAAAATGTTGTTTCTTCTCATTCTCTGCTTCATATGGATCTTTTATTCTTAAAAGTATTCATGTGGCCTCACATTTAAATTGAGTATTTTGTTTCTCTACAGCTTTGACTTCTCCAATTTTTTTTATCCCTTCTACTACTATTAAATCACCAGCACCTGGAATAGTCTCTTGCACACTGTTTGTGCTCAAGACATATATCTATTGAATGAATTAATCAAAAACATTCACTTATTCACTAATCTTACATCCATAATCTTACCGTAAAAATGCTCTGAGAACTTTTGTAATGGCGTGTCCTTTTGCCCCCAGAATATGTCTTTGGGCTTCTCTTTTACTTAGAGTTCTGATGCATATACTTTGGCACTATCTCAAGAGAGAGGAAATTTCTGCTTTTGCCTGCCTTAGGCAAAGCTTCATGATTATGTCCATCAAACACCTCTACTTAGATCTTTCTTCCAATTCAAATTTAATACAGTTTGATTTTTCCTTTCAAATACAGTTGACTTTTTCTTTTCTTTTAATCCTTTACAACCAAATCAAATTAAGGGTAATTTTCTTATTTCATATAATCTCCAAGAGGTACTGAAATCTCATTTTTGTGTATTAAGTCCAATACAATGAAGGATTCCCCTCTGTATGTATTCAAGAAAAGGTTCCAAAGTGATATTTTCTTATTACCATAGCAACACGACCTCCCCCCTTTTCCTTCCAATTTTTAAGTTTTATTTATTTTTTATTATTCTTTATTTTTTGTTTATATCCAAGTTAGTTAACATGTAGTGTAATAATGATTTCAGGAATAGAATTTAGTGATTCATAACTTATATATGACACTCAGTGCTCATCCCAACAAGTGCCTTCCTTAATGCCCATCACTCATTTAGCCCATCCCCCCATCCAACATGTCTCTAGCAACCCTCAGTTTGTTCTCTGTATTTAAGAATCTTGGGGCACCTGGGTGGCTCAGTCAGTGGCTCATCCAACTTTGGCTCAGGTCACGATCTTACAGTTCGTGGGTTTGAGCCTCGCGTCAGGCTCTGTGCTGACAGCTCAGAGCCTGGAGCCTGCTTCAGATTCTGTGTCTCCCTCTCTCTCTGCCCCTCCCCTGCTTGTGCTCTGTCAAAGATAAATAAACTTTAAAATTCTTTAAAAAAAAAAAAAAAAGAATCTCTTATAGTCTGTCTCCCATCTGTTTTTATCTTATGGGTGATATCATACGACATTTGTCTTTCTGCTACTTATTTTGCTTAGCATAATACACTATAGTTCAATCCATGTTGTTGCAAATACTGCCTCCCTCTTAAAAATCTTTCAATTTCTGTTTTGGATAAAGGCTTTCATAATTTGGCCAATTATATATTTTTATTCTATTTATGTTTCTTATTTGTGCAAAACACTAATAACTTATTACCTTCATCAGATTTACTCAACTGTAAAAAAATTTAGATTACCAAAACATCCAAATATTCTTATTAATTTAATTTTTTCCAATGACTTTTAATTGTTTCCATGTATAAAAGTAGAAGACTCAACAAATTATATGTCTTCTAATATTAAGATATTCCTTTATTTAGTTTGCAGAATTTTTTTAAATGTTTATTCTGAGAGAGAGAGAGAGAGGCAGAGAAAGGGGAATAGAGAATCCCAAGTAGGCTCCATGCTGTCAGCACAGAGCCTGATATGGGGTTCAATCTCACAAACCATGAGATCATGACTTGAGCCAAAATCAAGAGTCAAACCCTTAACTGGCTGAGCCACCCAGGGGCCCCAGTTGAAAGATTTCTATAGAAAGCCTTTACTGAAGAGGAAAAGAGCAACATTTCATCGATTCAAAAACCACAATCATTCTTACCTTTTAATGTTATTAATTTTGCATAAAAGTTGCTGAGTAAGTCTTCCAAAAATACCATTCTTATTACTATCCCAGGACCTCAGTTGCTCTGGAGGGGCCTGCTGTTTTGTCAACTTTTTTTTTTTTGTATAGTTTTAAGACCTAAACCATCTGGTGTCACTCAAACTATCAAACTTTATTTCACATTTCAGTATGAATGTCAGCTCCCCTTGGGTACGTTCACTGACTGGCAATGATGATATGTGGGCTCAACAAAATCGTCCAACAACGTGTGAGGGGTTTGCAAGTTATAGAATAGTCCTTTTATTGATGACCTGGCATTACGTGGTACTTGATAAGCCTGCCTAGAGATATGCTTAACTGTCTGATGAGACACCACTGTAAACTGCTGCTCAGGAAAAAACAGGCAGAACAAGGTTAGCAGTAGGAAAAAAATAGGTATGCACTGTTTTTGACCCAACAGTTACAATCTCAGGAACTTATCCTAAGGAAATAATCAAAGATTGCACTGTTTGTAACAGGTAAAAAAAAAAAACAAAAAAAACCCCAAAAAACTGCCAACAACATAAATGTTCAATAATAATGATTCTTTAAAAGTTATAGTACATCAATATCACAGAATTCAATTAAATTTTATACATGGAATGGAGAAATTTATTGATACGAAAAAGCAAATGATTTGCTAGATGAAAAAAAAGCAGGTAACAAATCACATATGACTATTTTGTTAGAAAAATACTTCAAGAAGTATATTAACAGAAAATATTTTTGAGATATCAAAAATTAACAGTGGTTATATTTCAGTGTTGGAATCACAGGTAATATTTTTCTTTTGTGCTTTATTCTACAAATTTAATTTGTTAACCCCAAATGGCAGTGTTTACTCTCTTCTCTCCACTGAAATATGATTTGGTTTTAGTTCTGATTGAAATCATCTGAAATAAGATGACCTTTTTTTAAAAAAGAAGCCCTTACCTGAATATCAGTCAATTTTTCCAAGATCCGACTTGCAAGTTTAGGACCATTCTCCATAGTTGGGATGTGTACAGTCTATGAAAGAATATCACAGGCATGATAATTGGAGGATATCCATGTATGCAATAAGCAAGACACTCAGCAATTCTACTGTATTAAGAAAATCCCACTGAAATAAGGAATGGTACTATGATAACCTGATCACGTATGCCAACCCCTTATGCCAAAGACTCTTTTTCTATTCTGAATTTGAATAAAAACAAAGTAGCCGATGATAGTTTGTTTCTTGCCTACCAACTGATTTTAAGGCACTACTGGTTTATATGTTGGTCTTCAGGCTGATATGAGGAACCAAAGAGACCAAAGAGCTAGGGATACATAAACAGTGGCCAAACATAAAGAATCCTACCTCTTTCAGGATTCTGAGAATCTATAGGATGAATGATTGGCCTCCTTACCTAATTCTTCTGGCAGGGAATGAGAACTCGAAAACCTTTTGCCACAAATTAAAGCAAGTCATTGCAGGGACGTATATGAAAGCAAGTCTATGCCTTCACAAAACAGGCTTCTAAACCTATGTCTGTTCCAAGTCAAACCTCCACAGTGCTGGACAGCATCATTACACTGGGGGCTGACAGATTTCCTGCCCCTAATTTACACTTGAGTCATGTCCATTCCTGCCTGGCTGGCTTGCAGGCTTTTGATAGTCTGATTTTAGTAGATAGCCCATGCTGTCACTCTTTTCTTCTTATGCTCTTTAGGATAATAGGGTAATTAGATGTACCTTTAGCTCTGCATGCCCTGTGAGACAAGACCAATATCAAAACGTTGAGCTTTATAAACTTATTTCTAGAGGTGAAATGATTGTACTTAAAAAATGTGACTTCATGACAACTTTAGTTCATTAAAAAAGTGGACCAATAATGCATTTACCTAGATACTACAATAATGAAACACAAAACAGTAGCTTTATACTCAGTAAAAGTATTGATACATAGTAAAATAATTCTCCCTTGAAACAATCAATCTGTAGATGGAATCATGTTAAAAGCCACTCCTTACAAGCAAGTTCGAAAATCTCAAGCAATGAAGTAGCCACCATTAAAATCAGAAAAGGAAAATAATGGAGGAAAAATAATTATTTTATTTATCTATTTTCAATTTAAAAACCAATCAAGTTTGTATTTAATATGATTAAGTCAAGCCAATTCACATCCTAAGAATAATACCCACATGCCTTTAAGCTATAAAGTTAGACGACGATGTTAAATATCCAAGCTTTGTGATAAAGGGCAAAGCAAAAAAACAAAAACAAAAAAAAACCACTACCACCAACAACAAAACTAACATGAGTGGAAATATACCACATATAAAATCAGACTAATTCACTGGGAGGAGAACACTTCTTCCAACCAAATGATTGAATTCTTTTTGGAGGATTTTAGTTGATGTACCAACTTAGCCAAATGAAAATTTTTCATAAAGTGGTTTAAATAGTAATAACAACAACAGAAGCAATAATAATAATAAACGTAGGAGTTAATCATTCAAATGAATTTTCCATAACTGTTTGCCATTACTACTCTAATAGTTTGGGAGTACTTTTGGAAACCAGAAATGGAAATCTAATTACCTGTAGAACCTTCTTAGCAAGCTAAAAGGAAGAAATAAGAACGGATGCTTATTGGCACATCTCCAATCCCTAAATTGACATAAAACAGATGTGATACATTTCCAAGGACAAAACTGACTCCCTCCCACACTGGAGCTTGCACAAAATTGCTGGAAAGATGAGAGTAAGTAATTTGGTAATACAGGTTCATTGGGACAAACTGCCAAGTTATTAAAGAAAAAAATCCTTTGCATCTTGGGTCCAACTACCATTTCATTTACACATTTAAAGAATTAAATAAATTATAGGCAAATGCTTGGAAATGACAGGAGGTGAAGAGATTGTCTCTTACCTCACCCTTGTACAGTATATCAGAAACTGGGCAAACAACGCAGGCTGTACCCGAGCCAAACATCTCTCTCACTCGGTTCCCCTCCAGGGCTGTTGTCAAATCACCCATGGTGAGGTACCTCTCTGACACCTTAAATTCACCCTGTATGGAATATAAAAAATAGAAATATTAACATTTGCAAGGAAAAGGCATGCAAAAAAAGCCCTGTCGTACTTAACCTTTCAACCTGACACTCTGAACTCAAATCATGTGAGAATCATCCTCTGAGAGAAAGCTGAAGAGAGCACCACTACCTTACTGGTAAACATGCTGAGGTGTTAAGCAATCTACTCCAAGGTCACAGCATCGCTAAACGAGATGATCAGAGTAAAACGATCAGAGTATAACGTAACACCATCACTATAAAATACGGGGTATATTTTAATGCATGCCAGCTTTTTTGGCCTTTTATTTGTTGCCATGCCTAAAGTCTCACAAGATAAAGCACTTCCCATGCTACTTAATGTGTGTTCTATGTTAACAGTGTCTTGAACCCTATTTACCACAAAAGAGAACATATTCTTAGATAATATTAATAATGATTTATTCAGCACCCATTGCATGCCTCCTACTCTCATTTTTAAGGTGGGTATTATCATCCCCATTATACGGATGAAGAAATTAAGGTTCAAAGGGAGGCTAAGCGACATGTCTAAATCCACATAGCTAGTAAACAGCAGAAACTGAATTTGAACTCAGGTGTGATCTGACTGGCTCTAAATTTCCTCCACTCTCTACTAGGTCTTCTAGGAGTGAAAACATAGACTGAGTTTAACTACCTGAACTATTTCATTATTTTAAAACACTGAAAGTATATTTGGACTTTGAGAAATTGCATGGGATATTCCTTTTTTTCCTCAATTCACTGATTCAGTTGTCTTTACAGCAGAAATCCCCTTGCTCCTCTTTAGTATCTTATTGGGTTGAGTTTCATCACAGAATTACTGGCATAACCTCATCGACTCTGCTGAACTATTTCAACATTTTATTTGCTCAAAGATAGGAAATTGGGGGAAAAAAAGCTGATGCTTTTAAACTATCTGCTTAAATAAATGATCTTTTGAAACTCATTCTTTAATCTGTATTAATTCTCATTCTTTTATGTTAGTGGTTAAGGTTCAAAGTTTGTCTCAAACTTATTAAAAAAATATTTATCCATCCTTTGTTGACCTTAATTTTTTTTAAGAAGAGTATTTTTTAAAACTTACAGATCCACAATAGATAAAAATGAAATTCAGAGCCCTTGGCAAGATTCAAAATATTAGAAGAAGGCATCATGCTGTAAGTATGATTTGGGAGAGTAGGAAAATATGTCTACAACAGAAATATGGCTCTTTGCAAGTTTCAGTTTATCTCAGTCTGGAATTTCAATTATGTTGTTCAAAGGTAAATAAATAAATAAATAAATTCCAGAAAATCAGCCAAGTTAACTGAAAATGAGATGAGCTCTGTGTTCTGGAAAAAAAAAAAAAAAAAATCTCTTGTAAATAAACAGAATTGTTTTTCCTCTGCTCACCCTTACTTATCTTTGGACAATTTCCCCTGTCTGGCAAGTAATGGTAACCCCCCACATGCCTCTTGGCATTTATGTCTCACTGTTTTAAAATAGCTTTTAAAATAAATTACAGCTAAGGAGTCAAGGAAAAACTTCCTCCATAATAACTAATTTCATGCTAGCAAATCATTAGTGTGGGAAAGCATTTCCACTTGCAACTTGTCATCAAACCTTCTGTACTTGGTTGATTTTTTTCTTTAATAAAACAAAAATTACTGAGCTTCGAAAATACATCTTTCCAACTGCAAACATATTTAGGACAGGGCAAGCTGTTTGAAATTATACCAACAGTTTGTAAATGTCATGCCCAATGTGCCAGCCAGCATGTGGCAGTTGGGTCTTGTCTACTTCAGGGTTTTGTAGAATTATTTATAGCACATTTCCTTTATTTCCAAAGCTTTTTCCAGAGAAAGTATGCTAGTACTCTCCTAGGTAATATGTGCGTTTCTAAACATTTGTCCTATTAATACTGTTTGACCACAGTATGCTCAAAGTCTTTTCATGTCCCGTGGAGACCATTTTAACACATGGGTCAAAAGTTCCATCCAAGAACCTTTGCCAGATAACCAACTCATCGAATATTCATCTTGAGTATGTTATAAATGTCATTTCAATACCAAATGGTTTAACATGCTTGCCTGTGTCACACAGATCAGAAACTCTACTGAAAACAACTACATTTGCTTGAGTGTTTTGACTTTAAAATAAGCATGTATGTGAATTTGGGAGGACAGGGGGCAGGAAGGAGGGAGAAAAAAGGCAGCCAACCTAATAAAGTTATGTTAGTAAACATTTATGTCCGTAAAATTCTTTAATTTCTGTGACTAGCATGGTTACACTGGAATAAACAGAGGAAGGGAAGAACTACAAATTATTGGAATGGGAAACAACACACTGAGATTGGAAAAGTTCAGGACTGGTGAAATGGAAGCACATGAAGTATAAACCAGGTGAGTTGGCAGGAGACACCTGCTACAGAGCTTGTGATTAGCACTAGAATACTGCTTCACTAGGATAACTTGCCAAACTGTTTTCTCTCTGCCCTTCCTATAAACAATACTTCTATATTGGCCTTACTGAGACAGTCCTTCTAGAAGAGTTCTTTCCACTCAAGTTAAGATTTAAAGATTAGATAACACTGGATGGAACGAAGCCGGGCTCATTTTGATGACTTTCTGTTCCATGCTTCTAAAGTGGTTCACGTGAAAGGCACCCACCCACTTGCGTGCCAGGTCCAGAATGCTCTGCCTCGTCACTCCTGGAAGAATGATGCCATCTAGCGGAGGAGTTGCCAGTTCTTCTTCTGTCAAGTAGAAATTGGAATATTTTCAAACTTTAACTACATTAGCCTTATATCAACAACCATTTTTTAAAAACTGTTTCTGGCAACTTTGCTAGTAATAAACATGAAGATGATGTTACTGTTCTGCCTTGTCTACCTTCCCAAATTGATTCACACTTCAGGTAGATCTTCATTTAAAAAAATAAAAGAAGAAGAAGAGGAAGAGGAGGAAGAAGAAGAAGAGGAGGAAGAGGAGAGGAAGAAGGAGACAAAGAAGGAGAGGAAGAAGGAGAAGGAGAAGGAAGCAGGTCACTCATCTAATCATCTTCAATTTATCCTTAACTAGGAAAAACTGAGATGATGTTCTACTAACAAATACTAAGAGGAAAGTTCTGAAGCTAAAATTTACCTTAGAGGATTAACACTGGCTACTAATTAGAATCATGTAGATAGATCTTACTCAGGAACACTGGTCATTACCAAAGCATGTAAGAATACTGTGGAGGAAAACCCATCCTCAAGAAGTGTGTATGCTTATTTAGGTTGGTCACTGCTTCCAGACTACCCTTCATAGACAAGTCTACTTATAGTGATTTTCAAACCTGGAGGCATATCCACATCAAATATGGAGATATTGACTTCACCCTTTGAGATCCAAATGTTAATGGACTCAGGATGGGCTCGAGTATGTATGTGGCTAATAAAGAAAAAAGAAGAGAAAAAGAAATCCAAAACCCAAAACAAAACTCCATGGGTGATTCACAGAGAGCCAAGGTGAGACACTGGTCATCTTTGAGAGTGATCACATGCATTCCTAACTGACACGAGGGCTGGCATGGTGATCTGTCTATAATGGTTTGTGTGATCCGACAACCACACAAGCTCTCCTTACAAAAAATCTCTGGTACCCAACATTCCCTTCTCCTCCCCACGTCTGGCACCCAAAAATCTAAATCTAGTAAGAAACTTAAACCTTAAATCACTTTATAAAGATGTTGAACCTTGTAGCAGATGTGTTACTTATGTGTTTGCAGAGAAATATTCCAGGTATGCTTCAAAGGATCACCAGGTAGCAAAAACTATAGAAATCACACTGGTATCTTTAAGCTCCCTCCCAACCATTTTATTTTTTATTTTTATTTTCTTTAAAGATTTTATTTTTAATCTCTACACCCAACGTGGGGCTCGAACCTTCTGAAGAAGAACTTCAAAAGTCGCCTCATACAATCCTTATTTTACAGAAAAACAAAAAACAAAAAAACAGAGGCTCTGTAAACATAAATGACTTGAAGATTGGTGACACTGGGGGACAGTCAGGATCACAACTTAAGTGGCCCCACACTGAGACCACTGTCCTTTCTTTTCATATACTGTGGTCTGGGTTCACTTGCTCCACTGTGGTTACATCAGACATCCCCAGAAAGCAAGCTGTCTGGAAGACCAAAACTCTATATGCATTCCTGTGTCCCTAAAACTTGGCATTGTGCCTGGCCTAGGGTGGTATGTAATAAGTGTTTCTGAATAAAAAAAATAAATAAATGAATGATCTTCTTTGCTAGGAGACAGCAGTATGATTTTTTTGAAGTTTGTTTCTAAAAATCATCTGCTGAAAACCGCTTTCTGGAAAGAAGAAAATTTGTTCTTGGCAATGTTCTTAGGGCTACTCTTTGTCATGTTTAGAAGTGTTGATCTCAAAATAAACCTGTGCTTTGCAATAGCTAGCTGGCTGGATACATAAATGTAGGGATTTCTGTGTGTGTGTGTGTGTGTGTGTGTGTGTGTGTGTGTGTATGTGCACACACATACCCCACACATATAGACAAACATACTTCCAGTGCCTCCAAACTGGACCTTCCCTAAAGCTTGCTGAGCTCTAAGGCTACATCAAGTTAAATAAAAACAGCAGCCTCGCATGTGCAAGTGTAGTTCTGTGAAATATACTTAACACCCAAAACTGTAACCACTAGCCTAAGGTCAAGACACAGAACATCTGTTTCTCGGGTTGCCAGACAGAGATGATGACATGACAACATTTGGGTGAGAAATATTCATTTTCCTCTGCAACCACAAACATGCTTACAAGAGCCAGAACTAGCTCCAGATTGCCCAACATGAGGAAAACAGAGCCTACAAACACAACTTGTTTTTGACAAAGAAATCATTTTTAGGAGTTGAAGAATTTAGAAGCAATAACGGCAGGAGTCATCTGTGACATCCCAAAGTCAATCTCTAATAAAAACTGGGAATGTGGGTTTGTATGAGTGCCCAAGCACACACAATTATTATCTACTCAACAAATATACATTATCGAGGTAGGCACTGTGTGCAGTTGGCTTATCTATGCACTATGAATAAAGCAGTGAACAAAACTGATATAATTCCTGTTTACTTTCTAACAGGTAGAGAACAATTATTATGTTAAATAGTATGTTAGACTATGGAGAAAAAAAGGAAAAAAAAAAAAAGAGGGAAGATAATGAGGAATGCTAGGGGTCAGGGGGGAGGGAGTTTGCAATTTATTATGATGCTCGAGGAAAGCCTTAACTGAGAATGGGGTAAGTGGGCAAAGACTTGAAAGCAGTGACAGAGCAAGCCACACCCACATCCCAGGGAAGAATGTTCCAAAGACTGTAAATGCCTGATGTCTGAGAAGGCTTATGGGGCCTGAGCAGACTGAGCCACATCAACATTCACTGTCATGATCATTCTCCCAGACTAACTCTAAACTCAACCACACAACTGGGTCTTATTCTCAGGATAGTTCCAAAGTCCAGTGCGAGATAAAACTGTTTGTCCCAACAGTAAATAGCAAATGTGCATGTTAAATTACTCACCAACACAGTAAAACAGAGAATCGCTGCTGTGTGATCTTAACACCAGGGTTGCTGTTACTAGAGCCAAAACCACATGGGTTATAGGCCAACTGCCACAGATAGTTATTGTGCACAGCAGTGTGCTGTGAACACAGATTATCTATTTTATATACCTTTCTGCAGCAGCCATCATGTCCCAAAGGGGCAGTGAGTGTGGGGGCTCATAGAAAGAAGGTAGGTTTTTACTAAAAGAGTTCTACTCATACCTCCAATAGGCAAAGTTTGTGAAAATCAGTATTTTGTTGATTTTCAACTCATTATTCTTTGTATTTTCCTAAAGCCACATGGTGAAGTTAGAGTAGAGTTCTTTCGACATCTTCTTTTGTTTTTAGCCTAAAGGTTATTCCTTACATTCTACTGACTTCTCTCATGGTACTGTCCAAACATTTATTCCATCTCTTGTCCCCTTACTTCAAATTTTATTTGATATGTTAGGTGAACACCCTCAAGATGGACTAAAGCTATCTCAGGCAACCATAATGTGAATAGCAACTCTTAAGGTCTTGTATATTTTGTAAGAGTCAGAAGACAAATTCACTCATTTCCGTTCTGACCTTTAAAAGCCATGGCGGAAATGGTTCATGATTATTGTTTGGATAAGAAGTAATTTTTCACCAGGACAAGTTTCTTGTGTTCTTGGTTAACTCATGGAGCTCTGATTCAAACTGTACTTAAATCTTGACATCTCCCATCCATAAATAATGATGGTACCACTTCTGTATGATGTAACTGTTTTTGTTTAGAGTTGTGTGGCTTTTTTGGGGGGGTGGGGGGGCAAGGGCATTGGAGTGGGCAGGCGATGCAAAGAATGAGTTGAATCAACCTATTATCTCCTAAATGCAGAGTGCAACATTGGCTGTCATCTTTCAAGCATAGCTTTTGAGGTATGTCATAGGCAATGACTCAAATTTGGAAATCACGAATATTCCAGTATAAATTGTATTTTTAAATAGTGCCAAGTATAAACAACAGGAATGGAAGAATCAGCATGACCTGTATCTGGCTTTTCAGATGCCAAGGATTACCAATGGTCAACCCCAGGACAAGGTGTACTCACCACACCTTCTATTTATTCTACCTCTGACTGGAATATAAGGCTCATCTTACTAGTTTCTACAACTAATGCTCAAATTAGTGCATAGCTCTGAAGTCAGCCACATGTGAATCACCATTTTCCAACATTAGTAGCCAAAAAACAAAAGAGCAAGAGAAGTTACTGTAGCTACTTCAAAATAAAAATTTTACTTAAAATTTTAATTGAAATGAACACTCAGACTTTATAAGTGTTTGGGAACTTTTTCTAGTCTCTATACTCAGTACTGTGAAATGAACAGCATAAGAACATAAACAAGCCTAAAAAGATAGTTAAAATTTTTTGTGACTATTAAAATTCGGAAATAAATGCATTTATCTGTATTTTTCCCCATGATTGGCCATTTAATCCAATACCATCGACATTGCCAATGCTTCACTAAACCTATATGGTTTCTGCCAACTAATTAAAAAAAAATAGAAAAGAAAGATGAGCATTTAGGATATTTAGATATATAGAAATAACTGGTTTTTATAGTAGATACCTATTAACAGTCTTGAATGAACCAGAATCTAAGTACAATCCTAAAAGAGACGAATTTGTCCATAAAAATAGTGTGTTTTAATCAAATTGAGCTCCAGAGTAAATCTGGAAGGCTCCTGATATATTATCGAAATATGTAGAAAGGGCATCAGTTGTTAAAAGACTTCTAGCAAGAGAATACACTAAATCTCATATCAGTAGAATCAGTAGACGATGCCTGTTATTACATTTTATACATATAGTATATGGTGAATTGATCTGAGACCTATCTCCAAATGCAGGGGATTTCAGATAGAAAAGCTGTTACGAAGATGGCAGAGGGGATAAGGCTACGAATCTTCAAATCATGGGGATTTAAATTCCTTAAGTTGGCATCTCAATGATAAGCACATCTAGAGCCAAAAACCGAAACCAAAACCTTTATAAATTCTGTAAATTTAAACTCATTTCTACTTGAACAACAAAGCACAGTGGTCCTTAGCCTTTGGACTTGTGCTACTTATTCCTTGTTCCAAGGTCCTAGTTCTTTTCCTTCCAGGCCTATTGAATATGACTGACAAAGAACAAAGAGCTGAAATCTGAGTGAATTACCTCCATCTTCATTTATCCAGTAAAGAAAAAGATTCATGGTTCCAACTTCAGTTATCTGATTATCCTCTCCATACAGCCACAGAACCTGCTGACAGCTGTTTTCCACTGCTTCACATTGGGCAAAAAGGGATGAGCCATAATTCCTTTTAAGAAAGAGAAAATGTATTGATTATGAATATACCACTCCCTCATCTTTGGTACCAATCTGCATGTGCATGTGATCAATGCACATCTCCTTTATGTGTGCGCGCACACACACACATGTATGTATGCACATATATTCTCTAGTTAACTGCCTAACGTTAAAGGAAACTCATTAGAGAAGCTAAATGATCTAATTGCACTCATTTGAGAAAGAACACAGCAAAATACAAACTTGAAAAGTAGAGATAATGAAAAGAGGTAAATAGCTAAGTTAATGGTAACAATTAAAAGTATTTTTCACATTCCAAGCAATTGTCCATGAATTATTTCATTTAAATCTCACACCAGTACTATGAGTTAGCCAAACTTGTATCAAATAACGTTAAGTAGTAGAGCACCAAGCTGTGCTCTTAGTTGAGACCTTTCAATGTACCCAAGGAACAGCTAATGCCCAATGCCTAAATTCTCCAAAGGGTGGGACAAAATGTTAAAAACCCTGATTTTAGCCAAAAGTATTCCAAAAGCCCATTTTTCTCACCCTGCACTATTTATTCAAAATCAAAGGAAGATAGCACATCTTCCTAGGATAGCAGTTTAGTTTAGTATTTTAAATGTATTATCTTTTATTAAACTTAAATAAGAAAATTATGGAGTATATTACAAAATATGGATGAATGTTTTCAATAAAACATAAGAGTCCTCAAATAAATGTGATGTTTGCTTGCCTCCCTAAGCCCCTGGTTGTTTAATTCACTTTCCTGGGCTTTCACAGGACATTAGCAAACAAGTTGGGAAAGCACTACCATATGACAAGCAGGGCTTGGAAATAAACCCTAAACCCATCCTTCGATTATGCTGCTCCCATACAAACAAGCAGAAACAACCAAACATACAACAATAACGACTACAAAGCATGAATGTCATCTCCCACAAAATACCCACCTAGGCCTTTTAAATTATCTCTTTTATATCTGGTCAAGATCAAAATGTCTAATTAGAAGTATAAGTTAGGGGCGCCTGGATGGCTCAGTCGGTTAGGTGTCTGACTTTGGCTCAGGTCATGATCTCACGGTTTGTGAGTTTGAGCCCCGCACCAGGCTCTGGGCTGACAGCTCGGAGCCTGGAGCCTGCTTCAGATTCTGTGTCTCCCTCTCTCTCTGCCCCTCCCCCACTCATGCTCTGTCTCTCTCTCTCAAAAATAAATAAACATTAAAAAAAAAGGAAGTATAATTTAAACACAAGAACCATATTCATGGCGGCTATCTGCCATTTTCAACTACACGGCTTGCCTTCCCATTAATATTCTCTTTGGCCCTTCCTTTGGAGCCAAGTCATTCTGCTTGGGGTGACAGTCACAGTACCTCACCCTGCACAACTGAATTAATGGATGGACATGTAACCTAGGCTGCTCACATAAGCCCTTCTTATTCACTCATTCCTATTAATGCAGGCACTGGACTGAGCCAGCCAGGCACACCTTGAGTTGGTTTTCTCACTTGCAACTCAAAGAGTATTGACTAATAACTAAAACATCCTAGAAAAACGATGAAAAATGGGCATTATACTATATAGGTATAGCAACCTGAGTCATGAGGTTTACTCACATCAAAGTAATACAAGATTCATTAAAAGACCTTCAAAATGCAGATAATAAAATGTAAATTTATTGGTGCACCTGGAGATGATACCACACTTATACATAGGAGGATTTTATTTAATGAGCATAAAATTTAGGCCATCCATATTCAGAATTAGTGGTAAATAAGCAATAAGTGGAGTTAAAATTATGAATACTTTTTAATAACAACAAACAAGGCTTCAGAGGGGAGTCCAATAGAAAGAGCACAGGTTTGGGGCCAGGAGGCTTACATACAGCTCTTGTACTTCTACTATTTGGCTATGTGTGAACTTAAGCAAGTCAGTTGAAATTTTTGCCTTAAATTCTTCTGGCAAGTGCAAATACTTTCTTTGTATACTGCATAGAGTTATGCAGAACAAAATGAAACAGTAACAATAAAAACTAAGAAACAGTTTATGTGAGCCTCTTATATCCTAATGAAATTAAGTTTTTTTTTTTAAAAAAAATGACTTCTATTTTAATTGACTTCTCTCTAGTTCATAGACACAACCAGTGAGATTTTCCAAATCTAAAAATAATTGATTTCTCTCATAAAATGCTCTTTATTAACATTAACAGAATTTTCACAGCATGAATAACTAGCCTTTCCAAGAACCTTCTAAACACACACCCACACACACACACACACACACTTTTGAGGGTGTTGGTTGAACTAAAACCATGATTCTTTGGCATCATGAAGCTACTTGGGCAAGAAAGAGAATTTAAAAACCTCAAGTGTTTCAGTATACTGAAAGAAAAAGGGGGTTTTACTTGTTTGGTGCTTATTTGATTGACTGATTGATTGACTGATTACTATATTATATAGGTAGTGTTTTTCCCCACATGAGTTTTTCCTCAAAATTCTCCCTCAGGTGTAAACTGTATTATTAATATCCACGGGTCATGAATACTTTGATAATATATTTGGGTTCCCTCTCATGTGCTGCCAATATTCAGAAAAGAAACACATGTCTTTGGAAAAAGAGAAAAATGAAAAAGTTGGAAAACTGTCTACACAGAAAATTTTTAAGTGGAATAAATATCTAGGAGAAGAGATATTAAATATATCTCTCCAAAAGAGTAAATTCTCTTGTGTGAAATCCAACAGATTGCTCTTAAGACAGGGTCCAGGAGGGGCGCCTGGGTGTCTCAGTCGGTTAAGCGGCCGACTTCAGCTCAGGTCATGATTTCGCGGTCCGTGAGTTCGAGCCCCGAGTCAGGCTCTGTGCTGACAGCTCAGAGCCTGGAGCCTGTTTCAGATTCTGTGTCTCCCTCTCTCTGACCCTCCTCCATTCATGCTCTGTCTCTCTCTGTCTCAAAAATAAATAAACGTTAAAAAAAAAAAAAAAAAGACACGGTCCAGGAGATGAAACAAGAAAGCAAGCCTCAGAATATCAACTATTGTCTATTGACAGGATGCTTAGTACCTGCCAGGCAGGGAACTAGGTACTTAAGCCCATTATTTCACTGAATCATCTTACAACAACACTAGACTTTATTATACTTTTGAGGACTTAGAGGAAGAGGGTACTTAATTATGTAAGATCACACAGATTACAAGCATATGACTCCCATATCTCTGACTACCAAGCCCATGTTGTTAACTGCTAGGTTATAACACATTAATTGGGAGCTTTCTATAGGTTGACCACATGGTAGTAGGCACTTTATATTATCCCAAGTAATTCTCACAGGTAAGGTGGGTATCACTGGCCTAACTTTATAAATGAGGAAAGTGAAGCTTAAAGCAGTTAAGTAACATCCCAAGGCAGTTAGGTTAAGCCAGGTCTAGCTGACTTCAAAGCTTGTAGTTAAGTGCCAAATGAGAGTACAAGACAACAAAAAAGAAAGAGGAAAAATTAAGATAGAGTAGAAAGAAGGCAGCAGGCCCCATTCTTTCCAGGTTAAGAAACTAAGAAATTAGGAATAAGACATTCCTACGATGGAGGACCTTCTTCTAGCTCAGGGCTTCTCAACTTTGGCTACGCATTAATATATTCTGATGCGAGGCTACAGAGCAGACCAAACAAACCAGAATCTCTAGTCGGGGGACCCAGAGAGTAGTAGTTGGTACAGCTGATTTCCACACTAACCACAGGTGAGCACTGTGCTACAACTCTCCCGCAGCTGTGTGCCATTGTATTACTTCCCTCACTTATGTATATTTAGATATAAAATAATATTACTATCGCTGGTGGCTTCAAAACAGGTGGAGTAATCTTAGAAGTTAAAAAATCCTTCTCTCTTTCCTCAGATTCACTTAGGAAGCAGAAAGTCCTTCAGCTTAGGAGAATCCACAGCAATTTAATAAATTCCAGTTAACTATAGAGGTCCTAAAAATCTTGGAAGGTAATTATTGAATTAATTGGCTTAGAGAAGAAGCAATAACATATAAATCTAAGGCTGCTGCCAAATGTCTGCCAACCAAATAGGTTAATACTGAATGCAAAATCCTGTGTTTTCCTTGCACTTCTCCGGGTGGAGAGCATAGGAGCTTTAGAACCTCTTGGAAACAACAGACAGATGTAAGTTACTGCCTCCCACTTGCCATTTCTCTTTTATTATTATTTTTATAATATTTATTTATTTTTGAGAGAGAGAGAGAGAGAGAGAGAGAGAGACAGAGAGAGAGAATTTTTTTTTTTTTTTTTTTTTTTGTAGGAAAGAAAAAAACGGGCACCTGGGTGGCTCAGTCAGTTAAGCATCCAACTTGATTTTCGCTCAGTTTATGACCCCAGGTTCATGGGGTCAAGCCCTGAGTCGGGCTCTGCCTGGGTGTGGAGCTTGCTTAGGATTCTCTCTCTCCCTGTGCTCCGCCCCCACTCATGCTCTCTCTTAAAAATAAAAATACAGAAAGACTATAGAGGGTTCAAAGCCAGCTGTCAACACCTCTCTCACATCCCAGCAGCATGTCACTGAACGCTCCCAGGGCTCCCAGAATCTACATGTTTTCCCACAGCCCAGAAGTTGCCACCGAGTCGCCTCCCAGGACTGCTGCTGCCTGTGTCTGTGATACACATCAGCACTTGACGCACACAAAGGAAGAGCCCACACTGGTTAATCCGGCTATTCTTGTTCACCCAGAGGGGCATTCTCATGTCACGGCCAAGTCCACCCCTGAAATTGTCTAACACTTTTTAAATGCTCTTTTATTTCCAGCCAGCTACATATGGCCAATGAGACCGGCCTGACAGAGCCAAAGCAGGGCTGTCCCTCGGCCAGCTGGCAGCAGGTAGGGCTACAATCTGTGGCAATGAAGACAGCACTTGAGTGAAGCGGGCACCTTCCCCAGACAGGACTCCTTGGAGCCAACTGAGAGCCTCTGCCCCAGCACCAGATGCTCTTTAAGGCCACCTGTCCGCCTGCAGCCAGAGACACAGCCTCCAGGGACAGTTCGTTCAGAGCATGCATGCTGTTCCTGCTCTAGTCCCTTCTTCCAGTTCCTGCCTTTGGTTCTCCCTTACAAAGGGTCACGGGTTTATCCTTTAAACTAGCACAATTCAATACTGGAGAGTAGACACATAGCAAAAAAGAGCATTTCAACTTGAATATTAATATATGTACTTGGATTGATGTGGGATGAACATAACTCAGTGGTAGTGAGGGGCTCTTTCCTTTAGATAGAGACACAGATTTACTTACCCTCCCATTTTGCAGTCCCCAGTCCCACCTTTCCAGGCTCTGACATACTTTGGATTGGCCCACAGGGACACAGGCTTAAAGGTTCCACTTGAAAAATAAGGTCCCACTGGGCTCAAGATTACAAAGAGCAGGGCTTTGGTAGGCTTCTTGACTCCAAGGGAAGGCTAAAATAAAATAAAAGTACACATGACTGTTAATTTAAATGTAGACAACAGTCGTAAAGTCTAGAATAGATCTGTAACTACCTCCCAGAGGGGCTGTCTAGGCACAGGAGCTGTTCCTTCTAAAGTTGAGTTACACAAAGCCAGATGGTCTTTTAAGAAGAAAACACAAAGAATGGAGTGCTGAAGTTTCATGTTGCTTTGCCTTCTGAGTCAGGATTTTAGGGAAAAAAGCCAATTTGTCAATTTTTTTTTTTTTGTGTGTGTGTGTGTGTGAGTAGGGTTTTAAGAGGAGAGGTACCTTTTTGACAACTAGCTATATAACACCTTGCAATGTTGCACTGATTGGGAAATGAAAAAGGGAAGAACCCAGACATGACTTTAGTCTGTGGACAGGAAATGTAATATTTGCTTTTTTAGTTTCCCCTTCTATGTTCACTGACTACTGCTACTTCAGGACATGCCAGGGCCTCCAGCAGGTGGCAGGCACAGGTGAGTGTGCCATTTCTACAACTGTCACAGGAAGCAGACAGCAAGAGTGTAGCCTCCTTAGAGACAAAGATACCAGAGGAGATAAATATCCCCCTAAAAGCCAGAGAATGAAGGATTCAGGAATTTATAACGTGAATGACAAAGATAGAAAATGGTCTTTCCCACAAACACTGGAAAATCATAAGCTAGCAATGCAAAACCATATAAATATCTCCAGCATAAAACAGTTTTCATAAGTAATTACTGTCAGTTGTTTACTAAGGAGGAAAACTGAAAGACTGAAAGCCTTAAGGGCTATGTATTATAAAGGCAAAAAAAAAAAAAAAAAAGGCTACTGGGGTATTCTATGCTATTCAAGACCACTGAAATAAGAAAACAAGTCCAGGATTATTACAGTCTTGGGATATAAAACACTTGTGTCCAGTCTTCACTAGACTCTGGTCTGACTAGACGGTGGTAAGAGTCTGTCATGGACAGAATAAGAAGAGACTCAATTCCACACAAAAAAGCTGATTTTGTGGCTTTTGTTTTGATAAACTAGCTAAAAGTGGATTTGGGGGTATTTTCTTCTGAATTTCATTACATCTCCCTTCTATTACCTACTGGCCCAAGGCCCCTCACTCACTACTTATGGCCAGGTCATCAAAAATCAGGTAGGTAAAGGGGCGCCTGGGTGGCTCAGTCGGTTGAGCATCCGACTTCGGCTCAGGTCATGATCTCACAGTCCGTGAGTTCGAGCCCCGCATCGGGCTCTGTGCTGACAGCTCAGAGCCTGGAGCCTGCTTCAGATTCTGTGTCTCCCTCTCTCTCTGCCCCTCCCCTGCTCATGCTCTGTCTCTCTCTGTCTCAGAAATAAATAAAACATTAAAAAAATTTTTTTTTAAAAATCAGGTAGGTAAAATATTCACAGACATTAAAAAAATGTGTCTCTATATGTGCACACTGATGCCATCTAAAAGGCATGCAACCCTCAGAAAACGGGAACATGATTCCATTTGCACTCCATGGGAACATGAGACCAAGAAAGGCTTGGATGACCAGAGTCAGCAAGCAACAACAGGTTTTGGTTTTTTACCTGTTTGGATTTGTTCTTAGTTGGGGCTGAGCAGGACTCACCTACCAATAAAGAGTGAAGAGCCTTAAAACTTCATTTGCCTTTTTTATTTCAATGTTTGGGACAGAAAAGTTCAGAATAATAATACAAACCTGCCTTTCTTCTCAGCTTGGATAAAAACTGACTATCTTATCTCCACACTTTCATTTACCTATCAGTTAAGTAAATGCAATGATATTTTCATCTCAGAGGAACTGTGAAGATTAATATACTTTTTTATGAACCCTCGTATTGAGTAATGAAGAGAAGCTCCCCAACAGAACTTAGAAATACAATCTGCAGGACACATCTTCAGTCATTTATCTATCTTCTACGTTTCTGAATGAAATGGCTTATTTGTGGGCAAACAGATAAGCATTTTATTAGAGAACACATAATGGGCTTTTTTCACTCTAAACTCATGTATTTTTCGCAACCTGCGTTATACTAAAAGCAATAACTCCTCATCACGGAAATACTGGTGTGAGTTAATTTTCATCTTCCTCATTTCCTTCCCCTGACTTGAAATGATGGGTAAACTTGCATTTATTCCACTAGGTGGTGGTATAGAGAGCACAGATGGAAATGGAATAATCCTATGAGTTAAATCTATTTCTGGGGAAAAAAAAAAAAAAAAATCAATAAACCTTTAAGGAACACTTTTATTCTTAGCAAGCAGGTAAATTATAGACTAGAATTTTCCAATGTTGAGAAAATGTGGTTATGTGTACTAACATTTTATCTTCTGAAATTTAAGCAAAGTCAATTCATGTTTTTTACAAGTACTTCAAGTACTAGTGTTGAGCACAGCTTAGTCACCCTCATCCTTAAATGATTACTTATATCGATCGTCTTCTCATGAAAAGAACTCTGCGACTTTACTGCAAATGGTCACACTGCTTCAAGGGTGAAAATAAATAAAAGTTAACTGCATCAGGAAGGGAGCTTTGGGACTGGGTTTGCTTCTACCCTCAGGAACCTTTATTTGTTTTCTCTGAATTCTCCCTTCTATCCTGGAAAACAATTTAAATTCTGTGCTATTGCTGCAATTAAGAGTAAGTTCTTTTATAATATTAATTAAATGGCAGTAAACACACTTCTATGATGACAAGGTCAGTCTTCTATTCAAATAAAGCAAAAACCACACAAATAAAGAGAAGTTATGAAAGACCACATCTGATAAGTAATGTAAATCAGTTTCATTAAGTTTCATTTCCTTATGAACATTGTTGGTTTTTTTAAATTCTTTTTGCTAGTTTCCTGGATTATTTTAATATATAAGGAATTGAAAAATGGCTTTAAAAAAAAAAGGCCAGGGGAAATGGAGAATATAAAATCTCATAGAGGTAAAGTATGTAACTTCTCAAGGGACCACACTGACTTAGCTTGATATTCTGATGTGTACCAAAAATACTCATCTTACTTTATATTATACCTCACAAACACATAAAGGTATTCAATGCATGTATATTTTGCACAAAATAACAAGACACTCGGGTGTGATGGAAAATAAAGTGACACGTTCCAGTGAAAATTACCACTTCTGAGTCAGTCAGAAAATTAGTGCATAAAAAGACAGGATTTCAGAGGTTATGTGAATGATGGCAGGAAGTGCTTTGAGAGCTGAGAAAGGTACTATTAGTCCTTGTGGCGTGGAAGGCAGAGAAACACAGTAGCAGTGTGGAAACTTCAGAAAAATTGTTGTTGTTGTTTTTTTAACATTCATTTATTTTTGAGAGATAGATCGTGGGTGGGGTAGGGGTAGGGAGAGGTAGACCTAGAATCTGAAGCAGGCTCCAGGCTCTGAGCTGTCAGCACAGAGCCTGCGGGGCTCAAACCCACGAAGTGTGAGATCATGACCTGAGCTGAAGTTGGATGCTTAACTGACTGAGCCACCCAGGCACCCTGAAAAATTCTGGTTAAGCAAGACAAATACGGGACAGAAGAAATAAGATAATTGGGAATAACAGGGACATTTTTCAAACAGAGTGGCATGACTTTTTTTAATCCCCAAAGGATCCTAATTTATTTTAGAGGGGAAAATGGTAAAGAATATTGGATTGAGGGGTTCTATAAGAGATACAGAGAGGGCCAGTGGTTCATGCAAAGCTTTGAGCATGTGAGTCACAAATTCATGACCTTTTGGCAGGAAAAACTAGTTGGTCTGGTGAAAGATTAAAAAAAAAAAAAAAAAAAAAAACACCTCAGTAATTACACAGTTTTTGGTTTCTAAGACATTTCACAGGTTTTACCTTATATGATCAAACAGTCCTAAAAGTTAAGGGTTATAATTCCTGATTTTTACATAGGCTCCAAACAAATGATTTGCCCAAGGTCAGTTATTAAGCTCTAGATCTTCTGCTCTTAGTCCAGAGCTCTTTTTGTAGTGCTGAAACTTAAAACAATAAGTGAAGGACCCAAGATTTCTTACCCTAGAGAGGGTTCAAACTGGGGCCTCACTTCCTTTCACCTCAGCCTTCAGCAGGGCCCTCACACTCTAGGCACCCCATGCTCAAACCACACTGGCCCCTTTCAGTTCCTCACTTTTCTGCCTCTACATGGTTTCCTGAACTATTCTACCTACCCAGAATGCTCTCTGCTCCCCTGTTATGGACTGAAATGTGTCTGCCCCCAACATTATATATTGAAGCCCTAACCCTCAATGTGACTACTTTTTGAGCTAAAGTTTTTAAGGAGGTAATTAAGGTCAAATGAGGTCAAAAGATTAGGCCCTAATCCAACAGGACTAGTGCCCTTATGAGACGAAGAGACATTAGAGCATGAGCTCTCCACTCCCTCTGCACACACAGAAGGCTCTGGGAGGACACAGTGAAGTGGACGTCTATGGGGAGACCTTACCAGAAACCAACCCTGCTGGCACTTTGATCTTGAACTTCCAGCCTCCAAAACTGTGAGGAAATAAATTCTGGTATTTGAGATGCCTAGTCTGTGGGATTCTGATATGGCGGCCACAGCAGACTAAGACATGCCCTCTCTTTCTGAAGTAATATAAATCCTTCAATCTCAATTTTTACTGTGATTTCAGAAAATGAGCCTTCTTCACAAGGTTAGGTGCTTGTGTTACATGCTATTACAGCACCGTGTACTTCCGTACATTTAGATAAAATGTCCATCACACCTTCTTACAAATGCTTCTTTAATTCCCTACCTCTTACAAATCTGTACACCCCATGAAGACCATCTTTGTCCCCTACACAGAGCATTGTACATTGTTATACCAGGTTCACTACGTTTTTGTTCAATGACTCTCCATATTAATAAGATGTTGTTTATAGAAAGGGGTTGTGAAAACAACCTAGGGGACTTATTTGCCATATTTGAATTATTTTGATTAAAAAAAAAATCTGATGCTAATCCTTGTATGTTACGCTGACACCACAGAGAAATTGTTCCTTTGTCCCCTGATTTCCTTTAGTGCTGGCCTCTAAACTAACAGAATTTATATGTAGACATTCAAAGAATACCATGGGAAGAAGCTAAAGTCCAGAATTTTTCTGAGGCTTGCTCTAAAATGGGTAGAGGATATCAGTCCTGGTCAAATAGAAAGACAATATATATTGAACACTTGACAAAAAGAAGGTTAGCACTTCATTCTTTTTTTAGTTTTTAAATAAGAATGATCTTAAACTTTGGGATGCCCGGGCGGCTCAGTCAGTTGAGCGTTGGACTTCAGCTCAGGTCATGATCTCACGGTCTGTGAGTTCGAGCCCCACGTCGGGCTCTGTGCTGACAGCTCAGAGCCTGGAACCTGCTTCAGATTCTGTGTCTCCCTCTCTCTCTGCCCCTCCCCTGCTTGTGCTCTGTCTCTCTCTCTCTCAAAAATAAACATTAAAAAAAAAGATCTTAAACTTTAAAAAACACACAGTTTAAAAAAAAAAACCTAAAGATAAGGAGAAAACAACCAAAAGAACACCTACCTGTCATGTCTAAAGTTAAACGCAATGATAGTTCCTGCTCACAGGGTCAGTGTAAGAATTAGATAACCTGTGGAAAGCACCCATAACCTCATCTTGTTCAAGCATCCAACAAATAGCGATTGTTATTGCTTTTATAAATAATCATTTATAACTGGTAAATAAATTCAATATGTACCAACACGCAGGGCATGAAGGTGACATTAAGATGACTATAGATGGGACCATGGAACTACATTCAATGCTCAATGTTGGAATTGTGGTGAATGAACACTTAGGAAAAAGGATCATTATACCAATATCTTGGGGAATACAGCTTGGTTATATTCAAAATCAATCCTAAAGAGAAATTTCAGCATGGATTATTAAACAAATGGTCCAGAAAATTCAATAGAGAAGTACCCAGGAGGAGCCAGAATGAGTCCCTCTTTAGAAAAACCACGCTTCATTTCCCTTTGTGAAATGACTTGATGGGGGGGGAGGGGGGGGTTGTCAAACTTCAGGCTGCTTCCTGTTTTCTAAAAAGTTTTATTGGAATACATGCATTCATGCATTTATGTGCTGCCTACTGAAGTTTTTGTGCTACAAAGGCAGAGACAAGAAGCTATCTGGCTTCACAGGCAAAGTTTGCTGGCCCCTTCTCCAGAGGATAGGAAAATGCTACACGTACATTTTCCTTGTACCAAGAATGGCCTCAAAACCAAGGTCTCCTCACTGACCTAGCCTCAAGCACTCAGACTTTGACTTTGTGATTCCATCCAATTTGGTTCTATTGTCTGGGCCAAGCACACAATGGGCCCGGAATAGAGAGACAGTTTAGACCAACACAGGGAGCTGACAACTACCCTGAGATGCTCCCCAAATAGGCAAGTCCCAACCCAGCTGACCAAATGAGAAAGAGGATCCTGAGTGGGCTGGTGCACGGGAAAGGATGTTACACTGAAGGGAGCCCCAAGAATGGACTATTGGATATGGCAAATGGAGGTCCTTGGTGATCTTGACAAGCATATTTCAGTGGGGGTTCAGGGGGCTGAAAGGCTGAATGTCATGGATTCGAGAGAGAACAAGGGAGAGGAGGTTATGAAGGGGACTATGTACAAGTCTTGTGGGGCATTCTGTGACACAGTGGAGCAAAGAAACGGATGTACTCTACCTCTGTCACCTTTATATGGTCACGTATCACTGCCTGTCAGTACTGTCACCCTCAGAAGTAGAACCATGACAAAGGTAGAGCTTGGGAAATCTTTTGAATATTTTAACAATCAATTTTCCCTTTTCTCTGGATAATTCCATCAGCTTAGAAATATGCCATTGTATCTCCCATCTAAAACAAACACATTCCCTTTACCGCATGTCCCCCTCCAGGACATCCATTTCAGCAAGGACCTTTGTGTTGCCAAATCCAAGAATCAGTCCTTGGACCTCACTTCTCTGGTCCCGTGGGCAGGATTTGCCAGAACTGATCACTGCTTCCATGTCTTTCACTTGCCTTCCAGTTCACCAAGCCCTCTTGTTTTTCTTTCTACCTAGCAGGCTGCTACTTCTCAGACTTCTTAGCTGATTCCTTTTTATCTCCCTTTCTTCTAAATGCTGTGGCTTGCCCAGGACTTAGTCCTCACCTTCTTTTCATCAGTGTCTACATTTCTTCTCTTAATAACTTCATTCCAACCCTTAACTTTAAAGGCGTTTTATGTTAAACACTAGAATGTATGACTTAAATTCCAAACACTCCCCTGAATTTCAGACTTGTAGATCTACCTACCACTTGGTAACTTGAGCTTAAGTTACCATGTCCAAACCTGAACTCTAGATTCTACCCATCATCACCTCCAACAAATATGCATGAAAAACCTTTTCCCTCACTCTTCCCCATCCCAACAAATGGTCACTACCCAGTTGCTCTGACCCAAAGGAAAATTTGACCTTTCTCCTCTCATATTCACATCCACTCTGTCAGAAAATTTTGGGAGCTACAATAAATATCCTTGAAGATATGCCTTCATGTGAACTAGGGGATATGTCTACAGCATAAATTCCTTGAAGAAAGCCTGCACTCTTAAGATTCCCAAATTTAACTATCTCATTTTATTCAATTTACTAATAATAGTTCTTATGTTTGTCCTGATCAACAGGACACTAGCTGCATAAATTATTCTGCCATATTTCATAGATCCTAAGATGTTAATTTTTCCTCACATTAACATGTCTGAAATCCAGGCTCGGCATTTTACAATTGCTTTTGGCTCAGTATACTCATGGTAAAGCCGGCATTACCAGACTTGGAATTAGCTGTTCATACTGATGGTACTTCCAATGGCTTATGGGCATTGGTGATGTCATATGTGTTAATTGTCATTTAAAATGTCTTTAAAAAGTTATGGTATGACTTGGCCCTGAAAGAAAAATTATCGCAGAGAAAGGTGCAAATACACGCAGGGCATGTATTTGATATTAGTGAAACAAATATCTGTATTAATATCAAACACCTGCAATTCAATATTTTCCTACAAAGCAACAACCAGTCTTCTCATGGGACCCGCAGTAGGAAGACATCCATATGAAGATAAATCTGTGTTAGCTTTTGTTATTAAGATATATGCAAAAATAAAAAATGCCTATCATAAGCCAAGCAGCACAACTGATGGCCGGAAGAATTGCAGATGTTCTCTGAAAACACACATTTAAAAAATAAATAAAAGGCTGGTATGATTAATTCATGACTCAGGAAGGTACTGCATCATAGTTTAGCAATGTTTTCCATTTCAGTGCATAAATAACAGGGTGACATATAATTTATGGCATCCTGTATTCAATTAAGTAATATATATGTACGATGGAATGCCTTGCAGCTAAGAAAGTGGATAAAATAGAGGTAGATCCATATGTACTAATGTGGAAGAATCTCTAAGACAAATAGTGAATACAAAAACAAGAATACAAACCAGAGTGTTCATAGTATGGCTGCCATTTATGTAGAAATGAGAGAGAAACAAACAAGGGGAGAGGGGGAGAGGGAGAGAGGGAGAGAGGGAGAGAGGGAGAGAGAGAGAGAGAGAGAGAGAGAGAAGGTACAGCTGAGGAGCCAAACAAACTTCATCTATGGGAAACTTAACACATCAACAGCTGGCATTGTAAATCAGGCAAGAAAAGACAGACCACTCAATAAATAGTAATGGAATAACTTGTCATCCATATGGAGAAAAATAAAATGGAGTCCTTCACAAAAAGTTCACTTCCAAATGGATTTCATTTAAATGGAAAAGCACAAGTATGACCTTGGAGTAAGGAAGAATTTCTTTAAAACACATAAAAGCCACAAAACATACTGAAAAAATAATTTAATTACATTAAAAATAAGTACTTCTGTTTTCTAAAAGATACCAGTAAGTGGGGTGCCTGGGTGGCTCAGTCAGTTGAGAGTCTGACTCTTGGTTTTGGCTCAGGTCATGATCTCACAGTTCATGGGAACGAGCTCCATGTAATCAGTGCTGAGCCTGCTTGGGATTCTTTCTCCCTCTCTCTCTGCCCCTCTCACACTGCTTCCTGCCTCAAGATAAATAAACTTAAAAATAAATAAATAAATAAATAAATAAATAAATAATACCAGTAAGAGTGTGAAAAAGCAAAACACAGACACAAAAGCAAGACACAGACTGGAACACTATTTGTAATACTTTATCTGACAAAGAATTGTGTCACAGAATGGAAACTTACTTATGAAACAAATGTACCTCTGACAAAGAATTTATATCTAGAACATATAAAGACTCTAAAAAAATTAAAAAGACAAATCAATTTTTTTAATGGCAAAAGATTTGCAAAGATACTTCCAAAAAGGATTTCTAATAGCCAATAAATATAAAAAGGTACTCAATGTAATCTATCTCAGAGAAATAAAAATTAAAACCACAAGGAGATAAGACTACATATATCAGAATGGGTAAAATTAACAAGACACTACCAGTGTTAGCAAGGATAAGAAGCAAATAGAATTTTCATACATTGCTGGTGGGAGAATAAACTGGTATAAGCATTTTGGAACACCATTTGGCAGTATCTAGTAAAGCAAAAACACATCTAACTCTTAGGTAAATACCAAAGAAAAGTGGTACAAATGTTCACCCTAAGATGTGTATAAGGATGTGCACAGCAGCTTTATCTATAATAGTCAAAAGTCAGAAACAACCCAGATGTCCATCTATAGTAAAACAACCCCATATTTGGGGGCAGGAGGTAAAAAGGAGGAGAGAATAAAGAATTAAGTACATGCCACATGGTTACTTGACTCTGGGGAGGGAAGGGGAATCAACAGAGAAGGGTACACACAGGGTTTCAACTGTACTAGTCATGTTCTGACCCCAGTTGTACTGTCATGTTCTAATCTTCACTGGGCATTATGTGCACAGATTTTCATTCTAATTCTCTTTAAACTCTATGTGTGTGTGAGAACGTGTGTAAAAATCTTTGAGCTTTGGCAAAACTTGCACAAAGAATTACCTCTAGTTTTGGATTATCAAAAGTATGTTATGATTAATAGCATTGTATGAAAGCAGATTAAACACTTAAAGCTCTCTGTAGCAGGCTAGGGGTGAGGTAGATGGAATATTTTCCTATTTTTTTTTTTTCTGTTCCCCCAAGAGGAATTTTGAGAAGATATCTTACACATAGCTAAGGCTCAACAAATGCATTTTGAATTGGATTAATATTCTTTAACATCTTTCATCTCTCTCCATTTATGAGTGTTTTAAGTCTTCTAAAATGCAACCAAAGTGCAAATATAGGTTTGTGATCAAAAAATTTTGAAAATTTTTGAAGATTTTGAAAATCCTTGCAATCTTAGCAATTTGAAGTTTTTTGCTCTCACCATATCTATGGGAAGAGAGAGGCAGGAGGTGATAAATTTGGAAGGTAATCATTTTGGTGTTCTAATTTCTGTTCTGTTCTATCATTTATAAGTTATTTAGCAAGACATCTCCCTTTCTGTATCTCTATTCCATCTTCTACCAAATGGAGATAGTAATAGTTAATCCATAGGGCTATTGTGAGGTGTAAGTATCATAGTATCTATAAAATTATGAGGCACATTGTGTAGCATAAGGTTAGTCTTAATAAATATTGTATTCTTCCTCATTTCTGACCACTTGGGAGTGAGAATTGTGGACTATTAAAATATTTTCTATTTTCTCCTCTATTTTTTTTAACAAAACAAAACCCAGGGGAAAAATGTAAATATAAATGTTTACAGACTATAGGAAGACATTTTAAGAGTGTTAAGTTCTACTCACAGACTAAGCTCAAGTATAAATGCCCTGAATTCTAGCTTTTGAGTCTATTCCAATTCCTTCTATCACTCCCTTTAAAATAAAGTGAAGTAGGAGTAATTTAAATCTTTTTTTTTTTAAACAATGTGTGCCAAGTGACCATAACCAAGGTATGCAATTAAACTCACAGTTAATTTATATACAGCTAAAGCAGTTTCTTGTCTTTCCAAACCCTGCTCAATGTAGAAGGAAGCAAAAGAAACCATTCTGAATTTGTGTTACACTTATTTATTCTGTTATTTAAAGTAAAAAATACAAAGCAAAAAAAAATTACTTCTAGTTTTGTAAAAAGAAACACACAATGTATGTTTCAATGACAAACACATGTAGGCAGGCAGAGGTATGAATATGTACCACTAGAAGAATCTAAGAAAAGCTGACAACAGGAATTGTGGAAGGAGGAAAACTGTGGAACTCTGGATCAGAATGATAGTGGGAAGGAAGCTTCTTTATCTTTGTTTACCTTTCGTACTGAGTTTGTTACCAGATGTTTTTCCCTCCCCCAATCTCACCTTTAAAATCCCAGAAAAATACCCTTGTGCACTGTTGGAGGGAATGTAAAGTGGTACAGTCACCATGGAAACAGTATGGAGATTCCCAGAAACATTAAAAATTGAAATACCATACGATCCACTGATTCCACTTCTGAGTACTTATCCAAAAAAAAAATGAAAACATGAACTCAAAAAGATATATGTACCTCTGTGCTTACTGCACATTATTTATAACAGCCAAGACACAAAAACAAACTAAGTATCCACTGATGGATGAATAGATAAAGATGTGGTATACATATACAACGGAATATTACCCAGCCATGAAAAAAAGAAGGAATCCAGCCTTGCAACAACATGGATGGAACTTGAGGACATCATGCTAAGTGAAATAAGTCAGACAAATACTGGATGATCTCACTTATGCTTGGAACCTAAAACAAAAATGAAAACACACACAAAACGAGCTCATAGATACAGAGAACAGATTGGTGGTTGCCAGAGGCAGGGGGTAGAAGAAATGGGTGAAGGGGATCAAAATGTACAAACTTCCAGATACATAGTAAGTAAGTCCTGGGGAGGTAACTTACAGCATGGCGACTACAGTTAATAATACCATATCGCGAACATTTGAAAGTTCCTAAAAGAGTAAATCTTTCAAGTTCTCATCATAAGAAAAAATATTTTGTAACTATGTATGGTGATGGAAGTTAACTAGACTTATTGTGGTGATCAATTTGCAATATATGCAAGTATTGGGTCATTATGTTCTATATCTGATAGTTATACCTGAATTAAAAAAAAAATTGGGGGGTGACACCTGGATGGCTCAGTCAGTTGAGCGTCCGATTTCAGTTCAGATCATGATCTCATGGTTTGTGAGTTTGAGCCCCTCATCGGGCTTTGCACTCACAGCTCAGAGCCTGGAGCCTGCTTCAGATTCTGTGTCTCCCTCTCTCTCTGCCCTCCCCTGCTCTCTCTCTCTCTCTCTCTAAAATAAATAAACATTTTTAAAAATTTAAAAATTATTTTTAAAAATTCCTTTAAAAAAAAAATAAAATCCCAGAAATAGATTGGCAAGTTGGCATGTGAAAACTGATATTCCTAAATTTGGAAGTATTGTAACTGAATATGTGTATATGTGTGTTATATAACACATGTGTGCATTGTGTGATTATGTGTTATGTAATGCATAATATATAACATATTATAAAACCTGGAGTGATTATGTCAAATATAATTGGGAGCAAAAAAGCAGTTAGCTCAGAGAAGGGAAGGAAATAGACACAAAGGTGGACTGATAACAGAACAATATGGGAAAGATCTGAGTAGCCCCGTCTGTTATTTCCACACTAACCACTGTGATTGAGCCACACCACATTTCTTCACAGCACTGACCTCTACCTATCAGTACACGTTCATTTCATGGGTTTTATTATGAAAATGGGACTCCTGCCCTAGACACTGAGTTCCTTGAGAGCAAAACTGTGGCTTTTGCTCAGCACTGTATCCCTAGACCCAACCCCACGACAGAGGGGCTAAGAGCACAGGGGTTCTTATTTCATGTCTTTGAGCCTCGGTTTCCTTATCTCTAAAATGACACCATAAGCTCCTACACACAGGGTTGTTTCAGCACAATGGAGGCAGCAAGCACTATGGCTGACACTTAGGAGAGCTTCATAATGCCAGGGGACGGTGACAGTGTCAGACCAATGACTGTATTTCATCAAAGAAAACCAGGACTTTCCTGAAAAGCAGAACCTTCCTAGATTGGGAAAGTAAGATGGGCCAAGGGCATCTGGTTGGGAAACACTCTTTAAAGAATTCCCTTGGTTGTACATTTTCAAACTGCTCAGTGCAGGACCATATAAGGCAACAGGGAAATGGAATCCTAGTAAGACAACTGGGACAGGTGTGGCAGGTGTCTGGCAGGAACAACGTTGCAGCGGTTAGAAGTGATGGACTGGAGGGGCACCTGGGTGGCTCAGTCAGTTAAGCGTCCGACGTTGGCTCAGGTCATGATCTCACGGTCTGTGGGTTCAAGCCCCGTGTCGGGCTCTGTGCTGACAGCTCAGAGCCTGGACCCTGCTTCGGATTCTGTGTCTCCCTCTCTGCCCCTCGCCAACTCACATGCACACTATATTCCTCAGAAATAAAAATTAATCATCAAAAAAATTGTTGAAAGAACGAAAGAATGAAAGAATGAAAGAAGTGATGGACTGGATATACACACAGTAACCTGGACAGAAATGAAAAACAATGTGCCTTGGGAAAATGTTAAGAAACACAATGAGATCTGTAGAACAAAACCATTTACATAAACGAAAATGCCAGGCATACAAAGTAATGAGAAATACTTAAAAACACATACAAACCAAAAGAATATTCATTCAATACATGATAATGATTTCCAATGGGGGAGAAGGAGATGAGATGAGACTGGGGAATGAAGATGGAAGGGAATCAAGAAACCAAGAGAAAGACCTCAGCGCCCATGATGGGAAGGTGCCCTGAACTGAGAGGTAGAATTATTAACTGGCTGCACCACACTCCAAGGGTAGAAATGAAGATGACCACAAGAAGCATCCCCTGTGATAATGATGCAGTGGAAGGGGCTGTCCACTGGTATGAGTAGACTGATGAGAACAAGCTGATCATCACAAGCTGCAATCAATGCAAATAAGCTGGATCTCGGAAAACCAACTCAAAATTTGAAGATACTTAGACGGGGCCATTAATGCTTGTTAAGTTATGCAAATGAGAATTTAATACTGTTTGTAACCAGTGTAGTGAATAAATATCTCAAATAGGATCGCAAAAGAGCACATTAAAAGTGTGGACGAGGAGCACCTGGGTGGCTCAGTCAGTTGAACATGTTGAACTCTTGGTTTCGGCTCAGGCCTGATCTCATGGTTCAGGAGATCGAACCCTGTGTCCAGCTCTGTGCTGACAGCACAGAGCCTGCTTGGGATTCTTGCTCTCAAAAATAAATAAACATTAAAAAAAAAATTAAATTGTTGGGACGCCTGGGTGGCTCAGTCAATTGAGCGACCAACTTCGGCTCAGGTCATGATCTCATGGTCCATGAGTTCGAACCCCTGTGTCATGCTCTGTGACACAGAGCCTGGAGCTCAGAGCCTGGAGCCTGCATCAGATTCTGTGACTCTGTCTCTCTCTGCCTATCCCCCGCTTGCTCGCTCGCCCCTCCTTCTCTCAAAAATAAATAAACATTACAAAAATTAAAGTGTAGACAAAACCCAAGTTAACGATCACTAATTGCTGCTGTAACTAGTTGTCAAATCTGTTCAGATTCTTTCATCTATAGAGGCTACAGAATGAAGAGAAAAGATGGGAAGATATAAGATGTATAAGCATAAATAAAGGCAGTGAATAAAGGGAATTCTTTTCATGGGAACTGTTATGATTATAGGTTACATTATATGGGTGATATGAAGATTTTACAAGGTGATAAAAGGAAAAGAAAGACATGTCTACGAAATTTATGTCCTTAAGCTCCCTACGCAGTGAACCAGAAATCAAGGAGTGGACCATTTGGCAGCAGGAGTTTTGTAAATGTGAGCTCTAATGAGAATGTCATACTGACAGATTTCCAGAAGATGTGAACGGGGAGAGTGTTTTATGTGAAGTGACTGAAAATGCTCTGCACTGTTCAGATTGTATTCTGTGCATCTGAGGCTGGAATTGACCAAAAGCAGACTGCCTCTCTAGTTGAGCTCAAGCGCACAAATTTATTTAGGGGCACTCTGAATGCAGAAGTAGGAGTTAACTGAATATGAGGAATTCATCAACCTCCACATGAGCGAAGGTCAGTTGATCTTGGAGTACAGCTGAAAAAAAGTCCAATCTACTGGTAGCTTACACATCTGTGGCAGTCAGCCTGGGACCTCGTCAAAGGGGCTGGGTGAGCTGACTCTTAACCATCAGACCCGACCCTTCCTGTGACACTGCTTCTCAGCCCTGCTATTATGCAGTGCTGCCTCCAGTGAGATGAGATGGCACTGAGAGAAACTGGAAAGTGAAAGGCTGAGAGCCATGACCATACAAGAGGATTCCAGAGTTCATGGCTGTGCGTATTTTGCTACAGACTATGGTCAAATCACCTGTACACTTAGAATCACTGACAAAATAAAGCCTGTGTCTGTTTGTACGTTCATATAGCTGCACCTGCCTGGAGCTACCAAAGAGAGTGAAGTTTGATAAAACATGTTAAAATCAGCGAAACTCAGCTTTTTTAGATGTAATGTTCGGTATCCGGTACTGAACCTGACAGTCATATAATTTTTGCTTCTTGTCTGGTAAAGTGAAAATTTAGAAACTGTTCATGTAAATGTTCTTTATTTAAATATTACAATTTCAGATTTTATCTTAAATTCTAATTGACACATAATCAGCTGTGGTCTGAAGCATTCTACAGCTTTTAGCTTCTAATTACCTACAAATACTCAGAAGATATTAAAGGGATGCTGAAATTTTTTTTTTTTTTAAGTAGGCTTCAGGGGACACCTAGGTGGTTCAGTTGGTTGAGTGTCTGACTTGATTTCCGCTGAGGTCATGATCTCATGGTTGGTGAGATCGAGCCCTGCACTGGGCTCTGTGCTGACAGTGTGGAACCTGCGTGGGATTCTCTCTCTGCCCCTCCCCTGGTCACATTCTCCCTCTGTAAATAAATATATAAACAATCAAACACTTAAGAAATAAATAAGTACAGTAGGCTTCAGGTGCAGCATGGAGCCCAATGATGGGCTTCAACTCACGACCCCGAGATCAAGACCTGAGCTGAGATTGAGAATTGGACACTCAACCACCTGAGCTACCCAGGCACCCCTGAAAAATCTTTTGGTAACATGAATGATTTTACTCTCTAATTTAAGCCTGTTACAAAAGGTTTATGTATTCATGTTTAGTATTTTGTTTAATAATATGAACCTTATAGAAAAAAAATATTTTTTTAATTTCTACCCACTGGCAGCCTGGTATTTTTTTATTGGCAATCTCTACTCACTGGTTACATACTACTAGCTGATTATAAATGTTCCAATAAAATACTTTCCTGTTTATTACAATCCTAAACCTAAAAGGATTTTAATAATGGATCCAATTATTATCAAAGGCCAGAAGACATATGACAAACTGTACAAATACATTCATACATAGGTATTACCTATGAAAATTGGTAAAAATGAAGGGTCAGTTAATTATAAAACATGTAAAGAAGCATCATATTGCAAATATAATGAAATTCAGAAGTTGGTATTAGAGTCACTGTCTCAGTACATGGCAGCTACCAAATTGTACTAGGCATGAGAAGGAATGATTAATATTTGAATGTTATATCATGGCCCCTGAAAGTGATAACAACACCCTGCCCTTGGGATGACACTGAGCTTTCAAAGATATAAATATTTCTACCTGGTGCCAGTTTACAATCCCTGGAGCAAATAAAGCATTCAAGACTGCTAGACATACGCTTAATTCTTTCACAAGGTTTGAGATGGTGATACTCTTGAAAGTAGTTAAGAAATCCCTGGAGAGTTTGTTTAAATGCAGAGTCTCTGATCCTGGCTCCACAGATTTAGATTATTTGGATCTGGGCTGGAGCTCAATACAAATAAATTTGTTGTTCAACACTGAATATTCTATACACATAAGGGAATATCATACCTGGGAATAGAGATCGACTAGGGGGTGATATCACTTAATAAATGACCCCAACATATATTTGCTCATTCAAAGAAATCAAAATACCTCTTTGATCGAAGACTGCCTTAATCAGTTAATCTACTCATGAAAAGAACATGAAAAAAAAAAATGGATTTCAGCCACAGTAGATAAGACCAAAACATCAGATAACTGATATGGAGGTTGAGCCCACAATTATTCTGTGAAGCCAGTGACAAGACAGAACCCTCACAAAACCAAGTAACGTAAAAAGGGCAGCAAAAGTTAGTCATCCCTGATGAAGTAATCCCAGTGAACCAGAAGTCATTGAGACTAAGCCAATACTCCAGCCAATACTTCACTTATTAATGCAACCACCATGAAAAGACAGTGCATGATAATTACCAGACTAGATTATATAACATCTGTGTAGAGTACAAATGCCTAAATCCATGTTTTATTGAACATTATTTGTATTATGCTCATTTCTGAATTATAGGTGATTTTTTTTCTGCCTACACCATTAATTAGAAAAATTCTAGTTGATATAAATATACCAACCAAATATAAATAATGTTGACACATCAAATGATATCAATTATTTCCTTCAATTCTTACCCTATTGCTTATAAAGCAGATTTTTAAAAATTCTTGACTCTGAGGCCCAAGGCATGATCAAATATGTAAGCTGGCAGAGTGGAAGAGAACTACTTGGCATGGCTTTTGTCACCAAGAGTCTTAAATATGGGCAGGCATCAGAATTACCATTCTGATTTACTCAATGAAAATCTCTGGGGATGGGAGTCAACACATATATTTTAAAAAATACTTGGGTAATTCAAATACAAAAAGTTGAAGACTGCCAATAGAGGGGATTATTGTGACAACAGGCTAGACTATAAAATCAGATTTAAAAGGTGGTCTAACTCTAGATTATAGGATTCCGGGACTCTAAACAATTTGCTAAATCACAGAACTAATTATGCTAGAAAACTACAGACCAATACCTTTTAGGAGCATTGACATACATTCTTAACAAAATACTTGCAAACTGAATACAAGATATAATACTAATTATTCACCATAACCAAGTAGGATTTAGTCCAGGAATGCAAGGTTGTTTTAAAACCAAAAAATGAATACACTATAATTATAGAATGAAGAACAAGATCACAATCATGTCAAGACATATAGAAAAATCATTCAACAAAATCCAACATCCATTCGTGACAAAAATTCTCAACAAACTCAGAATAGAAGAATTAGATCTTACAGTGGGAAACTACTTCGGGATAACAGGAAGACAGTGCTTCCAGATTAGTAAAAATGTTTCAACAAACATTAAAAATTGCTTCTTCCTATCCTAAAGTTACATAATATAAAAAAATAAAAAAATAAAATTATATAAATAAAAATATAAAATAGATTAAAAGTTCATTAATATTAAAATGCCAGAGACATAAGGAGCAGATCATTTTTTAAATTGTCCCAATTCTTTCAAGTTTGCTAGGGAGACTACAGTTCATGAAGTTCATTATCTAGATTCTTAATAGTCTTTCAAAGGCATCAAGAGGGTGTCAAAAGACCATTTAGGTATTTATTCTATGGCCTTCTATTTCCCTACTTCTTGCATCCAGATGGCATAGTAGAGAACTTGGTAAGCTTACAATTACTTAGTAGAGAACAGAATGGCTAGACTATAGTAAAAGCGTTATGTTTCCTCTCTATTCCTAAAGATCTCCATATGCTACCCACACTCAATCTCCCCCACCCATCAATTATCCCTTCGTATCACTCACTCTAAGAGGAAGGAGACAAGTGAGAGGGTCTTTATAGAACATACTCAACCCACACAAACGGCCTTAGCCTTTCCAGGCATGTCCTTTTGCAAGGGCCTCAGCCAGTAGAGTGTGGCTCACCAGCAGATCTTACAGCCATGCTGTTTAAAGCTACTACTCTCAAGTTCTAACCCTCCCATTGTGAACTTTATTTTCAACATTTCCTGTGAGGGAAGAGGGCCTTCCACTCCCAATCCTTAGTAATCCCAAGACTTCAGGAAAATGAAAATAAGAAGCAGCAGCTCTTCCTTCTCCAAATTTCAAAACCATTACCACTTCGACCTTGGAGAACTACTGCCAAGACGAGACATTACACTGAGGAATGCCTCTGAGGAAACTCAGAAAAATATTGAGGAAATCAATATTTGGTTAATCTTGATTAAAGGAAGACAAACAGCCTTGCTCATTGCTCATCTACGTTGGTAACTGTGGCTGCTGCTTCTGTGCCACAATGGTGGAATCAAGTAGTTGTGACAGAAACCAAATGGCCCACAAAGCCTCATATATTTACCATCCGGTCCTTTAAAGAAATGTTTGCCAACACCTAATCTTGATAATCAGGAGAAAGGAGTCATTTATGATGTTGCTGGTGGCCCTTTCAAACTATATGCTAGAAGTTTCACACAAGAATAAACAATGATAACTTGTCTACCAAAGTACCCCAAAAACAGGAGTTGGTTTGTACCTCAGTTCCAATGAATGTAGGACGAATATAGAGACTAGCAGTTGTTGAATAGGGGACCCATTCTTGATCCAGTTTCACAAGCTGTTGAATGCACTCTAAAAGTTCTTCCTTGTCAAATACCTGAAGGAACGTAAAGCATAATGAATAATGGGATTTTCTTCCACTGGAGCAATAAGAAATGATCCTCACGAAAGCTTTAGACTGTTAAAAAAAAAAAAAAAAAAAAAGCAGTAATAATAAAACCAGACAAGAATTTTTTTTCTGTGTTTTTTTTTTCCACCAAAATTGTGATGGCATGATGGATTATCCATATGGAGGAGATAAAATGTTGGATCCCTACCTCTTACTGTAGCTAATATCAACTAGAGTTGGATTATATACTTAAATACGATAAGACATTAAGACTTTTATGGAGTAAACATTTTAAAATACCTGTGTCTCCTAAAGGTAGACAAGAATTCCTAAATCAGAGACATAAAGCACAAATCATAAAGGAAAAAAATGGGTAAAATTTGGCTATTTAAAACTTAATGATTTCTGTTCTTTAGAAGAGGTAAGAAGCAACAAATTGGGTAAAGTTATTCATAACACATAACTAACCAAGGATCATAACTTGAATATGTTAAGATATTCTGAAAATCAGTAAGAAAGACACAGATGACCCAACAGGAAAATGGGCAAAGGCAAAGGGCAGTTTATTTCTAAGGAGAAAAAGGTTTTCATGTACTAGATAGGTGACAGTATGTAAAATAAGTAATTTCTACTCGCTCAACAGGACAGAGAAACATACTGTCAGAGATGTATGTGATGGGTCATCCAAGACTGAAATGAGTCAGAAACACGCATGTGAACAAAACTCATGACATCAAGAACTGGCTATTTAAATGGGAACTTAGAACCAGGAATCATAGCACAGTATTATAGAAATCAGGATTGTCCATCATATAGGACATAGCATCACCCTGCATCACCTATAGGCATCTCTGGTACTGTTGTCTAGCGATAAGATTTAGTGGAAAGAGAACTTGACCAGGAATTAAATAGACTTGCACCCAGTTTCTTGCCATGTCCTTTTACTCTGTGACTTACGGCAAGTCATTTAACCTCTTAGGGCTCGAATTTTCTTCTAGTACAAAGGTGCTACTAAAATGTACAACATACACCTTCTTGGAAATGGCTTACTGTTATGATTCAACAGGCAAAGAATGTAAAACCATCAGACACAGTTTGTGGTAGAGCTGAGGTCCAAGAGATGTTACGTCCCTTTCCTCCTGTCCCCACTTTAAAGTATTTCCTGGTAATTTGTAATGGCACAAGAATTAAACAAGTTCAAAGAATTCACTGTAATTTCCCTTCTGGTACTATATTATGGCCTCTGAAGGAGGTAGGTGAAGCATGGGTTGCAAAAGTAGGAAGGAAAAGGAAGAACCTGGCTAAAAAGGAGTAGTTACTTGCGCTTCTTCAAAAGTACAGCTTGGGCTAGGTTCCTGAAAGTTAGATACACAGAATATGTAAAAGAAGAAAACAACTTCTTCAGCTCAGAAAGGCAGCCTGGTCACGTCTCAGGCAAGGAAAGTAATCTAAGACACCTCCTACCTTGATATGAGCCTTATAATCTAAATCCAACCCACTGTATAATGAATTCTGCTCTTTAACAAACAATGTTCTAGACAGGAACCAATGGCTATGACAAACCATTTTGATATCATTTAAAAAAAATAATAAAGCTTGGGGTAAAATATCAAAATAAGTCACTGCAAACTTGCTATTGCCCAAAGCAATTAGGCAAGATACTCCCAAAATATCTGTGTGGCACACCCTATTTTCCATTTCACATATTATAAATTCATAAGGTCTTCAAATTTTATTGATTTTAGTTTGAGGTACATTTTTCGTCCTTATCCTATTATCTCCTACATACATATTAATCCCCCACAGACACTCACAAAAAATAGGCTCTGGAATTGCTAATTTTTACCTCACTGATTACAAAGTAGATCAGAAGTAACTTCAGTGTTCACATGTTTGTACTGTATATCAATCTAAGTACAGTTGACTCTTGAACAACATGGGTTTAAATCGCACGGGTGCACTTGTATGTAGATTGATTTTTTTTTAATAAATATAATTCAGTACTGTAAATGTATTTTCTCTTCCTTATGATTTTCTTAGTAACATTTCCTTTTCTCTAGCTTACTTTATTACAAGAATTAAGTATATAATACACACAACATAAAAAATATGTGTTAATCAAGTGTTTATGTTTTGGTAAGGTTTCCAGTCAACAGTAGGCTCTCGGTCAAGTTTTTGGAGAGTCAAAGTTACAAACAGATTTTCAACCATGTGGGGGCCAGTTCCCCTGACCCCTGCATTGCTCAAGGGTCAACTACATTCAGAAATGATTTGTTCCATGGTAAATTCACAATGACCCATTACATTAAAAGAAAGAAACATACAAGAAACTCCTAAATCCACTCACATACCGGCAAAGTGGCCCTCACAGCAGATCGGTACATTCTATCCATGTTGAGGTTTGGCCGAAAGAGTCGAATTTTATTATCTACTCCTCGAAATGCCTTCAGTCCTTCGAATAACTAAAGATAAAAGAGAAATAAATCTTAGGGAATCATTAATGAAAATAATCTGTGTTTAAAAGACTGACTTTTCCATTGGCGCTCATCTTCTTCATCATGTAAAGTTGTTGACTTAGACCAAAGATCTCTAAATCTAGAAAAAGCCAGCAGTTGACAGGCTGGTTAGAGTAGCTGGGCTAAAAAGAACTTCTTTAAGGAAAAAAAAAAAAAAGAAGAAAGAAAAGAAAAAGAACTCTTTTAGTACCAAAAATCTGGTAGGAAGTCAAAGGTATCCCTTACCTAGGAGCCATACTACTAAATAACACTCAATGTAGGTGGGAAGAAAACATCTCCAATCACAAAACATGGCAAACTACCCAGACAATGAAAATGGAGGCAAAGAACCCATGGTACCCTGCTGCCCTAAACACCCATGCATCCTTTCATTTAATCGGGCTCATTCAAACTCTGGATAGTAAATAATCTAGATGTGACCAGGGTTGGTTTAGTCTCCCAAATCATAGAACCCAAGCAGCTCAAGACCATCCTGTGTTAGGGCCATGGCACCTTTCTCAAAATGGCGCCCCAGACAAACCACTGGGCAGGGATGTTAAAAACCTTTGAAGTAGGTGCATACTAACCATAAGAGACTCTTAAATACTGAGAACTGAGGGTTGATGGGGGTGAGGGAGAGGGGAAAGTGGGTGACGGGCATTGAGGAGGGCACCTGTTAGGATGAGCACTGGGTGTTGTATGGAAACCAATTTGACAATAAATTATACTTAATAATAATTTAAAGAGTAGGTGTATACTGATACACACAGAAAAGAGAAAAATCAATAATTTTACTGGGAAATTTTAACACTGGTTCTCTAAATAACTGACAGAACAAACAGGCTGAAATTCGGTAAAGATATGGAAGATTTGAAGAACAGGAAAAATAAACTAGCCTAGTGGATACACAGAGCCCTGCACACACCACCTGCAGAATGCATGTTCTTTTCACATATTTCCCAACCTTACATCAGAAATCAGTATCAGAAATACAGCCACAAAATGTCAACATTTTGAAAAGAAGAAACTCATTTACTAAAGTATGAGTCAAGGAAGAAAAATTATGGAAATTAGAAAATTCGAACTGAATGATAGTTGGGCCTTTAGAAGCTTATAGCCTTAGAGCTTACAAGAGAAAAGTCTACATCATGCAGCACAATGTAAAAGCACTAGATGAGATTTAGGTACAAATATGTGAGTAACTTATTAAATGTAATAGGACTAAAGCTTCAGTTAAAAGATAAAGTTGTCAGATTGGTCTCAGCTGATAACATCTGAAACACACATGAGACAAAAAGATATAAAAAGAATTATGTCATACAAATTCTGGCTAAAGTTGGTGGAGGCGCCTGGGTGGCTCAGTCAGTTAAGTATCCGACTTTGGCTCAGGTCATGATCTCTTGGTTTGTGAGTTCGAGCCCCGGGCCGGGCTCTGTGCTGACAGCTCAGAGCCTGGAGCCTGCTTCCATTCTGTGTCTCCCTCTCTCTCTGCCCCTCTCCTGCTCATACTCTGTCTCTCTCTGTCTCAAAAATAAATAAAAAACATTAAAAAAAATTTTTTTAATTAAATAAATAAAGTAAAGCTGGTGGTCTAGGGCACCTGGTGGCTCAGTCGGTTAAGCGTCCGACTTCGGCTCAGGTTATGATCCCACAGTTTGTGAGTTCGAGCCCTGCGTCAGGCTCTGTGCTGACAGCTCAGAGCCTGGAGCCTGCTCCAGATTCCGTGTCTCCTCTCTGCCCCTCTCCAACTTGTGCTCTGTCTCTCTCTATTAAAAATAAATAAATGTGAAAAAAAAATTTTTTTTAAGTAAAGCTGGTGAGGTTACATTAGTCAATGCAGAACAAAATAAACTTTAATTCAAAGGTAATGTCACAGGATTCCATTTACCTTACAATTTAAAAATTGTATGCACCTGAGGTGCCTGGGTGGCTCAGTTGGTTAAGTATCCGACTCTGGATTTCAGCTCAGGTCACGATCTCACGGTTCGGGCGTTCGAGCTCCACATCGGGCTCTGCACTGAGCGTGCAGAGCCTGCTTGGGATTCTCTCTCTCTCTCTCTCTCTCTCTCTCTCTCTCTCTGCCCCTCTCCTGCTTGCACTTTCTATCTCAAAATAAATAAACTTAAAAATTAAAATTGTTTGCACCTGATATAGGTTCAAATATATATAAAGATTATATGATAATCTCATTAAAAGTAACAGATGTAAAATATACAAAAGGATAACATAGCATGAAAAAGTTGGATTTATCCCAGGAACAGAAGTTGATGTAACATAAGAAAACATGAGATTCATTATATTAATAGCTTAGGTAGAAAAAAAAAACTATATAATCATCTCATTAGATATAGTAAATGTATCTGACAAAATTAAACATTCATTTGAGGCTTTTATTTTTTAATTTTCTTTTTAACATTTATTTATTTTTGAGAGAGAGACAGAGCATGAGCAGGGGAGGGGCAGAGAGAGGGAGACACCAAATCCAAAGCAGGCTCTAGGCTCTGAGCTGATAGCTCAGACTCAAAACCACAGAACTATGAGATCATGACCTGAGCCAAAGTGGGATGCTTAACCTACTGAACCACCCATGCACCCCTCATTTGAGACTCTTTAAAAAAAGCCTCCCAAGTAACTAAGAAGGAAACTTTGTTAAGTGATAAAGAATATCTACAATGTGGGCGCCTGAGTGGCTCAGTCGGTTAAGTGTCTGACTTGGTTTCAGCTCAGGTCATGATCTTACAGTTTGTGAGTTCAAGCCCCACATCAGGCTCTGTGCTGATGGTGCAGAGCCTGCTTGGGATTCTCTCTGTCTCTCTCTGACCCTCCCACACTCTCTCTCAAAATAAATAAATGAACTAAAAAAATTAAAAAAAAAAAATATCTACAATGAACTTGAACCAAACATCATATTGATAAAATCCAAAGCTTTTCTTTTCAGAGTGGGGACATCACAAATTGCCCACTGTAACTACTTTAATTCAATACTATGCAATTATATGCAACTACAATAAAGCAAAAATAAATAAAAAGCATTAGACTGAATAGAAAAAAGGAGTGCTTGGGTGGCTCAGTCGGTTAAGCGTCCGACTTTGGCTCAGGTCATGATCTCATGGTCTGTGGGTTCAAGCCCCGTGCCGGGCTCTGTGCTGACAGCTCAGAGCCTAGAGCCTGCTTTGGATTCTGTGTCTCATTCTCTCTCTGCCCCTCCCCGACTTGTGCTCTGTCTCTCATAAATAAATAAATAAATACATACTCTCATAGATCATGAAACAAAGGTAAGAATAAATATGTAGAAAATCAGCACAAATCAACATATTCTTTTGAAATGTATTTCCTTAGATGAGGTAACCAAATACAAAATTATATTCTTATGTAACAGCAGCAGTTAGAAAATAAAAACACTATTTATGATAGAATTAAGAGAGGACTATGGGGGGGGGGGGGGGGGGCGTGCCCAAAAGAAGCAAAGACCCATAAAGACAATATAAAACTTTATCAAGTCATTAGAGACCTAACTAAATGCAGAAAGCAATCTCACACTCACGGATCCAAAGACTGAATATTATAAAGATGTTGATTCTCCCAATTTATATATCCAGTGTAACCCAAATGAACATCATGTCAGGGAGTTTTATTTTCTTTTTAACAAACTAAGCTATAAAAGTTGATTGACTTGATAAACTAAATTTAAAAGTTATAGGGAAGGGGCGCCTGGGTGGCTCAGTCGGTTGAGCATCTGACTTCAGCTCAGGTCATGATCTCATAGTTCATGGGTTCGAGCCCCACTCAGGCTCTGTGCTGACAGCTCAGAGCCTGGAGCCTGCTTTGGATTCTGTGTCTCCCTCTCTCTCTGCCCCTCCCCCATTCACTCTTGGTCTCTCTCTCTCTGCCTCTCAAAAATAAATAAATTAATTTTAAAAAAAAGTTATATGGAAAAGCAAAGGGCCAAGAACATCCAAGACACTCTTGAAAGGCAAAATAGAAGGACTTTTCCCAGGCAGACATCAAGACAGTGTGGCATTTATGCAGACAGACAAACAAAACAAAAGAACAGAATAGAATAGATAAGACAGTGCAATGAAAAATGAGATCCAGAAGCAGACCCATACATACATGACAGAGGTCATAATAAAGAGCAAATAAAGGGAATGCTTAAAAATTTGAAAGGAATATGGCAAATCTGAGGGCAGTGGTCTCAAACACAGTACATGTCCACCCTCAGAGTTTCTGATTTCTACCAAACTCCCAGGCCACATTAATGCTGTTGCTCTAGGGACCACACTTTGAGAACCAGTGGCCTATGGGAAGTACATGAGAAGGGATTACTGTGATTTTTGAAAGCTAAAAAATATTCTGATAGCCACTGGCATTTGAAAACTTGTTGGAAATCTATTTAGATGCCCTATGACACAGGGAAGGGCAGCTACCATTCTTATTTATTTTATAGTTGAAGAAATGGAGGCTTGGAGTGTTCAGATAATCAAAGAATTCATCCAAGCTAATACAGTTCAGACACAGAGATGGGAATGGAAACTGAAGACCCTCAAATTCAACACCTAGTGGATACACTGGGCATTGAACAGGTTTCCAAATTGTTCAAATTTATAATTTTGAATAAGTTAATTGGACAGGCCTCTTCATAATTTTAGTGTATGCATTTAGGAGTGATATCACAGAAAGCAGAAGTCAGCATTTGTACCCCGTCTTTTCCCTTAATACTGTGTAACCTTGGCCGAGAAACTTAACTTTTCTGAACCTGCTTCTACAATAGGTGATAATGCTGATTTAAGGGTTAAAAATAGTAGGTAAGGACTGGGCTCTCCTTCTGCACCAGGCATGAGTGTGTATGCTTAAACAAATTACCTTACCTTAACCTTATAATAGTACTATGAAGTAGGTATTATCACTACTTCAATTTTATAGGTAAAGAAATTGGAAGCACAAAGTGATTTTAAATAAGCTTCCCAAGTCAAGGAGTTCCCTATGGAACAACAGAGACCGAATCAGAGCCAGATGACTGACCTGAATATTTAACTATGTTTTCTCGCTGTTAAATGAGATGACCCATATAAGGTTCAGAGCACATTACTGGAATTTAATAAACAAAACTAATTTTATCATTATTGTTATAAATATCTACTACTACCATCTTTTAGTCCCTTAATAGGTAGGCCACTGCTTATTTCCAGGATTCTAATATTCTGGGAAAGATGTCCAACACAGTAAAAATGAGTAAAACAAAATGAGGGTCAAGGGAATGAGGAGTCTGTTGTGAATCTAAGAGTGTATCCTAACAAGGACCAGAGAAAGCATTCTCCAAATATTTAATATTTTATGCTTACAATTATTCTACTCATGCCTGAAGAATGACATTTAATTACATGTCTCTTAACACATATAACTACACATTAATGCCGGTCATAAAAACATGCAGTTAGCATTAAAATGTAACCATTACATTGTACTCAATAACACCTTCTCAGTCATTAAAAGATCTCAGAAATGACTTAGTAAAATAGTAACAGTACCAGATTTTTTATTGCTAATTCTCTTACCTACTGTCCTTGTATTTGCTGTAAATAATTTCTTCATTGACATTATGGAAAATTCCAAATTATCTGAAAAATTGGTCCTTAAGACTTACCTTCAATTTAACTGCCTATTGGGAAAGCTTTAAAGACATTTATGACTTCCTTGAGTAAATATGATAAAGCCTATACTTCCCACAAGCTATTTGAGCAGGAAGAGCTGCCGTGTACTCACAGTGAAGATCTAATAAGTCACCCTCGTTGATTCCCATGTACTTACTTCCACTGCATAGTGGAAAGCTGATGAGCCAGGATGCAATGATAGGTTCTGAAGCGGCTTGATATGTGGTTTATCCCATCCAAACTCTGAGGACCACTCCACGGTCAACATGTGATCCGTGAAAATACTTCCAAAAACCAGAGTCGCTGGGTCTGGTTTCTCCTTTAAAACGGTGGCTGGTGTGATTATTAGATCTTTAGCCTAGGGAAGAAAAATCAGCACCATTAAAGAAAAGTTATTGAACATCCACTGGCATGATGATACAGAAAATCAAAAGACAAATGAAATTTAAGTCACTGGCCACTA